>NC_140614.1:13601145-14201145 GCF_057381915.1 Diplotaxodon limnothrissa | reverse complement strand
TGGCCCCAAGTTAAATCCAGAATATAATGTAATCTCCTTCTTCCTGAAGAATTTCAGAATTTCTTCTTTCATGTTTTATGTTCTGTTGTCCTTCTCTCTCTATGCTTCTCTTTTGTCTTTTTATCCCCTCAACTGATGCCAATCTGAGTGTGGTTCTGTTAAAATGGAGTTCTGTCTTCCCACTGTTGCCATAGTGCTGTTGACATGGGATCATTTGATCACTGAGGCTTTCTCACTTTGATTTGAAGGGTCTATTTTAAAGATAAAGTAGATATAAAAACTGAAATATACAGCTCTAGTGATAACTCCAGTGATATCAGTCTCACACTCACTCTCATGTTTTCATGTAACAGACACACCAGCTTGTTTAAGCTTCTTAAAAAATACCTGAAAATGGAAAGACCTTTTTCCATAGCGTCCAGCTTGAACAATAACTTTCTTTGATTGCAGCTGAAGGTCCAGTTCCAGTCCAGCTCCTACACCATCCCACTCCATGTGGAGTCACACATGCAGCCACTGGAGAGTCTTAAAAGGTGTTGTGGTAGAAATACAGAGGCACGCTTTGGGATGTCCTCGCCTTTCTATGATGCAAACAGAAACTTTCTCTGCAGCTTGAGCAGTTTAGATTATCAGATAGTGCACTGAGATCATCGGTTATTGAAAATTTATCTTTTGCAATTAATTTTCATTCATACCCTGCTTTGTCTTAATTTTATCTTTAGTAATAGAAATTAGATTCAAACTAACTCTTTTTTATAAATATTGAAAGTTGGTTCATTTTGTTCATTGCTGAGACATGAAAGCAATGTCAGTTTTGTGAGCTTATTCTAGTAAGCCGTGATGCAGACTGGTTGTTGGAGGGCTTTTACAACCCACTTACATTTAAAACTAGTTGGCTTGGAACAGCACTTAATGTGATGGACCCTGCATGGCGATGGAAATGCAGTGAAAGTAGGGAGGTGCTGTATTGGCAGCTCCAGAATTTAGTTAAACAGTAAAAAGAAAAAATCCCTCCTACATCTTTTCTTAAGCAGTGCTGCTTAACCTCAATAGAAAATTACATAAGGTCAATAAAAATGAGAAGCAGAACTCCAAAATAGAAAAGAATGCAGTGCAGCAGATCCCAGTGACACAGAGAGGCTGCTTAATGGGACAGATATTTTAGATGTAGCTCTGCAGTGCGTTCTACATGTTTTGGCCCATTTGTTCCATTTTATGCAACACTTCCAATCCTGCTAAAGAGATTATCCACTTTAACTTTTGCCTTTAAGGCTTTCAGTATCTATAAAGTAAAAAAGAAGCTGGCAGTACAGCAGTGCTCAGAATGAGGACAGATATAAACTTCACTTCGATCATTTTAATGTATTTCATCATCTTAGTTTAACGGACATTTTTCTATTGCATGTTCCAGTGTGCTTCAACCCCCCCCCCCCCCCCCCCCCGCCCCCCCTTTTTAAGGCAATGCATACAATAAATGAGCCATTATTAGTATAATACTTGGGTAACAGTATCGTCAGTGCATTCAGTGCAATGGAAAACCTAATTGGTAGCGCTGAAAGACAGGAGGGCGGTTCACTCTGAAATACTGCACTGGCACATGGTTATAAACAGAATTGCAGTCCTGTTTAGTCCAGAATTTAACTTCATATCCTTCTTCCTGAATTATCAGGCCCTGTCATACATTTAAGACAATTCGGCACTTTTGACCCTAAAATATGTGAAAGATTCAGGAAATCCAGAGAAAACTATGCAGAGACAAAGCTGAAAAGTCTGTTTAAAGCTCCGCAGTCCAAAGACAAAAGATAGATATTCAAAAGCCTGCCCTTTGGTCCAATCAAATAATAATTCAACTGGACCTTAATGATAATTAGTCATATTTTATTGTCACTGCACATCAAAAAGTCAGCATGCGTACAAGGTAATTACATATGGCACAGAATATGCTGTGATACTGCAGACAGTGCTATTGCTTATTTCTCCATTCTGCACACATTCCTCTGTATCGAGGGACTATACTATACTATACTCATCTGCCTGGAGTCCTGAACTGTCACCCAATGGAAACATGTCGGCATGAAAAGCACAGGAGACCCTGATCTGTTGAGAGCTGAAATCCTGACTCAAACAAGCTTGAACAGTAATTTTGCTTTGAAAAGCTGCAGCATGTGCTTTTAGCTCCCAAACTGTAGAAGTGTGTAATTAAGGGCCTCTTCATTAACTCGGTAAAACATGTCACCGATTTTCATTTTAGTCATTTATAAATCTAATTGGTAACATATAATTGGAAGCACAGATTAAAGATTATGTTCATTTAGCATTTCTCTGCTGAGATCTGATTTCTTGCCACTAGATGTTCAACTGATGCTGATGGAGACCTGTGGAAGGAAGAAAGCACAGATTAGTTTAGATGGTTTAGGTAGGAAGTATTTTGAATAGTTCAGCCCCTAAAGTGATTAACCTGAAGACTGATTATTTGTGGATCAGGCTCCACCTGCTGAATGGTGTGGCTCACAGGTCAGTAAGTGGAAATCAATAAAAAAGGTGTCAACTGTAGATGATTGTAATCTACCTCTAAGCTGGTTTGACAGCTGCTAATTATCGCATGCCATTTACTTAAATTTTATGTAAAGTGTAAAGAATGGATATTAGTATTCTGCATTTTAAATATTTAGGTGTTGTTTTTTTCTGATACATCTGCAGGTAAATTGATTTTTCAGTACAGCAGTGCTTCACATGACTCAGTGCTGCTTCACCCACCACCTCAGATCTTAATCACCAATTGCTGACGGTTGAAACGAGTGCCCAGTGGAGAGAGTGGACAGCTTCAAATACCTCGGAGTTCACATCACGCAGGACCTGTCATGGTCCTGTCACATCAACACCGTGGTGAAAAAGGCCAGACAGCGTCTCTACCACCTCAGACGCTTGAGAGACTTCCAACTGCCCTCCAAGGTGCTCAGGAACTTTTACTCGTGCACCATAGAGAGCATCCTGGCGGGAAACATCTTAACCTGGTTCGGGAACAGCACCATGCAGGACAGACGAGCTCTACAGAGGGTTGTGCGGTCAGCTGAGCACACCATCCGCTCCGAGCTCCCTGACCTGCACTCAATCTACAGCAGGCGGTGCTGGACCAAGGCCAGGAAGATCGTGAAGGATCTCAGCCATCCCAACAACAGACTGTTCTCTCTGCTGAGGTCAGGAAAGCGATTCCGCTCCCTGAAGACCAACACAGAGAGACTGAGGAGGAGCTTCTTCCCGCAGGCGATACGGTCTCTCAATCACACCACCACACAGTACTGACCCACACATATGGTTCTTACACACACTGGACTTTCTGGACTTTGTTTTTGCACACATTGTTTTTTTGCACAACACTGGTCACTATATTCTTCATTTCCAGTTAATACTTGTACAGCTGCTGTTATTGTGTATATATTTATTTATATTTAGATTTCTTCATACATTCTTATATAGTTCTATATTGTGTATTTTGTTGTACAGTTATTTTATTTTCAACTTTAATTTATATATTTATCTTTATCTTATTCTTCCCAGTTAAATTTACCCTTCATTCTAATTTGTGTTGTACAGTTATTTCATTTTTAACCTTAATTTATATTCTATTCCTTCCTAGTTAAATTTACCCTTTTTAATTTTTCATATTTATTTCCTATCTTATTCATAGCCTTTTCCTTTTTTGTTTTCTTTAGGTCACGAGCAGTTGTCCAAGCATTTCACTACATATCGTACTGTGTATGGCTGTGTACGTGACAAATAAAATTTGAATTTGAATTTGAATGTCAAAAATAAAGCAGGAGGGCTCTGGTTTCTAAGAACAGACTGACACTGACATGAAGTGTTTGTCTTAGCTCTTCAGATACAAAGAACGAGCTTCTTTCAACACACAGCCCACTGACATCCCTCACCTGAGTGGCAGGTATCAGTATCATCACTGATGGTACAGCAGTCGCAGAGCAATAAGTTATTTCCAGTGTTTTTAGGCAAGCTGATCATTTCTGTTAGAGTACTTAAAAAGCACTTTTGAGTTTCCAGGAGATATCAGAACACCCGAACTGTTCTGGATTTACCAACAATTACACAGTGTAGTGTAGTGTGAAATCATTGCCTCCCTGCGATGTGAATCTTGAAGGTCAGGTATTAAATACAGCACTGAGATGAAATATTCATACAGCATGCATTATTGAAATGAAAACCACTGCTGCCTGGGGTGTGATGGACATACTGTAATTTTCTATTGTACTAAAATCCTACAAGCCACAAATACCCTGCTTTAAACTTCTATGTATAAACAGCAACCTCTGGAGCTGAAAATTGAAATCCAGAAGTTGCAAAAACTGCAGTTCCTCTAATGACCACTTGAGGCGGGCTCCAAAACCAAGGCACCCCCCTTGGGGCCTTTTAGAGCATCGTCAATGATGTTACCTAAACTAATTTAAACTTGTTGTGACCTACAGCTGGTCCAAAGACTTTACACTCACTGACTACTTTATTAGATATATCTGTTGAACTGCTCATTTGCACAAACATCTAATTATCCAATCAAATGGCAGCAACTCAGTGCGTTTATGCATGTAGACATGATCAAAACAAGCTGCTAAAGCACTACTGGGCATTACAATGGGGAAGAAATGTGATGTAAGTGACTTTGAATGTTTCATGGAGGTTGTTGACTTATTGGCTGGTCTGAGTTTTTCAGAACCTGTTGACCTGCTGGGATTTTCCCCAAAAATAATCTCTGGAGTTTACAGAAAATGGTTTGGAAAGGAGAAAATACCCAGCAAGCAGCAGTTCTCTGGAAGGAAATGACATGTTGAAGTCGGAGGTCCAGAGGAGGGTCAGGCTACCTCAAGCTGATAGGAAGGCAACAGTAAGTGAAATAAACACTTGCTATAAACAAGGTATGCAGAAGAGCTTCTCTGAATGCAGAAGGAGAATACCACACTGGGTGTCCTTCCTGTCAGCTAAGAAAAGGAAAATGAGGCTCATCAAAAACTGGGCGACAGGAGAATTAGAAAAACCTTGCCTCACCTGATGAGTCTTCTGTTATGACTTTCAGATGTTAAGGTCAGAGTTTGTCGTAACATGAAAGAATTGATCGATCCTGCCTTATATCAACAGTTCAAGCTGTTGGGGTTGTGTGGGAGATATTTTCTTCTCTGAGTACCAGTCGAGCATTGTTACTCACCATGTCCATCCCTTTATGACCACAGTGTACTCATCACCTTCTTAACACACCATGGCACTTGAAACTCAGATCATCTCAGACTGATGTAAACTCTACTGAAACGGCCTTCACAGACACCAGATCCAATTTGCATTGTGAACGTGCAGCTGAGAAATCTGGGGCAACTGTGTGATCATGTCAATATGTACCAAAATCCCAGAGGAGGGTTGAATCTATGCCATGAAGACTTAAGGCGGCTCTGAAGGCAGAAGAGAGCCAATCTTTTACAAACAACATGTACCTAATAAAGTGGCCACGGTATCTGATCTAACCTGAGCTCACTGTGTGGCTTCAGTCGCCCCGTTTACTGATGAAGCTCAACCAACCTTCATTCATTTTTATCAAAATTAAACTGTAGTTAAGATCATCCTGTATAAAAGTATAGGATGATAGGACAAGTATAAAAAGTATCTGAATTTTCCTGAAACCCATGAAACCGAGCAGCTGTTGAATAACAAGTATTTTAATAGGAACCTGTTGCCATGATGAAATCCTCAACTCATCAAGCTTCATATTAAGATTCAGTATATGCTCCTATGCCGTCATCAGGTTGCCTTGGATACACGCAGCAGCTGCTCAGCTCTACCTTGTGATTCCCTGTCAAAAAACATGAGCAAACATTCCCAAATCGAGGCATCAATAACACGCCGTCTCTGCATCCTCATTCTGCTCCTCTTACTAATTTTAGAAACACAGTTTTTCAGCAATAAAGGAGCGATGCCTCACGGCGTGTGGCATGAGTTAAAAGCAGCGTGTTCGCGGGACACCGCGCTCTTTGACATGAACATCAATTACAGAGCATTCACTGCAGTGAGCCTGTGCATGTAGGGTACATTCAACAATGGGAAAACAAAAGGGGTGAAAAATGTTGATCACTGGCCGGCTCAGCCCAGCAGGACTGACCACTCACTGTGACCTTTACACTGCCACATGCAGTACGTGACAAACAGGCTGCAAGACCTTTGTAAAGTAAGAGAGCCCATACAGAAATCGTTAATTAGTAGACAAAATGTCAAGCTTCCTTTCTTTGTGTATTCAGCTGCAATTAGAAATATATTTTGTCTCTTTTATTTTTATTATTTCATTTATCTGAATGCTACAAAACAGCTTCATCCCGGTGAGAAATTGTTAAATAATTTCTTTTAGAGTCAGTGGAAGTGAAGTCACCTCTAACCGCATCCTTTGCTGATGCGGTGAGTATATACTGTAAGAATACTTCTACACTCACTTTGTTCACATGTGGGAAACTGTGTTCATAAGGTGGGATAAGAGTTTGACAGGGGAAAATGGAGGGGACTAATGGACAGGATAAATGGGACATTAATCGCATAAATAAATATGTGCAAATTACATGTACATATGTAGAGATGTGCATAACACATACACAGACATGCACCGCTCTCGCCACCTCCTCTGCTCATACTTGTTTACTTGTTCTATTTATAGCCGCAGCTCTGTTCAAATGCCCTCTGCTGGGCTCATCAAAGCTTTCTGTTGTCATAGAAATGGGCTGCTGCGACCATTAGCTCCTCTGTCAGTCCGCTTCCCAGATCACAGGTGGGAGCACAGCTGCAGGTCAGGTAGATGGATGATGCAGACCAAGAATCTTTATCATGTGGGAACAGAGCGGAAAATTGTTCAGCCGTTAACAGAGCAGGTGAGGCGACACGTACCGGTTTCTCCCGGTCGTCTGAATGGACTGTGAGGCTGTTGTGTCACAGTGAGCAGCATTTACAACACAATCATGTCCGCACCATGTGTGACCTTGAAGTGCGAAGTGTCGACTGCGCTCCTGGGATTTACCTAGTCTAACCAGACTGCTCAGGGTTACTGCTGGAATAAACTGGTTTCTGCTTTCAATCAGAGACTGCAGCTGAATGAGAAGCATATACTTTAATGTTGTCTGAGCTAATCCTGAGATAACCTGCTTTTATATTTGCTCCTTTGTTACTGAATTAGATCCGATAGGGACGACGTGATGGCAGATTTCAACCTCTTTAAAATTTTCAGCAACAGATGTCCTTAAAAACCAAGCAGAGTGCTGTTCAGAGGAGCATAACAGGAAGACGATTTTCACTGTTTCATACTCAATAATAAAAACACTGTGCTGATTAGTTTTTGATGTGTTGCACAATTTTGAGTAATGCACCAAATGAAAGGGGCAATGAGCACTTTTGGTCCTGCACCCACCCTGCTTTGAGGGTCATTATCCATGCGTGAGAGCTGCGATCTGGGACCAAGCTCCAGCTATAGCTTGTTTTGAGCAGCCATCTAACCCACAGGATATATGACCTTTGAATGTTCAATGTTTGAATGGTTACCCAAAATGCAGTTTTTGCCAGTCAATTTTCAGAAAACAGACCCCCCCCCACCCTCCAAAGCACCAACGTTTGTTTGTGTTCTTTTACAATGTAGACATTGTGGTGTTTTGCTATTAGAACTGTTATTCAGTCATGCTTTAAAAAAATGAAGAACATGCTTACTTCTTCTAAGGGAATTAATAAGATAAGCAGCAGGCAGGTGCTGGTCACCAAATGCACTTGATTAACTGATTGTCATCAAGCATGATCATCTCTGTAAAAGGAGCAGTTTTGCTGGCCTGTAGCATACAGACCTTTCATTAATACAATGCCACAGCCTTTTTATTTTCCAGGCTTTTCTTCTGTCTATGCAGCTATTCAAACTGCATAAGTCTTTATTAATATTGCCGGTTATTCTGCAAAGGAAACCATCTAATATTTTCATTATAAAACTATAACAAATGCCTCAAAGGCTGTTTGAAATGCAGATTGAACCAGAACACACACTGCAACATGCACCTTTATCATAAATATCATTTTATCATCACGAAAAACTCCCATTTTCACCTCCACAAGATTACACGTGGAGCTGTTCTTATTTTAAAATTCAATCTTTTGTCGCTCGGGCTGCTTCTGAACAGACAATGCAGAGAAATACACAGGATTATGTAAGTGTTCACATCAAGCCCATTATCTGCCAGTGCTCTTTGTGAAGAACCTGATATCTTATGCAACTGTCTGAGAGCTGAGAAGGCAAACACTATCTCCAAGTTGTTAAAATGAACTCTGCACAGAGCAGTGAGGAGCTGTTTCCATAGTAATAGCCGCCTACACACAACACAAAGTGACCTGACTGCTAATTTTAATGTGACATGAACAACAAAGTCTGTTGTTTTGACTTAAAGCAAATCAAAGCAACAGCCTAGGAAATAATGGGGGGGTTGCATGGGTTTAACCACCCTGCAACCCCACCTTAACTTCAAAAATGTAAAATATAGTAAATCCTGCCCTTTAAAATATCTAATATCTTCTTTTACTGCGTGTCTACTTCAGTACTGTGACAAGCTGGACCTGTTCCCAGCTGTCAGGGTTAGAGGTAAGAGTTAAACCAATCCGATCGCAAAAACAATCTGACCAGCAGATTTTTCATGTGCAGTAACACGTGCATGAAAAATCAGCAGAGTATCCCAAAACGCACGGGGGAGTGCCGGAAATGCACAGCAGAGGAAGGCAATGAAGCACCACCACCACCACCTCACAGCAAGTGAGGGTTTGAATGCACCAACTGATTGTGGCCTTACAGTGCGAGTTGTGAGGCCTGCGAAAGACGGGTGACCTCTCTGAGGTGTCCCCTACCCTCACCCTATCACAAGCTCCACCTCAACCACTACCTCGACCTGGATAAGCAGAAGAATATGGATGTATAGGTATTTATTAGTGGTGGGCAGATCGATCCAAATATCGATTGTATCGATACCAAGTCAGCATCGCTATTGGATCGATACCAAAATATGCAGCATTGCACACGACTAGTATTTATTCATAATATGAAAAATTTCCAAGCCTCTCTTTGCAATTTGCTATTTTGGCACTTCTGCTTAACATAGCACTTTACTAAACTGTGACACCTCAGTGCAGTGTAGTGTCCTTATCAGCTGATTCTGGGGGGACAAGGCAGTGATGGATATTTCAATGAATGACCCATGAATTCAGTTATGCATGGCAAACACTTTATTTTTATCTCGTTGCTTTGCTCTGGGTTTTATACTGTTTTTTTCATTGCATGTAGTCAAAACTGTCCATATTTGATGCTCTCTCCTTTCATGCCGAACACCACAGGGATCAGAGCAGAGATACTATCAGTGAGCAAGTGCCGTTTCTTGCTACGAGAGTCACCAACCAATACTCATTTTGTTGTCAACACACATGTGGGTAAACACAGTGTCACACTTCACTGAGACTTACTGCGGGCTTTCTGACAAACAAAATGGAAAAAAAGATGCTAATACTTGTCTGAAGTGTTTCTAACTTTGAGGCACTTTTGATTAGAGAGCTGTGACACCACCATGTGACAAAACTGTGTAACTGCATGCTAAGCAATAATTACTCAAAATGACATTTAAATTAAAACACTTAATAACTTATAAAGATTTAGCTCAGTTACTTAACATATAATCACACTAAAATATTATAAACTTTCTTTTAAATTATATAAAGAGACTTTTGCTTTTAAATTTACAGTAAAACTGCACATTTCTTTATTTTTCCTTCCATTCACTGAAGTTTTTTCATCGTTATACACACCCTGCCCACACACACACACACACACCTGCACGCATACAAAAGTTTAACTCTGCAGTTTGTGCTTCAGGTTGGTCAGTTGCTCCATGTTGATGGTGGAGCCACCGCACACAATCATCAGGAGAGGGCCCATGAGAGCTGGCAGACGACCTAAAATGAGGAGAAGCAGTAACTGATGTAGTCATTTCTCTGAACTGAGAAGGTCTCAACTGTCTCAGCCTGATGGACTGAAGTACTCATCAGCTGCTTCAGTATGAAGAAAACAGAAGGAAGGTGAGGACTTACCTTCATTTTGTAATCTGACTATGATACCGCTGTAGACAGCTGCCAGCGCTGCTCCACACGCCATCTCCACCAGCACGCGTTCCTCATCTGCAACCGGCATGCCATCACATTAACTCTGGTGCAATTTCCACTTAGTTGTGCATAATTTTTCAAACATTTTCCACTATTCAGCAAAGCCACAAAGCAGCAGGCTTAAAAGTTACTGATTAAAAAGTTTTGTCATGGTGTGAACATTGTTGCCATAGTTACTGAAGGTAGAGGTATTCAGACCCTTCACCTGAATTCTTTGCATGCGTGAATCATCCAAAAACCAACTTAAAGTGGACCCGCTTTGTACAATTCACATTTCCTCTGTAGAAGCCAGTGAAGGTGGCTCCGGCCTCTGGTTAGGATGCCTCCCTAGTTTCTCTCTTTGCAGGTTTCCAATCACACCCAACTGGGAGGAGATCCTGGAGTAGACCCAGACACAGCTAGAGAGACGATACATCTCATCTGGTCTGGGAATACCTCAGGATCTCCAGGAAGAACAGAAAGTGTTGCTACCCTTTAAAGCCTAAACTGTCCTCTGACTGGCTGGCTGGGTAGGGCTCCTGACTTCATACAGATATGAAGTTCAAAAAAACCGACAGCAAAATGTTTCTAAAGTCTCAATGGAGAAGTGTTTGTTCTGTTATAAAATGATAAATTAGCATGTTTAGGGGCTTTTGTGACACTGCATTTTATGAGGGAAATTTAGGCAGCATTTTACTGCAAAACACAGAGGACAGGCTGCACTGGAGGTTGCCAGATTAATATGGGAAGATTAATGTGAGAGGGAAGAATTTAAAGTATTGCTGCACAGATCTGTGTTCTTTAGTTACATATTTAAGTTTATAGTGCAAAGCAGCCCTAGTCTAATATTTCACAAAGTGTTGTGCTATATAAGATTAGTATATGTTTTGTTGTATTAGATAAATTAACTACAACTGATGTTGTTCAGTATAAGTTAATAATAAGTACCAACAAGTATAGTGCTTGAATAAATGTGCTAATAAATTATTGCCTTCCCCTGGCTGTAGCTCTATCATTAATCATTAGACTTTCTCTGCCCCCAAGAGGGCAGAAAATGGCTTCCACAGGCCTGTATGGTTTGCAGTTAATTTCATTCATTCTGGGGCATAAAGACATGCTTGTCCAGCAGCTCGAAGTGAAGAAAAACATTGTACAGGGAAGCCAAACGAAAGCATTTATGTACAGGAAGTCTTTTACAGAGTAAAACCTCATTCTAATTTTCTGCAAAAACCCTTCTTTATACTCCTTATTATCAAAGTAACCGTGGAAACTGGAGGTATTAGGATGCACAGGATAGAAACAAAAGTCTACCATGCTGATTTGGACACTGACTTAATAGCATTTGGTGAGAATAAATGTGATGCAATATGAAAAAAAAAAAAAAACTATTACAGATTCATTAATTGACACTCATCACCAAGCTTAAAGGCAAATTCAGAGGTAAAAACACTCACCCAGGAATGTTTGGATAGCATGCAGAGCCTGCTGGTCGGTCACCAGCTCAGAGATGATTGTCAGCTCGCTGCTCTGGCTGTAGTCGAAGGCTTGTTTACAGGCTGTCTTCGCTCCAAGACATTTAGCCTCGCTGTGGAGAGGCAGTAGGTTTGATGGATGAGGGTACGTTCGAAACACTTCATTGCAAAAAACTTTTAAACTCCTTTAAAGTCAAACCTGGTGATGTCATCTAAAGTGACCAACTTCCCCGCTTTAATTGCAGCATTGAAACAGTGTGCCCCCACTGTTTCCATCGCGACGATGGGCACGTCTGTCCAGCCCACATCCTTGAGGCCCTGGATGACCCCACACAGGAGGCCCCCTCCGCCCACAGACACCACCACAGCTCCGGGCTTCACGCTGGGACCCAGAGAGGCAGTGACCTCTGCAATCATACTGGCGTGGCCTTCCCTGTATGGGTGAGTGCGTGGACACAGGTACAGTTTGAAAGTGAGTCTTTTTAAAGTGCCCTGTGCTTTAATGAGGAGGTTCTCTACCATAGCAAGGGGTGATCGAATGGAGCAACATAAGTAAACCCTTCAGTTTCTGCCAGTTTGAGAGCCTCTGCGTTGGCATCATCCCAAACCTGCAAAGATAAGAGTCTTAGTCTTCTTTAAAAAAAAAAAAAAAAAAAAAATCTAAATTCTGGATTTTAAACCATCATATCAGTGAGCTTCACCTTGCCTACAATTCTGACAGTAGCACCCTGATCATGGAGTCTCTGGACCACCAATGGAGGAGTGGAGGAGGGAACTATGATGGTGGCTGGCACGCCCATTTTTTGGGCTGCATATGCTGCAGCCATACCTGCATTACCACCTGAAAAAACACCACCTTCAATACTAAAGAAACACACTAATGACACTGCATTGTAATGAGAATATGATGTTTAACAGGACAGAGTCACCTGAAGAGCAGATTACTCCTTTGGAGTGTCTGGCGAGCTGCAACGACACATTAAACAGTCACTGTGTGACAATGTGGATCTGAAGAAAGGGAGCACGCGTGAGGGGGGCTGTAAAGATTCCCACCTGCTGGCAGAGGTGCCCGATGCCACGGATCTTGAAGGAACCAGAGGGCTGTGCATTCTCCATTTTTAGATAGACAGTGGTTCCCACCCTCTTGGACATGTTGATGCTCTCCAGCAGCGGTGTCTTCAGGTGGAAAACCTCTGCCATGGTGCACCTAGATGCCAATGAAAGAGAAGCAGTAAAAACTCCACAGAGTGCAAGTGGGTGGTACAGTGGAAAAGTTGTTCATCTTTTATACACATTTTCATCTTCTGTTAGGTTTATTGGTAGTCAGAGCACAACTATCACCAGCTCTCAGATTGCAGTGCTGAAGAAAGAGAAGAAACAAAGAAGTTGCCTCTGCACAATTTGTGTTAATTTAAGGCACTGAACTCTTGAGTCATTTTTCATTGGTAGACTGTCTTTCACATGTAATTTCACTTTAATCTTTCTGATCTGATTTAAAATCAACTGCATCATATTTTATTAGTAACCATGAGAATATCACCCCCCCCCCCCCCCCTTCTCTGTGTACTGTATTCACCTACTGTGAATATTGTAACTTTGATTTTTCTAATCTCATCTATTCTGTTTATTACTGCACAAATCATTTCTCCCACTTTCCACCGAAATCTGTAAAACCACCATCCTTCACTTCCTTCTTTCCATTGTTGTTGCCACCTTCAGTTTCTGCTTCTTTCCTGATAAACCCGAGTGTTAAATTATTTTCCTTGGCTTCCTTCGAAACCTAATCTCACATTTTCCAATGATACCAAACGTGCCAGAGCACATAAAAACACCCCAATGTGTGAATTCTTTAGTATTTCTCTTGGAATGCCCGGTCTATTGCCTGTGTAAATACACTGTAAATGGGTTCGTTTTTAATATTAACTACTATCACCGTTTGAATTATGTACCAAGCATGGGCAGTGTTGCTTTCAATAATAAAATAAATTGTCCAAAGTGGAAAATCAGGTATTTATATTCTTCACTTTAATCTTCAGCAGCTCTCTTTAGGGGTCGAATCTTCTCGCCTCTGTGGCAGAAAAACCTGTCTGCCAGCGGAACTTTATTAACACAACAAAGCAATAATTAACATAAAGCGTCCGAAATGCTACGTTGTAATTTGGGATATCAAATACAAACCATTATATAAACCTCTGACTTACGTTCGGTTAAAATGTCTTCGTGAATGAGCCCCGCAACAAAAATTAATCAACTGTTTTCTTTTGGAAAATGTATTACAGTTTCACCAGACGTTACGCTACATACGAATGTAGCACATTGTACCGGAAAAGCATCCAATAGTAACAAGACTACTTCCGGTCACTGCTTCAAAAATAAGTGTTTGATTAAAACCAATGACTGTAGAAACTTAAAGTGAATTTACTGCTGGAAACAAGATTATATTACGTTTGCCTAAAATAAACTTAAACTAAGTGTAAAAAAAAAAAAAAAAAAAGCATTTTAGACAAATAAAATTACAAGATAACAAAACTAAATAACATAATTGTCTAAAAAGTGTCTTAACAATTCGTCAGTTTCGCCAACTATGTCAGCACACCAACTCTGAGCCAGCTTTGGTAGGCATGTAAACTGGGTTTTTACATGAGTATGAGTATGTGTGTTAGTAGTGTTTTGTAATTTTGTACAGTTCTGAACTCATCAAACAACATCCATTTCACAGTGAATACATTCTAAACTCCAACTAATAAAACTAACTGAAGTGAACAGTTTAACAATAAGAACTAAACTGGAAAACTGCCCAAGTAACTCAACTGATTTTGAAATTTCCCCACAGATCGGTTTGCCAAGTGTTTTTATTTTGAAATTACAAAATAAAAGGCTGACAGTTTTCTGTAGTTCAGTTCCTGCATTAGAGTTAAATTACATAACAAACGCCACAGTGATTGAATTTAGGATTTTAATCTGGAAAAAATTTACGACTGAAGAGCTTTCTGTCGGTGCTGGCTCTCCTGAATGACCTTTGAACTTTAATTCCCATCTAAAGTCCACGGTTTATTACTTGAGGCTTGTAATTATGTAAGCTCACGTGTGTCTGCCTGTAACTGTTCCAGCTGTGCATTGTTTGACAAAAAAAAAACAAAAACGAGCTGAGTCATTGTTATTTTTCTCTGTAGGGATTATAATTTCTTTATTAATATTGTACAGTAGCTGTATAGTTACAGTTTGCATATACACAAAGTGATGGTAAGCACTTCTCAGAACAATATCTCACTCTCACACCAAACATCTTATTGCTTCATATTTTACACAGCTCGTGCTGAAGAAAACGGCGCTTTATTTTGTGGCAAACCTTTCCTGTACACTAGGTGGCAGCAGTGAGCAGCACCAGCACTGATACATGAAAAGAAACAGGAGCAGCGTGTGCTAGTAATGAGAAAAATAATAATAGAAAGCAATGTTTTGTTTTAAATAAAGCAATATAAATCAGGGCCAGAAGCAGAAGCAGTGGAAGCAGTTCTTCCTCCACTCACGGCTAATTTAGCCCCATTTCAACACTGACACAGGTTCTCTTTCCCAGGCCAGAATTAGGCTGGGCTTTCCTTGAAGCCACCTTTCTGAGCAGCCACAGGACCTTTAATTTAACACATTTAACAGCAGATTGACAGAGTAGCGTTTAATTAATGGGTTAATCGTCAGTTTTTACATGAGGGTCGGTATCTTTAGTCTGAAGAAAAATATGCAACAACTAGCAGCATTTTTTTTTATCTCCTCTAAATAAAAGTATCACCCATCCTTCACTTTCACACCCTTTTCTCCTCATTCTTGTTTTCCTTCCTCTTTTCCCCCTTTCTCCTCCTTTACCCTCAACAACCATTTTGGCAGTTGAACACATGTACATGTGAGAGCGTGCATTCATCCCATAATAGTTGACAAATGCTTGAATGTCAGATTATGAACTCAGAAACAGCCCATTATTCTGACTTGACTTCAAACCTTTTTGCTTCACCGTGCGTGGGTGGATGCAGATCCCAGCTTCCACGTGTCACAGTCTTGTGGTTGCACTTCCAACTCTTTTCCTCTGATTCATTTTCTGCCGAAACCTGACTCCCGTTAACGTTGTTTACCCTCCCCTCACTTTCCTCTTTCCGGCTCCACTTTCACATTTCACATCTCACACGTACTTTCAGCCTGTAAATTTACTGCATTTACAAATCTTCACGCCGTGCAGCGTGAAGGTGTTTCCACTGTAGCTGAGAAAGAGCGCATTCCTTTGCTATGTCGCTGATGAGGCTGGCATTATTTTAAATTAACACAGTACAAAAATAAAGCGACATTTAAAGAATATTTGGAGAATATCAGACAGAGCTTTATGACTCCAAGCTCATTGTTTCATATTTTAAGCTGCGTGGAGCTTTAAAAAAGCTTTAATTGCTTTTTTAATACTCTTTTTTTTTTCCATTCAGCATTTCTCATGCAGCTGAACACTTTGAGTTATGAATTTACGTCAGCTCTGCAACATCTTGGTGAAAATGCACACTGCATCTATCACGATTTGGCTCTGTTGCATCCACACAAATAGAAGAAAGTGGCTCCATCTTTGTCCTCCCCTCATTCTGCTCCTTCTTCTCCTTCTTCTTCTTCTTTCCTGCATGCATGCCCCCTCTTCGAGCATGAGGCTCCTGATCTGGGCTTTATGCCAGTGAGCGTTGTCTGGGTTTGATCCTTGGATACAGCTGCAGAGAAAACAAGACAGACACAGAGAGCTAGAAAGAGCAAGCGAGGATGTAGGTGAGGTCACAACATCATGTCAACATGTTCTCAAGGTGCCTGAACATCTGAAGGCCAGCAGACTGAGGGGCATCGTGTGGGAAGAAGGTCTTCCTGCATTTGCATGTTTTCTGTGTGGTATAAACTGAACAGAACATAGGACAGACAGGTACTTGACATACTCTTGCTGCTCTTTTACACCATCTATGTGACGCCAAGAGTTGGATGGGGCAAACTTTTCTGCAGTTAAATAGCTCAAAATCAGAAATCTCATCTTTTCTAAGTGTCCTTGACGTCTTATATGCTAACATGAAACCAGCTGCTTGAAACTTCAGAGCAGAATTTCAGTCAGCCCTAACCTTTGAATAAAACTGGACTATTCTTTGAAATAAAATCCTTGTCAAACACACATGAAAAGTTTCTCTCTTGCCTCCCACAGAGCAGCATCTCCACTTCCTACTTTCACATAACCCCTAATCTGGCTTCTCTCCACTGGCCTTCTGTATGTCTTAGAGTTGATTTTATGATTTGCTGCTACATGGCACAACTGTTGGCACCATATGAATATGTTTACAGGCTTAGATCCTCAGCTGGGTCCTCCTGGCACTGTGAAAGTAAGGTGATCGTGTTTATATCATCAGGGTCACTCTACTCTGCCTGAGGAGATAAAACTCACAGTATCATCGACTCCTTTGAAGTCTTTCTCTCTCTTTTTGTCCTTGAGTTGTACCTGTTCTTATACTAATGTCTAACTTTCTCACTGTGATATTTTCACCAGAGTCGCTCTTTTGGTTTCGGTTCTCTCACCCCCAGCAGATTTCTGGGCACGTATCCCTCGCGGTCATTCAGGCGCGCCCACCACCACTCTGTCTCAGTGTCGTCATGGCGACGCACCACAGTGATAGCATCACCTTCGCTGAAGGAGAGCTCATCAGACTGCTGGGCTGTGTAGTCCCACAGGGCATAGACTAAACCTTTGTTCATCACACCCAACTTTTCCTGCACACCTGTGAGAGACACAACGATGACTTTAGACGTTTACCTGTGCGATTATGGTAATTGCACACGCAGGTGAGTGCGTCTGTATCTTCCTACCGTAAAGGAACTGGGAACACTGGGTGTAGCCCTCTTCCATTTCTTCACATTTGTCCGCGGCTGTTTCCACGTCGCTGATCGTTGTGGCAAAAATGGCCGCCCCTGACTCCACCAACATCTTGCAGAGGTGGACGCTGTTACATGAAGCTGCACAGTGCAGCGGGGTCCTGTGAAGACAACAACATTAAAAGGGACCTTGCAAGGAAGAAAAAAAGGAAATTTGATGATATATTATGTTACTGTAATTGCAATAAAGATCTTTTGTAGATCTAAAGCAGAGTCAGCTGAGCTTTTAGTCGCCTTAACTCGCTTGATCAAATTTTGTATGACTGGCAGAGTTTGTGACTTCACAGCAAAAAAAAAAAAAAAAAAAACTGTTAGCATAGCAGATATCCAAAACTACCAAACTGCTGTCCCTTTGCTGTTAGCTTCCTTCACAAATAGATTCACCCATAGGTGGGTCTGATCCAGCTTTATAAGCCAGTATTGGGCTCATGAATTCCCCTTATTATTAGGACTATCCCCTCTTTTGATATCATATTGAGCTAAAAGTAGAAAAAACTGCATATACCAAGCATTTAGAGCAGTATCTGAAATCTGAAACGTTGCCTATGTTTAATATGAGCATCGCAATTCGGTCAGTATATGCAGTCCTATGAAAAATGAAGTACACCATTACTGTTTGTTTCCATAGGAATTAGAAGGGTAAGCGTTAGCACCTTTATAAAAACAGAACGAGACACCAGCATATCAGCACAAACTCCTCGTACCAGCTCTCAAGCACAGTGGTGGAGGGATGATGATTTGGGCACCTTGTAGGATTGAGTTACCAAGGGCTTCTCTGTATACCAAAGTATTCTAGAGTCAAACGTGACAGCTGAAGCGTCACTGAAACTAGGTCATGCAGGAACACGATGATCCTAAGCACAGCAGGAAATCTACAACAGCTGCAATGGCCCATTCAAAGTCCAGACCTCCAAAAGAAAGATTGGGTCAAAATTCCTCCACACTGATGTGAGAGAGTAATGAAATCCTACAGAAAACGATTTCTCCAAGTTACTTAGTTTAGCTGCTAAAGGTGGTTCTGCAAGCTACTGAATCGTGGGCTAGATTTTTTCACAGCACTGCGCACATTCCATGTGAGAGGAAATAAAGAAAAGGATTAGGTCCTCCTTCAACATGAACATTTCTCTTTTTACCAAAGTTCATTCACTTCCAATCAAAGAAAGAAAGAAAAGATGTTCCTGTAATGCATTTTAAAACAACTACAGTTTAAATTAAACTAACCACGAAAGAATCAAATGCATCAGTAATTAAATCAAGCAACTTGTGGATACAGACCCTAATTGCATATTGTAATCTCCTCCTTCAATACTGCTAAGGCAGCTGAGCCAAAATGAAAGTGGAGTCAATTATCTCTGTCACTGCTGCCTCTGAGCCGAGCTCCAGCACCGCCACCACAAAGCGTGCTCATTACTCAAACTCCCTCAAGTCCTTCATGCAGCCGCTGCTCTGTTATTGGTCTCTGTATTACTGCATGACGCACAGACCGAATGAAGGCACTGACCATCCGTCACTGTCGGCTGCGTTCACGTTAACTCCAAAGTCCAGCAGGAACTTCACAATATGGTGATGACCAGCACAGACGGCGTTATGAAGAGGTGTTATGCCTTCGTCGTTGGGCATGCTGGGGTTTTCCACCTGAAATAAAAAGAGATGCGTATAAAGAAATATTAGACTTGGAGAACGCCGGAATAAGTTATTAGCTGCTCACCTCCACAACGGTGATATCAGCCTGGAGAAGCTGAGAATGATCTCAGTGCAAAAGTCAGGAAACAACATGTTTTGAGCAGGTTGAAAACTATTGAGTCTCACAGCCTCAGAGTGTAATAATATCAAACTGAGCTTTTTGTGGATCTGACTGTTTCCTTGAGAACATTAACTTCAGTTTAAAGCCTAAGAAGTCAGTAAGGACTCTCTTCTCCCGTGAGTGATGGCAGGGTTTCCATCGAAAGATGTGAGGCTCTGTTTTCTCTGCTGCTACAGAGTGCATCCCCGACTATAACTTATACAGTTCCCTGCTGAGACCTCCTCTCTACTGGCACAGATTAAAGGGAAGTATTGTCAGGAAGGTACTGAAAATGCTTTAAAACTGCCTGGTAAATGGCAAATTTGTTGAGGCAGTCTGCATGTGGGTGTAATTACTGGCATGTAAAAATATTACACTGTTGCATAACCCAATGTTTTTTTTAATGCAACACAAAAAAGTAACCTTTACAAGTGTAACCACATTGTGTGATGATTTTCAGCTCTGCTTAAAAATTATCTCAAAATCTGAAGGCTCTGCAGAAGTTTCCCTTGTCTTCTAAGAAGGCCAGCTTTCCATAGTTGACCAGCTGCTACCTCGCACTTCAGAGACTATTTGTTCAACAGGACTAAAGAAAATATCATCAGGACAGCTTCTGAGTTCAAATGCACTCGTTATTTTTTTAAGTTTACTGTTGTATGACACAAGATTTCTGTGGTTTAGGTCATTCTCCAGATGCAGATCATATCTACTGTCTCTTTACAGTAGGGCATATCTCAAGCCTCATCACTCATTCTGACACATTTCAGTGTCTTCACTACAATAAGTTTCTTCTTCTTCTTCTGGGCTCAGTGGGATGCTGGATATCGGCTTCTGGCCCAAATCCTAAATGATAGCGATCCATTCGTGTCTCATCAGTGCTCCAACCTGATCACAGTCGGTGTGCTTCTGCTTTTTAATCACTGACCACATCAAAAATGTCCTCAAAGACCTGTCTTGATGCCTGCTCAATCATCCAGGTAAGAGCATCATCCAAACCGACGGCCAAACTGAGGTCACTTTGATGAGTGATGAAACTGAAATAGTGCTTTCAAATGTCTGTGAGTCAGTTTTCTTGTTTTAGCTTCAGCGTTTAGGAATCATCTGGAACTATGGCTGATGTAGTTATAGAAATAAATTATATTCAACTTAATTTTACCTTTGCAAAGCAACACAGTAATCTTTGCAAGTATGAAAAGTGAGACTGTGTTATAAGAGCACTATAATTGCACAACATCATGTTCTGATCTACCTCATATATGATTCTCTGCACCAGGTCAAACTCTCCCTCCAATGACGCATCCAGGAGAAGAGCCAGAGGGTTAAACTTGACTCTCAGGCCGTGACCGGTTCGCTCTGATGACGGCTTCTTCAGGTTGGTTCGCTTTACCTGCAGCAAACAGCATAAGAGAAACAGTAAAGAAAATGAACCTGGTGTATTGTTGTGTGACAGATGCCCAGGTTTAATGTGTATGCTTTGTGTTGTTGTATACATACCTTAGGCAGAGTGGGCGGGGCAGGAGGAGATGGTGAAGGAGAGATGTGGCCAACTGAGTTTTGAGCAGGACTAGAGCCTCTCTGGTTGTTATTATTTTGGTCCTCTGGTCTCTCAGGTACAGGAATCGGGCTTGATTGGGTCGATGGTGAGACGCCGTTGCCAGTCTCTGCCGCTGCTGTTGTCTCTTTGGATAATTCTGTCGTAACTGCAGGAGGAGACGAACGGCGGGAATCCGAATTCAGGTTTTGGGCTTCACTCTCCGCGGCTGCTGCAGCGACCTGTTTATCTCCACGTTCTACGTTTCCATTAGCTGAATGAATGTTGTCCATGTCTCCCAAAAGGCAGTCCGGTTGGTAGAAAGTATTGCCTAGAATTAAAGAAGGAACTTAAATCTATATATATTTAGGCACACAGATGTCACCTGACCATCATATGTCGGTGTCTTACCTGAGCTTCCCTCCATGCCTCCTGCTAATGTGTTGAACCTGCAAAAAAAAACGGCAAAAACAAATTACATTTTTCCATTTTGATTCTGTTTCTGTCTTAAATTCCTGAAAGTTTTTTGTTTGTCCTGGTGCAGTTAAACATGTGGTAGCACCAACCTCTGGTAGAGCAGTTTTTGGATGTTTGGCCCCTGAGGGCCTTCAGGTTCAGTGATCGAGCTCCGTTTCTTGAGGGGCCGCGGCGCGTTGCTGAAGCGGCGGCGGAGAACCTCCAGGTCTGCATCGCTCTGGTATCGGAGCTGAGAGTGGGCTGTGGGGGACAAAGCTTTAAAGCTACTTTCTTCTTTTGTCATTTGTTCTTGGCAAAATGTATTTTTTTCTGCTCCTGTTTCTTAGATTGTATCTTTTTTCTTTTGCTGAAATTATTCCCAAAAGCTCTTCAGGATAGCGTGATCTGTGACTGATAAGCACACTACCATAACTTAATGAGAACTTTCTTTAAGACTTACAGTATAAAAAAGATATAAATGTGATATTCTGGGATTTAAAAATCTGGTCCTGCTTTTAATGATTTCCAAGGTGTGGGCTACAATTCAAGCGGGCCAAGAGAGATAGATTTTTTAAATGTCTTTTTTTAACATGTTCTCGCATCTTATTTTTGTTATCAAGGGAAAAAGTTAAGTACAAAAAGATCTAAATGTATCATTGGAAAAAGAAAGAATTAAATATATTTTATTTGGCTCACGTGATTAAAGGTTTGGGTGTGTTTCAGGAGATTTGGAAGCAGGCTGCAGTTTGAGAATGGCTGATTTAGCTCTTTCTAAGGAAGGTCCTCTGACTCAATTCTAGGGCTGCTCCCAGGAAATCAATGCTTGACTGAACAACTGACATAAAATTTGTGGTTAAATGGTGAAGGAGGCTGGAATATGCTTTAGTAAGAATAAAAAGCTAATAAGAAGAGTATCACTCAAAGAGACCAGTGAAGACACGGGAAATTTATGAAACTATGCGAGTAATATTTCTGCAGCCAGTGTGACTAAGTGACTGGGTTACTGTAATAAACTTTAAAGTGTGTAGACATGCATTTAACACCCAAACAGAAAATAAACAAATGCATTTTTTATAGTTCAAAGAGCGTTAATTTATACATCTTTTGCATATCTAGATTGCTTGAAATGAGCTTTTTCAATCCTTAGTGTCGTATTTAACATGATGTGACATCTTTTTCAGTGTGCAGACAAATATACTTTTTTTTTCAGCACAAAGTTTGGCCTAAAATGTGACAGTGCATTAAGTGCTGCTCCATCATCTGCCTCCATCCTATCCCTGGCTATCATCTGTCACACCAACCCTCTGCATGTCCTCTTTCATTACATCTGTGAATCTTTTCTCTGGTGTTTCTCGTTTCCTCCTGTCGAGGTCCAGCGTTCAGCATCTTTATCACTCTTCTTATTTTAACACAAAATGTGTTTTCTGGTATTAAACACATACAGGAGAAACATTTTAACAAAGAAAGGTAACATTTATTGGTGATTGGTTGCACCTACCAACTGGGGTGAGCTTAGTGGGACTGAGGGGACGAGGGATGTTGTCCACACTGGGTGGAGGTTGAATTTGGCCCTCGCCGCTCTCTCCTCCTTCTCCTTTTCCTCCATCTTTATCTGTAGCTTCCTCCCCTGATATTTTTACTCCTCCTCCTCCCCCCTGGAGGAAAAAGACAGGGGATGGAGAAGTGGAGGAGGAGGGGAGGATGGGTTTACCGTAGACTGTGGAGAGACAGGAAAAAGGATGGGTTATGGTTTGTTTTCACCTGCAGAAGCTGTCAAACTGTCTAAACAAGTAATTGCTGTTTAATCACCTGCTTTGACAGTAGCCCTGTTGCTCAGAGATCCGTAGTTTTTGGCCTGAGGCTGCTGTAGGTACATGCTGTAGATGGAGCTGCTGTTCATAGTAGCAGGGCCCTTCCTGGGGGACTGTGGCCTGGAGGGATGGTCCGGGACGTAGGGACGTACGGCCACCGCCGGAGGGGGATCTGTCCGCTCTGTTTGTGGGGACAGCGGGGAGGGCTGGGAGGTGGTGGCAGAACCTAAGTGCAGAAACAGAAAAACAAAGTTATACAATCAACAGGACTGAAAGAAGAAGAAGAAGATAAGCTTTTATTTTAATAAATAAAACTATTTATTACCTTGGCTTGAGTTAGGAGGGACAGAAATACGGTGCTGTATTTGCTGTGAAGAGGGGGATGATGAATGGGGGGATGAGGCGGCACCGGATCGAGGCCAACCCAGTGTACCAGGGGCAGAACGAGGCAGGGAGCTCGTGGCGCAGTGATGTGCAGCTGCCTGGTGGGTGGCACTGGGGTACGTACCATAACCAGAGGGAAGCTGGTGGGAGGGAGACACAGATATGAAGTATACAGTGGGGCAAAAAAGTATTTAGACAGCCACCGATTGTGCAAGTTCCCCCACTTAAAATGATGACAGAGGTCAGTAATTTGCACCAGAGGTACACTTCAACTGTGAGAGACAGAATGTGAAAAAAAAATCCATGAATCCACATGGTAGGATTTGTAAAGAATTTATTCGTAAATTAGGGTGGAAAATAAGTATTTGGTCAATAACAAAAATACAACTCAATACTTTGTAACATAACCTTTGTTGGCAATAACAGAGTATTTGACTAAATACTTTTTTGCCCCACTGTAACTGCATAACCTATTTTTTTTTTCTTCTTACACCAAGACATTCATGACTGCTTTCCATGGAGATTTTCCTCCTTAGACATTTTGAGTTGAAAAGTTCACACCATCACTTCACTGCTAAGCAGAAGCCTCAAGCGAGCCTTGATACCTCTATAACATCGCTTACAGTGCAATAAATTATTTATTATGATCACAGAATTCATGAGAATAACTAATATAACTGAGAATTACACCAGTACCTGTTCTGGACTGTTGGTCCTCCAGTCTGTTACGCTCTTAGTGATGGTGGGCCACGGTGCTTCATTGGCTGAAGGGAGAAAGCGGCAGAGAGTCAGGGAGCCGAGGAAGGGATCAAAACAGGAAAGGAAATTAAAGTGAGAAAGAAGCAAATAAATCCAAATGGAAAAGACAGATGAAAAAAGATACTATGAACGGTTAAGTAACTAAAAAAATGATCGGTTAAAGGGAGTGTATATAATGTGTATTTGTTGCATATACATGTATATTTTAATGCTGCTAAAATAGCATACACAGAGCATGTCTGTAGTTTACTCGGCAACATAAATCCAAGCGGACAATGCACTGATTCCCAACCAGGCGTACTCCAGGCGCTTACACCTTTCACTTTTCAAGAGTTACAATTAAATTAAAAAAAAAGGGTTCTTAGCAAGAAAAAGTGAGAAAATTAAGAATGAATGGTTGAAAAGGACATCTAAAATAACAATACTAAGTAAAGGTAACTCATCAATACTTAAAATTTGTAGCCAATATAATTTAAGTTGTAATAATGCACAGTGACTGACAATAGCAGTCACAGAAAATGACTCGTGGCTGCAGTTAAACTATTTTTACTAGAAGAATAAAACCTCTAAAAAACAGGAAGCCGCTACAATCAGGGTTTAAAACAGAACAAAACTCTACAATGTGAAGTTTAACTCAGCCTCTGTCTCTGCAGAGGTGTTGTTACATAATAAACTGGCTCAGTTCAGTGCAGAGTCACAGTAGTAAATCTTCAGCCACTGTTGTCTGTGACAGCTAAGGTCAACAGCCTAGCTCAATGCTTTGGAATTTCATGGCAACTTGGCCACACCCTTGAAGACATTTAACAGGAAATAGCTTTGTGAAGAAGTCAGGTGATCTTCCAAGGTATTGCAGAAGTGGAGAAGAAATGACTGATGGAGATCCACCATCAAAGCCGTGGCGCTAAAATGGCTAAATAAGTGCTGCTAAATAAAATTCCACATAATGTTAAACTCCAGCAGCCATTTACAAGCTGTTACCTAACCATTTCGCCCAGTCACGTCACAGTCCTGGCTCATACCAGACTAATACTGATTAACTCTTCAACCCAGGAGCCACGCAGTCTGTACAGTAAGTTGTGCTGCGAAACCTGTTGGCTGCTTTAACCCGCTGACCTCAGGAAGAAAACAGTCACGACAGGAAACAAGCAGTCAGTTCTGTGAGAGGTGGAAACTTGGCCGCCTGCCCCTGAGAGCCCAGATTAGAAGCAGTCACTCAGTGTTATAGAGGAAAGACAGTTTACAGCACAGTCACGGTACGTCCTGGTGCAAACGACAAACGGGTCATGCAGTAAAGCGTTTCAGCCTCACCACTCAAGTCTCTTTAGTTCACCATTTTTAAGCGTTTGAGTTTGATATTCTGTCTGTAAAATATGATGTTGCCATAATCAGCAGCCACAGCATTTAATGCAAACAAATGATTAAATGCAATGCTCTGCTGAGAAATCTCTCCTCCTGCCTTTGACGTAGATAACAGCCCAGCTCTGTATCTGAACAGCATCATGGTGGCTCTGTGGTTCCAGGCAGACCATTCTGTTTCTGAGTTCTCCCCTCTGAGCTCCAGTTTCTCTCTCCATTTAAAAACATCTAATTTGATGCTGTGAGGACGCTTTCACAAGAGAGATTTCACTTCCTGTTTAAATAAAGGTTTGGCTGAAAAACTGCACGCTCATACAGTAATGAAATCAACAGGCACACATGCTAAAGCATAACCTGATTTATAGTCTATTTTTCTTTAAATGCGAACATGTTTTACAAGATAAAATCATTTCGTATTAAAAACAGAGCGAATTCACGACAATGTTTTTGAAACGTGAAGCGTAATTTTGATCTTCTTTTGCTGCTGGTTCAATGAATTTTGGTCGGAGAGAGACCAAAGCTGCAGTTTCAGAATCTGTGTGTCAGCTTTCAGCCCCGACAGCGTGTCCGTGGACGTGCCGTCAGGTGAACGGTCCACACTTTGTGTTTACATCTTTTTGCGGAATCCGTTTACCTGCTCTTTAATAGTTCTGCTGGTTGTTGAAATAGTTTTGTGAGCTTTAACATGAGATGCTGGCATTTCTCGCAAAATACATTTATATTCAAAAATCAATTCAGGATTTAATGAATCGATATTGTATTTTTCCAAACTAAAATCGATTTGAATCGGAGAAAAACGATTTTTTTAAACACATCACAATTATTGAGGACATATATAAGAGAGGATCACGATCATTTTCTCACAGACTTTTATATAATCTGACTTCTATTTACAGCTGGAGAAGTCGCACCCTGATGGCCATGAATAAAAATGCAGCTTTTCAGAGCCAGACTCAACAGCCACCTTTCATATACAGTCACACTACAAAAACTGCTTACAAATGGCCTCACGTAATGAGAAGGAACTGAAGGAGTTCACCAGAAACAGATCCGACATCTTTCACCCAACCATCAGGATGCACAACAGAAAGCTTTAGATCCAAATATAAAATTATTATAAAAAGTAGTGTAATAAATATCCATCGTTTCAGCACTTTCTAGCAAATATGAGCCAGTTTTGTTTAACATATTTTAAACAAATAAATGATTCCTTGCTTTGCTTTTTTTCTGGGCTTAATCTCCCCGATGACATCACCCTCTCACCTAAAACCTCTTGTTATCCGACTCCCTCACACACTCATCACACGTACTAAAGATAGCTACAATTCAGGCTTTCTCTCATTCATGTGCAATGGCCCCCTGCCCAGTAGACTGTTGATTTGATTTACAACTACGAATTTTCCGCATTACATAAGCAGCGACATTAATAGAACTGTGGCATTTGCTTTGGGATTCAAGAACACAATGGGTGTTAAAACAAAGCTGGTTGAAGACTCTTTATTTTACTTCAGTGTAGGTGAAAAAAATAGATATCGGCAGTTTAAATTGTATTTTTCCACACTGTGTAGGAAGAGATGTCGGAATAAATAAACTCGAGTCTAAAGCCAGACTTTGGTTTATTTTCTGAAGCTGTGCTTCTTAACCCTGAGCAGCTGTTGGCTATCAGATGGCATGTCTGCACCCTTGTACACTCGACCTTTACAATTTAGGGTCCTTTGAGCAGCTGATTCAATTATGTTTTGTCTCTTTACCATCTGGTCTGCATAGCGGTTTAAACACGAGCGTGCTCGGTTTGAATGCATCCACTCTGGGAGTCAGATTAAGAAAATGTGTGCTGTGAATGCCCTTTTCTATTTTGGGTCTTTGCAGCTGGCTCCAAAAGTGAGTCAGTCCCTATAAACTCCCGTGTTAAAATGTTCAAGTTTACAGCAGATATGAACACATTTAGAACCACATACACAGAAATTTTAAGCTCTCTGTATTAAATTTCCCCTTCATGACAATAACGGAGGTCAACTTTTAGTAAACTCAGTTCCTTAAACTGAACCGCTCAACTACATCTGTGGCATTTTGGAACATACTGGAATCTTTTTAAAATCCATTATCTGAAAATGACAGTGATCGCTATGTAGACTGCTGGACTAACCTCCTAATTAACTTGCACTAATTAGCAGGAATACAGTCTATGATAACTGCTCATGAACATGTTTTTCTGACACACACACAGAGACACACACACACACACACACACACACACACACACACACACACACTTATTCCTGGACAGAAAAATAACTTCTTGCTGGACTGGGATGGTTTATAAATCGAATAAAACATCTTGCTCTGAATGAGCACCATCACTGGATCTTTCTAAAAATATATATATATATAAAATAGTGTCAGCCCTAGATTTGAAACCTCTGACCTGATTTGAACCGATTTAACGAATGTTATGTGCCTTGTATATGAGGAGCTGTACACAAAATCTCAGTCTCCTACCTGCAAAACTGTGTTTTCTACAAGGCTCCAAATCTGCTGTCTCAGATCACACATCTGACATTAACTTTCTATGTTAACTCAAGCTGCATGTCTCCAGTTACTCTCAAGAGCAGCACCCTGACCTCCTTAGAGGCCATATTTACAGAGCCATACCACCAAATATTCACCCTAAAAAACTCACACAAGCAGTTTCTAGATAACAGAATGTTTAAACGTCTGCTCAAAAAATCTATTAAGTGAATCTTTCGAGTGGTCATCCCCTTCTTTTTCACATAAACATGTGGTGCTATGTTGAAATAATATTATAACCTATAAACTAATTTTCACTACTATCCCATACACTGTTTTGATACTTTACACTTGGATTTGTGTAAGGTGACTTTTGGCAACTGAGCAACTTAGTTTTTGTGTAAAAACGAGGAGTTAAGGCTGAAGGTGCTGCTAGCATCGTGCTATCACCAATAAACCCAGCGGTGAGTAAGTGTGTTTAGTGGTTTCTCCTGGACTCACTGTTACTGTCGCCCCCCTGAGGGGACAGAGGCCCCTCCCACCGCTCAGTGGGCTCTGATAGGACGATGTCTAAATCTGACTCTTTCCATTGGCTGGGAGGCTTCCTGATGGCACTCCTCTCTTCCTCTGTAAGGCCACACCCACCACCACAGACAACACCAACCACGAGACAGTAACACCCACCAAACAACAGCACAGACGTAAACATCACCACCATGACATCGGAATGACGAAAACAACAGCGAGACCCACACCAGCACCACAACACATTACAAAACAGCAATCACAGAACCACCACATTAAATCATTGAACATTGGAGAGAACACCGACAGAGAAGGGGAAGAGGGAAAAAACACGACAGGAGAAAGAAATGGAAGAAGAGCAAGTTAGAGGTCAGACAGTGATAAAGACAAACCAAGTCTGGTAAAGCACAGAGACTTAAAATGGGGGAAAAAAACAAAACAAAATAAACATCCACCAACCTGAGAGGGAGCGAATGTGGCTGAGAGGGGTGGGTTTGGGCGGTGGGTCAGCTGGGAGCGGGTACCCTGGCTCTTGTCTCCCCTCGGATGGAACCTGGATGTAGGGGCAGACAGCTGCCACTCGACCCGAAACTCCAGCACCGGGGTGGGAAGAGCTTTGAGGGGAGGACAGAGTGCCTCCATTCATACGACTTAACTGAAGTGGACACACACAGACACCCAGAATGAGACTCATATAACATGATAAAGAAAGACCAGACTTCTTTGCAGACTGCACCTCTGCTCTCTTCTTATGCAGGCGTTCTCTCAGGTCACCGATGCGTTGATCCATCACGGTCACCTGGGCGTTCCTCTTGTTCAGCAGCTCCTTATTCTGGGCCAACTTGCTGCTCTGCTCCAGATTGTGCCGGTTACGAGCCTTAAAAACCCCCAAAACGTTTTACTCACATTTATGATTTCTGACACCCAAAGCAGGCAGGAGAAGGTCGCACTAAACATCTTTTTTTCTGCAATATTTTTATTATGTTTTTGATTGGTTTTAAAATAGCTGTGATCAGACAGCCACATTATATCCACTGTAGGTACCAAACTAGTATAACCTCATGGCATTCACAGTGTTTATTGCATTGCTTATTTGCATGAGCTTCTAAAACATATTGTTCCCACATGCTTAGATGGTTTGGTGGTGCAGCGGAGGTGTTGGTAGAACAGGTGTCCTTTGTTTTTCCAACCAGATTGAGACATAAACATTTACTACACATCTTTTCAATTAGCCGTAAAGATTGCTTGGCAAAGGCCAAGTGTTTGCTCAGGGTATAGTTTACCTGCAGCTCCTGGTAAAGTTTCCTCAGCTCCAGAGCTGCAGGGCCTGAAAGAGGCGATCCCTTATGACCAGTGCCTGCACCCTGGGGTCCCGTGGGTGCCCCCTGACCTGGTGCACCAGAGTGTAGCTGCAGGCGTCCTCTCCTCAAATCCTCCAGCTGCTGAGTCAACTGTTAGACCAAAATTAAATACATATATGTGCACATATATCTTATCAAATCAAATCTGCTTCAAAGTTTATAGAAACCAAATAAATTTTCATACCTGGTCGACTCTGATCACCGCAGTCTGCAGCTCCGCCTGCTTCTCCTGAAACAGGCTGCTCACATGGTCAATCTCTGCAGCTACACACAGAGAGCAGGACGTCAGATTGAAATTACATCGCTGTAGTTATTAAGATTTTAGTGCTCAGATTCTACAGAAATACATATAAACACCGAGCACGCTGTAAGGGACTGAGTAAATGGTCAAAAAAAATCCCTCACGCTGCAGCATCAAGGCTTTATGAGGTTAAATTCATGGTCTTTTAATATGCAGTCGTTTACTTCAGGGCCTGTAATCCACAGTCACCAACTCTACAGTGTTACAGAGTGTTTAGGCTTACAGAGGTTTCCGTTGATCAGTTTGCTGTAGTCGACTTGGCCTCTCATGGCTCGGATCTTCTTCAGCTTCGCTTCCTGCGTCTCCACTCGCTCTTTGAGCCGCTGCAGCTTCTCAGCTTCAGACTGAAAAAGAGAAGTCAGTGTTTAAAGTGGTTAAAAACTCCCCATACACTCAAGTGGTGGCAGTTCCAGTCATTTAGGTATACTGAAAGGATACCTGCTCTGTAATTTAACTAAAATGTGACCCAAGATGCAGAAAAATACATGTTTTAGTTGATTATTTACTGTCTCAGTTTCAGGAATAAATGCCTACAATGTGTTTAATTTGAAGATGCTCAAATGAATTCTGAAGGTTATCCAATGAAAGCGCAGGTATTTGCTTTACTTGGAAAATACTTGCAGACAGCAGTAATCAACAGACAGAGCTTCAGCACCTGTTAACATTTAGCCCTCTGACAGACAAACAGGAAACTTAACCTTCAGCGAACTGGCCTCTAGGTTAGACTGCAGTCACATTATTAGATATAAACCACATAAAGGAAGCAGTATGCAGATCATTGTATTTTAAACTGTATTAGTTTGATGAATATATTGCTCACACAATTGTGAGTAAAGCAACAAAGCAAACTTTAAATAGGGTGTCCTTGTGCTGTATAGACTCAAAGGAGACTAACAGAGGTGTGGATCGCACCTGTGACTGTCCCTGGTTGGATCTGCCTCCTTGCTGAAGATACCTCAGTCTCTGTTCCTGCAGGAAACAAAAGTACAGTGAAAGTAGAGTCATTTCCAGACTTTCATTTATTTCATTTGAAAAGTGGCATGGCATTTTCAGTTTTAAAGAAACTAAATCATGTTTTGCAAACCCAGCCAGAAAAAAACTAAAAAATACTATTTTTATATTATAAAAATAAGATTATCTGGTATACCAACTAAACTTAGCGAGGTTGAGCCCGTTTTCACTTGGAGAACCTGAAAGCCTGTTTTCTGAATCAGCTCACTGACTGAGGAGGATCCTACACAAACAGAGGAGCAACAGTGGCATTTGTTCCAGCACTTCAATCAGCAGAATTCAAATTTGATAAACGTGTTGGTGTTATTCGGTTACGTTTTCAGCACTGGCTGTTAAATCCAACTAAATGACTATAGAAATGAAAACTACGTTTCAAGTGGTTTTAAAAGAGCCTCTGACACAAATATTTTGGGTCTTTAATGAATTCAGGCCGGTGCTGTCGACTGATTGGCCAGTTTGCTGTCTGCCTCATTATTTGTCAAGCTGTCATTCAAAAATTTCATGAGTTCTCAGTGAAAAACAAATCACATTCAGTTTATGCACTGATGATAGAATTATTTCACGGTGCTCATGAATTTGATTTCCTCTGTGACCTTTCCAGGGAGTGCCCAACGTTTCGCCCTGTGACAGATGAAATAGGCCCCAGACCCCCACTGCAACCCTGAATTGGTTGAGTGGTTAAGAAGATTAATGGAAAGATGGATAATATTTCCTGGTTTTTGGTGCTTTGAGAACACATGCATGTGTTTTCACATTGTTCCCTCTCATTTTGCACACCTGCATGTTAATCTTATTTTTCATAAATAAAATCTTATTTCAAATGTTGGTGAAATAGATTAGTGTGCCGCTTCATACCATGCATCCTGTTGTACACACATAATACCAGATTATATATATCAGCAGCACTAGCACCAGCAGCTTATTGCCGTGTTTAAGTGTTTATCTTTACTCTACATAAAACATGCATTTTCTGGACCATCACATCTGCAGCTACACACAGCCGTCATCTATCTCAACCTCAACCTTTACTTGAGCCTTAAGATCTTAATAAAGCTGAAACTGTAAGTCAAACTTGGAGACACCAGTTACCCCACTCGTCTAATATTTTACCAAAGAACAGAATGTCAGATTCCTCATTAATGAGGAATTAATTAAAGGCTGGCATCACTTTACCAGGAGCAACAGTGAATTGGAGTACTTAATGACTTAAGTACAGTTTCCACAAACTGCAAAGAAATCTAGTGGGATAAACTGGGCCCTTTGGTGTGCAAGTACTGGTCCGTGGTCCACATGTTGGATGCCCATGTGTTAGACCTAACAGTCAGCTGGTCTTCTGCATTCATAAAATATGAATTATTCATTTAAACGAGAAGTGTTTTCAGTGCTGAATAGTGAGGGCAGGAACACTTAATCATCTGGCCGTGCACATCCTTAGTCAACAGCATAATACTATAATAACTGCCATGCATGCAGTTTATTTTCACCCGATCATCACATCCAACTCCGAAGACCATCAGCTGCTATTGATTTTCATTTAAGCTTGTGTGTATCTATGTATCTGACACACACAATAAACTACAGTGAGGAGACAGAGAAAGGCTGTGATGTGTGATGCTGACTGAAGCAGTTTACACCACTCACTCTGTATTTTGCAGGTACATAGTACGGCTGACCTGTGTGTGTGTGCGTGTGCGTGTGTGTGTGTGTGCATGCGTTTGTGTGTCTCTCTCTTTCACATAAACACACAAAGAGGAGGAGAAAAGGGCATGTTGGCAGGAAGCTGCCCTGCTAACACATTACATAAGAGAAGGGTGTTTAATTACAGACGTAGTGCAGGAATAAAAGTTTTTATGTTTTCGACTTTTTATTTTCCAGGAAGTCATCAATCTACGTTTCGTTATATTAATGTTGAGAAGACAGAAAATGTTTCTACATCAGCGCCTGGGATTTTTTTCATCCAGCAAGGAAATGCTTGAGCAAGCTGGAAGGAAACACTTAATAGCTGTCAAATTACAGAAGCAGTTAAACTGCTGCTTTAAAAAAAAAAAAAAAGCTGGATATCAGCATTAAACTGACAGGCAAAAGAAATCACTTCCACAGCAGTCTTGAAAAACTCAAAATGGCCAAATAAAAGTTTGTGGTTGATGCATTTTATCGAAAACTTTACCAAATGAATGCCGTTTGGCTCACTTTCCTGACTCCTTCCTGGAGTACAATACTGGGTAAACTTCCCAGCAGCTGTAGATCCCTGCTGAACTCATTTCCTGCTAACTCAGAAGGCCACTTCCTGAATCTGGGGATGGGGCCGAATGACCATGATCTGTGTCTCCAGATATTTTCTCACATGTGCTGCAGCCCTGAAGCTTTCTAAACATCAGCCAAAAGAGTCAAAAGTGAGAAAAAGTCGAGTTCACACCACATCAAAAAAGAAACATCTTTACCCCTTTCTTTGATAAAGACCTCTGTTCTGAATCCAGGCAGTATTTGTTTATCCCCAAGGGGCAATTAACATACAACAGAGCAGCATAACGTTGACGAGAAGGACAATAAGAACAAGCAATAAGAGTGAGACAATAAATACACAGAATATACAGTTTTAAAATTACACAGTTTTTAAATTAAAGTGACTGAAAGAGGGGGGAGAGAATAACATGAAAGCATGGGTCTATGCTGCCTTGTATCAATGCTTCATGCTTGTGGTGGTTTAATGGTGCAGGAGATATTTTCCTGGCACACATTTGGCCCGGTAGCACCAACCGAGTATTGTTTAAATACCACAGCCTACTTGAACGTTGTTGCTGACCATGTCCATGCCTCTATGACCACAGTGTACTTATCTCAAACTCTAATTAATCTCATATTAGTTTCTTTTACATGACAATGAGTTCACTTTTAGTCCACTACAGCATGCTTGGGATGTAGTGGAATGGGGATTTGCATCATGGTTGTTCAGCCGATAAATCTGCAGCGACTGTGTGAGGCTATCACATCAATATGGACCAAAATCTCAGCACTAGCAAGGTCCACCAAACAACATTTCTACAAGTCTAACTTCTTTTTTATGGTCAGCCTAGCTAAAAATCCATAGCTCAGTCTTCTGCAACAAAGCCGGCTGCAAGGAAAAACAAAACTTGCGTTTACAGTTCCAACACTCTGAAATGGGCTAGAACAAACTGAGCCTGTGGTGCTGTAGTTGCGTTCCTATTTTTAAGTTCAGCTCCTATGTGAAGGCTTTCCAAATGTTCAAACGACCCAAATTATGTTGTTCTAAAACAGAAACTCTTTCATGACAAAACAGACGCACTATGTAAAGACCCACACTGTCCAGTCTCTCAGATCTGCTCAAACTGTCTCCCTTCAACATCAACAACGTGTGCACATCTACAACTGACGGGGTATATATGTACTTGAAAAAAACAACGACAAAAAAACTTAATCTGGGCGTAGCAATATTTTGACCCATGTCACCTTGGGCTTAAGGGGTTAACGTGCAAACTCCCCAGCACAAACTTACTGTGACCTTCAACTGTGCGAGTTTTCATCGATTTGTGCTGATGTGAGAAGAGCGCTGGTAATAGTCTGGAGAGCAGCTGTCATGTGCGCTTCCTCCTGCACGCTCCACCCAGGCAGCTCCCTCAGGTAAACCTCACTGAGTATTTCTAAACCAGACTATCTCCTGTGTGGTGCATGTAAGAAACTGCAGCCTCGGAAAAAGTCTTAACTCAATTCTCCCCAGCCTATGTCTGAAAACGACATCTCTCCTCCAGAGCCAATCTTTCACGTCGTTCCTCAAACCCTGAACTCAATCACACACACACACAAAAAAAGATGCATGTGATGTGATGCGCACACACATTCATCTGAGGCTCCAGGGGCCTCAAAGCCGATCTTTTCAGACAGACTCTAATGTAGCTAACCTTACATTAACTGACAGGCAATCCATCCAGCAGCTCTGTGTGCGTGTACAGTATGAGTGAGTGTTTTACCTTGGCGAGCAACATCTGTTGCTGAGCCTCTATTTGTTGTTGTTGTCTTGTGGCCATTTCTTGGAGCTCAGAGAGGGTCAGCTCCACACGGGGAACCTACACCGGCACACAGGGGTTATACATTAATACATTATGTACATAGAGACAGACAGTGTTTTCCCACAGTTTCCATCCATTACACGTCTCACTGTTGCTGTCGAGATGAAAACCCAAACTGTGACAGGAGATAAAGCACAGCTGCACACATATATCACCTCACATTTTAGGTCACTGAGCAGCTTCACTGAATGTTATTAGGCAGGCAGCTGGTGGCTCTGGAAGAGCGACAGAATTATAGTTTAGGGCTAAGAAAAAAAAAAATCGCCAGAATCATCCCCTTTCCCTCACAGCATTTCCTTACAGATACATCTCTGGGAGAGTGCTTTGTTCAGGAATATCTTTCTAGAGACTGATGTGTGTTTGCGTGTACGTGTGAGGGTGGGAAACGGGGAGGAATGCCTTTAGCAGTCAACAACGGAAGGTTTCAACCCAGCTACATCCTACTATTGTGCACATTTACTTATGAACACACACAGACACACACTGCACCTGGGGTGTTATATTCATTTCCAGTTCACAGTGAAGTCAGACAAGCTGGATATGACTACATCTGTCCTTTAATAGCCAGGTTATCAGAACACGGCTCCACGATTACAATACTTTTCAACAGACTGCGGTACAGTATTATAATATTTAATAATTATTGTTTGACAGTTTGACTCCTACAACACCAGAAAGGTCTGGCCTCTGGAGATATTTTACTATCAGCGTGTGAATGACTGATTATGACATAATACACTACATCAACTTAAGCCATCCTAGGACAGAGAAAATGGAGTTTCAACCTGGGATTAAAAATGCGATCATACTATTAAACCTCAGACAGGCTTACAGCTTCATTTAGTTTAACCCCCCATCCAGAGTAACATTGACGTATGAATATCATCCATCACTCCCATTTGGGCTGAACAAACTCCGCCTATTGTGCTGCAACTGTATTCTTGTGCAAAGTTAATCTCAAATCTGAAGCTTTTCCAAATGTCAAAATGACTCAGATGATGTTCTACAAAAACAGAAACTGTCTTATGGGCAAATGAATGCATGAGCATTAAAGATGAAGACTCTGTACACTGATATCTATTGAAATTTGCTCCCATCAACATCTTCCATTTTTAAGACTCGTCGTGTGACTGTTGTTTCCAATTTTGAACCCCTAACATATGAGCCATCTGCCCACATCACCGGGCGAGAATGTGAGTTGTGAATAATTTTTTAAAAACTGCGAACTTTTCAGTTATGCTTAGTTTATTGCATTACATCACCAAGAAGTATTTATTTCCTTGGTCAGCCTTGGAAACACTATATGATTAGTATAGTAGATTACTTATACGGCACAGATATCTATTAGGGCAGTTTGATCATCTAAAAGGAATCAGTCGGGACCTGAGATGAAACCCTGAGGAATACCAGAGTTAACAGATTGTGGTGGGACAACATTATAAGTAATATAAACGAGTATGGCAAAATCTAAGATGGTTATTAGTATAAATGATATACTCACAAACAGGGAGTATCAGAGTATCAGTAACAGAGGTCTAAACAGTAAAACCAGTGCAGATGGGCCTTAAATGGGAATCGCTTGTAAAGGCCAGCAGGGGGCGGTTGCTCAAGAACAAGACAGATTGGATAAAATTCTTGGCAACTGACTCGTGATTACTTTAGTAAACCCTTTTCTCTTGAGTTTATGGGCTCAATCACTAGTTTCAAGTCCAATGTAATAAAACATGATGTTCATTTTATAAATTATGGTCCTTATTAGTGACCCTGAGACCTTGAGTATGCAATGTCCTTCGGTTTCTTTGTCATGTGTTTTCACTTGTGTCATCTGGTTTCAAAAAGCTGAAATGGTAATGGCCAAAATGCTTCAGAAACCAGCGATTACAATGTTATTGGCTGACATTACAGTGGCTACTTCCTTCTTTATACTCAGTCTTTGGATACACAGTTTTAAAGGGTCAGTTCATCTATGTTCAGTGCACTAAAAACATTTTTACTTATGTGAGTTCTGAGTTCTGATCATTGCAGGTTTTTGCCAGATGTCTGCTTGAAACCATGGACGTTTTTTTTTTTTTTTTGATGGCGCTCAAGGAAAAAAAATCCCAAATCAGTCTTTTTATCTAAATAATCTACAGTCTTCTCTGTGAGAGCTACATTGGTGTCTGTTTGACTTGAAATGATTATTGGCAGTACTTCAGTGGCCTGAATTTGGGGACTGCTCCGATTATCGGACACAGAAACTGGAGACAGAAGAGTCTGTTGTTACTGGCATTTAATGGGACTTGGAGTAAGGGTTGAGTAGTTCAAGTAAAAATGATTTTTTTTCCCAGTGATAAGACAGAAATAGTTTCCAAACGTTAAATTAGGGTCGAAGAGGACGGAGGCCACTGCAAATTTTGTTAAATGTGTGAAAAAATATTGATGTCTAAGTGGAGACTTAGATGTGCCATGAGTAAGGGAGGCGCTGATGAATAACTCCATTACCCAGAACAGCGCCCTTGGGTTATGACACAAGTTATGAAATCAGTGAAACAAATTAAAATCATCATCAATTTAACTACTGGAAGCTCTAACTCTGGCAGCACTAGTGCTATGCTAAATATCAGTATTGGTGATTAATAGCCCTGACAGCCACACTGTGCTATAGACCGTGGACCGAGTTATGTAAATCTACATAAAACATAATGCACACATAGTGTATTCCACTGCAATACATCATGTTTTAGACAGTGACATTATGCACAATACACAAGGTTTTCCAGGCAGTGTCGCCACATATCATTAGCTAATTGCTGACTTTTGGGATCCTGTGGTTCCTCACTTTGATGTGCAACAATAATTGCATTGTTTTCTCATATCTCAAGAGTAATTTCAGAGCCAATCAGCATAAGACACTTTAAGATTTTTTATATTTTTTAAGCCCTTTCAGTCTGATATCCCTTTAAAATGTATATAATGCATAGATGGAACTACAGGGTGGGGCTTCAGACAAGCAGCAAAAAGCAGTTTTTATGCTTACATGCAGTAACCATACGTGGTTGATGAAGGATGCAGTCAGACTAGGCACACTTGTCTTGTGCCATGCCTGAGCCTGATAGCCTCCCCTCCACACAGACTAAACTAAAACTGTGCAACAGCATGCTTCAGTCTTTTCTGGCCACTGCTGAAACCACTGCTCCTTTCTCTCTCTCCTCTCAGTTCCTCGTTCTTTTAGTGCACGCTCTGCGTTTTTATCATGAAGAAAAGTGCTTTTGCAGAGCATCGTGAGGTTCATGAGTTTATGTATTTATGCTTTAATTGGTGTCATTTCACATCGGCCTTTCTCGTTGCCTTATTGATTTATGAATTTGTTAACATGGCGATTTTCAGTTAAACTTCAGAAATGCTGTTGTTGGTGCCAAAATGTTGAAGTTCTACATAGTTACAACATGCACAACGTGTCCTCTCGGACCCACCTGTTAAAGTCAGACAGGGCAGAACGGATGGATGGTCTGACTTTGGGGGTCAAACATGCTCAGGCACAGCTCTGATCACCTAAAGTGAGTATACACTTCATTTTTACTCTGATATAAAGCCGTCCAGAGACCATATATAGATTTCAGGCACCTAGTGACATAATGTGGCAGGACCTGAGATAAATTCTCTCAACTTCCACAGAGTGCAGGATGCCACTGATTGACATATGACCTCATGGTAAATACATTAGTGGCTTACCAAGGCAACCAGAGCCTAAAATGCCCACTAGTGACCAGCAGTCAGTTTCAAAGTCATGCATGATGATGGACTCGTTTCCAGTTGCAGCTTAATGCCCGTACAGTCACCTGGATGAGTTGCCAGCATTCTTTCTCATGCTACATGCATAACAATCCTACTACTGCCAGCACTGAGGACCTTTTAGAGCTGTTCATTTGAATATGTTTTAGTAAAATTTTTCCTGCCGTGTATGATTTTTGTTCCATTTTTCACGTTATTCATTAAATTATATTGTCATCTTTTTTCTGCCTCTGCTCTCCATCACAGCCGAGCCTGCTCCTATTTTACCTTTAAGCAAGAAAAGTAATTGTTTTCTTTCTATTGCTTTTGTATCACGAGTGTTTGCACAGGAGTACACGTGTGTGTTATTTGAAAATGTACTAAACTAGAACCCTGCAATGCATCAGCACTTTTCACATTTTGGAGCCATCGCAAATACATTTTAGAAGCATCTAAAAAAAGCTCTGAAGATTCGACTGCAGCTGGTTTCAGAAAAGCAAACATGATACGTATTGCTCTGTAAACACCCTGAGCAGTTTTGCTGACTTCCTCAGTTTAAAAACCTCCGTCTGCAGGACTGAGGCTGAGGATCGCTTGTCAGTCAAAGCAGTGTGTGAGACAGTTTTCCTGGGATTTCCTGCCACTGAAGTCCTCTAAATGCTTTAGCTTCTAGCTTTCCACTGATTCAAATGGGAACATGCACTCCAGCTACAGGAAAGTTAAAAATTCACCTGACACTTAGCCACAGTGTCATGCCGCTCATGCTGTTAAGACACTCTAACACATCCTGCAGACTGTGTTGCTGCGAGCCCCCCGCTGACGTTAACATGCAGTTCCTACCAGCATCCCGCTGTGCTGTATTTACCTGCAGGCTGTCCCATGTGATCCTGCAGGAGCGGACTTTAATTTTGCTGCATTGTCCTTCAACAGTAAATTCCTGCACCAAATCTACCTCATTCCACTCCATCCTCACAAGCGTCTCAGAGACACGCCGGACCTTAATGCTTTCTGATGGAAAAGCGTTGCCAGAGGCTTGCACGAGAACCGCTTAAAGAGGAGGAAATGAGAGCGATCCTTATCACAACTTTCCCTCTCGTCCGCCTGGTGATGTGCTGAGATTTACGACACTCGCTCTTCCTCTCCCTCACTCGCTCGGCCCACACACCCTCCCTTCTCCTCCTTTCTCTCTCTCTCTCTCATAAAAACTCTCGATTATTAGTGCGTTCTCATGTGACGTTTTTACAGAGAGCAAATCCCACCGATGTGACACCGCTTTCAACTGCCACAGTAAACATGAAAAAACACAAATAGGTGCGAAACGAGAGAAGGAACTCCTCGCCGCCCTCGTTTTCTGTTTTCTTTCAGTATCACCCTCTTTTTCTGTTATTGCTCTCAGTTTCCAGTCTCTTCGACCTCAACCTTTTCTTCATCTATTCGTCTCCACTCCTCCTTCACTTTTCTCTCTGCTTATTAAGCCCCATCTTTCTCCATATCTGTATTCTTTCATCTCTCTTTCTCTCAGTCCTTGTCATTTCTCTGCAGCTGGCTTTTTGCTGCAGCGACATCCTCTCTCACTCTCTTTCCCTCTCTCTCCTCTCACACCTCCCTTTTTCTTTCTCCTACTTTCTCTCAGAAGGAAAATCACTGCACCACAGCCTGATGGGGCACTAGCTGCTCTCATCAACCTCTGCCTCCTGCTCCAGATGTGTGGTGTAAAAAAGGTGAAGATGATCAATGGCTGTGGTAGTATGCATGGCGCACACACTATACAGTTAACAGCTGACTGCTGCTGCGTCATATTTTCATTCATTCACACACACACACACACACACACACACACACACACACACACACACACACACACACACACACACACACACACACACACACACACACACACAGAGTGACATGTGACTCAGTTGCTGCATCACACATTTTCATCTTTCACACAGACAAACACATTTGTTATTCCTCCTTTTCTGGGTGCAGCCCTCCATGGGCGTGACTGTGCTGTGTGTATAGTATATTGAGCTATGTCAACTATTTATAACCAGCAACACTGATTTTAACATGTTGTACTTTAGGATGTGAGTGTTATTTCTTTATAATGGATGGAAACTTTGTATCATTGTCACTGCAACAGTTGCTTATTGCTTTATAGTGGAGTGGAGTGGAGCTGTGTGCTTCCTGAAGTCCACAATAATCTCCACTGTCTTCTGGGCATTCAGCACCAGGTTGTTGTGGCAAAAAATAGCAAAAATAGGAAAAAAAAAATAGCAAAAAATAGCAAAAATGTTACTTTTAACAGTTTAATAGTTGAAGCTCAGATCTCCCAATAATTTAATTCTTACAATGTTTTTCCAAACTTGACTAAAACGTGACCTCTTTTCTATGAGTGACTCCGGGAAGGTTGGCAAAATTACTTGGGTTTTTAAGGAAATGGAAATCTTGACGCTAGTATCTGCAGACTGCAATGGAAACACCAAGAACATTAACTATTGCACCGGTGCCATCAATGAGTTCAGTCTGCAGCCACTTTAAGAAGAGGATCACAGGGCATTCTTCTAAGTTGGGTAAGTTTAAGGGAGATACCAGAGCTTTTAACTTAGTTACTTCTGTAACTAAACATCAATTACATTTAAAGTGTTTTCTTGTTGCGGCCTGCATTGTTGTATTGTTGTTCTAAATGTTTTATAGCAGGTGAATAGTCCGTTTCAGGTTTGCATCACTCATTTAATAATGCATAACACAAAGATTTCAATAAAGAGCTTCAATATTTTTGTGGATACAGTGTTATAGATGCAACATTAGGATGTTCAAAGATCCATATTTGGACTTTGCTTTTAGATGGAGGTGTTCTGGTGCTTTGTTTGGCTCCAGGATCCACATTTTGGCTGTCAAAACCCTTTTCCACCAACACTTTGCTGTGCCAGTGCAGAGCCAGTTCTGTCTTGGTGTCTTTTCAGAAACAGCCCACATTTACAGAATAACGAGAACAAAATATTTACTAATAGAAGTTTGGATCCACTTATCTGTCCTGATTTTCATTTCATTGAAGTTACCCAACTTTTTGTTTTTGGTGAGAACATGTGGAACCAGTTCTAGACTGGAAAAGAGCAATTTGTGCCGTGGACTCCTGATAGACAGAGGAGCTGCTTTCTCACTCATGGTCCAGGTGGAAAACAGTGATCTGAAGGTGACTGAAGTTTCTGACGTGCTCTTTATGCTGTGCCACGTTTCCTTCTTGAAAAAATGATTAAACATCTACATGCCTGGATGGCAGTAGAGTGTGTGATCTGGGTTTTGATCTCAACCATGTGGGTGCTCACCTGCTTTGCTCAGTTGTCAGTTTTGTTGGCTCTAACTGGTGGAGAAGTCCTAGTTTAGGGCAAACAAAATTGGGCTACTTTGATGACAGCAGGGGGTGGCTTTGAGGCTTGGATAGTAATATTTGGTGTCAGACAACCCTGGCAACCTGAGCAGTGTGTGTTTTTCAGCTGTAAACTACTTTCTCATGGTGCAATTGTGCCTGTGCCTATAATCTGAAGCACATGGAGATTTTGACCTTCTTAGTGTGTGCACACTGCCTTTCTCAACAGTGCTCAAAGTTATGCATACAAACACACACATTGTTCTGATCATAGGTCCCTCCAGTAATAAAACCCATCCCCTGCCCATCTGCTGTGCACCTCCAGTAAAAATATTTTTCTAAATTTACAATAACAGCCTTCAGACATTCCTGAAGCCCCAGGCCGGACCAAAGGGGAAAGCTCTGTTATCAGAAGAGCTTCAGTAACCAACATCCACACAGCAGGGTGGCCTGGTGGCTGCAAACATCCTATAACTGAAAGAGCTCATCTTTGAACTTGTCCATCATGTGACCCGACTGTGTCCTTGGGCAAAGCAGTTAACAGCATTTAATTTAAGAGTATAGGAAGCTTCGGCACAGCAGCACCTGGACTTGCGTCACAGGAGGCAATTCAAGTCCGCAAACGCCCCTGACCCTGGACTTTGAAAGGCTTCATATTAATTTAAATCAACACATCCCCTGATGTGTGTTTGGTCAAGAGCGCTCAGACACACCTGACTGCTTAATATATCCCACAGCAGCGCTCCCACATGCAGCTGGATGGGGTTGAGTTACACAGAGCAGGATCAGCAAACTGAATTCTGTGCCTTAACTCAAAGTGTGTGACGGCCCTCGTGGTTACTCTGAGGTCAGGGGCGAGGTTTGTAAGAGAGTGTGCTGCAAAGGGAAAGGCCTGCAAGACACCAGCATTAAGTAGTAACAGCTACTCATTTATTGAGCAACTAGCACTGTGTCAGTCAGATGAGAAACTATATGCTAACATGTTTTTCCTAAACAGAATAAAGTGAAACAACACAGCGACCATCTCTAATTTAGAGTATGTGTCAGTCCTTCAAAGAGCGGCACAGTTTGAGGACACAGACGGCTCCTTGATGCAGTTAATGTCAGCATGAAAATTTAATTTCATCTGTAATTTATTATGCATCAGTACTATTGGCTAACAGCAGGACAGTATATGCTAACAAAATGCACCACTCAGAGCCATGCCAAATGTGTCAGAGGGAATCCTCTTGATTTGTTTTTTCCCTGAGATGCGAGCATAAAATTTTAACACATTTCCCAACCAGCCCCATCTGGACTGGTCATTAGACAGCCATGCCCTCCTTTCCCTAATACTGTTAGAAACTAGCTGGGTCCTGACCAGGTTGGTGTATGCTAATAGCTATTATATGCTACCAACAAACAGAGTTAGTACTTCAAAAACTTTCAGTTTACAATTAAATGTCTATCAGTGTTTTTTGACTTGTGGCTCCGTGTTGCAGTAGTTAAGGCTTCAGGCCACCAAAGATTATTGGGGAAAACTGTGAAATTCGGTAACCAGGGAGTGGGTACAGGAGGTTGCTGGCCAGGTAAAATCGATCCATAATCCACATTGATCCATACGATGACCTGTCTGCAAACGCTCGCCATTTACTCTCCGAGCTCCAGAGAAAGGTGTGGCTTTCTGCTACAATCAACACAATTCAAAAGGTACATCACACCTTTCACAGTTTCACAACTGCTTGATGTGTCGTGTTTTTGTGTTTCAAACTGTGGGCAACCAGGTCAATCTGCTAGTGGCCAAAACAACTGCAAAGAGGTTTTCATTGCTGTACTACAAACCTTTTTGCAACCAATTTCACTTAGTGACTGATAGGAAAGTCCAGCGCCAAAATCCAGTTGGGGAATACATATTTATTCCTAATGACTGGTGATTGTCAAGGCGTCACTGGCTGGTCTCTAGACTCCTGTGATTGGGGCCTAATATATATGCCTTACACACAAAAGATTACCAGTTTCAGACCAGAAGGAGACACAAACCCAGCCTCACAAGCCAGTCATCTTCTATTGCAGGTCCCAAATTCAGATAAATGAAAATGCTGCATCAGAATGGCATCCAACATCTAAAATATATAACAATAAATCTGTGCCAAATCAAACATGTGGATCCAGCTGTTGTGGTAAAGTCTTCAGAAATACTTAAAAAAATCTGAGCAGTTTGAGGCATAAATGAAACTCTACATGATTTTCTCTGTAGCTGTGCACACACGTAATGATGGATAGACTGAAAACCTTGTGGCGTAGATGAAAATATCACAACTAAAATCATCATCCAGGAACCACAAATACAGGTAAAAAATGTCACTACAATCTGTAAAATATAACCATCAAATATAAATTATTCTTTACTCGACTGACTTTACTAGGCTGCTCTTGGAGCTCGTGTATTTGTCCTTTTTTGACGGAGAATGACAAAGTCTGGTCTACTTTTTAAAGAAAACAGGGAATACTCACTTATCCTGGATTGTTGCAGTCAAAAACTTAAAGGATGAATCACTATTCATTAGTGAATAACAATTCTAAAAACTACTACACACCGATCTCTTTCACACATCGCTGTCATCTTTACATCATCCTGTGGCAAGAAACAGCATCTGGTGTGCGTTTGTGTGCGTAAGTGAGTGAGCGCTTTTGGATATGATTACACAGCGCCAACAGCTACACCCCAACTCGGAGACACGCTTCCAAATCCCAAAGTAAGGCTGACACACATACACACACGCACACACACACAGACAAAATAACACAGTCAAGCAAGAAGAAGCCACACCCTGTTTTCACAAGATGTAAACCACACTGATTCACTGACACACAGAGAGACACACGGCCAAACGCTCCACCCTGACACATAGACAAACTGCTCGTAAAGTATCCAGCCAATGTGTGTGAGTGCAACCAGAGTCAGAGAATATCTCTCAGAAGTTTAAGGAGGAGAAAACAAGCTTATACACAATTATTCACTCGCTCAAAGTCACCTTCAGATTGGCTTCTGTTTGGTGGAGTTATTCTACTGTTTCATCTAAAGTGAAAAGGTCAAAAAAAGTGGAAATCGCATCAACGTAGCTTCAAACACACACACACACACACACACACACACACACACACACACACACACACACACACACACACACACACACACACACACCCATATAAAAAGAAGTGGACCAAAACTCACCCCCTCTGTCTTGTTGTGCCTCAGATCTTTTTGCTTTAAAGCAAATGTTCAAGGATGAAGACGAAGAAACACGGAGACCTTAAGAGTGTGAAGGAGTGTGTGAGGTGAAAGGAAGACGAGACGAGGGAGGAGGAGCTGTTTGGCTCACTAGCAATCCTCTTAGCCTGGTTATGTCATGGGACCAAGCTAATCCTACCTTCACTGACTGACCCACACACACACACACAGAGGATAACCATCCAGCAGACTGACCACCACCAATACGCACAAAAACAGTCTATGACTGGCTAGCCGAGGCCTAACCCAGATATACAAAGCAAATGTGCAGTTTGTGCTGAAACACAATGGTTTGGATGGTTCAAAATAGCTGTTAGTGACAAATTAAAAGCACCAAACATGAGGTCAGTTGCTCTTTTTACTGCATGACCTCAAGATAACAGGATAAGGCACGCTGGCAAAGCAAAACATGGTTAGCTGAAGGACTGACTCAGGCTGGTGACAAAAGACTAATTACCCTTTTTTTCTCTTTGTGAATTTATAAACAGCAATTACAGTGTGCGTGTATAGTGCATGTGCTGTGTTTGTGTGCTCGCATGGTTGTTCCTGGTAGAACAGTTCAATCATCACTGTCACTAATCCCCCGGCTAATCCGCTGCACTACACACACAGACAAATACATACACGCAAACGTGCACATGCATTGTGCTGTACGTGTGGGAATACTGGCTCACAAAGACACACTCATACAATTACTTCGCTGCGACTACGGGGTTTATTTTGTATTCCTCAAATTAAATGCTATTAAGGAAAGTTTAAAGAGCCAGATGTCTTTTATCCTTCGCTGACTGGGATTATTTCTTGCATTTATTTTGAAAGTCAAACCCAAAAGCTATCAAAATAAATTATAGGAACATTTCTGCAAACAGAGGGTATGACTAACCAAATCCACCTTTAAAGCTCACCAATAAACACTTAGTGTATCTCTATTGGTCCATGCATGAAACACCAATATGTGCGGTACAAACAAGCTTGGTTAACCCTTTTAGATTGCCAGATATCCCTTTAGTTTATGGGTCACATTCAGTCCAATCTGATCTCAAGTGGGCCGGACCTGTAAAACTGCTGCATGATAACCAAAGTGTCTTTTAATGCTTACATCATTTCTTCATCATTTTACAAAAACAGCCCGAGTAGTTAATTTCAGCAGCATGTATTATTACATTTGCAAATCACAGCGAATCTGCAAAAGCAAAAACATGTTGACTTTGAATTTTGAGTTCTAACCATTTCAGATCTAGAATTGACTTTCCAGATATTTCTATGTATGCAAAAGACTGCTGACATGACATCACCAGGAGCAGCAGTGCAGCTTATTAAAAAAACAAACAAATGAGAATAAACTGCATTTTCCATTCTTGCAAAGACATCCAGGTGACCTTTTGACCCCCGGGCTGCATGTTTGTCACCTCTGTGCTAGTATACTTTACCTTTACAGGCCACGATTTCCCTCCTTTTCCAGTCGTTGCTCTTGCCACAGTTTCTAGCAGTAAGCAGAATCCAAATGCAGGACTCGCAGACAAAACAAAGTAAATGAAAACTAACCTTCAATTAAGTCAACAAAAATAACACTCCAAACTCTTGGAAAGAGCACACACAGGGCATTAACACACACAAAAACAACAGGAAACTGAGGCTATATACAAACACACAGACATGCAATCAATGGAAGAGGAAACAGGTGGGAAATGGGGCACAGCTAAAACTAATCACATACAAAAGAAGTAAAACTAAATACAAAACACGAGAGACTAATCATGACGACGAAGAAGATGCGGGAGAAGATTAATAACTCAAAGAACGCAAAATCCAAGCAAAACACAAAACCTTAAACAGAAGCTAAACAAGGAGAAATAACCTGAACCTCACAATGACAAAACCCACAGGCCATGATGGCGCTATGCCAAACTGGCTGCAGGTTAAACCACAGACAGCCCAAAGCTGTGGCCTGAAGAGGCCGTGTGCTATCTGGAATCAAGGAAGTCATAACTGACATGGATGGTCTCAAAGCTGTGGATGTTTGTTTGTGTGCTGCAGCTCTTCACCGAGTCCTCATCTTCAAATTTTATAACAGAGGTGTTTTGATGAAATTTTACAAACCTGAACCTAACGTGGAGCTTCAGAGGAACAGAAACAATCCCAGTTTAATAAATCAGAATATTCTTTTGGTGCATGCACATCAGTATGAATCCTGCAGTTTTAGAAATAAAACCTCTGATATGTCATGCTTAAATAACTGCATGATATATATTTTTTGTAGTTACATATACAAAACATAGACTGTGTGTATAAACATGCTGTAACTGTACAGAATCAAAATCTCAGGAGACAATGAAAGCCTGGATGTTGAGGTTGAGCCAATTGGAGATGCAGAACGTGGCCTGTCGTGTTCCTCATGTGTGTGTGTGTGCGTGTGTGTGTGTGTGTGTGTGTGTGTGTGTGTGTGTGTGTGTGTGTGTGTGTGTGTGTGTGTGTGTGTGTGTGTGTACCAACCTTGTCATTAGCACTTTCTGCTGTTGCTGCTGTGGTCCAGCTCTGCTCCAAAGGCTGCTGACTTCCTGCATATAAATGAACAATGAAAAGAAAAGTGTGCAGAGATATTGAAACAGCATATTAAAACTGGACCTGGGTGTGCTGAGCCCTGTGACCTGGCAGACATGTGACTGACACACACAGAAACAGAGCCTTGGCCTTAATTAACCACCGAAGCGCGCGTGTTCGCCTTATCGCAAGGATAAACGAACAGGATGTGAAAATCTGCTTTCTTTTCCCGTCCACTGCATACTAATCATTATTATTATTTTAACACTGTATTTTCAAAATAGAGAATATTTACAGCAAATACTGACGACATAATTGGTGTTCACAAAAAGAACAATAACAATATAGTAAAAAAAAGAGAGAAAATCCTTTTTTTGCACCCAAAAAGAAAAAAAGGGATCCACTTATCTGTCCTTATATGTCATAATTAATTATTATGACATATTAATATCTTCAGTTGAATGTAAGCTCTCCTTTAAGGATGTCAGCACTAGGGATGGGTACCGTCATGGCACCGGTTCTGACATAAACGGTAGTAACCAGACCGAAAAGCAGCGCACATTTCGGTGCTTTATTTCGGTGCTTTTTTTTTCCTGAGCTGTGATACACTTTAGATTCTAGCCAATCATTTTACGTTTCCGAGGATAGTAGGCGGGGCCAGGTACGTACGTTCTTTTAGAGCAGAGCTACAGATTAAAAATGTCCAAGGAGGACCGGTCAAAAGTCTGGCTGTACTTCACAGCAAAATATGCAAACTCAGCAGCAACAAGTGCTTTAAGCTGATTGTGATACTGTCAAAGGAGGTAACACCTCAAATCCGATGAAACACCTGGCGACGCATAGCGTTTTTTTTAAAAGCCCAGAAATGCGCCGTATTTGATAGCTTGCTGCGAGACCTCACACCGTGCACATCTACTGCGGGTGGGTTGCCAGTTATCGGAGCCGGAGCAACATCCCCCAAAAACCCGAAGAATAGAGTCCTGGCCCCTAGCCCTGCCAGTGTAGCAGAAACGATGATGGATGATGACGGCAGCAGCAGCCGTTCTTCTCTGCGTGAGTAGCTTAATGTTGTTCGTGTGTAATTTACGTTGAGTAGGCTAACCACGTTATTACATTAATGCATGTAAGGTGAACTAGCAAACATCATCATAGCTACATGCGGCTGTCTTCTTGTTTGATGGCAGATACTCCCTTCACCCTGGCCAAAAAGGCTAAAATGACCAAAGAAAAAGTGGAAAACAGTTAAACATGAGAGGTTTTTGGAAAAAGTTTGTGTTTTTTCCATTGTTTAAGCACTGCTTCCAGCCAAGAGTGATACCATATATGCCCCATAGCTGCAGAAAAGGCTAACATTGTTATCTTTTCACAAAAAAACAGCTGAACATGAGAGGTTTTTGGACAAAGTTGGTGTTCTCCATTCTTTAAGCACCGGTTTGAGCACCGTTTAAGCACCGGCACCGTTTCAAAAGTACCGGTTTGGCACCGGTATCGGATAAAACCTAAACGATACCCATCCCTAGTCAGCACATAGATCACTGGGCAGCCCCAATAAAAATTGCCCAGGATCTTTACAAACTTTACTTTTTACAACTCCACTTATCTTTTAACTACATATTTCCAAAACTTGGAAATATAAGGGCATTCCCAAAAACAGTGAATACACATTCCTAGGGGGTGACCTGTTGGAATGTATTTGATTCACCACAGGACACCATATTTTCCATGTATTATCTTATATTGAATTCCTTTATTTATTACTTAGAAATAAGGAATGGGATCATTTACACTAAACCTCCCAAATATCCTCACCATAGGCTTTCTGTAAATCATCCTGAGAACATTCCCAGCATTGTGATTATATTATTTCTGCAGGATGTTGTAAAAACCCAAAATAAAACCTTTATTTAAAGCAAACTTCACAATAATTTTCTATGGAGCCTGGAAGTGAGCAGGAATCCTGCGACGTCACATAGTGACAAATTTGAAGATATGCATAAAAATCTTTCTGAGGAAGGCCAAAGGTATTTTGAAACTGGGCAAAGGTCATAAGTTTGTTATTTTCATCAAACAGGTCTGCTGTTAGTTTGACACCTTTTCTGCACCAGGATCCAAATACAAGCAGGGAGAAAATCTCTCTTGCTGAGAGGAGGTGTAATGTGGGTAACTAAATCCTTCCTACCAATTTATGTCTGTTTATATCTCGCCATCTTATCATTGTGTTTGGAAGAATTGGATTGTCTTTCGTTTTGAAGCTGGGTTTATTTTCTACATGTAAGCTCTCCTACTAAATCAAAGGCATTACATCCCCATTTCTCAAAAGGAGTTTAAGATAACAGTAAAGCCACTCATGGATGAGCCTGCCATGACATGCCCAATTATAATGTCTAATGTTAGGGAAGGATAAACCTCTGCAGAGAGCTGCACAGTCTTCTCCCTTGCCAAATAAATTTAGAAAAGTCTTTTTCAGTCTCTTTTGCTATCTTAGAAATATATAGTGGTAACAACTGAACAGAATAAAGTAATCTTGGCAGGATATTCATCTTTATAAGAGTTATTCTACCCATCCATGAAGCTGTCAGATTCATCCATCTTGTAAGGTCCTTCCTTTTTTTTTTTCTTTTTGCACTCTGGTCAAATTGTGCCTCAAGAAGGTGTCAATTCAGAGTCAGTCCAGAAGAAAGGGGAAACAGATGGATGTGAAGTTTTACTATAAAACCAACTGGCATTGCTCTTGATTTTATCAAAGTTAATTTTATAGCCTGAGATCCAAAAAAGATAAACCCCCTGACGAGTGAGGCTCTTATCGCCCAACTAGCTTAACCAATGTTGACGGCAAAACTTTCCCCAAAATCCTGGTTAAAAGATTCGAGAACTATCTCCCTCTCTTAGTTAAATCAGACCAGACTGGTTTAGTTAAAAACAGAGCACCTCTTACAAACATGAGAAAATTATAATTATCCTGTTTTCTATAGTGAATAAGATACAGGAGCTTATTATGTCCATGGGTGCAGAGAAGGCTTTTGATCGGGTAGAGTTGCCTTATTCATTTGAGGTCTTAGAAGAGTTTGTACTTGGAGAGGGCTTTATCAATTTTGTCAATTTTGGTCATAAGAAACCATAATAGTACAACAGCACTTCAAACAGATTCTGTGCAAACAAGATATTTTTTTGCATGCTGATGATGATCCTCTTCATCTCTACAAATCTATACTCATGTTAATGTTGATCATTCAACATTTTTGGATCTCTTACTAATACCTTAAAATAACTTAATTACATGTAATTATGTAGCTCTGTATTTATCTGTTTTTAATCTATTAATTGCAGGATTCATCTTAGATCTACTAAGATAATAATAATAATGGATTGCATTTATATAGTGCTTTTCGGGGCCCTCAAAGCACTTTACAATCCCACTATTCATTCACTCACATTTGTAGCCACAGCTGCCCTGGGGCAGACTGACAGAAACGAGGCTGCCATATCGCGCCATCGGCCCCTCTGGCCAACACCAGTAGGCGGCAGGTGAAGTGTCTTGCCCAAGGACACAACGACCAAGACTGTCCGAGCCGGGGCTCGAACTGGCAACCTTCCGGTTACAAGACGAACTGCCAACTCTTTGAGCCACGATCGCTCAAAGAGTTGAGCTCAAATGAGACAAGTTCAATCTGGGCTAATCCCAGGCAGCTCCAACTTTCACCTCCAGCCAATAAAGCAGCCACAGCAGCACTCCCCATTCAATAAAGTAGTTAAAATTGTATTTAAGCACCAGCAGAGAGAAAGTTCACATCAAGCAGATCAATAACTAAATATACTGTGTACTCTGCACTTTGGTTTTCACCGTGGGACATCGATCCATCAGTCCATCCATAATCTGACTCTTATCGCGGGAAAGCGGTCTGAGAAGAAATGCTCAGACCTTCCTTTTGATGTAATCACTCCAGAAGTGTCAGGATTTCCTACTCAGCAGACATGCTGAGACACCTCACCTCAGAGGGATCCAGGAGGTATCCTAGTCTGATGATGAGCTATGGCGCCCTTTGAGGTGAGGAGGGTTGCTTCTCTGGGTTGGGAATGAATGACTGCACCAAGTGGTGGAGTTTAATACAGATATCTAAAAATAATTTGGTTTTCTGAATGCTAACCTGAACTAACGAACTGCTTAATGAAATTCTAGTCGTGTTTCTGTGATACTCACAGCCTGTGCATGCATCTTGCAAACGTTAGCCTATATCCTTCTTTCAAACATATTTGTTTGGACCATGGATGTGACCAAGCACACATTGGTTACATCCATCACTCATATACAATCTGTGCTGTGGGCCATATTGCTTCTATTAAGTTACCTCTGTTCCATTCAAATAAGACCAGTTTGCTCTCCATGGACGGACCAATAATTTTTAGGTAATGTGGATTAATTACAGAAGTCTTGATGATGGAAAGTGATATCCTTGCACAGGAAGTGCAAACTCACCACAGGCACCTTCAATAAGGCACTGAGGGCAGATGGAGAGCTATTGGCTCATTTAAGAAGCTGTTTTATTGTATTAGGTGCAGAGCCAAACACAAGCTGGCAGCAGAAGTGTGGGACAGTTTGGCTGCCGCAGGGGGCTGCACCAACAAATCCATCCCTTACAAGCACAGATGATGTTACTCTTTCTGTAGCTACGTGCGCTCACAGCTCAAAACCACATCTGTACTAAAGAAGCAGGCGGACCACAGGGAGAGAGAAGCGCTCCACAGCAGCAGACCAAATGAGCTGCTGTTCTTTTTATGTTACCACAGATCTCCTGGCATATGAACTGCGACTGGATAAAATCTGAGATCCAGACACCATAATGAAAAAATCTCAACAGACACGAGAAAGCTTTAATGGGCTGAGCCAAGATGAAAAAAAACTTGGTGGTGATTAATTCATTTTTCTGAAAAGACTTCACAGCTCGCTAACAGACGATAATAATGAGATTCTAATGAATGATAATTGAGCTTTTTAATGACTGAGGGGCAAGACGGGAACCAGCAGGTGGTGAGGTTGTCCCGTCCCTGTGGGGAGCACCAGACGCAGGCACAAAAACACACCAGCGCTACAGTGACGCCAGTACATGCCTGCTGATGAATGCTTTGGCCGGTAACTCTCAACAAACGTTACACAATCGCTCATTCGTTGATTAAGAAGTTTACGGGGGAAAATCGGGTCATTTCGCCTGCCTGGTTTCACAAAGTTCTTCTTTATGGCTGCCAGCATATCAAAGAGTTGTTTTGGCAGAATATCGCCTGGCGTTTCAGCAGCATTTGTCTGCCCCCTCGCCGTCACACCCCTGCCATTATGTAACTCTAATCATCTTATCTGGCTAATTACTGACCGAGACCCTGAACTCACCTCTAAACCTCATGCACAGCACTTATACTGTGTTTTTCCCACGTTCTCTTCAAATAATACCCCCAAATCCTTTTTTTTTGGTTTAACACCAACAGCTGGATATAAACGTAGTTTTTACTGAGAGCTTTAATGAATTCAGTGTGTATGTGTATTTGTTTTGCTGTACCTTGTGTCCAGGAAGGGCAGTGTCTGAGGTAGAAGCTGACCTCGGGCCTCCTGGCTCCCCACTGCTGAAGGAGATCCAACAATAACAACTCCTGAGGGAGAACTCGCTCTGAGAACAGACGAAGGGTGAGAAAACATTTGACAAAGATCCCACTAATTACATAACGTCACACTATTGTGTTATAGAGCTAGAAAGAGATAATTCAGAATTCTTACTTTGTTAAACAGCACATTTACAATTTTATCAGGTCGACATGTATAATTTCACTGACTAGTTTCAAAAAATTACCTGTGCACGTCGTGTACGGCCAAAATTGTCTATAAACGTATCCTCCACACATAGATACTGTAAAATATGTCTTTTTTTACAAACTGTGCAAAAGCTCCTTATAAGAGAATGAATAATCTTTGCTTTGGAATAATGAATAAGAATTCAAAATTGCAGCTGTATTGTTGTTGGCTGTACATCAAGCCACACATGAAAGGTTTGCAACATATATGCAGCATATGCAAGACAGCAACCTATCACCATTGTCTGCACAGTGACAGTGAAACGCACAAAACCCCAAACCTCTTTCTGAGTGGAGCGGGGCTTTAAGGATTTATTTTTACCCTTTTATGCAAATGTTAGTGTGGAAAAATGAAGCCAGAAAAAAACCCAGAGAATCAATATTTTCACAGTGAAGTAAGCCAGCTGTGCCCTTGAGGCACAGCCTGTTGTCACGCACCAACACTCGGCACACAATTTATGCCGCCATCTATTATGTGCTGCTTTACACAGACACTCACGAAGACATGGTGTAGTATTAGAGCCGTTTATATCCTGTCTGGCCGCTCAGTCACATCACAAAGCCGCACAAACGCACCGCCGTTACTGCGCAGGCTTCACCGCGTCGACAGCTATGACTGAATGAATGTGGGCCACGCTTTAATGGACGCCCTCAGTGTGTGAATGAGATGGGCTGGTCTATTCATATAGTAAACTTGGAGCACACAGCACTCTTGATTTCACAAGCTGAAGCCGCAGCATACTGTAGGTCTGACTCGGTTTATAATTAGCTTCACAGCAAGTGACTCAGATCTGAGTTACGCCGTGTCGATTATCCTGTCTCTTAATGCAAGATTATAATCATGCAAGTGCTCCGATGCTCCAAAGACAGACTGCCAGTAGTAATTATATGAGCTGGACTCTTTATGACGAGTGTATGGATAAAGAGATGCACTGTGAGAATAGTCCAGTCCCGTTCAGCTAATTTTCTAGATGTAATATCCTGTCTTGTCTTGGCTGATTTCTAACTTTGGTCAAGATTTCTTACTGATTATGATTATAAGCCTGGGCGCCTCCAGGGTGAGGTGTTCAAGGGCATGTCCCACTGGGAGGAGGCCCGGGGCAGACCCAGGACATGCTGGAGAGATTATATTTCTTGGGTGGCCTGGGAATGCCTTGATGTTCACTCGGACAAGCTGGAGGTGGCCGGGGAGAGGGAGGTCTGGGCTTCTCTGCTTAGGCTGCTGCCCCTGTGACCCGGCCCCGGATAAGCGGAAGATGGACGGATGGATTATGATTATAAGTTAACAGAAGATATGAATAGCGGGTTGTTTTAGGGATACATTAGGGATATCCCCTCTCTTTGACATCACTGAGGCGAGAGCAGAAAACCTGACTTAAACAGAGCAGAACTGAGCTTACAGCTTACTGGGGTTATTTGTACTTACACTGACCTCCTTATTTGAAAGTTTGGTTTTAATATGAGCATCCACCACCGGACCAGAGATGTGACAGAATTTAAGCACCTAAAAGGGCCACTGACACTGATCAAATGATGCCACTTTTCAGCTCCGTGTGTGAATCTGCAGCTGCTGAATAATGCATTCGGTGTCTCCACTTTAAAGCTTTCATGAAGTTAATGTCTTGCATTTGCAGCATGTGCTGCTTTCCTTAAGTGATACTAATCAATAAGCATTATCAACCAATGAATGGACTCACCATGCCCGTTCCATACTTCAGCTAGGTGACACTCCCCCTCACCGGCCTCTTTGCAGTACTCCACCACATCGATAACTCTGGTCGCTGGAGTGACAGGGACCTCAGTTAGCATCTGCTGGGTGTCATTGAGGTAAACTGTCAGGATCACCTGCAATCAAAGAAAAATCAGGTTAATATCACTTAGATATTATTTTATATGGACTCAAACTCAGTAAGATTGTTTCCTATGACTCACTGGCTGGAATCAGATCACCAATCTCCAAATGCTGATTAAATAACTAATTTATCAGCCATATTTAAACTCTTATTTTGAAGGAGTTATTGTGGCTGGTAGCGATGATTACATTCAAAGCTAAAAATCCCAGTATGAAGTCAAGACCACCTCTGCAGCTGGATTTCATTATGTGCAGACAACAGGTGAGTCAGCTGTGATATTCAAGTGAAAAATAAATTTAATACAAAAGTAATGTATTAAAAAAACAACACATGTTAATGTTGGGCGATATGAAGGTGACCAAGGAGCAGGGGCAGATTTTGTCCAACAAAAGCATGATATAGTCCTTCATCCATGTCATCACAACACTGATCTCAGCTTAATAACCTCACAAAATCAATATTGTGAGGTCTCACTTTGAATCCTGAGTTACTGTTTTTCTTTGTTGTCTTTTTCTTGTTTTATTTTGGCGTTTCTTTTCTTTCATTTTTAATGTGAGTTTAATGCGTGTCTTCCCCTCTTTCAGTGGCAGATTCTCTTTGTACTCCATGTGAAGTTTTTTTTAGTGTTATAATTCTGTTTTCTGGTGTTTGCCTCTGAATACTCTTTGTTGGGTTTGCTTGTCTGATTTTTATGGACGTCCTCTTTACTTTTTGGCCCAGTAAAGACTGACTCTTTAATTTGTTTTCGAATCTTGTCCTACTCTATTAGTTGTGACACATAACTGGTTGTACACAGAGTAACACACACGGCCAATTCTCTCTATGACAATGGCAAACCCAGCCTAATCCATCCATCCATCAATCCTGCTTATCTGGGTCTGCGTCGCTGGGGCAGCAGTCAAAGAAGAGGTATCTCCTCCATCTTTGCCTGTGGGTCTCCACCAATTGGGACCTGCCTGAAACACCTCGCTTAGGAGACATCGGGTCAGATGAATGACCTCAACGGGCTCTTTTTAATGTGGAATAGCAGCTCTACTCTGAGCCCCTCCAGAATGATTGAGCACCTCACCCTATCTCTAAGGGAGAACCCAGACTTTCCCTGGAAAAAGCTCATTTCTGCTGCTTGTATCCATGATCTCATTCTTCTGGTCACGACCTAAAACTTGTGGATAGGTGAGGGCAAGATCATCTTTACTACTGCTGCACCAATCTGCCACTTCCTCCCCAGGTCACCAATCAACAAGACTCCAGATCACTTGAACTCCAACCAGGGTGGGCACTCCACTTTGTTCCAGCTGAGAACCGTGGGCTCACTCTCATTTTAGTGTCCGTTTATTTCTGTTAACATAAATAGAAAAAGCACTTTATGATTTTAAAGGTGATCTGCGGAGTACTGATCCCCTCTCAATAATTTTGTTATCAAATCCTGTATATTCTGCAGCCAAAAGATTAAAATGTCAATCAGAAAAGGACATCCTGTGTTATCGTCAGTGATGTCACTGGTGATGTCACGCCAGATAGTCAGCCGGCAGTCGAAAGATAAATTTAGGGTAATCTGGGATAGGAGTGCATCGACACACCACAGCGCTCACAGATACATATACACTTTTTAATCTCAGTGTTGCTTTTTCTTTTTCTCTCACGCACACACACAAACACACACAGTCTTCCTGTGCAGATACAGTATGCACACACTCAAAGTATACTCTGTACACTAATCCTCAGTATTCTATATACCTGTCCCAGATCATGTCAAGTAATCTCTGGCTGCATGCAGATGGACAGAGCAGAGACACGGGCTCTAAAGCTTGGATTAGACACACACACATACACCCACGAGTAAACTCCTAAACCCTGCAAACACACCAGGGGTTTTACTCGTCCACAAATCGTTCAAAGTAGGCTAATCGTGGCCTCAGAAGCGCTGTTATGTTTTTCACATGGTCAGAAACATCATTTGTTACACTCACGGGGTGCCGGCTGCAATAAAAGAACATCAAATCATCCAGTGTGCTTTTCTCCTTTAAGTGATTTAATAAAAAAAGACTACACAAAGCAGACAAAGACGAATGCAGTGCAAACACGCTGTCGGTGAATTTCACTAATAATAAATGCTGTATTTGAAACACTGTCTGCAGCACATTTTCTTGTATTTTGACCTTCGAGTGACTGAGTGTGATCACTTATTTATTTACATGTGGCCCTGTAATGTTTTTAATTGTGAAACTGGAAAGTTCGTGGTGTGAGACAATCTGTTTCTCCTAAAACTTTGGCCTGTGAGGGATCATTTATTTCCCAGCATGGCCTTTGGTTTTAATGTCATTTATTGGTAATTAATCAGGCGTCTCATATTAACAGTTATATCTTTCAGATCTTTTAGTAATCTAAATATTTTAAGCGTGTCTCGAGAAATTGTTTCAATTATTACAAATCTACAGTCTTGATGTACAAAGGAAAGTCAAATGAGGGACCGTGCCGAGTGATACAACACAAACATTATAAAAAATGAGGCAGGCCTTTATTGTGGCTGATCAAAAGTCTCAAATACAAAAGTCCAACCAGAACCAGAATCAAAAGAACACTGAATATGCAGAAAAATCAAACAGGAACAAAGCAGCAAACACAGACAGGAACATAACAGATGCTTTGATAAAAGACAAAGAGAAGATGAATTGATTGATGAGCCTTTCTGGAACTAAAACCTCACTGTTGCTCATCTGAACTCAGACTTTCCTGAGAAGGGATGCAAAGAAACCAAAATACAAAGACCAAAGACAGAGTGAGGAACTGAGAGGAAAACACTGAGGGAACCAAGTCTACAGCAAAGAATAAAAATCAAAGCCATAATGTAAAAACAGTAAAATACTGTAGGTGAGCTTCCTCCAGCTCATCTATGGTGCTAGCATCCTGCAATACACGATTCACTCAAGCATAATTTAAAGGTTTAAATGAAACTGTATTTTCTGTTAAACAATCAGATCAGGCTGGTCTAAGCAAGTAAGTTGTATGATTTGTATTTTGTATCAAAATTATTTCAAACCATAACAATTAAAGGAGATCTCAAATTCATCCTTTAAATAAATAAATCAGTTTATTTGCTGAAGCAGTTCAATCGCATGAAGGTAAAGCTGAGCTCTCGGATCCCTCACAGGCTGCCATGTTGCGTTAAAGCTAAAGGCTTGGACACGATGTCTGAGAAGAAAACAAACACTGTTTTGCACTTCGCTGATGTCGTCCTGCATTAAACTTTCCAAAAGCTTCTTCTGGGTTATTATGAACACTGCATAAAAACACGAGCTGACGCGTACAATAGAAAGCTTTTTACCTCCAAATTCTGTCCCAGCTCTGTCTAACATACTGTCCTCACATAACTCCTGCATCCAAACTACAGTCTTCTTTTACAGTTTACCTGGAACTGAAAACCTTATTATGGTGTCAAACTGAAGCATGAAAAGAAAAAAAGATTTTGTGAGCCACTTTGTTAAGAAATATCTAAGTTTCATGATATCGTTTCACCTCCCATGTAAGAGGCTTCTTCATTTCTAAAAAATGGCGGAAAGTCCCAGGTACCATATATCATACCTACAGCCATGTTATAATAATAGCGCTGTATTGGATTGTAGATTCACCATTTGGTAGCATGGCTACAAGCACAATTTGGGCACCTGTTGCTGACCATGTCCATCCCTGTATGACCACAGAGCTTCAGCAGGATGATGCACCATCTATCTGTCTGTCTGTCAATCTTGTTAACATGGAGATTAATCTTTGTGGAATTTTTCTGGCACCTTGTTGAATCTATGCCACAGAGAATTAGGAAAGCTTGGAAGAAAAAAAAGGAGCCGGTCCAACTCAGTACAAGCAAGGTGTATCCAATGAAGTTACAGGTAAATGTGTATCAGTGACACAAAGCAAAAGATCACAAACCAGAAATTCCAATTTTCTATTTTGCAGCAGCACATTTATGTCCTAACTTTAACTCTATACTTTGTGCACATGCAGACCTCTAAAGTTAACAGACCTTTAGTGACTTTCCTAATGTCAGCAAGCATTTAAAGCAGAGTCAGCCTGAAACCAAAAGAACTGACAGTCAACCTTTGAATAATAATAAAGTTCACGGGGACCAGAACTTACTAGGAAAACCACAATGTAAAGATCAGGAATAAAAGCTTTAGTAACAGAACTCACCGTTAGAATAATAACATAAACCCAAACTAAAAAAATGTTCATCAAGAATCTGAAACTCAAAAGCACCGTGACAGCATGTTAGGATCAGTAAAATCACTTGTACTAGTGCTCACTGATCATGTGAACATAATGACCTCACAGTAATGACAGTTCCTTCCTGGCTATCAGTGACTGAGACACACAGAGGCAGATTGAGCTGTAGTTCCTGAAATGCCTGTGGGGCTGAATGGAGTGACTCGGGCTATTTTCAGCATTAGAGAAGGAAAAAACAGAAAGTCAGATAGAGGAAGAGTGAGCCAGGGTGACAAACAGCCCGTGTTAGTGTCTGCAGGAAACAATCAATGCTCGTTTTATTAGTCATTTTAAAACAACACGTTAGCCTCTATCAGGGCCCAAAACTCAAGTACAGAAAACTCCGTCCAGACCTTTCCTAGCAAAAACTAAATAAAACTCACACAACTAACTTCATCATGTTAGACTGAGAAGAACATATATGAAAAAGCAAAGTAGAGCTCTTCTCTCACTCACCCACTGTTTGCTTTTCCTGGTTTGGAGCTGCTGCTTCTTCTTCTTCTGTTTCCTGCAATTACTCAGTTTGAAGTTTTCAGACAGAAACACCAGCCGCTCCAAAACCAGCCCCCAAAAACGCCTCATTGGAAAATCACTGAGCAGAAGCACACACACCAGCGTGTGTACACGTGTGTGTGTGTGTGTGCGTGCATGTGTGTGTTTGAGAGCGAGAGTGAGATATATAATTGATGGTGTCAGACAGAGAAGGTAGTGTGTCTGTAGGTGAGAGTGTTTGAAATGTACGTGGAGCAGGGAATACAAATGTGAGAGAGGGTGTCAGTGAGGGAGGAGGGAAGGGAGTCGGCTTTCAGTAAATATAAGGAGAGGGGGTGAGGAAGATGAGCCATAAGAAAGGAAAGGCCAGACTCTGTTCGTGTCTGTTGTTGGGAGTAGACCGTGAGCTGATATTGTTATATGTTCATCATACATCTGGCATGACGGGGGCGGTTCTATTTTTTTGTCGGTGACTGAGTCAAAGGTTTGACTGTAAAACTCGGACGCTTGTCACCATTCAGTTTTAGGTAAAAGTTTAGTTCTTCATGATAAAAGTAAACCAACTTCCAGCTGCTGTGAAAGGCTGCAGTTGGTTTAAATACAACTCGACCTGACGGAAACAAAACAGAGCTTTATTTTAAAGAACATCTGTTAACCACAGTCATATAAAGATGATGTTAAAACAAAAGTAACAAAAAAACAAATCAAGTAGCTAGATGCAGAGGACAGGAAGCACAGGAACATAGATGATGGAGCCAAGAAGGAACACAGACAACAAAGACCATCCCTGATTCTTGTCCCTCTCATCGTGGATGCAGGTGGAGGAGGGGAGCAAAGTACGAGCGGGGAGGACTCGAGACATCGAGACGATGGTATTTGGTACAGCTGCATCACAGATAGTTTTGTTTTAGATGAATTAAAACTACAGCTGAATTTTATAACCTCAGGTGTTGCACTATGAATGACATGTTTTCTATTTAGGACAATGTGATCAAACCTTTTGTTTTTTAAATCATGCACACAGAAGCAGAGCAAATCAGAAGATGAGGAAAGGATGAGGTCACTATGTGACTTTGTTCCACGTTATAAATTTCTCATTTATGAGCTTTTAATTTGACTTAATTGCTGTAATTGCAGTAATTCTTATGTCTAATGAGTAAATTATTGCGTATTAGGGAAGCATAAAGTCTATCACTCACTGTACTTTTCAGCTAACTGGTTATAAAAGAACAAAAAGCTCAACTCTGTGAGTTAACCCTCTCTCGTAACACTCTGCTATTAGCCCTTCCAAGCATATAGCTAATAGCTCTTCCAAGTTTTGTCAATTGTGATTCACGTGTCAAAAAAAACTATCACGTGGCAACAGCCCAGTGCATTTAGGGATGTAGACATGGTCAAGATGACCTGCTGATGGTCAAACAGAGCATCAGAATGGGGAAGAAAGGTGATTTAAGTGACTTTAAGTGTGTCACGTTTAGGGGTGACAGACAGGCTGATCTGAGGATTTCAGAAACTGCTGATCTGCCTGGATTTTCCTGCACAACCCTCTCTAGGGTGAGAATGGTCTGAAAAAGAGAAACTATCAGTGAGCGGCAGTTCTCTGGTTGAAAATGCCTTGTTAATGCCAGAGTCGGGAGAAAAAGACCAGAATACTTCAGGCTGAGAAGAAGAGAACAGTAACTGAAATAACTTAGTATAGCCAAGGTATGCATGAGAGTATATCTGAATGCAGAAGCAGAAGAGCACACAGGGTGCAGTTCCTCTCAGCCAAGAACTGGAAACTGGGGCTACAAATTTTACCATAAAGACTGCCTGGTTGTTTCAGTCTTGATTTCTGCTCCAACAATTGGATAATTTTCAAAATTTGTCATAAATGACTTGAAAGCATGGCTCTATACTGCTTTGTATCAGCTGTTCAGATTGGTGGTGTGGTAATGGCATGATATTTTTGACAGACTTTGGTCCCCTTGGTACCAACTGAGCGTCATTTAGACTCCACTGCTTACCAGAGTACTGTTGCTGGCCATGTTACCGTAATCCCTTTATGGCCACAGTTATCCTGGTGCTAGGTTATCTAGGAAAACACGCCATTTCACAAAGCTCAAATTATCTTGAACACGTGTAAATCATAGATCATGGATGTGTGGCTAATTCATCTGCAGCAGCTGTGTGATCCTATCACCTTGTTGAATCCATGCCATGAAGAATTAAGGCGGCTCTAAGGCAAAAAGGAGGTAAACGTTGGTTATAGCAAGGTGTAACTAATAAAGCGGGCAGTCAGTTTAATGTTTGTTGAACAATTACTGCAAAGTGAAATTTTTAAAAAACCTCAACTTAAGAGAAACACCTAAATATAACAATGAAACCACACCACCACCTAATAAACTATAAATCTGCAGAAATATGAGCGTATCTGTATTATTTGAGCTGTGGTGTGGATTGAAGCTGTCCAGCAGCAGCAGTGGTAAAGCTGGAGGGCAGAGATTAGAGAGGCTGCACTGATATGCTGCAGCATGACTGCACTGACACACACACACACACACACACACACACACACACACACACACACACACACACACACACACACACACAGATAGGACACAGAAGGTACACTGGCAGAAGAGCTTCACCCCTCGCTCTCTGTTCCTGTCACACAAGGTCACATGTTGGGTGCATGTGCTCAAACACACACAGATACCCTCTGTCTCTGCGGCAGCTATTGGCAGAAAATCAGTACACAGTTCAGTAGAAAAGAGACGTTACATTAACATGCACTGTGACTAAATCTACTGTTCCTCCTGTTCTTGCACACGCGTAATCAGAAATCTTCAACACAGATTATTTATCATGTGACTCTGACTGATATTTATGCCCCACAATCCTTTGCAGCTGCTGCCTGAAGACACTTGAGCCAGACAGTGATGAGTGAGAAGGACTTTTCTTGATTAAAGAGTTATATTCAGAGATACTCGAATTCAAGTGAAGAGCATCATTAAGACGTTTCATCAGTCACACGTGTCATTAATAGATAAGTGGAAAGATTAACTTTTAATCACATAGCAGGCAGTGTTTTTCTTATAAATGATAGCAGTCTGCAACTGCCACGTGTATTATCAGGGCCTTCAGACCAACGAACATCTACTATGAGTTTGGATTTAATACACAAAATGTTTGTCCAAGTTCCTAAAGAGGACAGTGATGTACAACCACCTACAACATACAATACAGGCACAGAACAGAGACAACCAGGCTCTCTCACACCCACTTTTCCAACCATTCGTCCATTACAGCTCTACAGGAAGTACGCTGACTGCAGTGTGCATGTTTGCACGTCACACTAAGGCATATGAGAAACCACTGAGGCATGTTTATCAGCTGTCACCAGCTGTCCACTAGAAGGACAAGTGCTTACAATAAGTTCTTAAACAGCTACAATCATTCAGTGAGCTAATACCGTGTAAACTAACTTGTGTCTGTTTGCAAGTACTGCATGACTGAGTGTGTAAATATCAGAATATTTTAGTATGTTTGTTTAAATAATTTTATGAACGTACGTACATCCAGCCACAGGTTCACCTTTATTTCAGCCTCTAGATGATCTAATGTACCAATGTGTTTCTTTAAAACAAACAAGAAAGTTACAAACTTCATTATTTCTTTGTTTAAAATAATGAGGAAAAAGTAAAATTCATCATACTAGGATAATAATAACCCAAAAAAGGGAATTCCATCCTCCGTTACCTTTCAGTTAACCAAAGTCAGGTTGGGGTTGCAGCAATGCTTTTCAGTTCCTCCTCGGGGAATCCCAAGGCTTTCTCAGGACAGATGAGATATATAATCTTTTCAGCAGGTTCTGGGTCTACCCAGGGGTGTCCTCCCAGACGTGTATGCACAGATAGTACGCACCCAGGAGGCATGTACATGCTACCTCAGCTCCTTTCAATATGGAGCAGTGGCTCTAATCCCACCAGATGTTCTTGACCCAGTGTCTAAGGCTGATCTCAGAGGAAACTGCTAAGAGTGGACTGCTAAGAAGAAATCGTCACCTTCCAGCTCAGCTCTCTCTTCACCACAGCAGGCCAGTTAAATGCCTGCATTTCCACACTAATCCATCGCTCCACCTCATGCTCCCCTCCCCATTAATCGTGAATAGGATTCTGAGTTACTTGAAATCCAGCCTCTCTTCCCTATAAAATCTCTAAAGGATCAAACTCACTTTGGCGATATTTAATCAAACTTGGAATCCACCACTTGAGACAATAAAACAGACCTCACACTGCAGCTGATTTAGCTTTGGGGCCATCAGTCTATGACCAAGCGACTGGTGGTGAGGGAGCATGACTTCTTTGCATGCCAACAACCAAGAAATAGCCTGGTCCACAGTCCATGTAATCCTCCTCATCATCTTTTTCAAAGAAGCTGAAAGTTCATATTTCATTTGAATCTAGGCCTCGATGGTTCAGAATGCCTACGACATATAAAGTTTCTACAAAGACGGCCTTGTATTTACAGACTGTGAGTCTGTCTTTCACCGCATTAGTTGTATAACCAAGCATAATGGCCGTGTCAGGAAGTGTGTCATTTTCCTGTGAATTATGTAACCAATGTGACTGGATGATGTTTGGGCTGCTGTTGCATTGCTGTTTTGAATGATGATAGACTGTGTTGGGGATGTGGGACTGTAGTGTTCCTATATCTGCTCTACCAGTCGTTCATGGAGAGAAGTTCTCCGGGGAGTGAAATGGTTTGCAGGTGGTTCCTTTCTTCAAAGTTTTGCACCATTTTCCACTTTTTTTTCTGCATGTCCTGCGACTGCTTCTGCTCTTACACTGTTGCCTCCACCTTAGATCTTTCTGGTCTAGGAGCTTAAATTAAATCAGGAAGAAGATCTGAGAGCAGCTGGTTGCAGCAGCCCACACAACTTAAATTAAATTTCTGTGATATTTCAAACGACAGTGCGTTTACTTGTTAATCATGAATCATGAAAGGATAAATCAGCCAACGTGGGTGGGGAGAAAATTTGGAAAGTGTTGCACACTGAATAGAAAATAGCTCGGCCCCTCCAGAGAGGCAGCTTCAAGGAACACCTGCTGTTAAACTGGAGGGATTTAAAGCTTTAACTAGGAGATATGGAGCAGTGCTCACTGAGGGCAGACTGATGACATATTTTAAGCTAACTCAAAAATACAATTAAGCAAACCGTTAAAAATGCTCCAAAAGGTACCCAGAGCACAAAACAGACGTAGAGATCTAGTTCAGTGGCTTCCATTAGCAACGTGAAATCTAACAGACAGCAATTAGCTACAGCTGCCTGTGTCAGGACACCACGCCCTTAAATCCAATATCCAGGTGAATGAAACCATGTAAACAGATGATGTAAAGATGGAAGTAGCTTCCACGTCTGTATTCTCTTTAAAGGCCAACAGGGGGCGACTCTTCTGCTTAAAAAAGTGATTTCTGTTTGGATACATAGTGACTTTGATAACAAAGTCACAATTTGAAAAGCTGAGAACACTGCACACTCAAATCTCTCAACTCTTAGAACCACAACATCAATACACAGTGAAGTGATGGTGTGATGTCTGTCTATCATACAGTTTATGGTGTCCTTCAGCCACCTGTAGACTTTTTAGACAGGTAGGAAACTATCTGCAGAGGCTATAACCTCTGCAGATAAAACACTTTTGTTGTAAAGTTGGAGATTTTAACCACAGACCAGATAAAAGAAGCTCCATGGAGCATCGTGGTGGGTTTCCTTTGTTCTTTTTAGCCAGAAGTTACCTGATATGGACGAATGGCTGGAGTGTTAATTTATCGACTAACGCAAGCATTCATAAACTGTCTGGGTAACTTAGGTAGAGGATTAATACAATGCTAGGATTTCACTCACTAAAACTGAAGCACGCAGATAATTCAATTCAAAAATGATTTTAAAGACACTAACACCATAAATATAGTGAGAAAGTCCAGTTTTAGGATTCAAAGTAGTGAAGATGAAAACAAGAAATTGCTAATCGGCTCCAGCTGCCTGTCAATGAATGTGGCCACGCCTCTAAGGCAATTATCTAGGTGAAGGAGTGATATTAAGAAGGTGCCTTTATGGATAGGATTAACCTGTCTGTAAAGGCCAAAACCATTTGTGGTACCACCTGTAAATGTGCTTGATATGGGTTAAATATGTAAATTCGGGTGGGGGACTCACTCTGGAGCCAGCCTCAAGTGGCCACTACAGGAACTGCATGTTTTGGCATTTTAACTCAGACTGTTCTTTAGCTCTGGAGGTTGCTGCTTGGTTTCATTGCATCCAAAAATGTTTCCTCTGGTTATTAAAGGTGTGTTGCGCTTAAATGAATAAAGCTTCTAAATAAAAAAAAAAGCAAGGAGCATAAACAACAAATAACAAAACAAAAAATTAAAAAACAAAAAACAATCCCAGAGTCACACCAGCCTCCCTACTGCCAGATCTTGGCCTCTGTGTATGTGTGTGTGTGGGTGGGGGGGGGGGGGAGTAGGCCACAGTGACAGCTGAAGGTGATTTGTGTTTCAGCCACCCTACTCTCACTATCCACACCCCCTCACCCACACACCCACAGAACAGTCAGTACCGTCTCTATAGGGACTGTGTGCATTGAGTAAAACATGAGCTACCAGCTCAATGAGAAGCAAAACAATTCTCACACTTGGGGGGCAATACACTGCTGCTGTATTAATAAATCATTTATTTTCATGGACTTTCTTTAGTCTTTCTTTTTCTACAAAGTCTATGCATAACAACTTTTCACAAAATACCACAGTTATTTGACTAAAATAAAGAAATACTCCAAAGCAAAAAGCCACTTGATCCATTTACAAATATTTTCACCAAGCTTAAAATGTTGTTTTTTCCAATCCAGACGTGATGTATTACAGACATTAGCGACGGACAATGCTAAATTTGCTACTGGTAAAAATACACGAATAAAGATAAAATAATATTTAGAGCCTAGAGCATTTCAGGTGTGTCTCTGACACTTAACTTAGATCCAGCAGCACTTAGAGTTAAATTCTAACATAAACGTCCTAAACCAATAGAAATGACTCTGCTCCGTGACGTTTACATGTAACTTCTGTCACCAACATGGCACGCCTACAACATGGCACGCCCCCTCTGTATTTACCATTACATTTTAAGTAAAGACATGTTTTTAAGGGGAAGCTATTGAGCTTTTTCTTATACTCTGTCCTTTCAATTTCATATTATAAGGTAAACAAAAGCGCCAATGGTTACTATGTCAATATATGAGTCTGAATCATGCAAAGCTACTCTAGTAGCAGCATTTGAGCAAAAATATGGCGCTGTAAATGAGTCTTTTAAGGTAAGAGTATAGGTTTTCTGTGCTAAAGCTTTGAATAAAAATTCTGAGGAAGATGCAAAATTTTTCATGAAGTTCAACATAAAATAAAGTAAATGAGAGATTGTGCGGCGTTTGTAATATTTCTGTAGCTTCGCTATTCGTGGAAAAAGAAGATACTGACGGCAGTGCTGCCGGCTCTGTACCCAGGAAAATATGTGCCGGCTGCTCAACATTTCAGAAGAAGTTGCCAGATGATATCATGCTCTGTTTTGAATTTGTTGTGTCAGTCTTGTGAGCTGCCCCTGTTTGGAGACACGAGGGCAAAAGAGCTTTAATTGTCAAAACAATACAGTGAACAGTGGCTGGTTTCCAGAACAAGCTAGGAGATGGTGTACTTTGGATCAAAGGTTAGAGAAAGCGCCTGAACCGAGGTGGAGGACTGGAAATTCAGGGTGAGGTCAAAAGTCAAAGTAGCAGGCTTCTATGACTCTCTTTCTCTGCCTCGCTCTATAGAGTAAACACTTCTGTATATCTTCAGAGTATTGTCTGGAGCTGACAGCAGCCACAAAGAGGTGTAGTGTTTTCTGCCATGTGTCATGTGGGAGAGAGAGAGATAAAGAGAAACGGGAATAGAGGGAGGAAGGACGGAAGGGAAACAGGAATACTAATGTCCACCGATTTCAGGGTTGGTAATTTGAGACTTTTTCTCTAAAAGATGCAGATCAACACAAGCACGAACGCAAACATATATATACATTAACTCTACTGTGTGAATGGAAACATAACATTGGTCGGGACCTTCAGCAAAGTAGATGAAGCAGATGATGCTTTTTATAGACAGTGAATGGAGGTGGCTACTGTCACATCACCCATTAAGTTTGTGAAGTCTCATTTTCAAGCCTCAAGATGGCTGTTTTCGCCATCACTATCTTGGTGTTTTGAAAGCTGATACCAAAAGCAAAGGGTGGATCTCATTGGCTAACGGCTTGTGCCACTGTCGTGATGTTTGAAGTGCAAATATAAATGCAAATGCAAGAAGTGCAACGCTATCAGTGGACCAGAAAAGAGCAGGATGATGAGAAGACTCTAATATTATGCCCCTCGTTAGCACACGCCCTCTGTAAAGCACCTACCCGTTCCAAAATGCACTTTTTTATCTTTTCAGGGATTATATGTTCTAGAACAAAATGTGAAAATGTGTCAAGCTGGTGCTAAACACAGACCCCGCTTCAGGCACCTAACCAAAAACCAGCACAAATGGACCTGGCAGTACAAAAACACTTCAGGCACTCTGCGCTCGACTGCAGATATTTCCTGTGTGTACATACAGAGAACCTCCAGCGTCTGCTGCATAACCCACATTATGATAAGGCTGTTCATAAAGGGTTAATGAGATGTAGTTAATGCTTTATAAATGGTTAAAAGACTTTTGCTTAGACACCAATAGGAAGACACTGATAGGAGGTAATTTGGGACAACTGTGGAAAATCTCAGCACAAAACCAGTGAACCACAGTTTATTTTGTCGTCATGTCCATTTTTCCTCCAAGTCACAGAAACTTGATTCTGTTCATCTGGTTGGAAAGTTTTTAGTGTCAAAAACATCTTCAATGACTTCCTCAACATCATCTGATGTTGCAACAGTACAGTTGCACCACGATCTCAGTTTCATATTTGTTAATCCTGTCGTGACCATTAATAAATGGCCGTGAGTTCCATTCACAGAGTTGGGAAATGGCTGCAATCACAGCATTGTAAGATGGTGAAAGATGTGCCCTTAGACCCCCTCAGAGATGGGAAGAAAATCTAAAATTACATGAAGTATTGCACTGAGTCACTTTGCAGTCATCTGGCTCAAACAGACTAAATGAAGTCTGGTGTAAAAATGTTTCCCACAATTCCAAACGAATGTTTAAATATTAGGAAAAAAACATGGTGAAAAATATCAGGATACAGTCACATAATCAGCTGTCTTGTTGGTTCTGGCTGATGATTGGCTGTTGTGTGACGTGCACTCACTAAAGTTGAAGGAATGTGAGAAGTGCTGAGCAGTTTAGTTATTTCTTTGTTTCCTTGTCTCTGAATGAAAATTCACCGCTAACATTCCTGGAGATGACATGGGAAGTGCTCAAAGCGTTTCCTAAACTGTGCGTTGGTTTCCAAGTTCGTGCCGCTCTTGAAAATTAAACAGTTAAGTGGAAAACAAGGGTAAAAATTGGACTGTCACAGCACTTTACATGCTGAGCTTCTCATGTATTAGAAAACTACAGTTTTATTGAGTCCAACTATTGAGCCACTTTGTTGCATTGAAATAAAACTTTTTACATAGCTTTATATATTTATTATATATTATATATATTTATTTATATATTTTTATTATTTTTTATTTTTTATTTTTTTAGCCTTTAACCCACTGAATCTGATTTCTTTTTTTCTATTAGGTATCAATACCTTAATGACCTATTAGTGCCTTATTTCAACTATTTTGTTAGAAGTAGTACCGGTATTTAATATTTTGGCAGCTGTGTTACAGGAAATTCCAAACTTTTAGAATAAATAAATTCAATCCCAGCCTATCTTATCTTATCCTTATCCTGCCTATCAGTAGTTGCACTTGCACAAGCAAGTGAAAGCTCAGCATGCATTTATATTGAGGTTTGGCACATTTAAATTAATGCACACAGTACGTTTAAAAAATGTTTAATTAATAAATGAACTGAAACAAACTATACCCTCATCCAGACATAGATTGCAGGAGTGAAATGAGCTTATTTCTAAGGGTCTGACGTGTGTTTGAAGCTGTAGGCTCCAGGCTGCTGCCTCAGCTCGACTCTTCAGTTCAGAAGTTGCATATCCATAAACTCCTGGAACCTTTCATGAATGAAAACTCACCGGTAACATTCCTGCTGCTCGCTGCGATGCTGCACCCGTCCCGCTGGAAAAACAACTTTCTCCTCCTTATTTTCCTCTTCTCTCCCCTCTGCGCGTGCTTTTTCTGCCTTTTACCTTTGCTTCGGGACAGTTTTCCATAAATCCGAGCCCTTTTCCTTTTTTCGTCTCTCCCTGCCAGACATCCAGATGCTTGGGAAACCTAAAACTCCAGCTCCTCTCTACTCCTCAGTCCCTCCCTCTTCCTTCCTTCCTCCCCCCCCCCTCTCTCTCTCTCTCTCTCTCTCCAGGGGGAAATGCAGCTGGATGTTTTTATAAACTTGAATCACCCTTAAAATCTCACTAATTGCATCCTTTGATCAGCTGTGGGCGGTCGTCCGGTTTGGTTTGCGGGGTGAACTGGGTCGCCGTCCTGATCATCCCTCCCATCTGACCCCTGCTCTCCTCCTCCTCTTCCTCCTCTTCTAGTAGTCCTGTAGTAAAAATCGGTGGCTGAACAATCGTTAAAGTAAAGCTTCATATCATTTTGCGTTAATTCATCTGATTTCTGAGTGCGAGCGCCCTCTGTCGGCCTCATGAGCAACAAAAAAAGTTTCACACTACAGAGTGCCTTCTGCCTTGTTCCTGCAAACTCGCCTAACTACGCAGAATATGTGGAGGTATATTCACGGTGACTCGGACTTTTCAGTGCCTGTATTTCCACTGAACGTACAGTGCTGAATGAAGCACTGTGGTACTTAAAAGTACTCACATTAAACCGTAAAATACTGTTATAGCTGGTTTAGCTGAGCTTTAACTTGAACTGAAGTAAAAATACTTCTCAAAGCCAGTGTCATCATTATAAGAAACGCTTGTTTGGGAAGGTATTGTAAAGTATTTTCTAACTTTAATTTTAGTGATCACCAGAACATTAAAACTGCATGTAAAGAACCACCAGTCAAATTAAATTTTTTGTTTTAAGCTTAGGTATTCTAGGTTTCTGCCATAAAATAAGCCTTTAAAAGGTTTATCTCTTTCTTACAATGTCTCTGCTTTATTAGTCAAAACAAAATTATTTACTTCTTCATGTTTACGCTATAAAATGTGTGATGGGCTCAACACTTCAAAGTTGAGTCTGAGATGGAACTATACGAGTAAATTTGCAGATATATGTACTATGGCATATAGCGTAAAGTTTTCTAGCTGAGAGCAGAAATATGGCAGAAACCTGGATTTAAAATGAACCAATCAGGATTCAGTTGACATGTAGACCCAGAAACCATGCCTGTCTGACAGAAAGTGATGTAGGCTTCAGATCTTTTGGCCTTTTATTTAATTTCTTCTCTCTGATTTCATCTTAATCTGATTTTCAACCATTAAAAGAACTTCTGGCTCCATTTCTTTTTCTGCTCTTGCGGCTGATGAATCGCTTGTGTTTTCTTTCATCTTCACAGTAGGTGTGCATCAAGATATGCCTGCCACCTGAAGAGTGTTCTAGCTTGGTTGCTCTGAAAAGGGTTATTTATTGATTTTTCAGTCATGGAAAGGATCCTGCGATCATCCACTAGAGCCATCTTCTGTGCACATGTAGCCACTTTTAGTCAAACCGCTGACTTGGTGGCTCTTGTTGCTGCAGCCCAACGATGGCTGGTTTCACATTTCTCCTTTGATCACACTTTGGTGTCGGTTCAACATCAAAATACCAGATGCCCCGCTTGGAAGAGAAGCCAGACTGTTTAATTAATTAATGTAAGAAATAACATGTCCATTATACACCTCGGGAGTCAGTTTTCCTGGTCCTTTGAAAGAGAGTACATGGATACAGAATAAAGAGTCTCAATTGCTAAGTCTGAAAGCTGAGATTCTTTAAGCTCATTCTGCAGACCTAACCAAAAAAAATAAAAATATTTAGGTAAACAGTTTTACAGCATCAATTAAAATATTGAATAAACTTTACAGTTTTGCAAAATTGTAATTTTTTATAACAGCAGAATTGTTGGGCAAGATATTTTTTTTCAATCCAAGATCCGTCTTAAATTTCCCATCCCCTTTCAAAATTAAACGGGAAGAAGGAAAAACGACGACATAGGACGCCGTGGACTCGCACACAGAGTTTATATAGCTTACACTGAGCTTAGAGATGCTCAGCTGCCATAAATTCAGCAGATTATCACAGAGCTGTCCTCTGCTGCCAAGGACGATTTGTCTGCCCGTGTATGTATTTATGTCCTCAATGAGCCATGATGCTCATTTTAAAGTCATAAACGACTAAATTACTGCCCTAAGTTCATTGAAATGCTTCCTCTGACACGCTGTAGGCCTTTATCAACTAAAACCTGTTATTACTGTGATGTGGTCAATCACTTGTAAACAGAAATTACCTTCATGTTCAAAGCTTTAAATGCATTTGAAGGTTTACAAAGTGCAGCTTGTGGTTTTTCTTTTAAATCTCAGTGAAAATTACTTAATTATTTTTATTTATTTATGTTTTTTAAATCCTGTCTGGCAGCTTTTGCAATCAGAATTATGATCTGAGCCAAACATATTTTGCTTTTCCAAGATTAGCTCTATAAATTCTCTATAGGCTCCTCTTGTACCACATTATATGTGGTACACAGTATGACAATGTCTAAGCTAGGACAGGCAGAGTGTGTGCGTGTGTGTGAGAGACAGAAAGAGACAGAGTGTGAGTGTGTATTTGTTATGAAACATACTTGGGAATGAAGGTGGGAAGCTGTAATAGCGTCCCCCAGGAGCCAGAGGCAGGAAGAGATGGGTCCGGGAGAACTGGGCCATCCGCAGCCCCCAAGAGTACTAAAGACGCAAGGCCACACGTCTCTGCGCGCTCATCCCATCAGGAGGAGGGAGGTCCCAGATGGGGCACCCACACCAAGGAGTGGTAGTCCCAGAGGAGACAGGCAGTCAACCCTGGTAAAGGCCGCCCACCCCGGTGCGAGCAGAGGGTCCCAGCGCTCCAGGCACGCGAGAACCACCACAGCTCCAGTGTTCAAATTGTAGGATCCATGCTTTCATGTTGTTTAAGACAAACAACATGAAAGCATGGATCCCTCCCACGTCCCACTTTATGAGCACACTTGAGAGTGTTCATACCAACTGAGTACAGAGCCATTAGAGTACAGTTCTTAAGACTGTACTCTAATGGCTCCCACTGTCACCAAATCTCAGTCCCACAGAGCATATTTGGAGCATGAAGAATTGAGGCAGTCCTGAAGGTCAAAGTCCCAGTAGTCACTAGTAAACTGTACCTAATAAATCGGCCCTCACGGTTGGTGGATTATTATCAATCAGCTGCAGCTCGTCAGTTCAAGGTCAGTTCCTGTGCATGTTTTTCTTTTTGTAGGTCAGTCAATAAAACCAATCAACCTTCAGCCATCCACAGGGTCCACGTGATGCTGCGATTCCACTCAGACAAGCACCACCACAGCCGAAGGCCGGCTCGCTTTGTGCAATGGCGAGTTCACAGAAATCAGGCATGGGTAACAGTCCAACCGCTGAGCTGATGCGGAAGATGGCCAGAGCTTTGTGAGGATAAATTATTAATACGTCTGAAATTTTTAAACCCGTACAATGCAGGGATTTTCTGCATATCATTTTGATCAAGGGTTTATTTAATTAAACTTAAATATATTTGTGCCAAAAACAAACAAAAAAAATACGTGTGGCTGAAATGATCAGGACCACAGCATCCCCCCGGATAATTTGGTCTGATTACAGTTTCCTTTATGTGGCTATCACTCTAAATATTTGTCAAATTTATCAATTGATACCAAAGACAATTTAAAAAATGTATTTTCTTAAGTCACAATAACACTGGGACTGCCAAAATTGCCTCATTTTGCATCAAAACATACAAAAACCAACAGTTAAGATTACTAAACACTTTAATTTTCCAAGACTAAGATTTTTTTTCCCCCATCCATCAGACAAACATCTCACAAAGAAACAATAAATAACAGATACAAACAGATACAGGGTACAGGAAGGAACAAATAAAATAAAATCTATAAGAAAATAATGGCACAAAGACCAGATACATCTTACAAACACTGACCGAAGAGCTAAGTGGAGCCAGAGATGGATGAGAACTATGGCCAGTAATGTTGCAGTGGCAGCCACTGTGGCTCCACAGTGCCGTTACATGGTTGTTGCAACAGGAACACATAAAGTATTTGGGAGATTATCCTGTTGATCAGAGAGATGAGAAGAACTTTGGCTCTAAAATCATCTGAATGATTGTGTTGCTAACTTATCCCCTAACGTCTAATAGTGAACATTAATGCGTCTGAATGGACCCGAGAGTGGATCTCAGATTTTCATCGAGCAGATTATCCACGCTTTAGTGTTAGCGGGTAGATTAATACCCCATACTGTTTACTGGCCCACAAACGTGTATGATGCAGTGGAAGAAATGTGAATATTTGGACGATTTTAATTATGTTCTTAATGCTTGTCAGTTACTAGGATAATCTACCAAAGCCTTTACATGTTCCTTTGTTAACAACTGTTCTTCCACATGTTAGTCCACTTCCATGGAGGTCAGCGCCAAATATTTATAGCCAACACAAGTTTATTCTACAGAAGCTTATGACTGATTTGGGACATAAAAGGAAAGTAGATAATCTAACATTTGCATCACACTGAGAACACATGTCATCATATGTTTTCATCTTAAATATTGTGTGTTTTCAAACTGAATTCTTCTGGCATTCTGGTTGCAGGACATTGATTTGATCAGTGAGCACAGACTCATAAATAAATCACTCTCAGTCACTGTGTGGATTGATGTGCAATAAACCAACAAGCCTCTATTTATTCAGCATTTAGCTTAGAGCAAATATCAAGCTGCAGACTATAGAACACTGTCAAACACACTGCCAGCTGCATTATTCATCACATCTTATTGGGGTTTTTTATTTTTACATTACAGACAAACAAGCTTTTAAATCTCTGTTTAAGTATTTGTGGGTTTTTGCTACATGTTCAGGGGAGGTTTGAAACCAAAGAAACGGAAATAAAAACTTTAAAACCTCCACTTTCTTTTTGCAAAGAGTCCTACTGTACACAGCAGCTTTGCCCGTTGGCATCTTTGGAGCGCAGACACAGTTTAGGCTTGTAGTTCTCCAGGTAATGCAGCTGCTTGGCATTTAAAGCTCCACGGCGCTTCCTGGCAAAATGGAGGAGACATTAGGCTCAGTTTCCGAAATACAATGCAAGAAAAGGAGGAGCAGCAGAATCAAAGCTTACTGTCTTATTAGGTGCACCGCATCCTCGTATTCCATCCCACATTCAATTAGAGCCAGAGCCACCAACACGGGCGCTCTGAGGACAAACAAGAGGAAGCCTTAGTTAAACTTTAACCCCTGTATGTGACTGGTGGTAGACTATAACAGGTGACTCAGTTGCATTTGTTGGGGGTGATATTTTCCTAGTTTAATCATTTGCCTCCAAGAGAATTCAACTCAGTAACTTTTAAGAGCCTACACTTGTAGCCTTCGCAGCTAAGACAACTACTGACGGACAATTTGGAGCTTTGAGTCACCAAGGGCAGCCTGCAGCTAAAAAACACTGCCATATATTTAGGCTCCAACTTACACACAAGTACAAGCCAGCCAGTTGTAAAGGTTTCCAGAGCTCTGATTTATTTGACACCTGTATGACTTACTTGGCAGGTTTTTTGTGGGAAATAACTGAAACTACCACAGCGAGAGCAAAATGAATGCTTTTGTCAGCTGTCACTTTATTGCAGTCATCCTTAAAGTGTGTTAAACTGACTGTTTATATTATGCTCATTACCAAAATAGGAACTACTATCTTGAAGTGTGAGCACAGTGGCTGCTGTCTGTTTAAGGCTTAGAAGTAGGAAAGATCAAGCAGACACACACTAACCAAACAAAACCTGAAGAGTAAACGCAGCTGAAAACACGCACAACACATTGTGCTGTATATAAAATTATTGTGTACTAAACATCAGAATAAATCACGTGTCAGCTTCATACTGACCGTCCCAATCCAGCTACACAGTGCACAGCCACACAGGAGCCAGGCTCGTCTCGAAACTTTGTCTGCAGAAGGCTCAGCCAATCATCGACCACCTGGTCTGGGGGGGCGGATCCATCATCAAATGGCCAATCCTGAAAAAGAGTAAAGCATTAACTTGAGCTCAGTTTTACTGCAGACCAGTCAGCGTTCATAGGTTTTTAAAATACCTCTAAATTATTTTAGTGACCATCCTTAATGCACGAGACGTTTCTATAATTATAGTTCTATAGTGTATGTGAGGATAATGTGCTGTGTCTGAAAACCAAGCTGCTTTAGCTACTAAAATGACCAAGTGGGGTTTTTTGTATTGGATTCATTTACACACAAATTATTTTTCTCTTTAAAAAATAATTTGTGTTTAAATATTCTATTTAAATTGTTTATCATTATTTATTACAGATATTCCAAAATGTTATGCTATTAGTTATGTTTTTTAAAAACATTCTGAAACTGTGTTCAGCACAAGACTTTAAGTATTTGGGTAACTGAACTGCAAACATTGTACAAATATACCTGAAATCATCAGGTATGTCTTGGGTCTTGTAAGCGAGATATAACACATTGATTTTCTTGTGCTTTAAAGACCCAACTAAGAATGAGCTTTGCAAACCAGCTAAAGCTGTAAACGCTGTGATGTAAGACTAAAGTAAACTAACATAAATAGGGTCTGAAAAGTGAAGCCAAGGTAGAAGAGCCTAACACTTTCATTCTTTGTTGTATGGCCAGAAGGGGCCAGTAGATGCTGGAGAATTTAAAAAAAAAAAAAAAAAAAAAAAGAGACTGAACTCACTGACACCTCAATAAAAACCTTCCTGATGAGTTTATGCCCTCGGTCACACATTTTACATCATACTGAACAGAACATTATACCAACTTAGGAAACTGTAATATTTTTTAAAGCTGTTGAGCACGGCTACATCCATCTTTGCACAATCTGCAGTTTGTACGTCTGCTCTGGCTGCTTAGGTGTCAAAGAACAGGTTCTTTAGGATATCTTTCAGTACTGGTCTAGCCACATTTCACCAGAAAACATCAGGATGCAGTGATGAGAAGTGGGACATTATAATAAAATCAAAGTCTATAATATTAAAAAAAATATATATAAACCCACACCTTTCCATAACTCTCTTCACACCAGTACATGTAAAAAACCATTAAAAGCTGTAGAAAAATAGACTGAAAAACTCGTAATCTGCTGGGATAGACTCCAACTCAACTATGACCTGAACCAGATAAGAGGGAGAACAGATTCATGGATTCACGGAAAATATCACAGCAGGACAGTGAAATGCATAACTCATTCACCTGAAGGTTAATTTTCTTCTTTCAGCTCATTAATCCTTTAACTACCCTGCAGATCATGTTCTTACTCCTCCCTTTGTGGTTGACGTTCACTCTATTGTTTGATTTAGGTTCTGTGTGTTTTTAGACTTTGGTACTGGAAGCTGGCGTAATCCATTAATGACAGTAGCTGCATTAAACTCAACGTGTGACTCTCTCTTCACAAACTGCTCTTGTGATTATTTACAGCCGCCTAAGTACTGTTTGCTACGCATCACCTACCAGAACCTGGATGCCTTCTTGTTCCACCGGTGTCTTGTCATACGTGGCAGCGCACACTCGCACTAAGGTATTTACTCCGAATGCTTTCAGATCCTACACATCAAATCACACATTTTAACACAACACCCTGCTTCTGTGTCTTCCAAAGGAGAAAATGTGCAGAGATCTTAAACACGTGTTACCTCTATAAACCGTCCGAGTTGTGCATTGGTGGGATTGTGCGTGATGAGGAATCTCAGACAGTCATAGGAGATCTCCACTGGAGCCGGCCGGTTCATTTTTATACCCAGAGAAGCTTATTAATAAAGAATAAAAGTCTGGAAAGTACTGTGCTTCAAAGAGTGGAGTAACAGAGTCTGAGGAAAAACCCTTCTGAGTGTTAAAAACAAAATGCAAACAAACAAACAAACAAAATCTTCCCACTTAAAGAAAAACAATTGTGTTTTTTAGTGAATGTTACTAAATCAATCTCACGAAAATACAAAATTTTGGTCGAGAAATAGAAAAGTAAATTGCCTTGGCAATAAAGTAAAAGTAAAATTGGCTTGGCAAGAGTTAAACTCTTTTTCTTTCAACTCTATTAGCCCATTCAGAGAAGACTTGTACAAATCACAGCAGAAGAAGAAGAGGAGGAGGAGAGGAAAAGCTGGAAAGAAGAAGAGCAGAGAGGAAACTCCCAGGCTGAAACCAATGCTTGCCCCTCTCTCCGAGACAGCTCACAGACTGCAGGGTGGCTCTTCTTCATAAGGGTTGAACGGGATGGCAGTAGGGACCTATGAGGACAGGAAGGGTCGGCCATTTTAGGTCACTTTAAAACAAAAAAGCTTTGCTGTGACTTTTTATTTACTGGTAAACTTTAAATGTAATTCTCATCTAAATAAGATGTTTTTATATATATATATATTTTTTCTGCTTTACTGTGATGAAATGGTTTTTAAAGTCTCTATAAATTCAAGTTTTTATGTGTCTACTAGTGAATTTTCTGTGATATCAGGACTTTTGAGACAAACAGAGATGGTAAATGGCCTGTATTTGTATAGCGCTTTGCTAGTCCCTAAGGACCCCAGTCATCCACTAGAGGTGGGAATCACCATACATCCCACGATACGATATTATTGCAATTTCTTAAAATATTTTGCGATATTCAGATTCTGTACATAAAGGCAAACTTTATCAATATTCATTTTATCTAATATCAAAGTCTCACACTCAGTCTTTCTCTCATTTCAGTTTTATTGTTGACAAACTGAACGGTTTGTATTACAGTCTAGTCCAACTTAACTGAATGCAATCATCTGGTACAATTATAGCTATTCTGAACTATGCAATTTATGATAACTATGCAGCCCATTCAGCAACTGAAGAATTTGAAAGTAAATTAAAACAAAATATAATTTTACATTAAATAAAAAGTTTTAAACTTAATTAAAATAAAACATGTCTTAAATTAAAAGAAGTAAACTGTCATGTTTATTGCTGCCAAAAAACAAGTTAAACACATTTGGACAGTCAAGCAATGTCAGGATTCTTGCTCAGAAAAAGGATCAACATGCTCTGAAGTCAGAGTTCCAGTCTACAAAAACTTTTTTTGTAACAAAATATCGATTTCTGCTGTCCCTGTATCGATACATTATTAGCAAACAAAATATCACGATACTACACAGTATTGATTTTTTCCCCCACCCCTATCATCCACCCATTCACTCACACATTCACACACTGGTGATGGCAAGCTACATTGTAGCCACAGCCACCCTGGGGCGCAGTGACAGACTGCCGGACACTGGCGCCACCGGGCCCTCTGACCACCACCAGTAGGCAACGGGTGAAGTGTCTTGCCCAAGGACACAACGACCGAGACTGTCCAAGCCGGGGCTCGAACCGGCAACCTTCCGATTACAAGGCAAATTCCCAACTCTTGAGCCACGATCGCCCCATTTGGAAACAAACAGAGATGGTAATCTCTGCAGTGCAATCCCAGCCATGTTACTGCAAATACTGAACTGCCAGCTGATGGAACGCGTCCGTATCGCTCATTGAAGGAATTTGCGACTGTTATCTGAATCAACGCACTGATTGGATTCCTACATCAGCTGATGGGACTGTGGCTGTGGTAAACGGATGTGGATAGTTAGCTTGACTGTCCTGTTCACATTTTACTGGACATGCAGCTGAACACTCAAAGTCGTTTCAGCTCCACTGCCACACAGACGGATACAGAAAATCTTTACCACCTCATCATTTATAGTTAAGCTCCTTATTGTAACATAAACAGGTTATTCATTGTATCCTGTTTAACTGAGCCCCTTTTTGAGTGACATTTTTTTACCTTTCTGAACTGTTTTACTGTGTGATAATTATGTATTTTATTGACATTGAACCAAGTTATTTTTCATGCTCTGGCTGCATAACAGCTTTTTTTTTAAAAAATTGGGACATCGAGTTCAGGAAGGGATTGCGTATGAATTCATGCTGTGCATGCAGCTGATTCCCTTTCACCTTCAGGAGAAACTTACTGGTTTTAAAAAATAAGCATTCCTTAAATCATGGTTAGTAGTCATTTTTATAAAGAATTTGCATGACGATCTTCACCACAGTGGACTCTAAGACTGAAGTGAAGACTTTAAGCTTTAATATGGTACGATTAACAAAAGTACAAAAATGGAGCCATGGGTGCCAGGCAGTAGAAGTAAAGCTTTTGATGCTGTAGAGATAACACATCAAGGACTAGACTTTATCCTCAAAGTTTCAAATGAAGGCACCGCCTGCCTTTATCACTCACCTGTGTGCGTGAATGGCAGTGAGTGTGCCTAGCTGACGTCTCCTTTTCACTTGTCCACAATAAGCAGCAGGTGCTGGGCTTGGCAAAACTCCCCTCCAAGCCTCGCCAACGCCATACATGTGCAGCCTGAGAGCGAGACATGAAGAAGAGATGAAGTCATGAGACCAGAGTGCACAACATTTTCACCCTTTGTCCTCCTGTAACCATTTAATGGTTTATAAAAGTGAACACAAAAAACACGTGGCTCATAAAAGAATAAAGTGATACATAGACTCATCCCTACTAAAACCCAGCAAAGATACGAGACAGAGGAGCAACTGAAAAAAAACAAAGAGAGAACACACAACCATGCAAACACTAGAGTGAAATCTGCGATCTCGGTCTTGAGTGTTTTTACAGTTTGGCATTTCCTTAGTGCATCAAGATATTCTTGCTGTGTTTTACAAGTTTTACAAGCAGATGGATAAACCCCGAGCCCACCGAGTTCACGTAGCATCTCTTATTCAGCTTGGTTATGTTTTGAACTTTTTGCAAACTCTATTCCAGTATATCTGAGAATTTAACTACCAAATATAGTAAAATATATCAATTCATTTGTGTGAAAACCTTAGAGAATTTAGTTGTGCTCCTGTAGAGAAAAGTCTAGAACTAAGGCACTTTTGGGAGTTTTCCTTCAACCTCATAAAAGTACAGAAAAAAAAATGTAGCTTCCTTTTCTATTTAGAAGGCTGGGAAAGAAAATACAGGATATTTATCCTTCATATGATCAAGCAGACTGATAGGTGAACTGCCACTGTGAATACTGAAGGATTATAGACAGAGCTGTAGTCTTAACATAGTCATAACAATCTTAATGACATAAATAAAGCTTATTGACTACCTAATAAAGCTAATAAAGCTACCTGTGCATGATAGCTGATATCTGGATAATAGTTTGGGATGACAAATAATGATATATGAAATACTCAGTGGTGTAGCTGTCTTGGTCTGACCTTCCTACCTGACCCAAAATCTCATGGTACATCTGTGTTACTCTTACAGAGAACAAATGATTCAGCCTGTAAAACCGCAAACCTAAAACACAGACGTGTATCTAATATTAGCCTAACCAAGTTGTTTATTCTGTTTACCTCTGTCAGAGATCATTCTGACGTTCATGTCAGAGATACCAGCACACGAACAGAGACAAACAGGTTACCAGCTGGATGCGCTAATCTCCCGTCCTTACCTTCTCCAAGCTGCCCACATAATGTTTCTAGCCGGCCCTAAACTTATCCCAGATGTAATTTATCTGGAAATATGGTTACCCGAGTCCAACACGAACTGCGGCGTGGTGATATACTCACCGTGATGAGAGCTGAGGAGATGGTTCATTGAGCGGACACAGGAAAATGTGACGGCTCCGGGATGTAGACACACCATTGATGATGATGCTGCTGCTGTTTTTCTGGGTCCTGGCTGACTAACGGCCCGTTAGCTTAGTGCTAACCTGCAGCGAATAAGAAGAAAACACGTCGATATTTATCGATGACTTCAGCTGCTGCGTTTTAGCTTATATGTTGATATTCCAATAACCAAACGCAATATGACTTTTAAAAAAAAAACGAAAAATAAACCGGGAAGCATGACACTTAACTAGGCTAATCACTTAAATACCTGTACGAGAGCATCCATGTTTAAAATTAATCTACACGGCAGTTACAGTTAAATTACCGAGAAGCCAGCTGGCTTTTTTGTTTTTTTAAGGCACACATAGAGCGATTATGACACACGCAGATTAAGAGAAAATGTCAGCATATTATTTACAAACTGTCTTACTGGACTAAACAACAGCACCTTCTGTCATTAAATGCTCCGCAAGACAGGTCAGTTAGAAACCAGGTCAACAAGCAGAATAAAAAGCAGGCTAAAACGCTCATCGGCTTTCAATAACAGCGAGTAAAGTGACCTTGCTAGCAAACGAAACATTAGCCGGACAATAGCGACGGCTATAGCGTAGATTTGAAACGCCCAGCGTGAACAAAAGCACTTACAAAACGAAGCAGTTTCACAAAATATCCAGAAGCTTCTAATAATGGACGAGAGCCTGCGAGGGAGACATGTTGCAAAAAAACGTCAAGTTAGCAACGTAGGACATGATGACTACCGGTCACCGTCTTTCCAAAATAAAACTGCTGAAGACCCATGTTCCGGTTTAAAAAAATGAAAAGAAAGACCATTATTCGCAAACTCAATGACACTATGTTGTTTTATATGAGTTTTGCTTAATTTAATGATAATCACTTACTCAAAACTGAACAGCACCTGTTGTGTTTGAAGAAATGTTCTCATTTCCAATTTGACCACCTTGTGAATTAGGAAAAAATGTGTTGTATCTGATGTATCTTGAAATTTAGAAATAGTCAGTAAGTCAACAATTTGAAAGAACTCAAAATTTCAACTTCCCTCTCTCTGCAATTTTTTTATTAATTCATTTAATTGTTAGAAACAAGTTTCCATTTTCTCGTCCTCCTTTACCTTTGGATATTTATCCATAAGAAACACAAACTCAATTACATTACAGACCATTAATTATAGACCATTATAATGGCTAACTGGTTTGATTTTATTTGACGACTTGCTCTTTTTGCATATTTAATTTAAGTTTCCTCCTGTGCAGAGCAACACAGTACAAATATAGGAGTTAGCTCATGGCTTAGATGAACAAATTGTAGCTTTAATATCCCACATAACCAAATGTAGATTGTTTAATATTTATTTCTTCAGTATGTTTTCCTATGCTTATCATCTACAAAGGGATGATCATGTATTACAGACTAAATCTACCCACTGATACAAAAAAGTAACCTGAGCCTGAACAGCTGAGGTATGTCAACTTTTAAAAGCCAAAGGATAAGTGAATGTTTTTTGTTTTGGTGTTTTGTTTTTTTGGTGTATTTTGTCACATAGGCCATCAACAGTCACCTCGAGTCGCTTTATATTGTAGGGGAAAGACTAGGGATGTAGCTAGCAATTATTTTAGTGAACGATGAATCGATAAATTATTCCATCAATTCACTGAGTAATCCAACAAGAAATATTTTTGTCTTATTAATGAGCAATCATAAACATTCAAAGGAGAAAAAACACAGGTCTTTCAAAATGAACTGCTCGTTGTTTTCCATTTTAGAAATTGCAATGTTTTCACGTTTAACTACATATAACATCTGTCAAAAAAACACAAAAAACAACTAAACCCCTTTGATTGTATGTACATGTCATAATAAATTAGATTTTTTTTAAAAGAAAACATTTTCTTAAATTGTAAAATGTATAAATAATCTCAAGCACAGTCAAAAGTCACAAATAAAATAAGATATATATGCAAACTAAACTAAGGCATAGAAATGCACCTTTACTCTGTCTTCTTGGAAGGCTTTCTGACTTTAATAGGAAGCAAGTGCTGCTGAAAACAGATGCTATGTTAGTGTAGATATTAATAATAATTCAGTGTCCAACCTAACAACCATCAGGTCAGTGGACCAGAGTTTAATAGCCCATTTATATTTTTATTGGCTTGTGGAAAAAATCTTATTTCTATATTTTTAAATATTAATGGATTTTAATTAACACAATATTTGATATTATTTCACTTACAGTGTTAAAAATCTTACAAAAGCCTTGAAATTAATAAGGTCTAGGACACCCAATGCCCCCCTTTATACTCACCCCTGTTTGCTGCATATAAAACAGGACGGCTATTGTCAGCATTCAGCACGCTGTATGAATAACATTTCATCTGCATATTTTAATACAACTTCTGGACTCTTACTGCAGATTTTGACTGCGTAAAACAAACGGAGCAGCGGTGGATGGAGCAGCTACAGCGTTTGCTTTTGGTCGTGTCAGTTTGTTGATCAGGTGCTTTGACAAAGGACTCCACTAGCCTTTTCCCAGTAAAGGTTTTAATGGTGATCACAGGAACAGCTGCTGTTTTTTTCACTCTACCTGAGCTCACTGTCTCAGTAACAGCTCCGCCTCTTTGCTCTTCGCGGTGTGTAAACAGACTCCAGCTCCACGTTAAACTGTGCCAGCGTCATCATTTCTACTGCTGTGTTGTTATCAGTGTGTGTGGGCTCAATATGGTCAGACTTATTATTCACTGATAATAAATACGTGTCTATTGCAGGTCTGTTTTTAGTGGGTGTGCGTGGGAATGTGGGGGAAGATGCTACAATAATACAGAGAGAATTTCAACAATCAGATGACCACTCTGAGCAAGTACTTCACCATCGTCATCATCATCATCATATGTCCCTTTCTATAGATTTTGACTCCTTAGGGTATGTCTATGGTCTCCAATAGATGCTGAAAAGTTGTCATAAATCACCATTCTCCATATCTGCGGGGCATCTAGCCCTAACAGTCAGATGACTTAACAGTGGGATTATAAAACTGAAACAGATGATTTTTGTCCTTAGGACTATTGTTGGATAACAGACTCACATTTGCCAAGAAAACTGAAGGTAAAAAGTGGATTTTTGTTCAGAAGCAAATCCTGCTTTTCTTCTGTTAGTGATACTGTATGCATGCATGCTTCTCCCTCCATCCATCCATACTTTTCCATTCACATTCCACTGTGTTTCCTCACAACTGACACCTTTCTACCTCAACATTGTGTCTTATACAAAACAATACATAACAAATTTTAACTTAGTTCAGGTAAATTGGTACTTTATATTGTAAGGCTAAAAACCAGATCACAGAGCAATCAAACGTCCCCATTTGGCGATGCTGGGAAGGAAGACCTTTCTAAGAAGAAATGACCTTCAGTAGAACCATGCTCAGGGAGGTGCAGCCATATGCGTCAACTGACTGGGTGGTCAGGAGAAAGAAAGAAGGAAAGAGTTAATGGCAGGTAGGCTATGAACACGAGGACAAAACTCAACCGACAGAGTGATGGCATGCAGTAGTAGCATATAAGTACATCAGGAAAAGAGAGGAAGAGAAAGGCTCAGTGCATCATTGGAAGCCGATCCTGCAGCCCCAGTCCCCAACCCCCAGGGTTGGTTCAGACTCACCTGATCAGCCCTAATTATAAGCTTAGAAAGTCTGAAGGCTCTGCCTTTTAGATATAAGCCAGTAGTCTCAGACCAAAATGCTCTATTAAGATAATTTTGTACTATGTGGTCTTTGACAAATGATAGGGCTTGAGTGTTTAAGACTGTGTATGTATGGACTTAAATTCACGTCTGGATTTAACTGGAATACAGTTCATTATAATACATGAGTGTTACCATGATCTTACTGTGAATTCTTCCTACATGATCCAGAGTTGAGCAGCCAAACTTGCCAAACAGGTAAATTTTGCAGGTCTCAGGTCTCTGGGGGTTCTTATCTGTATTATGAAATCATTGTTGCATAACAATCACTGACAATAGGCTAAAATTACCCAGCCTTAGCATGTCTGCACCTGTAACACCTTACAAAAGCGTCCATCCATTCAGCTGACATGGGGCAAAAGGCAGGGTACACCGTGGACAGATCACCAATCTGACACTGGGCTAACACATAGAAACAAACAAGCATTCACATCTATGACCAGTTCAGAATAGCCCAATAACTTAACCCAAAGCAGGCCTTTGGACTATGGGAGGAAGCTGGACTGCAAGTTGAAAACCCCCAGACTGGATTCAAACCTGGGACCTCCTTGCTGTGAAGCATTGGTGCCACCTCACCCCCCCCTTTGCATCGAAACATCACATTATTTTAATTTCACAACAACAACATTAAATTTATATGATTTTATGCCACCTATGCTATCATGAAGCCTTCCACCTATCAACTGGCCTGCAGAAAACCAGTATTCAGACAAAACCATAAATAAACATGTGATCATGCACACAGTTTTTTTTTTACCTTTAAAATAACTTATTAGAGAAAAACATGTATTTTAACTTCCTCTGTTAAAAAAAACAACACCATTTTTTTCCCCAAACCTAAATGTCCTGCTATTTGTTTTGTATGCAGGTTATTTCATATAAAATCTGTCAAATTGGAAAAAGGTTTCGACTCAATCCCCTCAGAATCGATTTCACTCTGGTAATCTCAGCATAAGTAATACAATATACTATTTTTCCAAAATACAGTACCTACACAGGGTTGCACTAAAATTTGGGACCTTTTTCAAGAAGCGTACCTTTTCCAGCCCTCACAATGTCTTAAATAAAGAGGATATCCACATGGAAATTTCAGGGCTGAAAAACAGATTTTTGTTCTGTTCTGAGAAAATTTATTTTACCCTTAGTCCAAATCTTTGTTTGGTTTGTTCAACATGGAGAAAACCTGCAGTGAATATGGGTTCCCTGTTGCTTGTACTCTGATAACAGAGGCAGGCAGAAAATGCAAACTGTTTTTATGTTTTTATTATTAAGCACACTGAGTTTGCATGTAATGCAATGTGCTATAGGAATGAAATTACAAATGCCAGTGTCACACCAGAAATTTAAGGAGCTTGGAAAGAAAAGCATCTGGACTTCTTTAAGTTTCTTGAAGACATTTCACCTCTCATCCGAGAAGCTTGGTGGAGAGTCTCATATTTAAGCCCTATGGGAGTGTCTTTCCACCAATTCAAGAAACTTAAAGAAGTCCAGACGCTTATCTTCCCAAGCTAAGATTATAATGACCTCGATGACTGAGAACCTTCACAGACAGACCGAACAGAAAGTTAACACTTATTATGGAAAATCACACTGGAGGATGAGACGGGCAAAAAGCAGGCTTTTCCTATACTGTAAACTGTTTTGATTAGCCACCTATCGCACATGGTTACACAAACTTGAAAGGTTTATCCAGATCAAAGATCCAGGCTGATTTCTGTTAATCTACTGTGTGTCACAATCATTAAACAGGTTGAGATAAACTGCTGCAATCTGCTCCCAACCCTGTTTGATATACTATGATTCTGCTAAGCTGTTTGCCATCTGAGGATATTTGCATTAGTTTCCACAAGCTGTCCGCATTCAGGGTGTGGCGTTTTCTCTCTTAGTTACTCTCTTCAACCCCCAAACACACACACACACACACACACACACACACACACACACACACACACACACACACACACACACACCAGGCTTTCTGTTTGACATAGCTGGATGTTCTGTCTTCCTTCTCAATGAAGAATTTGTGTCTGTTGCTTTACTTATTTATAACGTGTTAGGTTACATGTTTTCTAGGGAGTGGAGTCTACACAGCCGATGTTCATGTGTGCGTCTGTCATGACGTCGCTGCTGAATCTGGTTTGGCAGGCGTTCTGAGGAAAGAATGAGTAGACAGAGGCAGCAGGGGAAAGAAAGGAGCTGAAAAGCTGAAAGTAGCTTTTCCCTTCAGTGCTTAGTCTTCGCCTGCTGGTGTCGGCACACGGGGTGTTTAAGTGGCGTTTCACTTCCAAGTAAGTTCCTTTCTCTGTTTGGTTTTCAATAATTTTACTGTATCCTAAAGTCAGGAGTGAGCGGTAAACATGGAAACTGTATTCAGGAGTCTGTCATTTTTCCCCTGGCCAAGCTAAAGTATGTTTTTGTTCTTTTTAAAAGTAATGCAAAAGGTGAACACGAGTTGTTTATATGCTAGAAAAATAGGGAAACTCATTTAAAATAATAACCAGCTATGGAACAAACATTTCCTTTTGTTATGACTAAGTGTTAGAATATGAGGGGAAAAAAATGGTGGTCAACTCTAGGTTCATCAAAAAGACCGAGGCGTGGTGGAGCGGGGTTCACATTACAGTAAAAACTTTCCATGTAGCCACCGATGATACATAAAGTTTCTATTAAAGTGCCTCCTTTATGTCTTTTAGGTTTTCTCTTTGCTTTAGTCTCTTACATGACTGTAACCAAATATATGTCTATGGTACAAAACACTGCTGCTGAGGATCCTGGGATGGCTCGTTTGTATTTCTTTTGGTTCTTTCCTGCATCACTGACAAACTGTCAGAATGCCCGCCACCAACGATCAGCTGCTTCTCAGTCCACTACTGTTAAACTAGACTGTACAAGCTACGAACAAAGCACGTCCACAGTGGCATTAGTAGAAACCACTACTGATTCCTTTTATTAAACAATAATTGTCCCACAAAAATTGGGAAATCCCTTTAAGTTTAGTCTTAGCACAGACTAACATTACAAGCTGTTTGCTTCTGTCCTCTTCTCTGTGCTCATATAAACTTAAATACAGCTGAAATCCCATCAAAGCTGTTCTCATTTATGTTTTTCTGCTTCTGTTGTCCAACAGCACAACAGGTCCCAAAAAGCTTTCAAACCTTTCTTCACTTCCGCACAGCTAAAATACTGATATCAGTGATTTTGTATAACAAAAATGGTTATACAATTTTTAAATACAATTTTTTCTTTTTACAATTGTTAAATAAATTGTGTCATTTTAGCTACAATTAAATGTGAAATGATCCTTTTGGAGAAAAAAGAAGCAACAGAATTTCATAAAAAGTTAAAAACGTTTTCACTCTGGGAATGAAATTTGGCTACTCTACATGTCATAAACCTACTGGACCCTCAAAAAGTCAGAGCAATGGTTTAGCTAATAATGGCTGTGTGTTGGTCTTACGTAGAGCCTATGGACAGCTTTGCAGATTGTCACCTACATGTTATAACTGATTAATGCCACCAGGGGGCAGCGTCACAACCAGCTGCATGTCAGCTGCTCTCTTATGCTGTGGTTGATCGTTCAGCTAACTGTGCAGACGACAGAAATGATAACATACAAGTAGCTCAAGTGAAAAATGTCCACTGAAGAACTGTCTGTGCTTTTCGTGCTGTTTTTTTTCCTGTTATTTCCTGTTTCTGTCCACTTTGCTGCTCTGAACATCTGCATTCCCTGCATTCCCACGCATGCCACTCCCATCCACCAGGAGTAAACCATTGGTGTTAAAGTGGTTGAACTGGAAGTTTTGGTGAAGGTGTCTTAGTGGCATTTTACCTGTCAAACGTTTGATTGTAAGCAGTGTTGAGCATCCAAAATAATGGCCATACCTGAGTTCATGGTCTCAGTTGGGTCACCGTTTTGCTGGTCTGTGCTTGTCAGAGGTCGACCGTACACTCCCAATGACAATACGATTTACACATGCATTGTATTATCGACTTTTTTGTTGCTTAGTTTGAATCTTAAAATACTTTTTGCCCCGTTTCTACAAAGATTTAACAGTTTCTTTATTTTTAAAACAATATTTAATTTGTCTTAAAAAAAAGGAAATTCATCCTGGAATACTGCCTTCAATTCAAAAATACTGACCCCAACATAAACAGCCTCTGCTGCAGGAGTTAATCTGGAGTTTAAAGTGTTAACAGAGAAAACTCCTCCAAACTGAGCCAATGCTCTTTCGTAAATTCCAAATATTTAACTCTTTTCTAAACACTGACTGACCTTCTACTGTGCCAGAAACCACAGAGGCCTGTGCGTGTTACAGAAACCATATGGATTTTATTTCCTTCTTCTAAACGACTGCAGTACTTTGAAAGTTCATCCTTTTCTCTTTGAAAGAATACACCCACGCCTTCCATTTAAGCTTCTTCTCCTATATTTCTGCATTTAACATTTGCCTGAAGCACATAAAAATCTAAGCAGAAATGTAGCAAAAAGCATCAAAAGCATGTTTTTGTCTTTGCAAGCTTTGGAAACTCTGAGAGTTCAGAAAACTTCACTTTGATTGCACACACTGAACAGTGTTCAGAAACCATAGCCTCGTAGATAAGCTGGGGTGCATGTCATTAGGGTGTTCACTGATAAATGTCATTCAGCAGCAGCAAACATGCAGACAGTTGATACTGACAGATAACCTGTGAGCACATAGAATCCAAGAGCACAGTGTTAATAAAAGACTCTCTAGGTGTTAAAATCACACAGACATACAGTCATGTTGTGCTCAGATTATATGTGTACATATTTAAGAAACACCTTCAGTTATTTACAGCTTCATATTTCTATTCTTGGACCGTAGCAGAGTAACTTTGGAGGATTCATTGCTCAAAATAAGTCTTGTTCGGCTTATCCCAAGCCTTAAGGCAGCCTCTGAATTTATCCTCTATCTGAAACAAGCCATTTCATCTGCCTTTAAGGTTTTAATGCCAGAGCAGTGTGTCTGTGACGATCGTATTGGGTATATCCACTGCCACTGACATCATACACAGTCAAACTGAGAAGAGCGTGAGTCTTTTTCTAATATGAGAAGCTCAAATGTCTATAATAAAAAAGCATTAGCACAATAACTCTAATACAATTCAAGATTTTCACAAGCTTCCCTGCACATTTGTGTGTGATGCTTTGTTTTGTCCTTAAGAAAGATGCAATAATCCATTTTGCAAGAAAGAAATGTGTTGGTTGCATTTCAGGAGTTAGAGCAGGTCAAAGATTTACTGGATGGTTAGTGGTTTGATCCCTGCTCCTCCAGTCTGCATGCAAAATGTCCTTGGGCAAGATACAAACCCCAAGTCATTCTCCGATGCATCGATCGGAACATGAATGTGAGTGAATGTTAGCTAGACAGCAAAAAACAATGCTTTTGTGAATGAGGCATGTTATATAAATCACTTTGAGTGCTCCATTTACATTTTGTAAGGTAAACAAGTGGTTAGATGCTCTAACCAGCCCAAAAACATTGCTGAAGGACATGTGACCATATTGCTTTAACACTTGCTTCATAAACAAGCTGCTTCTGTCAACTGCATGCATTCAGAATCAGATACTTGTTCTAATACTAGAACCAATAAAACTGGAACACAGACTTGTCAGCTTCAAAAGGCACCAATATGACAAACGACAAATGAGATAAAGAGCGTTAGCCACTTGTGCAGGCACCCATCTGTCAACCAAGGGAACCACGCCCACAATAATACATAACTTTAAGCCTTGTATACACTGTAAATGGGTGCGTTAAACAAAAGTTAATCTCCTGTAGATTTGTTATGAAAAGAATAAAATGAGCTGGCCTTAAGTGTGCTTGTTTCTGCTCTAAATTTGGGTTTTTAAACTAAGTCCACAGGGCCTGACTTGTTTCTGTGGCTGGTTTTTGGCACGTTTGCCTAGATTTAATGCTTCAATCTCAGAGGATGTCAGCTGTCACAGCTAATTTAAACTAACATAAAATTGTGGTGGTCATATTTTTCTACATGTAGGCAAATGCAAACAAACGGTAGATTTGTTTTATTCATCATTTTATGGCCCTTATTTTATTTTATTTTAACTGTTTACATTTTGTTACAGTTACTGAAGCATGCAGTTTCATTAGTGAGGATCCAGATAAGATGAATAAGCCTAAATAATGATTTATTGGGCATTAAAGGGAATCAGCAGTTGTACTGTTGTGCAAACCTACAGTGTTTCTAAATGTGTACTCTCTCCTGTTTGGCTGATACGAATGAATTCATGCAAGCCCAGACATGTATTTATGTGACCCACATTGCAGCTGATCCTTAACGATAGCAAGACCAAATTTGAGAATAAGAATAGAATGCAAAGCTAAATCTAAGGGAAGGTAATTAGTATTTTTGTTTTTCTTCACAGAGCATTTATCTCCAAGGCCAGTCCAGCAGCGACAGGGATGAACTGGTCAGGATTGGAGAATCTTCTGAGCGGAGTCAATCAGTACTCCACGGCGTTTGGGCGGATTTGGCTGTCCATGGTGTTCGTGTTCCGAGTGTTGGTGTTCGTGGTGGCAGCTCAGAGGGTGTGGGGTGACGAAAACAAAGACTTTGTGTGTAACACCCGACAGGTAAGGCTGTCACTAACCCCACCTTCCAATGTTTTTCAGTGACAGGGAGAAATAAGAGTTGTTGAGAATGTTACAGCACTGGTTCATAAGCCCTTCAGGGAAATCTGGTCCACTGATTTTCTACATTTACACTCAATATAGAGACGTTTTTAAAACTGGAAAGTTAACCTGCCCGAGTCACTTCAGAGGTGGTGATGGTGGTTGTGGTCTTGGTTTGAAAGAATGTGCTTTACAGTCCAAAGCATAGATAAATGAAAAGAAAATGGGCTGACAATTAATGTCAGCTGTCCTCAAAAGTTGAATTTGTGTTGGTTACTGATGCAGAAAACTATCACCAACCAGCAGTTGATTAAAGAAAAAGATTCAGCTACCAAATGACTTACTCACACATACAGTGCCTTTGGATGGTCTAATTGGGTCATTTTGGATTATAATAAAGCTTCTGTGAAGAAATTTAACTGAAAACAAAGATGTTAGCCCAGAACAGCTTCACTCCTCCTCAGGTTTGATTCACCAAGTCTTCCACATACAAGGTTGTTTTCCACCCACATAAACATCGTGCCTGATGGTTAATTACCTGTCAAAGCATCCTGATGTTCAGCCAAAGCGCTTCTGAAACCGATGTAGCCAACACATCTCAAAGTGGCAGAACATGTCTGTGAGCCATGGCCACACCTTGCCATCATATGAGACGTTAAGGTCACACAAATCGAGCTGTGACTGCATCGCTCAGCTCGCTCTTAGCTGTTTCGTCTTCGGGACGAACTTGTTTTTTTCTGTCCTTTCATCTCCTGACGACTCACAAACATACGCTGACATGTCCTTGCATATTGGGAGGGATCCAGGGTTAATTACCCCGTTACCTGAATGGACTGAAGAAACCTTCCTCTCTGCTCTTCATCCAAGTTTAATGAAATGTAAAATATATTAAGTATCATCATAAATCTAATGAAGCCTCTATTTCACCTCTATACTGACCTTGTATTTGACCTTCGCGGTAGCAGGAAATCTGTAATCCTGCATATTTTTTAAAGGATACAAAATTTTATTTAATTATATTATCCCATAAGTTGAACTTTTAATTCTTTCAGAACGTTGTTAAAGTACTATGACTCAGTGAATGCATCTAACTTTTTCTAACAAAGGTAACTGCAAAAGACGAAATTCCCTCTTAGACACAATATGTTGGCAGGCTGGGATCTACATAAATTCAGTGCAGCTTTCTGATATAATGTTTCAGTCTTCTCTATACAGAACTTTTTATTCTAAATTTGAAACTGTTATATAATGAAGAATGCTGAAACTTTGTCATATGAACTAAAAGATGAAAAATTGCCCAGCAGTGACTTCGGTCTGTCAGTGCAGCTTTACCTCTTTGGTCTCGTGTTGTGAGCGCTCTGTTTTGCATGTAGTCTTTATGTCATTTGACTGTGTTGCTCTGTGTGTGATGTGCAGCACGACACAGTCGAACACTACGATGAAAGTCAAAACAACAGACAGATATCACATCGAGACAACACGGTTGAACCGAACATCAGGAAGACACTAACGAAGTGATCGTAAAAAAGTTCAGTCGACATGAACGGCGGTCGTGAACAAAACAAATGTAACTTCATAAATATGACTCACATCGTTTTCATACTGTTAATCCATCTCTTGTGTTCCAAGAATCACCGGACGCCACTAATGTAGTGATTTGATCCTTCCCTGTCAGAGTACAGGTGCGCCGAAAAATGCCACCAATAGGACGGGTTTATGAACTTTCACCTTGTGGTCTGTTTATCCTTACTGTTCACACTAATGCACGAGCATCACAGCCACTGAACGTGACCACAAAACAATTATTGATGACTTTTCCACACATCATAAAGGCAAACCTTCCTTTGCTCACTGTTCCTATTAAAACAGGAGCCAGTTTTGCAGCTTTTGTGCGCTGCGATTTATTTGTCTTCCATTTAATCAGTGGGATCTTCTCCTCTCACGATCAATACAGAACCTACCCAGCATTTCCAATGCCTGCCTTAAACCTCGACTGAATGTTAATTCAGTTGTGCACTTCGGTGAAAGCCTCTGCAGTCACTCGTTTATTTGAGCTTTTCCTTTCATTTGTCACGTATTTACCAAATTAGATTGTAAGACTGAATTAGTGTTGGTGTTACATTAAAAGCCTTGTATTAAAAGCATATTGTGTACAGCATATTATAATTATAGGATATCTTCTCAAATAAATGAAAGCAAGCAAAAAGTAAAGAAAAGCAAAATACTTCATGTCTCACTAACCTGGTTCTTTTTGTATCTTTTGTCTTAAACTTTGTTTTTGTTTTATATTTATGCCCTAAAAGCAGAAACTGGTTTCAAAGCATCGTCAGTTTTTAGCGTCATACAGAGGCATTAAAACCTTCTGCATCAGCTTCTCATTCTGACACCACAACAGTCCCTCTGTTTGTATTTATCTGCATTAGCTGTACTCTAAAATAAAAATACAGCCACTTTCTTTTCTCCAAGTTTCTCTTTAATGCAAAAATCCTTTGCTCTTGCTGATTTTCTCCATCTGAGACGTGAGACGAGCTACTTAAGCGAGTTACGACCCCGACTTTGTTTTGCAGCCCGGCTGTACCAATGTCTGCTACGACCACATCTTCCCCATCTCCCACATCCGCCTGTGGGCGCTGCAGCTCATCTTTGTCACGTGCCCGTCTCTGATGGTGATGGCTCACGTGAAACTCCGTGAAGGAAAGGACAGGAAATATGTCGAGCTGCACCAGGGCTCGCACCTCTACGCCAACCCTGGCAAGAAGAGAGGAGGCCTATGGTGGACGTATCTGCTGAGTTTGATCTTCAAAGCTGGATTTGACTCAGCTTTTCTCTATATCCTGTTTCAGTTATATCATGGATATGACCTGCCCAGGTAATGCTGGTAACTTACTGTTATTAAAATGAACCAGTGTTGTTCTGAACTCGTTAAAACCTGCTGTACTCTTTTCTGTCAGGTTGTCCAAGTGTCAGCTGTCGCCGTGCCCCAACACCGTTGACTGCTTTATCAGCCGTCCGACGGAAAAAAAGATCTTCATGCTGTTCATGGTCATCTCCAGTGCGGTTTGCATCCTCATGTGTATCCTCGAAATGATTTACCTCATCGGCAAGCGCATCATGAAAATATTAAAGATCCGACATGAGAACGAGAGGCTCGTCTTCGCTGACCAGCACGAGCTCACTACCATTGCTCCAGCCCGCTCTCAGTGCAGAAGCAGGAGAGATCCGACAGTGACCGACAGCGAGCTGGAGTTAAGCAAGAGGAAGGATGCTAAAACTACAGTACTCTAGCATTCTGCAAGCTGCAATCATGGCTCGCCAACAGGAACAGAAAGTACCCAATAAGACTACTGAAACTGATCAAAAAGGGTTGTAAGCGATGGGTATTGTTTAGGTTTTATCCGATACCAGTACCAAACCGGTACTTTTGAAACAGTGCCGGTGCTTAAACGGTGCTCGAACCGGTGCTTAAAGAATGGAGAACACAAAATTGGTCCAGAAACCTCTCATGTTCAGCTGTTTTTTTGTAAAAAGATAACAATGTTAGAGTTTTCTGCAGCTATAGGGGATTTATAGTATCACTCTTGGCTGGAAGCAGTGCTTAAACAATGGAAAAAACAATCTTTGTCCAAAAACCTCTCATGTTTAACTGTTTTCCACTTTTTCTTTGGTCATTTTAGCCTTTTTGGCCAGGGTGAAGGGAGTATCTGCCATCAAACAAGAAGACAGCCGCATGTAACTACGACGGTGTTTGCTAGTTCACCTTACCTGCATTAATGTAATAACGTGGTTAGCCTACTCAACGTAAATTACACACGAACAACATTAAGCTACTCACGCAGAGAAGAACGGCTGCTGCTGCATCATCATCCGTCATCATTTCTGCTACACTGGCAGGGCTAGGGGCCAGGACTCTATTCTTCGGGTTTTTGGGGGATGTTGCTAACTCCGGGTCCAATAACAGGCACCACACCCGCAGTAGATGTGCTCGGTGTGAGCTCTTGCAGCAAGCTATCAAATACGGCGCATTTCTCGGCTTTTAACAAAATGCTATACGTCGCCAGGTGTTTCATCAGATTCGAGGTGTTACCTCCTTTGCACAATATCAGCTTCAAGCACTTGTTGCAGGCTGCTGAGTTTGCATCTTTTGCTGTGAAGTACAGCCAGACTTTTGACCGCTTCGCCTTGGGCATTTCTAATCTGTAGCTCTGCTCTAAAAGAACGTACGTACCTGGGCCCACCTACTACGCTCGCAAAGGTAAAATGATTGGCTGGAATCCAAAGTGTATGACATCTCAGGGAAAAAAAAGCACCGAAATGTGCGCTGCTTTTCGGTCTGGTTACTACCGTTTATGACAGAACCGGTGCCATAATGGCACCGGATACCGGTACCCATCCCTAGTTCCTGTGGATTATGATCCTCTCATCCAGCTGCATATGAAACGTTCATGATGTCAGCTGCGTTAAAGAAATGGCACCTAGAGCTGCTGACCAGAAAACACTGCTGAAGAAGAGGACTGTCAGCGGTCCGACATCGCATTTTTTCACTGTTTATGTCACAAAGATGCGAGGACAAACATTCAGGTTATTCCGTATCAACAAGATGAATTAAATGGAATTTAATTTTAGGTTATTGATTTAAGAATCTGCAGCAAACGACTATTTAATTAATTGTCTCACACCATTGTAAATATTGCAGATTACAACACTTGCTATCTAAAACTGCACTGTTGAAACTGCACTGTGCAGTTTAACATCTTTACACTGACAGAAAGGGGTGTTTGGCTGGTTCGGACACTTAAGATGTGTCACAGGATGTGAAATGAGTTTGAGATTCCTGCTTTACACTAAGATACACCCGGCTTGTTCTGATCTGAGGTCTACGGTGCATTTAATGCACAGTTTTTGCAGTAAAACTGCAACCCTGACAAAGATCTAACAATTTTGTATACAATTCTAAAGATTAAAATAATATTCAGTGAAATGTGTGTTAATTATAGACACATCTATTTTTATCGTTTTGTTAGCGCCATCATCTGGTGGTTGAATCTTGTGCTTTAATAAGGCCACCGTAATGTCACGGGGCAGCAATGGAGGCAGGAGGTCTGTCCCCAGTTAAAAACATCAGGTGTGGTTTTTATTTCTGACTTTTCTGATACTTAAACAGAAAAATATGCCAAATGTAAACAAAGCTGTTGATTTACTGATCGATCTACACTCCCACCATCATCTATGGTCTCATCTATGTCCCAAAAATTAGATTGTGGAAAAGGCGCCTGGTCTCTCCATTAGACTAAAGTGCCAAGTAGGTGCCTTCTAAGTGAGGAGCATGAGATAAAACCTTGGGGCACACTGGTGAGATTAGAACAAGGGCAGGGACAGGATGGGCTCCTCTGGTTAGCTTGGAGCAGCAGATGGATGGATGGATTTTTCTCCTGTGCTTGCTCTTGATTATCAAATCTGGTGGTACCTAAATGGCAACAGATGGGTGTAAAAACTGTGCCTTGGGCCCTTTGACCTTCAGGCAAAAATGCCGGACTGCGATATCCAAATTGTGGCCACTACTGCAGTTGGGTCCAAGAGTTAAGTTAAGGCCACAGAATTTGAAATATGATCCTTAAGTCATTTTTTTATCCCACTTTTGGAAAGAAGTCAGTCGGAGTAGCTGTCAGGTGGTGGTAGCAAAGTTTTACAGTAAAGAAGAAAATATCCGACTCTCACTAACCGTTTTCAGAGCTGAAGTTTGGGAATGGTTAGAAAGCAAACACAAGTGATCTGCTGGACACCTGGGAGACATGTTTTAGACACATTTTTGCTGTGTGGCCTGTTAAGATGAGCTTTAGTCACCAGGTTTTAAAATTTACCTTTAATTACGGTTATTAGATTTTTACTATTTAAAGTGGAGAGTGTGAACCTTAGCTACTGTCTTTGTGTGATTTTTACGAGACATGTCTACTTTAATCTCTAGTTTAATCTTCGCACTCACTTCTGCTCTGACTATGAGTCAGCTGGAATGACATGCTGTGGTCCAAGATTATTTTTTATATAAATAACAGGCTGTTGTTGACATTACAGTGATATATTTATCTGCTTGTAATAAAAAAGAAACTGATTATAAACTGTTTGTGTAGGCTGTCTTTTCTTTGCAGGAATGAAGCTGTATATGTGCAGTATTATCCTACAATGCTGCTGCGTTGTTGCTTAAACAGCAAATAAAGGTTTCATTTTTCATTAAAAACACAGAGTACTTCACAAATACACCATTTGTCATATTTATCTGACTGAAACCTGAGCAAAAAAAGTCAAAATGTGGAACAATAACAGTTTAAACATGTTACCACTAGATAGCAGCATTCTCAAAATTGAACAAATGTGACATTTATTTGCATATTTGCACACTTTATGAACATTTAAGTTAAAGTTAATATCAATAATGCTTCAAATTTGTTTGAACTACATACAGTTTTATTTGTATGTCAGGCAATGCTTCAGTATAATTGCCCGAATAAGTGACCAGCGGTATTTCATGATGATTGTGAGACTTTTAATTCTATTTCATGAAACACAGACAGCTCATGAAGTTAAAAACTCCAGCATGAAAAAATAAATTTTAACATCTTTTAAACTGTTTACTTTCAGTATTTAATATCATTGCATCCACATGAAAATAGACACATTACATGTTTTGTAACTAAAAACCTGTCAGGATTTATAAATTAATTACATTTACTATGTTTTTACTCATCTTTAATGTTGCCAGACCCAATAAAAGGAAAGCAATGCATTTAAAAAAAAAAGAAAAAGACATGACTTCACTATAGTTTTAGCACATTGCTAAGACATCCAGATGGCCAAATTAGACCCTTTGGTGGGCCAGTTCTGGCCCTCAACCCTGATGTTTGACACCCCTGTTGCACAAGGAATTTAAAAGACAAGAGTAATGCGGTTTTCATCCAATTTTTCAAAGCAGTTTAACAAAAAAGCCAAAAAGGGCGACAGATCTTTTAAAAAATTTAAATGTCTCTTTACTTCAAGACGGAACGTGTTGTTAAAAAAGGATCCGAGTCGAACTGTCACACGGAATAATACCCATTTCAGGTTTTACCTACAAAACATTCACTGCGACGAGGATGGGATTCGAACCCACGCGTGCAGAGCACAATGGATTAGCAGTCCATCGCCTTAACCACTCGGCCACCTCGTCTGTGAACCCGCACGAATATTACTGAGTCTGGACATCAGCGGGACCAGTATGCAAACATGATACATAGATAAACGGTGGGCAGCGTTTGACGCCATGTTCGCTTTTGTTTCTGCGCCACTCTAACAGTAAATACGGCTTTCACTGTAAAAAGTCTGCAAAAAAACAAAAAAAGTAAACGTAACAAAGTGGGCTGAGTTAAATTTAACTCAACTTAGCAACTACCAATAGGAGCGAAGGATAATCTTGATTGACATATGAGTGGGTGGCAGCCACTGTGTAGACTCGTCGATGTTCGACGAGCTGATCGGTTTAAATCTGTGTGTGCGTGTGGTTAAAGGCTTACCAAAGCTGTGAGGAAAAGGAGGCTGCAACTGCGATTTATCATCAAACACCAACAACGTGTAAACGAAACGTTCATGATTAACCGGAAGGCAACAGGCGGCACAGGCACTTGCAGTACAGCAGTCGCTCCAGCAGAGGGAGATAAAGACCACCAATTACAACTAGAGGGTCGCCAAATAAATGGCCTCTAGTGCCTGCGTATCCCATATGTTGCGTCCTAACGTTAATTAGTTATTAGGATATATGTATATTTATGCTTTGCTTTGCTACACGTGACTCAGCATGCTTTATGACCACATACTGGACCAGATGAGGTCGTGTAGCTCTTGCATTAAGGTTATGTTTGCATGACAATGATGCTTTAAATCTTTCCTTTTGTTAATAATTTAATTTCTCAGGGTGTCTACTGCTGTCATGACCTGTACATGCACACCTGATATTTATTCATGTGGTGTCAATATGCCATCATGTGTTTGAATCCAGTTTATAGTATCCCATCTATATGTGGTACTGCAATCAGTCCAGATTGCAGGTTTAAGCAGCCAGATTTTCCGGTCTTGGCGAATCACAAGGCAGAAGACAGACAGAGGGGATCAAACATTTATTTACCCTTATTAATTAAAAGTTACAGTAAAACCATTAACATCTTCAAACGATAGCAAAATAAAGAGAACCAAAAATATTGGCCAAAACATATTTACAGAGACAGTTTGCAGATAAAAAGCTCACATTTTTTTGTACACAATCCCAACCCCTGCGCCATAAATTCTGAAATGTGAACACTGCAACACTCAAGAAGCTCGAATGTGGTTTTAGCCAGAAAAAGAACCAAAATGCACGAACAAAGACATCTTTTTCCACCTCCCCTCCTTGATGTTCTCCTCCCTATACATGACAAAATACTTGAAATTTGGGGGTAAAACATAGGAATGTAGAATTCTAAAAATTAATAAGATGATCTGAAAGGTTTATGTGTCCATATATCAGTCATTTCGAGTGAAGGAGATGGTCTGCCCCGCTCCGCCGACGGTGACAATTTTTAGATCCCAAAAAAAGATGAGAAAGAAAAATAAGATGTTATAGGGCTGCCACGCTGTTTAAAAGGATGTTCTCCATGAATTGGGAAAATAAGTCAGTATTCCTGATTCGCTCCACATCCAATCCATTACCTTCGCCGCACGCCAGTCCCTGTGTGTACCATGAGGGGGCAACGCCAGCCAACGCTTTCATCATGAGAGGGCCCGGTGAGTTTCCGTCTGTCGAAGAACTAATAAAAGGCAGTGAACTGGTGGTTGAATCAGCAAACGTGATATATCCTTTGTCTTCTTTTGTAGTTTTGTTTATAACTTTATGAGCGTGGCACGAGTCTCTCATATATATTTTTATATACTTTAATCTTGGAAAATCAGTTCAGGTGCCGTGCTGGAGTGCAGTCACTCTGCCTTGGCCTCGCCCTCGGAGGCTGCGGGTGTCGTGTCCTCGGCAGGGGCCTCCTCGGCGGGTGCGGCCTCTGTTGGTGGGGCCTCCTCGGCGGCCTTGGCCTCTTCCTCGGGTGCAGGAGCGGCCTCTGCGGCCTCGCCCTCTTTAGCCTCGGTGGCCGGCGTCTCCTCTTTGGTTTCCTTGGCTGCATGGCCGTTCTCCTCGGGCTTGTCCTCGGTCGTAGGGGAGGTGGCCTCCTCCTTGCCCTCCTCGCTGCCCTTCTTGTTCTTCTTCAGCGAGATGCCCTTGAACTTGAAGGAGTTCTTCAGGGAGAACTTCTTCTTCTTCTTGACCTCCTTGGCAGCCTCGCCCTCCGCTTTGGCTGCCTCGCCCTCGGCCGCAGGAGCAGGCTCGATAGCGTCTCCGGCGCTGGTCTCGCCCTCCTTGGCTGGCTCCGCGGTTCCATTTCCATCCGCGGCCGCTGCTTCCCCGTCGGGTTTGGCTGAAACATCGCCGTTGGTTTTGACATGGCCGTTCTCCTGCAGAGAGAAAGAGTCATAGATTAAAACACTGGAGGTGGGTCAACGCAAACACACTGCCTGCGGAAACGAAGAATTATTTATGCATAATGAGATGAGCGCACTGTAAACACATTAACATTAGCCCATTTATGCCTACAGTTAATCCATGTTATTCTTCAGGAGAGCAGCTCTGACTGTGGTGGTGGGGGGGGGGGGGGGGGGGGGGGGGGGATTTAACAGCTGTCTGTATTACTCTGAGCTGGCACACGGGGGCAGTAGTGCTACATCAAAAACATCAACACTACCAGCAAGTTGGGGAACAAAGGAATCCCCGTGAAACCTGCTCTGCGCTCTCATCCTACATCTACCAGCTCCACGCAAGAGCGCAGACAGCTCACATCAGCTTCAGCTCAGACAAAGCCACAATCAGTCCACGCACTCGCCAACAGCAGCAACACGGACGTTTTTACATGTCTCGAAGTGGGTCACATGAGTTCATCTGGGCATCTCTGTAATAACGCGTATCCTGACCGGATCAGTCACACACCACTAATCGAAACGCACAATTCACTTCTAACATATTTAAATTGTTCAAAGTTTACGCGGAAACCCACTCCACAGTGTGTGTGTGTGTGTGTGTGTGTGTGAGAGAGAGAGACTGTGTGTGGGTAACAGCCGGGGGGGAAATGGGGTCAGAACTGGCGCCTGCACGCGCTTTGTTTGCAACTCCGCAAAATGCGCCTCCAGCAGAGCGCATTTGCATCCTTTGCGCCGCTCGCCTCACATCTTTTGTTCGACGCTCAGAGCGACTATCCGCTCAACTCATGACAGAAAACACGCTCAAAACTCACACGGGGACCCAAATCCGACGCTCTCGGGTGAAATGTGCGCGTAAATCTCCCCAGTGGGACAGCAGGCGGAATTAACAAAGGCAGGCGGGCAACTGCGCGCTGCTCGACGGCTGCCCAGCCGGAGGTCTCCCGATGCCCTCATTTTAGGCTAAATTCAGTTTTAAGTGTTTTCCCCCCACAGCTATGAACGAACCCTGACACGAAGGAGCGACCGCCAGCCCCCCACCGCGGCACCCATGCCGCCAGTGGGCGTCGGGTGCCATGTGGCTCCCCGCTGATGCTCGGGCGCACCGGGCCCGCTTTACTCACCTGGCCGTTGGCTTTAGCAGCAGCAGGGTCGGCGGCGGCTTTGCCCTCAACAGCTACTCCACCCTTGGACAACTGGGCTCCCATTTCTGTCTTTCCTTTAGTTTTTATGAACAAAAAATAAAATCGAAAAAGAAAACCCTCGAGTTTTTGAGATTTAAAAATCCAGTTCTGGGATAGGTGAGAGCTTTCCGCCTAAAAAACAGAGGTGAAAATCCGACAGGATCTCCTTCTCCCTTACAAAGGTTTGTCAACGAGAAGACCCCCCCTTAAGCGTGTGTGAACCCCACGGAGGCTGAGCTCAAATTAAAGGATGTCAGGGAGACGGCTGTGAGTATTTCAACCGCGCCTCAAAATCGACCGGAGACCCCTCCCCTGGGCGTGGCGGCCGGGCTTTGTCCAATCTGCAGCGGGGGGATGGGCCTCCTTCTCCGGGCTGTCACTGCCACAGTCTGCCACTCAGCTGGAGAATGAGCAAGACTTTATTTTCCAGCTGCTTCAGATGTCTGGAAGATTGTGGACACATTTTAAACTTTGTTCTCTTGTGAATTGTTTATAATTTGGCACAAATTGAAAAATTCATTCATCTGTTCAGGAAAACAAGACAAGTTTTAGAAGTCTGACCCGAACAGGTGAGCAGAAAAGTTAAGTGAAGGTAAGAACAAGCAGTGGAAATAATAAAAGTCCTGAGTACATGCACAGCATCACTGCTATACATAAAGGAGTTTAAAGAAGTGCATCAAAGCATTTTAAAGAAGACGTTTTATCTTTTATTTGAAATGAAAACCTAAATGTGCACGTGTCTCTTGTTTTGATTAAAAACTCTAATATATGACACCCATTGGATAGAAAATTATATTCTCCTCAAATAAATAATGTCTAAGACGTGATCAGTAAATCATAACCATTCAATAAACTGTGAGAAAAAATAGAGGTAGCATAAAGGTCAACACTAAAAGTATTTTTTATCAGTGTTTGTGTGCCTGAAGATGAAAAATGAACATAAAATATGTCTTAAGACAAAACACATGAAAAACAGATTCAGCTTTAACAGTTAGATGAAAGAAGAAACGAGTAAACATATAAGCACGAACATGTAAACACACTGCATTTCAGTCATTTTATTCCATCACAAGCAAGTAAAACTGTTCCTTTTCATCTGTAGCGGTGATGAGTCGTTACAGTTGTAGCTAAAATGCAGACGTGGACTAACAGTGGATGTTGTCAGTTAAGGATAGAAATATGGAGTTGAAGCAGTTGTGTTCACTAGCATACTGAATATCTGGTAAATAGAGTAGTAGCCGAATGGTTGAAGTAGTAAGCCATTAGTTATGGATAAACATTTTGAATCCCTCTAAAAAAGTTCGATCATTCCAAACCTAGGACTTCCAGCTCTCTGAGCTGTCCCACGTTAATCTGCTGTTCAGCCTCCCGGCAACATCCTTTATCTCAAAGAGGCCCTCCGCAGAACTCGATGATCACAGAACAACAGCACATCAATGAGAAGCGAGGAATTTTAATGGCCTCCTCTGGAATTTGAGTGACAGGGCCCGGCTTTCCAAGAGAAAACCTGTTACATAACACGCAGCGCACTCAGAAGAGACTTTGAGATGGCACTGGGGCTGCTTTGTCACCAACACAGACACCGTGACAGTGAATCAGACTGTCGGCTATTAATGAGGTCTCGTTGGCTAGAACCGTGCATCCCACGGTCGCTGCAGTGACACTGCGTTTTTTTTTCTCCGAGAGGTCAGGGGTCATGTGTTTTAAGAGTTATGAAAGCCAGTGGAAAGCTTCTATATCCTGCATACATGCTTTTGTATACCAGCTTCTTCCTTTTAAACCTAATTGTCAAATTTCCTTTCCCATCATTTATCCCTCATGGGACCCCACGTTAACAAAAACACGGCGCCGAGCCCCCTTCTCCTGCTTCATTAAGTGCAATTTATGATTTCCTCCTTCTTTTAGAGCATCCCTACGTGGGTCCGTCTCGTTCCCCCTGTTCACCCACTAGAACAACCCCCCTCCACACAAACACACACACATGTCACAGCTGTGGTATGCAAGGCATGCATACACCACCCAGAGAATGATCCCCAGCCATTTGCGGGCCAAGCTTCCCAGAGTGGAACACACTCCGAGGGGTTCAACATCTACACCTCCCCACCCCTCCTGACCGACCTCCATACATTCTCCCAAACTGAGTCAAGAAAGAGAAACACATGATGTTTTTAACCCCCCCGGTCTCACCTTTCAGTGGATTCATGGCTCAATTATGGTTGTGTGGTTCCTTTCAGTGCTCTGATATGGAACACTAGGATAGGTGTACCCGTGAGGTGGTGCTGTGGGAATTATGTTCAGTCTGGCATCAAGCATTTGGAACCAAAGGGAGTAAAAATTATATTAACAATAAGAAATTTCTTAGGTAAGAATATTAAAAATGAGAAAGACACTGGGAAGAGGCCCTGAGTCCTCGGCACAGGAACGATATCCAAACAAGTCCCTGTCAGGCAGCTTAGCGGGGCGAGGTCAGCCCAGATTTATTTCAAAAGCAGTGAAGGTCAAAAAGTCACTGGCTGGAGAAAAAAAAGTGTTTTACTGGGTGACAAACTTAAAGGTCAACTTTAATTTGAAAAAACTCAAACAAACCTCAAATTTCCAGATTCTTCTGGCCTGATTTTTGCAAGTGGGTTTTCTGAGTACACAGGAATGCTTTAAACTTTGGGGATACTTTGATCTGTAAACTTTCAAAGATGGTGGGGCGGGGGTATAAAGGCAGGTTAATTGCCCCTTTGGGCCTCCTGCTCTCACACCCCCTCGCAGTCTTGCCTACATCAGATTGATAACAGTGTCTTATCAGCAGTGGAAGCAACAACTATTGTTACAGCTACTCCCATTATTGTAATGATTATTTTAATTAACATATATTTAACCTTCTTTTCTCTTATAGAGGGTGCATGCCCCTTAATGAGTATTTTATTTCCAAGTATGAGACGTTACTCTTACTTAGTATGTAGTACACAATGTAATCCTGTTCACTATTTATAGAATCAATATCCAATATCTGAATGTTTTTTCTGCATTTCTGTAGCTAATAAGATTGTGTAATTGCAAACTGTTACAGGAAAATAAAACAAAGCCGTATTTAATAGAGGTTGAATGCTTTCAGTGTTGTTTGTTAAACAGAAATATAATCACAAACCAACTTGTGTTTCAATCCAATGCTGAGGTGGTTTTCTGATCCCTTGAAGCGTTTCCCAGCAGACTTTGCATGTCACTCTGGCCCTCCTCTTTTTGGTATCACATGACAAACCACTATGACCTGGGTATTAGAAGAAAGTGTATACAAGAGTTTAATATTACGTTAATACAGGGATCTTTCTACTTGTATGTAGATGTACACTGGACATGCATGTGCAGGTGAAAAACAGGAAGCAGACTGTTGATCGGCAGTTTTAAAAGTGACATAAGATTATAAGGCGCTCTGTACTGACTGGGAGGCTTTTCAAAGACTGCAAAGTGACATCTTAGAGCTGTACTAGGAGTGTAATTGATTGCCAGAGAAAGCCTTGGCAATGAGAAAGAAGAACCCACACAAAACGGCTGAAATCACTAAAGGTTCTTGAGAGTAGGTGTAATATTTTGGTTCCTAGTCAGGAACCAAACATGAGCATTATTGCTTTGAAAAGACTCAGTGTTAGCGGGTCTTATAACACCAGGGTTCAGCTTTAAAAGAAATAGTTTTCTCCCTCTAAAATCCTCTGCATGCTTTCTTTTACACCTACTTGGCCTCATTGCCCCCTTAGCACTTAAGGCTTTGCTTAGCCTACATCTATACCTTTGTCCAAAGGTAAAGGTCCCTGCTCACAAAAAAAAGAAACAATAGCTGCGGTTGCATGATGAGAGTTTAAGGATGTGGGTCCTTATGAAACCACTTGTGCAGAGGTAAAACAGGACATAAATTATTAGGCAAATTTAAAAGTGACATTGGAGTGTTTTCAGGGTGAAGAGAGCTGCGCTGGCTGTTTGCCCACTTTTTAAAGTGCTCGTCACTCTATATTGGTTCGCAGGTTTGAATGTGGAATCAATCGTCTCATCTCATTCTCAGCAAACGGAAAAGAGACACAACTCCCACAGGTAATGAGGTGCAATGGCCTTCCCCAACCACCCATTTAAAAATGAAAAATGGTGCCGTTAAGAGTGCAATAAGCACAAAAAAAGCCAAGGCACTGACATGGAAGCCTTACTATTTATTAACTATGCAGAGCACACATGCACACTTGTAGGATGCACACTGTGATGATAACAAGTCCTGATTTCCTTGAGAAAAACGAGAATGTGGTGCCCCCCCCAATGAGCCGGTCAATGCCCCTGTTTGTGCTGCTGGCCATTTTTCATCCCCTGACATGGGATGAGTTCTCACCAAAAAGCCCCCATTGTCTCTCTCGCTCCCTGCAAGCCAACTGTGCATTACAATTAGAAAGAGAGAGGGATAAAAAAAATAAAAGAGAGAGAGGAGGACTGGAGCGAGGGAGCAGCATCAGAAACACGTCTCTGGAGTTCCTTTTGCTTCTGGGAGGAGAAAAAGTTATCTTTATGACAGTCACCTTGAACAGATTACTTGAGCAGATCAGCATGATGAATATGTAATTTCCCAAGGTTCCTCAGCTTGTCAGCAATCCATGCATACAAAATCACAAAAACAAGAGTGCAGGCTGTTTCCTGTGTGCTTTCCTTTGGTTTTACTTCACGTTTGTCTCACAGCTGAGAGCTCGAGTACCTAAATAACTGATGCAATCGTACAGCACCTTTCAGAGTAGAAAATAATATTATTTAAAGCATCGAAAATGCTAATGCAACACTGAATTTTGCTCAAAAGTGGCGTCCAAGCGGCTTTGTTTATACGCCGAGTTGTAAATGCGATTTTATGTCTCTCCTAAACACAGCATTTGCATTGCCAAGCACCTAATTACAAGGACAATCAGGTGCACAGCCCTCTTCACTGCCATGAATACGAGCGTGTCGACTTAAAAGAAAGCCCATTGTAATGCTAATTATTTCGATCAACTAGCTTATTGACTGCAAAAAGGCCCTCACCAGCAGGCAACCACAAAGCTGCACATGGCAGCCATCTTGGCCAGGGGCTTGTGCAGGGTCTGGCAGTGGCTCTCAGAGGAGACGGAGGAGGAGGAAGGGATGCAGGAGGGATGTCCAGTGCTGAGCCAGGCTTGCATGTTTGACTCGCCTCATTGATAAAACAGTCGTTCACATCGCAGGGGGAGCCTGGAAAACAACACAAGCTCTAAAAATGGAGGGAAAGAAACAGTGGATGTGTTTACTGTAGATTTCCCTTCAGACACACACACACACACACACACACACACACACACACACACACACACACACCTCCCTGCCTAAGGTGGCAGACATGACGCGACAAACTCCCCCCCCTTCCCAATCCACCCTACATTTCTGTATGCGTGCAGACAGGGGGCCAGAGTCGGTTACCATGGCAACTGCTGCTTCTATCAACATTTCTGGCCGATGTTACAAAGGTACACAGTTCAGTGGAAAGGCAGGAGAAGGGAAGGCCTTGGCGTTCTGTTTGTTTGTTTGCCTTATCATTTTGCCGAGGTTTGCTTATCTGAGATGACTCCCACAATTTAAGCAGGCAAGACTCTCAGCCTCTCTGTGACTACAGGGAAATTAAGCGTGGTTCCCTTTTAACATCTACCCTCCCCACCAGGCTTTATTTTGGTTTTCCTCATCATAAATTCTTTCTGTCTTTGTTGACTCCTGTTCATTGTCTCCCTGTGTTTGTCTCTGATCTCGAGGCTTGAACCGTTCTTGGCAAATTCCACCAACGGTGCCTTGTTTCTGTCTGTTGTCATAACATGCAGGGCAGGTACGACGGGAGCGAGAGATAAAACAGATGGTAGGACAAGTAAGAGGAAAGGGTGAGAGGTTAAGGAGAGCAGAAAGGCTTGATGAGTGAGGCAGAGGGAAAATGGCTGTGTGTATCAGACAGGGGCGTACAGTAGTAGTAGGGCAGCTTACCCCCACTGGCAATGAAGCTGCTGCATTACTAGGTCAGTGTGCCATCATCTCATTCATCATTATCACAACCTGCTCTTCCTCCTCCGCTCTGCCTCTTCATCCCTCCCACATTATGGTTCGATTGTTCTCCTCGTCCAAGCTTCAGAGACAAAAGGAAAATCAGCCTAAACAGACCAGGTTGATCATTTCAGAGTCTGTAATTAATTTTTTATTAGTAAGTAATTTACAAAAGCAGGACGTACAATTGATACACCATAAAGAATACGGTTTGGTTTATAAGATTGCAGATATTCACATTTATGCTGAAGCTGGCTAACTTCAAAGAGATGTCCACAAAGGAAGCATGTGCATTGCGAATAATCCAGGCTCGGGTTGCCTAGTTTACCCTCTGGTGTTTTTGCCTCCCTGTCATGTGTCAATCAGTATGAGCTCTTATTGGTAGTTGCTTAAACTGCTCAGGAGGCGCAGAGTTAACTGTTTATTCATTACGATGCCGAATGTCATTGACATTGACAAAAAAGCCAAAAGAAAAACAATTGACATTGACACCAACACCTGGATGATTTACCGTTAAATCCTTGCAGTCAACTTAACCGGATCCATCCATCCAGGTGGGCTGGGACCTATCCCAGCTGTCATAGGGCGAGCAGCAGGGTTCACTCTGGACAGGTCTGCAATCTCTTGGAGGGCTAAAATTTGTCAGTTTGTATGCTACTGTGTTGTGATAAGAAATAAATCTTAGCAGGGCTATCACTGCAAACTTGAACATATGAGCACGCTAGCGTTATATTTTAGAGTATATTGGTAAATGCTGTGTTTGTATAACTCCTGATTCTGAACTGATTAGACAAAAGCACCTCTCCAAAAACTACTCAGTGATCATTCTTGTAAAGATACATGTATATGCTGTTTAAAACTTTCAAAAGATTTCTTTACGTTTGGGATCTGAAGTAACCCAAACAATGCAGGGACATAATAGTTTCTTCCATCTTCATTGTTTTATTCTTTCCATATGATGGTGTTTGTCTTTACCATGGATGTTAGCTGAGAGCAGTTTAACCCTCATCCTGCATTACTGTCCCTGTGTTAATATGTTTATATTAGCCTAACCATAGACCTGTAGCTTATCACTGTGTAGCAGATAATACATCAGCTAACCGTGTGTCAGCTACATGAAGTCCCCATAAGGAGCTTGGACGGATGGTCATGAGAACCTTTCCAGACTTTTTGAGACAGCCTTTGGGTCTTAGTTGATGTTTTTCTTTTGGCTTTTTCCCCCGTGATCTTTTGTGATGTGGGTTGCACTCGGAGTGGCTGATCACTTTAATTTATGCCATAATCCAGTGCATCACGTCACACACTCCAAACAACTCCTTTTGGATAAATTATCCATGCCAGCGGCCCTATTTGATGCTGTGGATATGTGCATAATCAGCACTTTTGTGACTGATTATTATGGAAGCCCGTTTCCGCCACTAAAAGAAAAAAAAGCTAGTATCCATAACTCGAAATTTCGAGTTATTTTCTCGAAATTTCGAGTTATTATCTCGAAATTTCGAGAAATATAACTCGAAATTTCGAGTTACTTTTCTCAAAATTTCGAGTTAGCTCTGCCAATCAAAAATATACGTGAATGAGGTCGCTTTCTTGTTACACGGAAGCATATGGCGCAGGACCGCGCACTCAAAAACGGATCCCAACAAATTAAAGTATGTTTGCTGATAGTAACACCATGTGATTCAGCTAATAACACAGGGATTTCATCATTTGTGAAGCCAGGCTGAAAACACTCAGCAATCTGTGCATTCACGACTGGATGTAATACCGGTAGCTTAGCTGTAGCATTTGTAGCTGAGGGCTTCAGCTTCCGGGTAACATGGAAATGACGTCATTCACGTAGATTACTGATTGGCAGCGCGAACTCGAAATTTCGAGTTGCTTTTCTCAAAATTTTGAGTTAATATGTCGAAATTTCGAGATAATAACTTCGAGAAAATAACTCGAAATTTCGAGAAAATAACTCGAAATTTTGAGTTATGGATCTTTTTTTTTTTTTTAGTGGCGGAAACGGGCTTCCATAGATTATGGCTTGTTTGTCACATAATCTAATCATTGTTTTAGTGCCCAAGTCGGACCCAGTACCATACTCATGTCTCCTTTGGCTTTCTTGCAATTATTTTAATGCAATCTGAGCTTTTGTTACGACTTCAGCAACATTTATATTTACCCTGTATCAGCGACTTACATACTTAAAAGTGGGCTTTCTTGGAAAGTTGAAACCCCTTTTCAAGCAGTAATCAGCATGAAAATAGGAAATAAAGTTCAGACATGAAAACCATTTCAGCTGAGCTGACAACCATTTAATGTGTCAGCCTCAAGTGTGAATAAACACCCTGCTCTATAAATGTCACAGTGCGGATCTTATTAGAAGGTCTCACCTACTAACAACAATTTATCACTTTAAACACTAAACAATTTAGAATGAATGAAGTTCTAGTGACAAGCATGCAAAATTATTATGTATTAAAGCTTTGACAGCATTACATGTCATCTTTTGCAGTATAGGCATTACATGGCACAAGCCTGTGATGTCTAGGCTTGTGCGTTAGATGTTAAAAAATTGGGCTATTGTGTTTTTTTATTCCTGTAATGGCCCTTGTGTGTCTCAGAAAAGCTGTCAGTGTAAAACAGGCAGAAGGCAGCTCGATGAAGCTTTTGAAAAGTCAAATCCACACCTCCTCCTGTCAAAACTGCAAAATGTCAGCTGACCTATGACACTCAGAAATCCCATGAGCACAAGCATAGACATGCTGACACACTGCTGAAAGTGGATAAATAAAACATGATAAGCTATATTATGTGACAGCTTTCGTGCATATCATAAAAAAGGGCTGCTTTTGATACAAAATCAAACGGACATCTTCCCTGCTGCTCAGGAATAGCTGACAGCACAAGTGCAATTTGTTTGCTGCACACAAAGAAATATATATGACAACAACCACTTGCGTGCAGCCACATGCAAATGAATCTACCCCCAACTGCTAGACACCCAACACACACACACAGATACACTCATTAGCTCAGTTTTGGGTTAACCGCTATGTGGGGCTTTTTTTCGACCAATCTGTGAGATCATCACTCTCTCTGAGCCCACCATCAGTTTTTTTTCTCTTCGTCGGCTGCTCAAACCACCCCCACCTCCTCCTTTCCTCTCTACCATCTTCATTGTAATGCAGATTTAAGAATCGGGTGGGGGATGGTGAGAGAGGAGGTTTGTGGAGAAGCTGTGGTTAGTGTTAAGTATGACCTGGCAGCCCGCTGTGCCTCAGCGGGCTGCCCGGCGTGGGCTGGGGGGAGGGGAGCCCAAGAGAAGAGAGAGAAAAGAGATGAAGAAAGAACTTTGAGGGTTTCCCCCTCAGCCTCTACGCATGACTCAGACATTAGATATCATCATTTTGAAATAAAAGATGGCAGACACGCCCCTCCTCGCATCTCCATGCAACACTAATCTCATCCAGAGAAGAATAGGATGTTCAGCGGCGTTTAGTTCTGTCTAGACATAATGAGCTTAATGTCACTGAGGTCATGTTGTTGTTCTCTCTGTCATAGACTAATACCATGTCAAACTAACTGGAAAATTAATAGTGATCGTTATTTGCAAATGGCTCTTTATTAATCCGTGTGGAAGCCGTAAAACATCAAGCTCATCAATGTCCCCACAAAAACTGTAATACCGAGTCTGCTATGTTTTTCTGCAGGTTTGCCAAGTGTGTGTGTGTGTATGTGTAGCTGTTGTTACTGCAGGTTCAACTATGGCCACACTCACAGGGGCAAAAAGTCAAATCGTGCTGCCCACTTCTAACAATATACCCCACCCTTCTTACCACACACACACACACACACACACACACACACAGCAGGAATGGTAGAGATGGCAGAGTGCAGAAAAAGGCCTGCAGCAAAAATAAATAAATGTCTAGAGTCGACCCTAGGCCATTGTGCTTTAATGAGCCGCGTGTGGTCGGATTCATTGACTTTGCACCTCTTAAAATAAAAGGAGCTCACTTCTGTTGTTGACTCCTCATTCGCCGTTTAATCACAATCAACTACGCTCTTAACCCATAAGAGGAGGTTTGCCAATTGAGGATTATTACCACTGTTAACTTTCATAAGCCAACATTTGTAAAAACAGGATTAATTATGTAAAAATGTGCCTATCCCGTGTGCCCACCCATCGCAGACATCTAAGTGTGGGTACAGTTACGGTGACTTGGTGGCATGCTTTCCTCCTCTTTTGCTTGCTTGTTCCACTTTGGCACGGTTCATTATTTGGTTGTCATTTTGCTCCACTTTTCCATTTTATCCATCTGCCATTGCAGCTGGGTTGTCATGGAGCATCATTGCGGCGTATTTGTGAGTGACCTATTTATAACCCGCCCCCTTTATCTCTTGCCCCCAATTCCCTCTCTTGTCCCCGTCCAGTTTATCAAAACACGGTTACATAAAAGCACATCCCTGTGAACCGCGAAAGTCCTTGTGAGTTATTAAATAATTCAGGAGAAGAAGTGAATTGTTGAGTCTGGGTTATTCACATTTCAGTCTTAGTTTATTCTGAGCATATGACTTTTTCCTGGTACGTACACGTGCGTTTGAATTATTCCACTCAAACAGAAACTAGAGTGATGATGCCTTTTATGTTATGTGCTTCTGAAATCAAACATAGGAAGCTTCTGCCAGCTAAGATCTGAACATACACCTCCTACAGTTTGATGTTGTTCTAATGGCTGCTTCAGTGTGCCAGCTTCTAAAACAGACTGAATGAACTGAAAAGGTGCACCAAGGCTCAGTGTAAGCCAGAGAACAACGTCTAATGGAGTCCAAGAATAGAAATATGGAGCTGAAGAGGATTACATTAAAACCAGTTTAAATGTCTGGTCTATCTGTAGGTTTGAGCGATTGCTCTTAAGACCTCAGATGTGAGTTGTGTAAATGAGGTTAGAAGTCTCGAGCTTGAAGGATGTAACAGTGTACGGCTCCCTCTCCTAATTAGATTAACGACTCCGAGGCTACAAAGACAACGGCTGCCACTTGTCAAAATCTCACCCTGCCTTTTTGCTTTGACCTCAAGCCAGCCTTCACAGCTCTATCATCAGACTGGAAACCCAGTTGCATTAGCTCCTGCTATACCAGCAGACATCTTCCCCCTCGACTCGTGAATTAATCTAGAGCCGCCTGGCTGTGCGTGCTGATCTCATCTGCACTGGCCTGCTGAGGCAGGTAGCATTGATCTGTGCTAGCTTGACCAAACTGCCCAGTTGAGTCTGCATTAACTGTCTGACAGAATGGTTAGCCTGTAACTCTTTGCTCGTCCTGTGACAGCGATTGCGCGTGATTGATCGGGGATTGATTGGTTGAAAGAGGGGACAGGGAGGAAAGTGTAGTGAGGTAAGAGAGTAGGTGCAGTGGGTCATTATTTAAGTTTGGGTATCATTGGAAAATGAGTGAAAGGCTGAGTAAGATTTACTGTTACTGCCCATATTATTCTCTCATACATTCGGTCACTGTCAGAGGCTGAGATACCATCCATAAAAAACAAAATGGTGTAAGTATATCTCCTTATGACAAGCACAATATGAAAGACACCTGCTTCAACAACAGCAGAGGGAAGAAAAGAGCATTTGACTCCCCCAAAGGGAGATCCTGTCTTTGTGTGATGTCCCTCTGGGGCTTGCTAACTAGGTTATTATTGGTCAGTGATGAGCTGGGAGTGGAGATCAATGGTTAAGCATTTAGAAGACCCTGAGCGTCTGTCCACAATAAAGCTCTTAGCATCAGGAGAGACAGGGGTGACAGCAGGTGTGGTATTTGGGCCAAGGGCACCAACTGCACCATTTGATCAGGCGCTGCGTAACCCAACATATAAGCAAATCGGGCATCACTCGGGACTGTCAGAAATATAATCTGCTTGAACATAATAAAAATGATTGACACCTTTATATACGTATACCTACGGAGAGTGAGATAAAGATAGAAAAAAGATAGAAAAAAGCTCATAATTTGATGAGATTGTCAGCTCTTTATTGATGTCACGGTTGGATTTTGGCCTCTAGATGCCTGCAGCGATAAGCACATGTCACAAGGAGATGATCAAACAGCAGGGGTGGATTTGATCGCCGTGCATTGTGCGCTGATTTTTTGCTTATAGCACCCTCAGGGTCAGTTGAACTGCTAAGGCTATTTGATGATGGATGTCACTCTGGCTAATGGTGGAGCGGCTCCTCTTTCATGCGCTTAAGAATTTGCCCCGAAGGGACTCATTCCTGAAACATTCCATGGTGTCAGATTATCTCCCTGAATTTAAAAGTAACCAAAACCATAATACTTTTATGATGCAGTTGTGTGAGAGTGGGCAGAGAAAGGAAATCAAGCTGACTGACACCAGTTGCCGAGTTATGTTTAGCAGACAGAAGCGTCTTCAGTGCAGCGGAGCCTGGGTTTATGCTCTCTGGGATTCTTTTAGGGAGATTTATGGGGGTGTCATGGGAAAGTTGCCTGGGTGGAGGCGAGTCGCTCCTCGTAATGGGCTGTGTGACCCTGGTCTCGTCAAGGTCAGCGTGATCCGGAGTAATTAATGACTGGCAGCAAAGCGCTTTGACTGGCTTTATCTCGGTCCCAGTGCTATCATTAAACGCCTCAAATCTTCAGAGGGTCCTGCTCGGATCCAGCTCAATACAAAGACTCACTACGCACCTGTGTGTACCCCCCTCACACATCACTGCACTAACACAGACACACTCAAGGTTGGCCAAGGACACTTTCTTCAGCTTGATTGATGAGCGTGTCATTTGCACGGGTGTTTCTGAATTTGCTGTGTCAGAGTGTAACAAGAGGGTGTTTCAGGGCCGTAATGGCTCGCCTATGGGGAGAAATAAAACTTAACGAGCTGAATATCTCAGCATTTAGAGCTGGACACAAACAAGAGCTCTCAATGATGGGTGTCTTTCTAACGTCCCAACCTATAGACTCATCTTCTTCCCTGTCCGACCAGAGACTGAATCACCTTATAAGGGCTGAGAGAGTTTGGAGTCTCGAGCAGTTTGGCAGCAAGCTAGTGACTGCTAGGCCTGATGTATGGCCTTGTTATTCCAAATAGAGAAGAGGGAAACGGCTGATTATTGATATCTGCTAAGTGTCCAGGATGAGTAATGTGGCTGTCCAATTGAGCAGCTGTTCACCAAGCTTTTGGCAGGTGGGAGAAATCAATAGCAAGATGCACCTTTCAGATGAGGATAATGAATGAGAGCAGAGTGCCGTAATGGAAAGATACCTGTCTTTGCTTTGGCCCGAGCCTCTCGTGCAGTTACGCAGACAGTCATGTGGCAGTGCTGATGAAAGCCAGTGTGGGAGTTGTGGGATTTTAAACAGACTACATGTTTGATCAGTGGTGTTTGTAATGGTGTTGAGGTTTGGAAACAGACGCAGCGGTTTTACATACTGCCTTAAACCCAGAGTGTCGAACTTGGTTTGACTAAGGGCCACACTTGTCAGGCGCAGTGGCCCGTGGACATGGGATGGACTCAAGCGCAGATTCAAAACCGGAGGCCAGGGGTGAGGTGTAACGAAAAGAGACTTTATTTTTTACAATGCTCAGAGGCTAACAGAAAGTGCAGACTAGAATCAATGAACATAAACTAGATGTCTGAGGCGAGAGAAAAATACTGTGGTGAAAACTAGATGGCAGGGATAACTGGGTGCAGGTACTGGGCAGGGAAAACTGTGGCGGGCCCGGGCAAAGCTTGCAGGTGGGGGTTGCGTGGAGGGGGGAGACAGGAGAGGTCCAGGTGGGTGCTGCATGCAATGCAGGGAGGCAGGCAGGAGAGAATGGCAGCTCCAAAACGGAGAGGGATTACCGGTGGCAGCAAACTGGTATCCAGGAGAGCTTGGTAGGTGGTTTTCAGAGGCTGACAAAAAAAACAGAGATACGGTCAATACACACGATTAGTCACCAAGGAACGGACGTGAGGCCGAGAACTGACTAAAGTTGGCAGATAATCTGGCGAAGACCAGTTGAGTGCGCCGGTCATAAATACTGCTGGTCCGATTGCCATCAGGTGAGGAACAACAAAGACTCCACCCAGTGGGGAGGAGCTGATGCTGTGGAAAACCACCCAGACCACGACAACACTGGGAAATGAGAATCACATCAAGGGCCAGACATAGTACGCTGCAGTTTAATGACAAGAAAATCCATTTCACACTTTGCATATATAATGAAGTCCACAGAAAGCTCTCAACCAATCAACAAAGCTGCAAATCCATCATAACTTTGGTTTTGACTGTCTGAATATGACAGTTACTAGCATTACGCCTTTTCATCAACAAAGATATAAATTTTGAACTTTGATCTTGTAGAAAAATCTTACAAATTAACATAACGAATATTAAACAGCGCAAGATTGGGAAATATTGTTTGTTTTTCTGGTAAATTTCCAGTAAAATAGTAATATAGTAATAGTAATAGTCATGGGCCATATTATAAAGTGTTACCTAAAAACATAAAAAGGAGAAATTTGCCTGTCTCATACATCCTGGCCTTTTGCCATAAAATTTACTGCACATAAAAATCCTTTTCAGCCCCATCACTGTGAGATTTAGCTTGCTGTAGCTGCATGCCTCTTTAGCTCAGTGACTTTTTAAGTCTCTGTTCAGTGTTTATGGCTGTATATCTTGGCATAAATTCCCTTCTTGGAAAACAGATATCTTGTGGGTCCCACTTTACACTCTGTTATCAAATACTGAGTCTCAAATCGCTCTTGAGATTGTCTCCCTTCAGCACCAGCTTTTTGGTGGCATTCTAGGTTAACAGGCATGTTAACTTGCAGGTATGTTTGAAGTGTGCCTGTCATTTTGGTGCATGGGACCTATGTGACTGTGTGCTGACAGCTAGAACCTAAATTGAAGGGCTGGCTGGAAGGAAATTTTTAAAGGGTGTATTTTGCCCACAGGCCTCGAGTTTGACACGTGACAAAACCCAGACACTGTCTGAAGTGCAGCATCAGTGTTCGGCTTATAGGTTAGTTTCATAGTAAAAGAGAGAAGCCTGTGATGCAAAATGAAGCCAGAGCCTTTTAAAGCGTTTTTCTAGCCAACACAATTAAAAGCTACCACCTACGTGATGTGACCAACCAGTCAGTTATATTACGGGGCAGATAGAGACATTACGTAGGCAATGCTAATGAGGGCATTTTCTGTGCAGCTTTAAAACGTCGCAAAACTCACAATTAAAGTCCATTGATATGGACATTGTTGGAACATCACCAACACAGGCAATAGGTCATGGCACTAACAACTAATTTCAAGCTAATGTTTTGGTTATTAATTGCTCGTTTACTTCCACACTTCATCCTGACACTGGAGGAAGACAGTGTGTGGGATAAGTGTCTGATATTTGCTTCATACCCCCAGGTCTCTTTGGAATTAGAAAGAAGTCATTCATTAGTTTATCAGTCCCAGCGTGTCATGAGTTCATATATCCATTTGTGCACCTTGACAGGTTTTTTACTCTTTGCTGTTTTGTAACTATTGCGACATTAAATGATGAGCGTGGTGCTTTTAAATGGTTATGCATTACAGGCTGTTAATTGGGCTTAAGGGGTTGTTGTTTATGCTTTAATTTGTTGTGTAACTTGTGAAAGTGTACAAGCTTAGATTAATTATATAGAAATGTCTCCTGCTTTGCTAACTTCATTGCAAATTATTGTGCATCTTATTTATAACTTCCGGTTTACTGGCGTGGAAATGCAAGAACAAATGTGTACTTAACTATGCTCTTGTATCTATGCCATATGCAAGTCACATAGCTGTTATTACGTTTATAATCAGCTAGAATTAATTTGGTTTAAATGCCTCTCTGTTATAGCTGATTCTTTTTCTATCTGGCGCTGACCCCACTGAGGTGACAACCCAATTAAACTCCTCAAAATCGAATCAGCCAGTGTAACTTTTTCTCTCCAGTAGCCTCATATAGAAAAGACAGCTCTCATCACCCTTGACGCGCTCCCTGCAGGCATGAAGCACATTCGCGTTTCACTTTTTCATCAGCTTGCATCATTACATGTCATATATCATCCACTGATTCATCAAAGAGCAGAGGCCATGCAGGCCTTTGCACACACAAACATCTTACTTATTTTGCAAATACTGAGTTAATAATTGTTTGTGTGTAGAACATTTATGAGCTACGACTTTATTTCTGACCGTCTGCGGGTGCACCTTACTCTCTCACAGCCCTTTTCCTTTCCCCTTTCTCTAGATGTTGGTCCCTCTGGTCGCTCCTCTCTCCCCTCCGCTGCTGTGCAAATGGATTATTCTTGTAGCTCCCGGTCTGAGGGGAGGGAAGAGTGGCGTTCTTATGTCACGACACAAGTGAAATATGCATATGAATGTGTAGCTACATTTGTGAGCTGTTGAAAAACTAAAACAAAGCCAAAAAATTAATATAAAAGAGATTTGTTTCATTATGAGATTGTATGAGTAAGAACTGGGAGCTGGGGGGAATGCAAAGAAGTAACAGGAAAGACAATTTGGCTATAAGAGCAAGCAAAATTTGATTCTGTTCATGTTTCTGCATTATGAACGATGAGAAGGAGAAGAATGAAACCCATGTAACCTGCATGATATAAGCTGAAGTCCATAATCCGGACATTTTCTGCCCTCTAAGGCAATCCTTCTTCACATAGAGTCCAAAAATAGAGTCATAATCATTAATAAACCATGTACCTGCTGTGCATCCCAGCTTTTTTCCAGTATTCCTGCAGGGGAAAGAGGTGGGGACAACATTCATGTGAACAGAACAGGATCTGCATAAGTCACTAGCATGTCAGCCAGTGCTCGCAGGCTCCCTACATTATTGAAAATGTTTTAATGGTCAGCTCGCATCAAATATTTACTCTCATCTTGTCATTTACTGTAAATCTCCCAGAGTTATTTCCGACTCCACATTTTCCCCCTTTCGACCTCCTCCTGCCATCCTTTTGCATTTCCCCCAACCTCAACTCTCTGTCTTGTGCTCACTTTCCCTGTTGACTGAGCAGCAGCGTCAATGACAGGCATTTAAGTGGTTGCCAGGACAACACCATGACGACAGTGATGGAATTCATTCGGCATGGGGATCACATGAATGGAGAAGTTTCAACCTGATGAACTTCATGTCTGCTGGCTTTGAATAGATGGGCAAAGTAGACCAGCAGTCTTTCAAACAAACACACACAGATCTCCATCATGAAACTTCCAAGCTGAGGTTGACTCACGGTCGCCTACTGAGTCACAGAGTCAGCATTTTAACTTTCAAACTTTCTGTGGCTTTTCACTGCAGGAAGGCTGCATCTTCATCTGGAATCACAGGAGGTTTCACACAACTTTTTTTTTCTAGCAAAAAAAGTGTCTTTTTGGCAGAAGATTGTTTTTTGTGTTGGAGTCTTGCCGCATCTGTTAGCAATATTGTAAGCTGAGTGCTAATGATCCATTTTTCCTGCATAAGAAACTTTGCCTCCCATCTGTGCAGATAGCGGTGGTAGTATCATGGTTTAGGCCTGTTGTACTACATATGGGCCAAGATGGCTCAACATAAGTAAAGAGCTACAAATTTTGAATAGACCTGCAAATTCAAAAGGAAAGTATCAAAATACTTGTCTGTGAAATAAACAGTGGTTCACAAAGAGAGACAGCTGCACTCAGCACACGAGAAAAATAATGAGGTCTCTTCCTCGGGTGTAGTTTAACTCTGTTTTGTTAGATGCCCCCTTCTTATGCACAAAGTGTCCTTTGGTGTTGGTGTCATGACACAGCAGCTACAGCAGTAATGGCTTTGGAGAAATATCTGTCATGTTAAAGGACAGGAATGCCACCAGCATTTTGGAGATTCAACACCAACACCTTCAGGTTTTGTAGATTTTCACATTTTCATTTTTCACTCCAGTCTTTATATTAACTCAGAGATGCTTTTTTAATATTAATATAGGGAGCGGTTCCATATTGCAATGGTTTGATTGCTATGTAAAAGGTTGCTGGTTTGATACCAGCCAGAGATGCAGATCCACCTTGGGGTAACCAAACTATCTAACTACTAGCTATGTTGCAGCTTCAAAATGCAGAGTCAAATCTTTTATATTGTTCATGGTCAGTACAGAGACCAGATGACACTTTCTGGATAAATAAGAAAACATGGCAGTAAAATGATGACCTAGGAAAGAGAGCAGAGTGGGATAAAGATGTTTTAGAATATTCAAATCAAAGTGTTGACCACAATATAACACAAAAGGTCAGGAAGGATCCTAAACAAACAGTTTATGTGAGGAAACCAGCAAACATCTTAGAGCTGAAGCTGTTCTGTACAGAGAAATTGGACTCATTACCTGCTGCTCAAAACATTTACGTGCATTAGGCAACTGGGTCTAATCCAATACATAACATTGCATCACTTCCCTGCATCATACACTTTTTCCCAGTTACCTAGTTCAGAGTCATGGTTTGGGTGGAGCCTATAAGTCATGGGATGCATGGCAGGGTACACTTATTAACCTTACCCTAACCATGCATGTCTTTGGACTGTGGGAGGAAGCTGGAGCACCTGGACAAACCATCCAAACTCCACAGCTGGATTTGAACCCAGGACCTTCTTGCTGTGAGGTAATAGTGCTAACCAACCGATCGCACAACCATGCACCAGCATGCCATTTACACTTCATGTTTTTTTTGTTTTATTTAAATTTTCCATTAATATAGGAAATTCCACTTGCATCTTTATGCAGTAGTACTCTAAAGTATTTGATGTTTACAATTAGTGCACCCCACCTTAAAGCAAAGTAACAAACCTGCTTGGCTGTGATCACAGTAACATGAACACGTGAGTCAAATATTTCTTTACATTATGATCAGCAGAACTCTTTACTTTGAATATAAATTGTGATTTAGGATTTTCTATGATGACGGTGTCAGGCTTAAAAATGAAGGATATGATGAATGCTGCAAAGAGACACTGAATGGGACAGCTACGATGTTTTGTTCTTGTTAAACAAACAAATAAATAAAAAAACAAATAAATAAAAGAAGAGGCAAAAAGCTGTGGATGATATCTATGCTGCAGACACTCACCACTCATTCTGCCACCCTCCCTACTCTCCTGCAGCTGACAACAGATGAGGAATCATGGGAGGTTAGAGTGGGCGGGAACTGTGATATGATATCATATCCATTATGGCCGCCACAGGCTCCAGCTGCCACCAGCTGTTGTACATTAAGCAAAGTGCAGCAGGCGGATTTGGCTGAGCCTGTTATGGAATAACTCAATAACATTACTGTGTTAGTGGCTGCCTTTAGCTCTTTATTTCATAATGCATTGTGGTTTTACCGCGCAGCCCGCCATTTGACTCTCAGGCGCTGTCACAAACTTCTAAGCTGATTAACGCGCCCCGCGCTAAGTTTATGGCTCATTATGACTGGCTTCTGCGCATCAGTCAAGTCTTACCACACCTCTGAAAACAGTACTGACAGTATACTAAAGTAGGCATGGAAGTCCTGCATCTCATCAAGCAGGACCAAAAATCAAACCTGGTTTTTCCTGGCCTCTGGCTTTTCGGGACTCCGCTTTAATGCGTTCATGAAAGTAGGTTCAAGCGCCCCACAGCATGCCTGTAATTATCAGAGCTGCCACAAGCACCACACAAGTGCGCCTCGGTAAATCGATGGAGTTTACAGAAGGTTTCCTGGGCTACAGTGAAAGAGGGTTTAAAAAGTCAGCAGTTTATAAAATGTGTGGCTTCTTCTAGAAACCGCTGGAAGAATCCTGAATGGAAAACTATGGGAAAATTATGTAATGCCAAACTGGTTGATGCATAACACAAAAGTCATTTCTACCCCCTCAAAAACCCAACAGGGAAGGATCTAGCCAAGCATGTTACTACTTAGTGTAACAGTGAACCTTACTTTGGGGCAAAGTTACTAAACATTTATTTTATTTATAAATTGACTGGTGACTCTATAAATGCATGTTTTATGTCCCGGGAACCCTTGAAATTGCCGTTATGGCTGTCTCACCATTCTTTTAAATAAGGCCTTGGTTTTGTGTTTGGCCAGGGGCGTTACAAAAGTGGCTGCCAAGTGGTAAAACTGCCTGAGGGTTGCTTTTTCTAGAAATGCCAACATCTTTCCATCCTCTACTGGTTTGTTCTTGGTCTGGGTTTGTGCTTGATGAGCGTGAGCAAGAAAGGGTGTGCAGTAAGTTACACGGGCTTCTGACAGTAATTATTTAGGATGGAGGTGGCAGCTGTGGGAGAGCTCGGGGGCAGAAAAAGGTGATAGTTTGACCCTCTCCCCCCTCTGAGCTCTGCTGAAGCCATGTCAACAATAATGGAGATAAATTGGAAACAACATCTTTTTCTCTGCATTTTGGCCTCCATCCATACAAAACAGACCTCCACCACCACCAAATACAAAGCCTCTCAGAAAGATTCACCACAGGGAATGCATTAAAAAAAAACCCACTCTACACAAGGAAACCTTAACTTCTTGAAAATACTTACTTACATTCTGAAACCATCACAGACATTGCTGTATCTGTCTGCATAGCAATCAAGCTGCCTTGCAAACTTTGTGTCCTCTCGAGCCCTCGCTTATTAAATCCAACCAGGCTTATCTTAATGTGTGCTAATATGCTGTCAGATTTTTCTCTAAGAGCCCCACATGAAGATGAAACAAAATCAATCCCTCAAAGCCACAAAAATGACACAACATTACATATTTGATATTATTTTTGACTTATTCTGTCAAATGCTTATAGCTATACTAAATGTAGAGCTCCCTATATTCTCCAGCGAATGGGACTTTGTTGTTATTTGCTGTCGCAGTAGTCAAACACCAGCAGTAAATCGGCTGGGGAGGTGTGATTGGAATGCAGAAACTTGTGAGCAGTGTTAAAATAACACGAAAGGTAACATCTACAGGAATAAGGGCTAATAGTAGCAAAAACATCATAAAAATAATGCTATTGCAATGGGCAGACAGCATCCTGGGAGCAGCGGCATATTTCCAGGACAAGCAATAGTAGAGCAAGCAGGATTGAGCCGAAGCAATCCATGCACCGAGTCTACTCCTCCTTATTAATATAGTCTTTTGAACATTTGAGTTAATTCTGCCTTTTATTTTATTTCTAATATGTGCAGGATAAGTTCGTTTTAGTCAGTTTATGCTTGTATGTTATATAATTATAGATGTGCACCTAGTAACCTTTTGTAAAAGCACCCATAGCCTTAGCTTATGACAGAGACAGTTTGAAACTTTGACATAGACACACACTGAAGAAGAAATATGCTGTGCTTCATTTGAATTCAAGTTTTTCAACTTCTTATTAGAATGAATCGAGGGGCGGGGCGATCATGGCTCAAGAGTTAGGAGGTCGCTTTGTAATCGGAAGGTTGCCGGTTCGAGCCCCGGCTCGGACAGTCTCGGTCGTTGTGTCCTTGGGCAAGACACTTCACCCGTTGCCTACTGGTGGTGGTCAGAGGGCCCGGTGGCGCCAGTGTCCGGCAGCCTCGCCTCTATCAGTGCGCCCCAGGGTGGCTGTGGCTACAATGTAGCTTGCCATCACCAATGTGTGTGTGAATGGGTGGATGACTGGATATGTAAAGCGCTTGGGGGTCCTTAGGGACTAGTAAAAGCGCTATATAAATACAGGCCATTTACAGCTTGTTTTTATCATCACCGGATATTCATTTATACCTTTTATTGGTTATTTGAGATGCTGTTTTTGTGTTAGTCGTCTTTTGGTATCAATAAGTATGCATGCATAGGCACATGTCCTCTGGAACCATGGCTGAGCAGATTTTCAGCCAACAAAAATCAGGGGCATCTGCTTACCTTATACACAAACAGAGTTAGCGTGCTTAAGATGTGATTTCACTACTGAAAGGACTGCATTTAGATGAGCGTGCTGCCTGGATAGAGCATGAATGAGGCAGGAGACATGGTGACTGCTCCTCTGTTGCGAGGAGCAGTCACTAAAAAAATGATCAGCACTAGTGTCACGTGGAGCTGGCAGGTTAAACAACTTTTAATGTCCAATCACATGATGTCAGCCTAACCAATGAGCCGTTTGTTGGTCAGACCCAGTATACCAGGAGCTTTCTTCTCAGGTAAACATAGTGGCTAAGTTTATAAGATAGCCAGGGGCCCGTTCTTCGTACGTCGCTTACTACATCCAAGATCAAATGACACATCCAAGATCAAATCATCGCGCTAACCGTGAGCTCGCTAATCCGGTTCCCCGAACACACCTGTTGTTGACGATTAGTATAGCTGGATGAAGTAATGTGAGATCACTGGGTGGCCCAACAGGGGCTACGCATCGATAGTAGAAACATTGATCGGCAACCCTTTGATTGGTCGGCGAAAATGTCGAAGGAGCGCGCTCGGTATTCTTCGGCAGCAGAGCAAGAACTCTTGAGTGAGGGATTTTAGGAGTTTCAGAGTCTAATTAAAACGCAAGGGAACACTGCAAAGGCTGCAAAAGCAAGGAGAGAGGGCTGGCAGAAAGTTGCTGACAAATTAAACTCGTAAGTAATTTAATAATAACAATAATAATGGAGTGGATCTATATAGCGCTCTTCAAGGCACCCAAAGCGTTTTACAATGCCACTATTCAGTCACTCTCACATTCACACACTGGTAGCTGTCACAGCTGCCCTGGGACAGACTGACAGAAGCCAGGCTGCCATATTGCGCCATCGGCCCCTCTGGCCAACACCAGTAGGTGGTAGGGTAGATTTATCATATCACACTATATTATCCAATATTATATTACATTATATTATATTACATTATGTTATATTATATCCCCTTTCACATTAGAGCCACAACAGGACCCACTAGAACATGGGAACAAGTAAAAGTGAAATATAAGAATATTCTACAGAATGGTAATATTTATCACTTATATTGCTTTTCGTCTCTTGGACAGAGACCCTGAAATAATCTGTTTGTTTGTTTATAACAGCAACCAAGAAAAGGGCAGCGCAAAAAAAGACAGGTGGTGGTCCTGCACCCCCTCGTCAACAAGTTGGTTAAGTGAATAATACCCTCACGGGAAAATCGATATCTCTCAATGAGCACACTGTCGCGCTGAGCTAAAGGATCCTGTCTGTCCCGCAATATACGCTGGATTCTGAGGACTCTCCTTATCAATCTTGCACCTTCCGCAATGGGTGGCTCGCGTATACAGACAGGACATGGCTGCAACAGGCTTCCCAAATCCACCTTCGCTTTTATAGCCGTGGTCTCCCATCTTGATTACACGAAGTAAATTGCAATTACTACTCTGAAATATGAATTACATCTGTAATAATCACATACATGTAATAGAATGTTAATAGTACATTTCCCTTTTTTAGGAAATGACCTGTATGTATCTGTGTGACATCAATAAAAGGATCAAGTGCTGCATTATCTTTAGTTACATTGATGTTATTTATTTATGGTACAACAGTGGTAAAATATCGCTGTTGCTTTCGTATACATGAAGCGGAAATACCTGAGTGGCCGCGATCTAATCCTGTTTACATAAAGTAAACCTGCTCCCGAGCAGGTTTACGCTTACGGCTCTGTTGCTATGACAGCAAGTCCCGGATGAGCTTCGGGGAACCGACTGATCCAGGATCACGCGAAATCGTCAACAATCTAATCCGGCTAACCTACTTAGCGAGGTACGAAGAACGGGCCCCAGGTTCCCCTCACATATATACAGATACATTCAACCTGAATTATTGTTCACGTCTACCTCTAGCTATCACTCACCTGGAGGCTTTTTTAGGTGCAGTTTATGTTTCATCACAAAAAATGCAAAAAAACGTATGTTTCAGTTCAACTAGAACTAATTGCAGTTTCCATTCAGCATGTGTAGAGGGAGCCTGGAGTGATACAGGAGTAGTTTGTTGTGAGCTGCGCTGTTTTTGTTGCTTTCACTCTTCTGTGATTGTCTGGAGCGTCCTCATTGGTTTCAGCTGTCTTTGATTGTTTCCAGCTGTGTCAGATTACCTTTTCCATCCGCGTGTGTCTGTCTCTCATTTCTTATGCTTCTCTCGCTCTGTGTTTGGATTTTTATTTTGTTTTACTTCCCCCCCCTTTGCATTCATTTATAAAAATGTCACTATTCATTTAGTTCTTCCTGCCTGTGTGTTCAGCATTTAGGTCTCTTTTCCAGCACGCCTTAACCACAACCTATCCATTTCATTAACTGCTTATCATTGTCATAATCGATACAAAACTCCCCCTCTTTCTATCCTAGTTGCTTCACTCTGCAAAGGATTCTACCCCCCCCAAACTCTACCACCTAATAAAATAATGCATATTTACCTCTCTAACCAAAATACATGTTGTCACCTCTTTCACCTTGCAGTTAGAATTTGCGCATCTATGTGGCTGCTGTACTTTTACAACGCAGACATGCAAGTTCATGCATGCTTGAGGTCCATCTGATTTAAAATGAAATTTTCTCACACTGTTTCCTGTTTCCTTTGCACTCCCCTCGCCAAACAGTTCTTGATCCCCCACTGTGCCACCCCATTTAGAAAATCCTTAAAACATCCCTGCTGAAAATCTGAAAGCAGGGCTTCATCTCACAGGAATTGGATGCTGGTTGTTACTCATTATTGCCATCTACTCAGAAGAACAGCTCCTTCTGTTAACTCTCACCACCTCCCTCCACTCTGTATCAGACAGCCTTTACTTGCCCTTTGCTGCCAGCTGTTACACGATGCCCGTCTTTGCTTTAAGATCACAAAAGCTTCTTCAGGCGCCTAAAAGTTTCACCCTTGATGTTTCCATCTCCACTTTTGATTGCATACCGTCTGGTTCAGCCACCTGGCCTAATACCTCTGCCTCGTTAATGGCTGAATGCTTGTTAGTCTGCCTCGCTGTCTGTCTCTTGACTCAATAGGAGGGTATAAATACCTTCTCCAGGCTTCCTCCAAGTATCTTTCTTTCCTTTTCCCTCATCCTGTTCTTCACATCCTTCTCTAAACTCGATTCTTCTTTTTTGTCTGCCTTCCTTCCTTTCAGGTCTCTTTTTATGCAGGGGGTTGCACAAAGGATAATAAACATGCTATATATATTACATGGCATGTTTTTGTGTGTGTGCATCCTCAGAAGCAGACTGCACAGGTTGACATTTATGTGTCGTGTAGCAGCTGTAGCATGTTGTAGCATGTTGTAGCATGGTGTAGAATGGTGTAGCAGCCATGTGTGGATGACATTAGTGATTACGGTTAGTTGTAGACAGTGGAGTAGTGCACAGTGAGGGTTTCACAGTGATAAACTCACTATAAGAACAAGTAAAAAGAGGCGAGTGTGTGGCTCACATGTGGGCCTGGGGGCCACAATCCCTTGATGCGGGTGGAGTGGTTTTAGGGGTTGGGCCAGAATCTGCTTACAGCAATCTGGGTCACTCGGCTGGGAGAGAGAGAGCCCCTTTAACTGGATGACCTCATTGTTCCTGCATTATCATTATTTTCCCGGTCAGTCACGATACATGGAGACTGTGCACCAGGAAGTACATCCGATTCCCCCGCGACGCACACACACAAACACTAACCCAAGGGAGAGGAAACGTAGTTAAGACAGCCCAGGTCAGAGGTTACCATTACAAATGGCTCACTCTCACGTTCAACAGGCAAACTAATCACATTCTCTATTACACACAGACATATGTGACCCCGAAACCCTCTCTGCTTCCATGCTACAAGATCAAACATCTCATGGGTGGAATTTCATTTGTGCTGCGAAGAGGGCCCCATTTTCTCACCATGTAAGTGTTTCCACTCTGCTCTCTCTTTGCTCTGTATCAGCAAAACCCCACAGCCATCAGCGAGAGAAGAAAAGGAATGTGCTATATACTCTAAAGCATGTCAGCTTAGATTTCTAGGACACAAACTAGCAACCTTTTCCTCTTTGATTCACTCACTCACTCTCTCCCTTTCCTTTTTTGCTACCTCCATTTCTCCCCAGTCCATCTCTGCCTTCAGAGCCCGGAGCTCCTGCCAATGGCCGTCAGAGGAATCTGATTTGTGTTGATTACATGAACATTCTCCAGATGTTCATAGTCAGAGATCTGACGCCTCTGTCGCACAACTGTCTCATCTTGGAGAGCAAAGAGATGCAGGGCTACATCGTGGCAGCGCTGTGAGGGAATGCTGTATGTCAACAGTGTGAGCAGACACATGAGATGAATGTGGAGTGGGTTCAAAGGAAATGAAGTGTGAGCTTTAAGGAGAAATATAGCTGCAGTGGACGAGAAGGAAAAGACAGAAGGAAACTGGATACAAGTGAGGCAAAAAGTAAATGAACCTCGTGAAACAAGCATATCAAGCTGAACAGAAATGGTGAAGTGAAACTTTGATCGAAGGAAATGTGAGTCTACAAAGAAGAACAGCAGAAGAGCTTCAGTTACAGTGGAAATTCATTTTCCTGAACTGTGTCGAGTCCATCTGTTTGATCTGGCCTTTACAGGGTTTGGCGTTTTTGGTGCTTTCTGGATGGCCACAGGAAGTGGTCCACCCCCCCTTCCCCTGTCCCCTGGGTCATCAGAAGGAAACACGATCCCCTTAATATGGTCTGATGACGTCCTTCGCTCAGTGCTGGTCCTTCGCACTACATGGGGGCTCAACAGGGGAGCTGAAGTCAACATTGGAAACAAAGATAAAATGTAAGAGTTAGAAGCTGCAAAATACGACTGATAGCTGCAAGATCAGCAGTTTAGTATACTGCATGGTTGAAAACAAAAAACCTTATTAATAGATAGAAACATGAAACTATTCCAGCCTAAAATAGATATGCTTTTAATGTGTTTGTGTAATATTCAGTCTAGTATAGGAAGTGCTGTATTTACAGAGTGTTCAGAATAAACTTTACTTGCTCGTTTGCAAATTTCATGATATTTATTCCAGTAGCTGTTGAAACATTTCACTCAGAACCACAAAATGACTATCTCATGGTGGCACCGGAGATCATTCAAAGTCACCAGTCTCATCTGATAAAACACTAAATTCTGGCTAAAACTTTGTGCCAATCCATTGTTTAGCTACAGAGATGTCACAGTGTCTAACCTTGAAATGCTAATAGAGAAAAGGTTAGAGGATCACCAGATACAATAAATTTTATTCTCCGAGTGGAAAAAAAGTCATGTACAGAATTTTACAGACTGTGTATAAAAAATCAACACAGCCACCTTGATGTCACCAATTGGTTTAATATTCCACACTTTCAGACACAAAATGTTTAACAGACTAATAAAGAAATTCACCCACCAAAACCGGGGCACAAACTTCATGGAGGTGCTATTAGCACAATTAACCACCATATTATCTGTCAGATAATAACATTTAAAATGCTCGAAAGCATCAAAGGTGAGGCTCTAGCAGCCTGTGTTCAGACAAATGTCAAGTGCCAGTATCCATTATCCTGATAGGTAAATCCCATCTTGTAGATTTCTTATAAAGCTGAAGATATCCACAGTTTTTGTTTTGTTTTTTAAGCAGGTTTTAAAAATGCCTTTTAATCTTGTAAAGTTGACCAGCCACAAGTGGCCACTAAAGGAACTACAGTTTATTAAACTGCAAAGGCTTCACTTGTTGGAGTTGTTACTCATTGTTCTGAACCAAAGCCAGTGTTGGCACACCAAGAGCATTTCTCCCACGTAAGGAGGAGATGAGACTGACCACTCCACATAATCTTAATAAAACCACTTTCACTGTTATCTTGGACAGAGATGCAGGTGACAATGAAGATGTTTGATGAAATCAGATCACGTTGGATAGCTCAAATATATGAATGTTGCAGATAATAGTTCAGTGAGTTTACTGTTAGCTTGGGGTGCATCATGTGGAAAATATCCTGACTAGGAAAAGCAAAGGTTTATGAGAAAATAGCTAATTTCCTCTTTTTCTAAAATCTCTGCACGGGCAGTATAAAAAGGGGAAAATAACTAAGGTTGGCAGACAGTTCACTGCATAGTCCAATGACTGCATGCATCAATCTCACTGCTGCAGCGTGCAACAATGTCAAATTTGTTCTAAGCAAGAAGCTAAATTTAGATTCGGATACAGATGCATTATGTAAATAGGCAAATCACCAGATGTTCTTTAAAAGGAACTTTTAATGTAGACGTGACACTGATGGAAATGTTTATTCTTCCTTCCATTACTGAGCTGGTGGTTTCATTTTTCATCATATTCAAGTGGTCAGGCTGTAGCGTGACATTACATGCACCGTCCTTAATGACATTTGGCATTTCTATAAAATGAGGGCCAGACCACTGTTTTAGAAGCTCAGCATCTTTTACATGTTAAGTTCCAGATCAGAGGTTTAGTCTTCCCAAAAGGTGCCACTGATAGTCACAGTCCGCTATTGTCCCGTATGCTACAGAATCTTTTTTTTTTTTTTTTTTTTCGTAAAATGGAGTTCAGTGTGAAAGAAATTGGTAACAATTTGAATGCATTACTGGGAAAAGATACGAGCAGAGCTAGAATATGATATGATACACTGAAGCTCAGAGTTTCTGTCATACTCATGAATATTTTGGAAGGTACTGCTCTAAATATGATTTTTTTTGGGCTTTTGGGATTTCAAGCAGCTTATCGAATGGTGAGAGGGAACAATTACGCCCATTTAAAGCTTCTCTTTTCCAACTTGGATTGGACACAAACATGTATATGGGTTTCTGTGGAGTCCTGTGATCTTCAACTAAAACAGTTCTACTCCCTCCTGTGCACAGAGAATCATAAAGAAGCAAAACTTAAAAAAGGTTAATGATGGAGAGATGATGATTAGAGAATGTCTTTGAGAAGGGGATGAAGAAAACTCTTTTTTTCTGTTAAATGTCTTCACTATCCAAATCCCAGCATTCCTCCAGCTTCATCTCAAGATGGAGGAGGACAAGCAGAATCTGTATCAGCTGTTTGTAAACATGCAAAATCCGAGGAATCTGAGTTATGAGAGGTATGAGCGAGGTGCTGTTTAAACATGCATGCAAAACGCGCATAAACTCACCACACCACTGATAACATTGTAGTGCAAACAATCCAACACTTTTTCCGGGTGCCACTTTTCATAGAGGACATGTGCGTGCCTGACTGCATTCTTCCTCGGGTTTGAGTCAGAATGAGGGTCATTTGTGGCACTTCCTCGCTAAGATTGGAAATCTGTAAACTTCACTTACTCAGTGAGGATTTTCTTTTACAGCAAAGAGGAGTAACCATGTAGTAATTATACTGTCCATCTGTAAGTGCATTCTTTCTTTCTTTGGAGTTGCTGTAGATGACGCCCGAATGAAACACTCACAGTTTGTAAACAGTGGAAAGTGGAAACTCCCTTGACAACCCTGAAATCCTACATCCTACTCTTAATCCCATTAATGTGCAAAAAATCACCTTCATCATTTATTAGTTAGCGACCTTTACCAAAGAAGAAGAAAATGAGGGACAGACCTCGAATCAGTCGGTGAGTTTGCAAGCTTCTAGTTTCGTCTACAGGTGGTAGGGTTCCTTTTCCTTTGGCAGGTTAAACAAAGGAAAAGGAGGGGCAAACTGTAATGTGTCATTATAAGCCACATGAGCATGTTCAGTGTGCTTACTGGTCAGATGTGTCTCTGTGGGGACCAAGTAAAGGAAATACAGGAAATACAAGAAGTTGCTGTGCTCGGGACTTTTGGAGAACATGGAAAATGTAGGTTTTATTTCACCGCTAGTTACTAGACCCTAATGACCTTTGCTATGGGACGGTGTATATAGCTTAAACCTGCAATGTACACCTGGTAGTTGGGTTGGATCGAGGAGTCACACCATACACAAACTGCACCGAGACTCTTTAGAGGAGGAGCTCTCAGGGCAGTTATTTTGGTCCAGTGCAATTGCCGCACACTAAACTGCACCAAATTCAGTTCAACGCACCAATCATTGCAGGTATGAAAACTCCCTTTGAGTCAAGCCAGGATATGGATCCAGGAATTAGTGCAAGGATCTTTTGTATATTTGGTGCCATGTCTACACATACAGATCAAATAGAAAAATAGAAAAGGTTACAGAGACAAGCGCAGCCCACGGTGCCAGTTAGTGATTACACAAAGAGCAAAGTATATAAGCTTCTTTATCTTAGAGTTAGAGTTGTTGCTGCTTTGCAACCCAGTTCCTCCTTCTCGTGAGTTTGACTAAATCAGTGTTATGTCTGTTGTCACTGATGCTGTCTTGCTGGGTCGGCCCTTTTTGAACAGTCAGGAGGAAGTCAAATATAAGTTCCTGCTAAAAAATAATTAGTCTTCTCTAAATGAAACTAAATAAAGGTCTAGAGTTAATAAACTTGAGTGAGCAATTGCTGTTTATTAATTTAGACAAAAGGCACTGATGCATTTTTATTTTAAAATATGTCTATATGTAAAATATTGTCCCCTTATTACTCCATTTCCCAGTGCTTCCTCTGGTAATGGATAACAATCCCACCCAGTGCTGCTCTAATATGACGCACTATATTAGAGCAGCCTGTTTTCCACTGTGATTATAATCTTCTGTTAAACAGTTTCACCTAATCGTCACTCAGCCAGTTACATTTCTGTTCTTTTTGTCATTGCAGAACTTCAGCTGATCCTTTGCTTCCCGTTTACAACTTTCTGTTTATCTTCTGATACTTGCCTCCTGCTTCACCCAGATTTTAGTTTGACAATCAGCTATCAAGTTATGAGAAAAATAATAAAGCTCTAAATCATTTACAACCAGAGATTAGATGAGAGAGCACTATAACATTGTTTATTGTTCTGTTAAAGAAGTCGCCCCGATTTTTATTAGGTTTTCAGGAACACCCCCTGTGCTCATTTTTGATTTATTTAATTTAAGAGAACGAGGAGCTGAAACAGTCACTAGGGAACCGAGGCAGTTTTTCCCCTCAATCATTGCCAAACATAATGGCTGCAGCTGGAGACATGCAAGTGACGTTTGAGGCTGGTTCTGACTAAGCAGGGGGAAAGGCCTCAGGAGGATGTTTCAGTCATTGATTTTCCCTAAACATGCATTTCATTCCTGGTGTAAATGTTCATCTTGCTGAATAACTATCAGCAGTACACAAACAAAGTTCTCTAAGCAGAAACTAAAATTCCAGCCTTTGAAACAACACGACATGATTACTCCAACTTCCTGGATCATTTTTCATTGTTTAGACACCAAGCTCATAAAAATCCTTCCACCATATTTGCTGCTATTGAACTTATTGTGCTGTTTGTCTCCGATGATGTAAACACAGTTAAAACCCTTCAGTAAACTATCTCCAAATCCTTTAATGGGGCCTGTTATGTTAATTTCCAAGTCGAGATATTTGTTCTTGTCAGAGTAGCTTTGGAGCCTTGGTGTAGCACTTTAGCCATTATATCCCCTCTTTTTTCAGCTAACTTTCTCGCCATTGCTTGTCGAAAACTGCTTGCTTACTTGCTCACCAAGGAAAACTGTGTATCTCCCAGCCAGTGGCAGCAAAGAGTTTGGCAGTAAGCTACACAAAACCTCCTTGCGATGTCTGGTCGTTAGCAGTGTTGCTTTGTAGTGAAACTTGAAAAGCTGAAGGTAAATGGTCTGGTTTGCATCACAAAGTAAAAGTTGCAAAAGAGCAAGATGTTGGTTACATCAAGCATGACAGTTTCTTAAAGTTTAACAGAATCTCACAAAGTAGTTGGCAAATGTTTGGAGTCAGCATCTTCCATGCAAACTATGGGTGAGCTGCTTTCACAAGAAGGGTTTTGGGTCAGCATCCACAGAAATGCAACCAGGTGAAATTGCTTACAACCTGTCAGAGGAAACACATTTTTTCCAGTGACCAGGAGGTTGCCAACTCAACTGTAGGCCAGGGTGACTGAGGCCTTAGAAATATCCGCCCTCTCTGACATCACAAAGCACTCAGATTTGGAAACAGCTGTTTGAACCCAAGCATTCAGGGTGACTGAGTGTTTTGCTCATAGTTATTACATGTATGTATGCTGGCCTCATTATTTAAAACATCGGTCATGATTCATTTAAGGATACACCAATGCAACAGTGTGCATAAGACAGATAATAAGAAACGTATAAAAGGTCCAGTCGAGGCTTTATCATCTGTCTGTGAGTCATGCCCCCACTATATATACATAGACATACTGGATCTGCAAAGCACATTGCAATGTTATTTCAACCCCTGAATGTGGAATTACTTTATTATTTTTTCATTTTAACTGGTTATAGCACATTAAGAGGGTACTTAGTCAATTATTACTTGCTAAAATTAGTATTTTTGCTTCAACAGGAAGCAAGTTCTTTCCATTTTAAAATAGCTTCACCGCAGCTACAAAGTGGGACAAAAGCTTTGGATCTGTTCCTGAATGAAAATGAACAACTAATGAGCCACTGCATACTCATTATTTTCCCTCTCAGCCTCTTTGGGGATTTTAAAATGATCCCTTCATCATGTCATAATGAAGATTTATATTTAGGCGCGCACAACACCTGGAACGCTGCTCAAACCTTGAATCACATTTAGATTGTTTTTACCCTCTCAGACACTTTTGGTTCACTTCAGCCCTCTGTGCCCTCAGGTCATGCAGGAAGTGACAGTAACCCGCTGGGCGGCGGAGCACACACAGGATGCTGGGTCAGTCATCTCACAGGAAGTGCCTTTACACGTTTTCCCCAGAGACGTGACTGGATGACACATGTGTAAAAGATTGTCAGAGCGAGATAGGGAGAGATTTGAAGAGTTGGAACGTCACGCTGATAAACTCCCAAAGAATTCACAACGTCGGCAGAATCTGAGAAGACCAGAGAATATTGGGTAATAGTGGATGTGCTGACGCTGAGTCACAAACTGATGAGACTCTGAAGAGCAAACACAGGCCATTTATTCTCAGCGACAAAACACATTAACCACACAGATAAGTAGGGTCAGTGAAGTTGGAGATATGAAAGATGAGGGTATGTGGCTAAGATTGCAGACGCTGCGGCTCCTTAGAGGAAATCCTTTCATGACCAACAAGCTTCCACTTAAGACTAACAGCACAGTCTCATACCTGAACGGCAGATTAATCATCTTTCATCATCATTCCTGAGTTCGCAGAGTTACATAAAGCACATAGAACATACAGACTGTCTTAGTATGGATGCTCTCTTGTCTGTACTTTTTTACAGGATATTGACTTTTGTCCCTTCAGGTTTAACACCTCATATAAATCTAGATATTTTTGTGAAAGTGTTAATGGCCCTGTGACACACTCCTCCTGGGGGGATATCCAGTCAGTGTGTTTGTCTGCTCCTACCCCATTAACCCACCCCCAGGAGAGATCAGAGGAGTCTGCGTCATGAATTCGACCCCATCCCGGCTGCCTCCTAAAGGCAGCCTTCAGCCAATTAGGACCTCGTAAATAAGAAGAGGACAGAGGATGGGGGATTGTTAGTCTTTAACACAGCGTGTTAAGGTCCTAGCATGTTACTGCATTCGTAGTCTATAGTTGCCACCAATGACCCAACTCTGCATGTTGTAGCTGTTTACTTTCACTGATCCTGCTCTTGCTTGTTGTGCTGAAGTGGTTGAATCTACACAATCCTTCTCTCAAGGTTCAAGGTTCTTTATTTGTCACATGCATAGTTATACAAGTATAACACACAGTGAAATGTAGCCTGACACGCTCCTCGACATGTGCAAAAATGGGGCGGGGGGGGGGGGGGGGGGGGGGGGGGGGGCGTAGAGGAAGAACATTATATATTCTCTCTGTGTCGTATCAAATACGGGCCATGAATTTCTTTCACTTATCCATTTCAGGGTAGCAGGAGCCAATCCCAGCTGTCATAGGGCAAAATGCAGGGTATACCCCGAACTGGTTTCCAACCAGAAGCAACTTAGAATTGCAAGTTAGCCTTACATGCATGTATTTAGACTGAGGAAGACTTGGAGAGAGCCCATGCAGACACAGCCAAAACATTCTATCTTCACCCAGCCAACCACTGGATTTGAAAACTGAACCTTCTTGCTGTGAGGCAACAGTGCTAACTACCATGTCTCCCAAATCTAGCACGAGGCTAGATTCAAATAATCGAAGTTTTATCACTCGTTTCCAATGAACTGATAGTATCGAACACGGAGACTTAATGTAACGCTTGAAAATCATAAAGCAAAAACTGCACAAGCAAGAAAACCCCAACACTCAGATGATATAATTTTACCCAGTTTTTGTTTTGCACTAATTTATTTATTTTTCACATTTTTAAAATTAGTGTAATTTTTACTTTGCTTTTCACTATAGTTGTTAGACTTTAGATTATTTGGGTTTTGGGGTTTTGTGTTTTTGCTTTTAGACACCTGGAATGTTAACATGTTTGTGTTAACTATAAATCACTCAGTCAGATACTGTTGTTTTAAATGTGCTTAATAAATAAAAGTGACGTGATCTGACTCTTTCAGCTACAACCCCGTCATCATAATCAAGTCAACCAGAAGTATTCTTGAGCCCTGTTGGAAGTCACTTCAGTCTCTCTCCTGAAAGTTGAGAACTTGGGACTCACCCACTTCATGTCTCTAGCAGTTATTTTAACCACAAGTTGCCAAATTCGACCAAATTGCTGCTAATCTCTAACTATGTGGATGCGCTTTTTATTCTTACATATAACTGCATTGATTATGCTTTTCTCTTTTTTCTGATCAGTTGCATTTTTTATTTTATAATATGTTATATAATAACAAGACATTATTTATGATACAATATAACTGTTCCTAATGCAAAAAAGCCTGTGCATGCACGTACACGCTGGTGTAGAGATCTAAATGTTCAAATATCTGGTCATACGTCACTGCACTCTGTGCTAATAACACTCTGAATCACAAGGTCTGTTGCAAGTACTGCAACAAATGCATGCATAACTTGGCCCTTCATCAGCTTGATCTCTAAAAGGCAGCTATTCATTCTTTCACAGTGAAAATGAGATGACTATCACTCCAGCTATCTCAACACATATACACATCATGTTCTTCGAGTGGGAGCTGCATTTTTTCCTGAAGACGCAACTCTGGGGGAAAGGTGAGAGATCAGGGGGGTGTTTAGTTTAACAGAAGCCTCAAACAAAACAACAGTGCAGCTGATATTTTTTATATATTGATATTGGACATATCCATTTAAATTTCTGGAAATTGAGTGGCGTGAAGCTTCGTTGCTTCATACTGAGCTGTTTTGAGAACTGAAGCATTTAAGCCATCTCCATCCTTCATCCTGTGTATCTTTACATTCCTGGAATGCTTCAGTACACGAATGAATGCCATGTGCTTTTGAGAACGCTCTGTCTGTCTTTGTCACGTATCTCCAGGAGTTCCAACAACACATGGAAAACAAGCAGGGTCTTGAAAAGAGAATTAAATGAGGTATCTTTATTTCCTCCTCATGAAGAATTTCTTCAGAACAGGAACGTCAAACTTCATCATATCAAGTGAGTGATTTTTAGCTTCCTGTTAGTATTCCCTATAGCAGAGGGTGTTTTCCCAGATTGCCTCACAGCCTAGCTGTGTGAGCATGGGAAATCACACATCTTTTCACAGGAAGTTCCATCCATCCACACACACACACACACACACACACACACACACACACACACACACACACACACACACACACACACACACACACACACACACACACCAGTGAGACAGGAAACTCTGCCAGGCTTTGGTCCACCAATTCATTCATAAATCTTGCAAACACACAAGAGCAGAGCATAACCAGAGAGCTGGGCAGATGAAGTGCAGTGTTTCAGAGATAGAACAACTTCTGGAAGGATATGTGAAGGTCAGAGGTCAACATAGCGCTAAGTGTAAGTCAGGATCTGTGCGGCTGTTTTTAAAGCTCGACAAAAATATGTACTGGATCATTGTTTGACTTCGGATGAATCCTCTTCATCTTCAGATGGAGCTGAGATAGGCTGTAAGATGGAGAGGAATTTCCTGGAAAGATGCGGATCACATTGTGGGTATCTCAGTTTTTCCTCTTCTTCTGTTCACTCATACACAGAGAAAGAGAGAGAGAGAGTAAATGCTTAAGGTGACCCTGAAGATAAAATACATTTTACTGCACATGCAGGGCAGTTGATTGTAATAATAAAAAGATTCTTATCGCAAGGGCCCTTTCAAAGTTATAGCACATTCGGGAACTCTTCGGCAATTATATTTTGACCAGAATCTGACCGGCTGTTTAGAGAGTCCATAAAGGACACAATAACCTCCAATGTTAGTGAAGAAATATCTTTGAAGAAGTCCTGAACCTGCTGCCTTGTACATCAACACCCACACACAGAACATCATTAAAAGCTCACACAATGTGTTTCACAGAGTTTTGCCCCTGAAGGGAAGAAGCGTAAGACAGACAGCGAGAAGTGTAGCGGAAACATCAAATGAGAGGCCTGCCCGGGCTCGTGCCTCACATTGCCTGTGGGTAATGAACGGGTTAGTGTATGTGGCAGTAGATACAGTATGTGATCATACATGAGTCACATCTGTCCCCCGTCACCAGTTTCCAACTGACAGCTTCCAGGTAAGAAGAGACGTTTGGTGTCAGTTGGAAATCTTATGACAGAGTTAACGACGGGAAACAAACAGGAAGGTTCACTTCATCATCGTCCTGCCTCATGACCTTTACTCATCCTGATGGGGTTATAGACTGTGGCTGTTCATAAAGGATTCCAGTCATTTCTGGTTATTCAAGAAGTCCTGTGCTGATTCATCATTGCACTTATTGTCATTATCTCTTGGTGTCTGCAATGGTGAAAGAAAAGTGAACATTTGAATGTTTTGCTATTATTGGCTGATGTAACATGGACCCAGTGGCCTTATTCAGTAAGAAAGGTACACAGTACGGTGCAAAAGTCTCAAGCCGCCCAACCTCACATTATATTTTGCTTGGATAATATGAAATAAATTCAGTGATTTAGTGAAACATATTATAAAAAATGAAAAAAAGGAAATAAAGTATAGAAGGCAAAAACTGAGTTTGCACAATTCTAATGAGCTTGGTTAAAAGTCAGTATTTGGAACGACCACCTTTATTCTTCAGTTGTGTTGAACTCTCTTAGGCAGCTTTCTTGTAATTTCTTGTAAGTAGATGAAGGGCCATATCCATCTGTCAGATTCTGTGTTAGATCTTTGCTCACTTTTTCTTTTCCAACATTTCATAAGAACATGACTTTCAGATGAACTATGCTCTTCATCTGTTATCAGTAGTTTTTGCTTAGGCCTGCAGCTTCATTTGTCCAGTCTCCTCAATTTTTAAAAGGATACACTGCACACTATACTGAGATATTTCAAATCTCCAGCTAATAGCTCTTCGTAGAAATGAAATCATCACGTAAGCATGCAGTTAAAGACACATTTAATGTTTTTTATCTACCTGGACATAGACATTGGGACCAAATAAAAACTGTGTCGCACACTACGTGGCACAGTACGTGGTTAGGTCACCTTCATTTAAGCCTTTGTGTTAAACTATTTGAAAATAACATATTCACTCTTATGCAAACAAGCCCTGATTGGGTCTCGCCACTTATCTGAGGTCCTCTCCACTATTTCCTGGGTCATCACCCCCTTCTTCCACCTCACCCAGCTCTTTGTGACCCTTCCCGCCCTGGATGCTCATCCTGTTTCCTATAGTTTCCTCTTCCCTGCGGACAGGAAATGGCTGGAGCCCATGAATACGCACACAACAGGGAGTCGGCAGGAAGTGATCTCACAGCAGCACCTGCAACCAGGAAACAGAACAGCCCCAGCAGGGAGGTGGAGGAACAGGCCACGTACGCTCACACACATGCAGGTTGTGTATATATACACAGACAAGTGCCGAAGCCACAAACACCCTCTGACTTCCCCTACAGCTGTTGGCATTGGAACCACAACACAGGAAACAGAATGTGAGCACATTTCTCAGACGCATAAGCATAGCTCCTCATCACCAGAGTCTGTTAAACATTCACACACAGGAACTAAGATAAGTCAAGAGGCTGTGGTGCATCTTTACGTCTGCTTTGTCTTTGCCTGGCTTTCTCAGGGTTAGACAGACTAGAGGTAAATAACTTCTTCATTAAAGTTCTAATTCAATTTGAGATAACGGGGAGGTCTGGGGGCGGGGAGCGTGCGCATATGCCGGTAATTGTGTTTGTGCTGGGGGGATATTCCCCCAAGTTTTAAATTTCATTACCTATTGAGGAAATACATTCCAAGGTCTCATTGATCGCACAGACGGCCGGATAATTGGTGGTAACGAGGAGTGGCGTCCCATCTCTGAATCTATGAAGTGGGGATGAATGTCCTCTCTGGCTCCAGTGTCAGTGTACAACAGGATGCTCCTTGTTTTTCAATATCCGCTTTGAAATCTGCTCAAGGGTTTGGAACAGTCTGGGAATAAAAATTAAAAGTGAAGGAAATTTTGTTGTCTTAGCATAAATAATGCTTGCATGGCTTTCTATATATTACTTACTAGCTCCTTGTTGTTAGAGTAACCCAGTAACTGCTGCTGGTCAGGAAAAGAGAGAGCATTACTGAGTCCTGATTCAATGACCTGTTAATGTGTTGCAGTCCCTCAACTGTGTGCTCGAGCAAAAGACATAAAAAGTAAAAGAATGCCCTTAAGTTGGGGCCAGTATGTTAAAGAAACCAGAACTTGGATTTCAGAATTCCTTCAGTTTTCAGTAACTATCAGACAGAAAAACTGAGCTTTTAATTTGACGGGGCAGGCACTAAGAATGGGCCAAACTGTGGGAACCTGGTACTTGGCTGTGGGTGGATGTGGCTCAGGATGTAGACTGGGTTATCCAGTAAGGTTGATGCTTTTGCCTTTAGAACTGCCTTAATTCCTCATGGCACAGAAGGAACAAGATGCTGGAACCATTTCTCAGAGATTTTCTCTGTATGGACATGAGAGCATCACACAGTTTCTCCAGATTTGTGTTGTCAGGTGACAGGTACACTATGGTCATAATGGGATGGACATGGCCAGAAAAATGCTCAGGTAGGCCCATTTGGTACCATGGAGCCCAAGTGGTGCCCAGATAGACCTCTTCAAATCCATCCATTAGCCAGTCGATGTGAGCGTGCAGTGTGAGCTGTGCAACAGTGTGGAGTACGCACTCTGAATATGAATTGACTGCATTGGCAACAGACTACTGTACTTCACTGCACTGAATCAGTCTTTCTCCCAAAGGCTTAGAAAGTGGAAGCGAGAGATGTGGGCCAGGCAGATAGTGCAGCCTACTGACATACATTCTCCAGATGGAAAAAAAATGGAGATTTACTCCTTTTCGCTCTCTCTTTTTCGCTCTCTGCTTGCCTGCCTCCCCCACCGTTTAATCAGACTTACTACAGTCTGCTCATTCCTGAGTGTGAGTGAACCGTTTAGTATTCTGCGCAGGGAAAGCTTCATCTCTCTTGAGTGTTATTGCTTGTCTTGTATGTTGGAGAACCTCAGTGGAAACAAATCCCAGACTCTTCTTTTTTTCCTAATTTCTTTCTTCCTTCACAATCTGCTGCTTATCTTTCCGATAAATCTCTTCCATTCTCCCCCCGCAGCATATTTATTTTCACCACACAGTATTAAAAAGTGCAACAACGATCCTTCTTCATTGCTGGAATAGTGCATTCTGGTTTCATCCCATCCTCCAAACTCCCATATCCCCTCTGCAGTGCTCTCCTCTGTTATCTCAGGAAGGAAGGAACCATGTGATTCCTGAGATTCCTGCATGGCAAATACAGAAATATTTTTCCACTAGTGCTCTCGTATATTGGTATGTATATATTATAAACATGCCAGTGTTGTTTTTAAACTGCAGGCAGAGGAGGGAGAGAGTACTTTTGTGCTGCCAAATAAACACACTGCAAAATATTTACAAGATGGGTCACCCAGTGTGTTCCCCTTGACGTCGTACGCGGGATTAAATACAAACACACGAGCGATGCCGCATCAGGAGAGTGGGCGATGTACTAATCTGCTGCCTTTGAAGGCTTAGCACGCTGGGGCTCTACTTTACAACACTGTAAATTTGTATTAGCTGCAGTTTTTCTCACAACTGTTTAAATTTAATACCAACTCTCGTTTTGCCGTATTAGCTATGTAAACATATATTGTAGCTCAGCATCAAAGTCTTGCTACTTGATACTTTGGGTCAGACCACCCGAAAGCCCACCCGAACCTGCTGCAGTCTGTCTTTCAGCAGAATGTTGAGTGAAGCAATGCATCTTGGGACTTCTCTTGCAAACCACTCCATGTAATGAAGACTGTCCTCTCAGGAAAACACAGCCCTCCCCAAAAATGGGTGCACGTCTATAAGTCTGCAACCAGTACTGAGTTATTCAACACACACATGGAAACACAGCTATTAATTTCAAATAAAATGCACATGTTTATACATCCATGACAACCATACATTTGCATGCACACTTTGCTCCGCCCCGTCTTTCACGCTCTGATGTGTTTAGTTGTCCTGCAGTCACATGACTCAGCAGCAAAAAGAAACGAACTGATGAGGAAGTAAATCCCTTAGACACACCCAGAGCCCAAGCACAGAGGTAGAGGTCAATGTTACAGAGATCCAAAGATTGACCTCTCTGAAGATATTCTCTGAGAATAAGAATAATGCTTTTTATTATTTGAAAGTACTGAATTGGTATCTGCAATTCTGGCCCTAAATTGCAGCATCAACCACTACTAGCAGTGAGTGGTTGTCTATTTTCATGTTTTTGGTTCTTCATGTGAAGCAGTAAACTGTAGCACCATGCCCTGAAAATGAGCCAAGAAGATGCAAACAGCTGGTTCACATGATTTCTACACCTGAATCTAAATTATTACCATTTAATACTAAATATGCAAATGCTTCTGGAAAAATGCCAGCAGTACATGTCGTTTAATTGGAGGGACTTGTTTTGGGGGATAATGACTTAAATGCAAGGCTTATGCTGTAGTTTTGGACACAAAATCCATCCGGTGATTATTTTATTCTTCCTGTAAACAAACAAAGGTCAATAAAATAGAACAGTGGAGTCAGAGACACTTGACCAGCTCTTCGAGTGTCATGAAACAGGGCCGCCTGCCAAAAGAAGGCAGGGAAAGGGACGGAGGGTCATATGACTTCTTTAAACCACTTCCAGTGTGGCCAAAGGCAAAGGAACTGAATACTGTGAAAAACAGAAAAGAAGTAAAAGTAATCTGTGTGCCTGTGTGCCTGGCACACACTTGCTCATGCAGTTGCTGCGTGTTGCTGCTCCACTCCTTAATGTTATTTATCTGTCACTATTATTGATTTCTTTTGCAACTTCTGCAATGTTGTGCGCAGTCAGAAAGGTGATATTGGAATTTTTGACTTGTGTTGATATGTATTGACCCCCACTCTGCTCTCCCTCCCTCCCTTTCTCCCCGCCGCCATTTATTTTCCCCTCTTTCTCTCTCCCAGCTGTCAGCATTGGCAGAGGGCCACACAGACGCTTGCCGCTCGGCTAGTGACAGATGCAGCAGCAGTCAGGCAAAGAGGAGAAAAGGAACAAGAGTTAAAACAGACAGAGATCGAAAAAGAAAGATGGAGAAAGGGCGAGGTGGATGGGTGGGAGGGGAGCGAGCAAAGAAAAGAGGTAGAAGAAGAGGGATGAGTGACACAATAGAGAACTGGCCCTCCCCATTGTGTGAAAAAGGGACACGGTGCAGGATTAGGCCACGGCCAATAATCACAGCCAGATGGGCTGTGGAGGGGTGTGGACAGAGAGCGAGATTGAAAAACAAGATAGCCTGGGACATTTTCAGAGTTGGGTTACAGAACAACTTTATTCTGACATTTCCATTCACAGCCTTGTGTACAGTCAGGACACAGAGTGAACAGCTTCCAACACAGCCCTGCGGTTGAGAGCACTACAACTCATTTCCTTGCAAGATTGCATCACCGATAGGCCACATCTGTGTGGCATTTAAATCATGTTGCCCTTTTTCTCTCTTATTAACATTCCTGAGCCCATTCCTGAAGCACTCACACTGTGGGATTACCTTGACCAAAACATGGCTGTTTCTCCCCAGCTCCAACGCAAAGGACTGCACTTATTTCTGTTTTTCTAAATAGCAATCTGCTACTCGTATAATGTTTATGTATCAAGTATCTGGGCGCTAGGGTCACTCTGAGCCTTCAAGAACCCCCACAGGACAAGAAAGTTTGCAAAGTGGGATCAGAGGGGAAAAACGTGATATTAGAAACAAGTTTTGGGCGAACACCAGTGCGGTTGTTATTTCTTACTCACATGAGGCACCCTCTCCCTGAGTGCCAGCGGTATCTCCACCTTTTCAACCAGAAAACAAAACACAGTTTAGCATGTTTGACCAGCTTTGCTTTGCACAACACATGTAACATTACCATGAAAATGAGAGGTGTCACACATGAGATCTGGACTCTAAATGAGTCCCCGAATGGGTGTAATCACAGTTGACAGGCTCGTGAACTTGGCCAAGCTCTGCATTGGCCCAACAAAGGCTAAAACACCCACAAGCAAACAAACAAATGAGCCCAGAAGAAATCCTCACTGCCCCATCCCCCTACCCCTCGCTGCCTTTATGCCATTGTTTTTCTCCCCCAGTTTCTTTGTCTCTCCTTCTACCCCCATCTGGTGCATGTGGACGAGGCATCTCGGTGCTAATTCACTTCCTTGGACACCATCTGCTGTGTGACTTTCTTCAGTAAACTGAGCCTGACTGGCCATCTAAGGGAGGGGCCAGGCAGTGTTGTCACCTGTTCTCCACACCGCCTTCTACCACCCGGCATCATTTTTCAGTGAGCAACATTAGAGAGTGTGACGAAAAGGGTGTTTGTCAAGCATTAGCACTTGACTAATCAGATTTTTTCTTTCTTAGTCTTTAATGATTACCTCATTTGTCACAGTCAGCGTCATTTATTAGTGTAAGCTGATATCTTTTCTACTCCTGCATGGACTCTGACTTTAAAGATAAACTTTGGTATAATCGGTCTCATGGGGAGATGGCACTACAACTGGCAGTTCTGTAATTAATGACCCTCTTTACCTGCAGGTGCCACCAATCTTGGGCAAACAAAGAGATTGTATCTGACTAATCAGTAACTAATTCAGACATTCAGAAATGACATTTGGCATGTACATATAAATTTTCATCCATTTATGTTACATAGTTTAATAATAACAGCCTAATAAATTTAATGCTATGATATTTGTTATTAAATAGATACACTTGGTCACATGACTGGCAGTTAGTTACAATTAAATGACAGTTTTTTCTTGCGCGCAAGGAAGGTCCTGTCCTGTTTCACTCCAGGGTGACCGAGCAATTAGAGTGAGAAAGAGACTTTGTGAGACGCTTGGTGCAGGATTAATTGGAACTCCTGGAGACAACCCACACAAGCACCATCAGAAGAACCCTGCCTGGGTTTGAACCCTATACCCTCTTGCTGTGAGGCAACAGTGCTAATCACTGAACCACTGTGCTGCCAAAAAGCTGCATGTACACGCTCAACATAAATTGTAATGGTGCTTTCAGAAGTGAAAATTTAACTTTGGAGGAGTCCAGCCAATGGATGGAGTCAAGTTACAGTAACATATTTTCAAAATGTACCATGAAATCACGCTTCTCCGAGCTCTCTCCGTTTTTCCTTTCACTATGTCCCCGCCCAGATGTGCACGGATATTTTGTTAAAGTTTTTTTATGACTTTTGTCCGCATGCAAACTTTTTTTTAGCTTTTAAAAAACTCCTTCCAGGGTAAAGAGTGTCAGAAACGGCATCTCTGTGTGTGGGATGCCATTTTTATCAGATTGTGTGCCGTGTTATTGTGTGAAGGCTTCTTATTGGCCAAGATTGCAGTTAGGGTTATTTTGACGTCCTCTTGGTAGAGCCTCACATAGTTTTTGTTTTCATTTGGAGGGAAATACTTTTTAAAACAAAGGTGGAAAATCCTTCATTCAAACAATACCAGTGCCCTTGTGAACCTATAGCTTTTTTAAAAGCACAGTTGAATCATTCGCCTCCTGCTGCCCTTCATGCCAACAGTGAAGTTTTCCAAATGCACCTCATTCCAAAGACTTTTATGTGAACTTACTGTAACATGGAGAGGTGAGGTTTTGGAGCTGATGGCACTGAAAAGTAATGTATAAACTTTTTTTTATGACTTCCCCAATTTATTGCTTAATTCACTCACACAGGCTTGAGACAGGCCAGACTTTTGACTAGTAGGGTAACTTACTGCTAACACGGCTCAGCACCCTGCCTTTCTTGGATGTGCTTGATTCTAACACCTGGCAAAACAGCTACGCTAATCACTCTGTTGGAGATGAAAGAATTAAGGCACTTTTTAATCCTTAGCGGTGCCTCGGTGTTTGTTTACTTTTGGGATCTGAAAGAGTCTTTGGCTCCGGAAATGGCTCTTACTTCAAACTTAACAAGCAGATACCGAGGGGCCATAGATTAAGACCAAAAGGGATAACAATGAAACTGAGATATTCCTCTCGACTATTCTCTGAGAATTTAATTATATATCAGGTCCCTAATCAGCTGACTTAATTAACAAAGACTTCATTATTAAGCATGTCAGCGTCTCAAAGGTGAACCAGGATAATAATAGAAGAACAGAGACGTTCAATTACCGAGCTCAGCAGGTGATTTTCTCACAGTGCAAAGAGGCCAGACTTTAGTTTAAAAATGTCAGTGGATTAGATGCTTTTCCCCCCTCAAAGGTGCTTTTCATTGCTAAGAAAGATGTCTAGTCTAGGAACGTTTTGATCTTAGTACCACACATCACTGCAAAGTCAACACTGTCAAAACTTGAGCCTGAAAATTATGAATACGCATGAAAATGAATATGCTTTGAAAGAATATCTCATGATCTGCAAAGCAATAAAGATTCTCGCCTAATCCTAATGGATGTGTTCCAGTGTGTGAGCGCTGGGTTGTGGAAACAAACGGCCTGTCTCTGCTCCGTTTCCTCACACATTTCTAGCCAGATCCATTTCTTTTTCCCCTCTCTCTGCCTTTTTGACCTTCTAGCTCTCCAGCTCTGAACAGAGTTGGATTTCTCCAAAGCACGGCCCAAGTTCTGCCATCTGTGGCTTGTGCTTTGACCCTTTTCCATGGCTCAGGAAGTAAAGGATCCGAGCCATAGCTTCGTCTAGGGGAAGAATACTGTTGCTGCTTCGCCGGCTGACTGACTGGCTGTCTTTTGACGTGACAGCTGGGTGAGGAAAACAGAGCTGTTCCCCGGCGAAAGGACTGGCTAAGGACAGACCAGACAGTGCGCTGGATTGTATGATTTGGTACAGGGAGCAAAAATGTGAGTGGCACATGCATATGTTCAGAAATGAATGTATATGCAGTTGCAAACGAGCAGACAGTAGCAACTGGAGTCTTGCAGCTGTTGACACCGATGCATAAGAAGCTTGTGTGCCTGGGAGCATGACCCAGTGGCAACATCCCTGCTGATAGTGAGGACAGAAAGCGACTGTCTGCTGAATATCTATCAGTGGAGGCCTCAGCACTGTCCCCCTAATCCTCCCTCCCTCCTGCTGTCTTTCAGGAGTTGATAGCAGCCCTTCATCCAACCCTTGTCCAAGCAGCCTGTCGCTGGATTGCTCTTCTTTTCCCTTTAATCTTTTTTTATCGGGGCCAGCAGAGTGCAATTTATGACGCTGCTTTCTTGTTTGGCACTGCTTTGGGCTCTGGCTTGGTTTAAGGACGGGATTGTGAACAACTTCTAATGATGAAGCAATACTTTTGATGCTGTGGATTAAATTGAAATATTTCATTGGCAGTTGTGCTCTGAACTGCTGTGTTTTTATAAGGGACAGTAAAAGTGTGCAAAGTTGTCTTCTCCATCATATGGTACATCTGTATATAAAAGATGGCTGTAGCCACTGTGAAGTCACTGTCATAGTCCTCGGGTTTTGTATGTATCCTAGGGTCTTATAAGAGACCGCAAAGACAGTCAAGATGTCAGTTTCAGTCAATTTAGCGGAAATGAGGTCTTACAGACAGCTGCCTGTGTTGAAACCAAAGTGGCCACAAGCCTATATTGCATGACTCTTAGTACAATTTAAACAGTTATGAATGAGAGTGTTGGCTAGAGAGCAAAACTTTTTGTTTTTTGTGTTGTATCAGGCTGTGATACATGTTTATTTCTCATTTAAACACAACAGTCTGAAGATTGACTCACTTTTGAAGCCAATAGATGAAAAGCAGTTTTTGGCCCTTCCACGTTGGCTTCATTTTTCAGCACCAGTTTGAATATCATAGTATAAAATACTCTTAAGTATTATTGGTTGACCTTCCACAAACCTTGTGCATTTACAAAGAACCGCAGCATCCCGGGGATCTTTAAATAACATCCATTTTCCCTTTTTTTCCACTCATTATACCGCTATCCATGTCTGTCCACATGCTGTGGGTTTGCACAGCGATGTGGAAAATATGCGTCTTTCTTGCTGTGGTAGCACGTGACTGATTTACACAGTAGTCTTGAATAAATGGGAACACTCTTGTCTCTTTTTCTGCTCACTGAGAACAAGTGTATAAAAGTACCACGTGCCTGGCCACATGAGTAATAACTCATTTACCATACCCTCCTCCTGTCGCCAGCGATCGATTCCCAGTGCTCATTTAGCCCAATCAGTTGTTATGGAGAATCAATTGACAACTGATGCTGCACTGATTCAAACTCATCCACATCAGGAATAACAGTAAGGATTCTTTTATGGCCATTTCTCACACATTAAATGGATCGGCTGATCTGACAGACGCTGGCTGGGCCGAGTGTGTTGAATTTGCGTGATGTTACATGCCTTCTGGGTGGGTGAGGCTTGTTAGGGTTGGGGGGTTCTGATGTGCCCTGGTGTGGTGAGTTAGGAGTCAGGGGAGAGTTAAAGCAGAGGGATGGTCTCCATCTGTCAGCTTGGCTCTCTCTAAAGTGGCCATCACTCAGGATTGATTAGCCACAAGCCCATTAGCCCCCTGGCTTTTTCTCTCTTTTCACTTCTTTCTTTTTTTCATGCTATTTTCTCCCCTGTAACCATCTACCGTTCTCCGTTTCATTCAAAATCATCTATTTCTATTTTAAATATCTCTCTTTATCTTTCCCCTTTGCTTTCTAAAGTCTCTTGGTTCACAGTGGTGCCAGGCCACTTTGTTCATCTGCTCAAGGTTCCAACTTTCTCCCCTTTTCTCACGTTTTCATTTTCACTCCCTGTGTCTGTTCCTCTTTCTTTCTGTCTTGCTATGCTGCAGGGAAATGCTTCTCAATGATTTAGTCTTCACCTCACTTGTTTCATTTTCTCTCTTGAAACCCACTGGTGCCATCGCACCTCTTTTCACCCCTCCCTTCTTCTGCTTTTATATCAATTGCCTCAATCAGTTCAGCAGGCAGACGCACCCCGATAGTCACAACCATTCTGCTGTCATGACAACAAGATGCTGTGGGGCATAGAGACCATTACTAAGTCCACCCATTTAGGTCATGTCCTCTAGGTCGTGGAGGGATGTGGTAGCTGGAGGGGTAGAGGATATTTATATAAACAGAATATTGGGTTGGCGATGGGGGGGATTGGGAATGGACAATTTAGTGATGAAAAAAATGGGTATGGGGTCACTGTGGTACTTCATGTGTGGTTATACAACAAGGCTATGTGTCTGTAAACATTTCCTTTACCGCCTACAAGATTAAAATAATAATTTTAGCTGCATGTATCTGCACCTTTGGGTTAATACGCCCTCACTTGGTCCACCACGCTGTGCCACTCTCAAATATCTCAGCAAATACGACGGACTACCTTATTACTTTTTTATATTTCATGGTCCACAGGGGATTTACCTCTACTAGTTTTTGCTCTTGTTCCTAAATAACTGCAGTGAAGATCAGGACAATTTTTTAATTTGTTCAGTACTCTGGTTTTTGGTCAGATTTTTGCAAACCTACAGAGACACAACCTCTGAAAAATGAAGCCAATGTTGAAGTGCTGAAAACTTCAATTTTGAAAGCAAGTATCCACAGAAAAAATACATACCCAGTTTTAGGGGTAAAAAACGGTTTTGGTGTCTATAAAGTATTTTAGTCTAAATAACCTAAAATGTTATGTCCACATATGTGGACGCCAGGTCCTAGGAGGTTAACACATGCCAGTAGCTTAGCTAATTGTATTATCTGGCTTCATGGAAAAATATAGCAGGGTATCATCTGCATAGCAATGAAAATGTATGCTGTGTTTTTCCATCATTTTGCCTAAGGAACCAGTACTCTGTGAATAACTTTCATGTGGGAAGAAAGCTTCCCATGAGTACAAAGTGCTGAAAAGAAAACTGGGGTTGTCCCTGTCAGTGACAAATCACAAGATGTCCTAGCTTTAGAAATGGATTTTTCATAGAGTGAAAAACTCTGCTTTAAGGCCAAAGATCTTCTAAATTTGTGAAATCCCAATTTCTTTGCAACAGATTGGAATGCTTTGAAGTGTGCATATATCTCATTTACTGTTTGATAAAAGTCAGTTGAGTCTAATAATAAATTAAATACAGTGTTGAGGTTATTATTTTCAACATCTACATGAATGCTCAAATCACTCACTATGATTATTTTATCTGAACTAATCTGATTTGAAAAGTCAGATATATTAGATAGAAACTTTGAGTAAGGGCCAGGTGGACGATCGATAACGACAAACATAACCGGCCCTTGAGATTTCCAGTTAGGCTGTACAAGGCTAAGAGTTAGGCTTTCAAATAAATTAAAACCTCTGTCTGGGTCTTTGGTTGATTAATAAGCTGGAGTGAAAGATTGCTGCCTCTCCTCCTTGGTCTGTGCTTCAGGGATTCTGACAGTGTGACTCAGGGACATTCATTAAAATTAACGTTCATCCTGCTTTAATGAGGATTTTGTAATGCAGAGTAAATCAGTATTTTGATCAGTTATTATTACAGGGAGTTAGAAGAGAGAGAGACCGAATGTTTAATAGTCCACATTTAGCTCGTTTACTCCTCGGTGTAGCTGAGGTTGTTATGTTGCTTTTGATGGTCTGGTAGTAGATGCAGTCACTATGGTTTTGGGAGGAAGAGAGAGCTGTATAAAACGGGTTTTATACTTTCCGAATGAATCTTATGCCACTGGGACCCTGGTGGACCATGACTCATTTGTGGAGAATTTACATTAGAATGCAGAAACTATGCATGACTTCAAAGAAGTGTAACAGGATTGACTACTCGGCTGTGGTGTCTCCAGCTATCCTTATCCATGTCTGCAATCCAGGCTTTAGACTGCAACTCTACTTCAAGGTCTCAACTCTGGAGAGTTACATTTTAAAAGTTACTGTAGCAGTAGAGAGGCATGTAGTTACTAGCAAACTGGAATATTTTTAAAACTCTATGTTAGGGCAGTCCTTTTTTGTTTTTGTGGGTTACTGGTGACACAGAGTGATTCATGCAATCTTATCAGTTAGTGATAACCACAATAATGACAGAAGGTGGTCAGTGCGGTCACAGATAAGGTGATCCTGTGCACACAGGCTTTCTAAGAGAAGATGTGGCCTTGAGAGCTCCTGACCGTGGCTCCACACCAGGCCTCTGATAAGCTGGCTGAGTGCTGATTGAGTCCTTAGTGATCTGTCGTCTACTTCTGCTGGAGTGCTGACGGCCAGCTTCAACTTAAGAAGAAGCTCTTCAAAATCAGACCTTTCAAGCGCATTGTAAAACAATGGCAGCAGACACATAAATATACACACACTCCCCATCATCAACAGTCTACTCACACCAGTGTGGAGGTGGCAGTAGCCTGCGTTTAGACTCGAGGGCACGTCCGAAAAGCCAGTGTTTCCAGGAAAGACCACACTGTGTCGACGGTGTTCCTGCAGGCAGCTTCCACTTCCTGGTACCTCTGAGGACTCCACCAGTAGCCTCCCTTCCCCTGGTGTGGGGTGGAGAAGCTGTGCAGCTCTGGCCACCAGAAACGCCTCACGTACATGGGCTTATACAGGCTCAGCTGAGGCTTCCTTGATTGGGAGGCGGTGGTAGAGAAGAGCAGAAAGAGACGAAGGCAGACAGAAAATCAATACAGCCACAGCATTACCCAGTGTACTCATTTCCTCGCTGTGTGGCCCTAATTAATCACAGACATGATCAGTCTGTACATATTTCAGTCTAGTTTAAAAAGATGGCATATAGATATTTTTTGTTTTTGTATGTAAGTGTGCCCACAGAAAGCAAAAAAATAATTAAACTCCCCTTTTCCCCACCACCCTACACTTCACTTTTTGCTCTTTGTTAGCAGCTTCGTCACAGTTTCAACTCAGCCAAGTGATGAGTGATTTACCTTGTAGCCACCTCACATCTCTCATTAACCACAGTGGAACTGTAATAACCTAGTCTGTGCTCTGGCATGGGAAAGAGGATTAGAGGTGGTAAAAGCAGCTCAAGGAGAAGAGGTGCAAGGATACACAAAGAGGAAGAGTGTATATGTGTGACTGACACAGTATGCATGCTGACCAAAATATGACAGCAATGCAGGACCAGTTAAAGCTATCTAGTTACAGAGAGCCTTTTGTGAATATAGTGATGTGAGACCTGCTGGCTACAGTCACAGACAGTGGGTAACTTTAGAGGGGCCGCTGGGGATAAAATGGCATGGAAGGGGCCCCAGACCCGGACACCCTCTCACCCCCACTCCATCTAAACACCTAGAGGCCTGCATGGCATTAGCCTCAGTATGTTGTTACACACACACACACACACACACACACACACACACACACACACACACACACACACACACACACACACACACACACGTAAAACCTCCTTCAAAAAGAAAAAAAATAAAGAATACGGTTTTAACATAAGTAAGTCGTAGATAGAAGTGTCGAAAAGTGACACCTTAAAACGTTTTTTAACGGCCAGCAGGGGACAGCTTCCCAGGTTGCAAGAAGAAGCCACATTGTATAGCAGGGGTAGGCAACTCCAGGCCTCAAGTGCCGGTGTCCTGGAGGTTTTAGATGTGTCCATGATCCATCACAGCTGATTTAAAGGGCTAAATGACTCCTCAGCATTTCTTGAAGTTCTCCAGAGGCCTGGTAATGAACTAATCATTTGATTCAGGTGTGTTAACCCAGGGTGCGATCTAAAACCTGCAGGACACCGGCACTCGAGGCCTGCAGTTGCCTACCCCTGTTGTATAGAAATGCATTAGAAAAAGACTATACTGCTAACTCGATTTATGTCCTCTGCCAACACGTTCCTAATGAGTGTATGGTCTCAATCATTAGGGTTAAACCTAAATAAATACATCATGCTTATTTTGTAAATTATGACCCCTGTTTAGGAAAAAAAGAGTCCACAAACTGAGCTGGTGATGTCACATTGGCTATTTAAGACATTTCACATGTTATTAACTTTAAAATGTTGCCACTTGACGAGCACAGACATACACGTCTCTAGTTGATTTGTCTCTGTGGCGGTTATAGCCTATTTCTCGTGACCCAGTCCCAACCAGCCAGCTATCTGATTTCAGCAGCCTTCAGATGAACTTGCTGATGTGTGCGTAGGTTTTTGTGGGAGAACGTCTCAGCCCTTCCCTCCAGCAGCAGCTGTAATCAGACAGCAATCAAACATACTCTGCAGAGCATCCATCCTTCTTTTCTCTCCCTCTGCTTTGCTACCTGTGCCCCCTTCCTCCTTCCGTCTCACACAAGGTGAAAATGACAGACACTTTCAGAGACAACGTGATGAGCTGCATTTTTTTTTCATTTCAGACTGGAAAGAGAAACAGGTATTGACAAGACTGAACAAAGGAATTGTGTCACGAACGAAACTTTATGCAGCAGTGCTGGTTTGTCGTTACATTTTCAAGGAGGAATTTGAGACACAGAAGCAAAACAATCCCATCAAAAGCACAAAAGAAACACATGGTGAGCTTATTGTGCTAGCAATAATTAAAATCTGCTCTTAATTTGTGGTCTTCTAAAAAATGTCAACTTGTTTTTTTTATAATTCTTTTTTATTTGAATCAATGTCACCATGATCACAAACCAAACTGTCACACTGTGATTCCTCGCAGCAAGAATGCGAACAAACAAACTGACATTCTTCCTGCAAAAACCTGCTTACTGACATCCAATAAGCAAACATTTGAGTCACCTCGCCACACGCCGCACCCTGGGTCAGTAAAACACGGCGTCCTTGTTGAAAACAACCCATGTCCTCAATTACAAACACAATGACTTGGTGTAGTGCTAGCATAAAGCATGAGGCTGCAAGTGGTAAATAAGGTCTTGTGTGGGGGAAGGACAAATATGAGCTCTGACCTCCCTCAAGATGTAATTAGACACATATTCAGCTGTTTCTGGATACATGGCTGTCTGTTTTGTCTTGGTTCTGGCGAGTGCTGCCTGCTTGGTAAGTATGTGCATTTGCTGTGAAGTATTTACATTTGTGCCTTTTTGCATCTGGGTGTGTTCCTTAGCCATACCAAAGGGACAATACGTATCTGTTTTAGCATCTAGAATCTCCTCAGGTGAAATCAGCCTGAGCACATCTCTTCTAAAACAGAGTCTCATTCAGAGCTGCATCAGAGAAAGCCATGCAGGTACTAGCACCACAGATCCTCAGGCTGGTTCACCCTGAGGCCAAATGACCATCAAAAAAACCCAAAACTTCTTCTTTGTCACTTTTGTGCTTTATGCTAATTTTAGCCTTTTTCCCACATCCCCAGTGCATCCCAGTTTTTTTCCTCTTGTTTTCCAGATATGAGGAGAATTCTTGAGTTAATGATCTCTGAATAATTGTCAGCGAAAAATAGCATTGTGACTCGAACTAATGCACTTCGGAAATGAAAAGCAGGCTTTGAGATTTAATGCAGGGTAAGCCCACTCAATGGGATTACATTCGGAAAACAATCAAACATGATTGCTGTGACACGCAGTAGATGGGACTCATTTCTCTGGCCTTCATCCCGCTGTTAAGTATCCACAAAATCCACTATGTTTTACAATTGAAAGAAATCGGATGGGTTGGCCTCAATAACGCCGCGTTTCTTCTGTATGTCAGAAGAATGGAGTTTGTCTTTTGAAGAGAGTATAGCTCTGCTGGAGGTGCAAACATAAGCTTGTCATACAGCGCTTTTTTTGGGGGGGGGGCTCATTAAATCTGCAGACGTGCCCTACTTTCCTCTTCCTCCTCCATTGGACTCTCGTGCTAGTGAGGATATTTACTGGAGGATGAGAGTGGGGGTGTTTCATTAAATATCCATACACCCCGAGCCTTTCTGCAGTGTTACTTGACATTACGCAAGCATGTGTGTAAGAGAGAAGCCTGGCAAGAAGGTGCAGTACATATTATGTGTTTATCTCCATGAGCTCCTGCCCTTTGGAGTACTTCCCCATCCTGTTGTGGTTCAGACATCCAGCCTGCTCCCATCTATCTCCACAAACATCCTGATAAGCCTGTCTTTCTAACCTTCCCCCATCCTCCTTTTATTTCCCTGCAGCCCTCCTTCGTGTGACATTGGACAGCCCAGGATTCCTTCTCTGCCACACCCACCCACCTCCCCACACTCCTCTACTCCTTTCCCATCCCCCTCCCCTTTCTCTCCACCATACTCTAAAAGCTGTCAAAACACTGTGCTGCCTTCTCAATATCAAAGCCTGCTGAAAAATATAGGCCCATGTTACTGGAGCTCAAACTGAATTCCAGAAACACGCAGAAACATGTTTTGACTCTAAACTAAAGTTAAAATAAATTATTCACAGAATAACCACACACAAAAAAACGCTGTCACTCTCCAGTATCATGCTCTGCACAGGGCGTGTGTGAAAGTTTCATATGGAGTGAGCAAAGAGATGGTCAAATCCAGGAAAGTGCATGGAAACCCCACAGATTTTTCTCTTCTTTCATCATATTTCAGAATAATTGAAATCCTCAATTGTGCCGCGACTAGTGACCTGGACTTTTTGTAATGAAACTGAAGAACGGAAAGAGGAAGTACCAAGGTCATTTTTTTTTTGCGTATTTCAAAAATGAAAGAAACCACAGAAATTGTCATGATGTCTCAACACAGAAGTGTTGAGCCACAGTTCTGTTTTGTCAGTTATATTTCCCTTTCTTTTCTATTTCGCTTGAATTTCAAAGGGGCATCGATACCAGTTTACATGAAATCCAAACATTACAGATGGAACTGGATTTTACTTGATTTTACATTTGCAGTTTTGATCAGTTGCATCCCAGAAGGAGGAGAGGGCATCGACTTAGACCCCTATGATGAAAGCTCCAACAAAGCTAAAACACTGGGGTCCCACCCTGGAGCCAAGCCTGGGCTCGGGGTGTTTTTGAGAGCACCTTAACCTATGGTGCCAAAATCAGACATTCCTTGAGGCTCACTGACTGTAGGAGGAGCTGTAGTGGTTTGGTGTTTTGTGGATTGGACAGAGGTCAAATCCAGAGGCCTTTGTGGTTCGAACCCTGTCTGTTTAAACTGTCTTTGGCAACATGAAACCTCACCTCTCTGATCTTTCGGTACTGTTCACGAGTGAGAAAGTAGCTGGTTATAGAGTTTCAAAACCTGTTTCTTGTTTATCGCCAGTGAAAATCAATGGCACAGTTGCTAAACAGGAAATGAGGTAATATCTGTGCCACTGTTTCATGTGCTGACACCAAATTAAGTGTGATTTGATCAAGCTGTCAGGATGCCTCTGTCCTGATAAACTGCTTGGTTGTTTCACTGCCTTATATATATGCTATATTCTAATTGGACTTTGGATTAAGAGGGGCCATACAAACCTAACCCTACCTGAACTGTAGTCACCTGTGTAGAACAAATATTTTTTAAAGCTTAAATTAACTGGTACTCCTCACTTATTTTTTGGCATAGGTAGAAAACTGCAGTGCTTCATCAAAACTAAAAAAAAATGCTGGGGCTGCTGTAAGTGCAGCCTCACAGATTTCTTATGGTACATTTGTAGACTCCACTATTTCAAGAAGTTTGACAAAAGGAAATGACAGAGCAGATTTTCAGTTGTAGCCTGAGGCCACCTAACAAGGGCCACATATCCATCCTGTCATGGAGAAAGAAGAAAAAAATCACACTGGCAAGACTCCTGCACTAGACTCAAACCCATGAATGACTGCTTGTGTGATATTTGCTCAGACTTGATGTACATGCTGGTAGATTCAGAGCCTCTGCAGACCGCAGACCCTCTTTCACTAGAACTAGGGAAAAAAACAGCATACCTAAGAAAGATCCATCACTCTCTTGACTTAAAGAGCATTTGAGGTGAGCGATGACTGTGGTGTATTCTAATAAATTTATACAGTGAAGCTTCACCACGCAGTTAATCTTGGTGGGCAAAATTGTATTAAGGCAGAGATTTTTATCACCAAACAGATAAAAAAAAAAGTTTATTGTACTTGGAGCCAAAAGCATCAGGTGCACCAACCAGTTTGTAATTTAATGGCCAGTGGAGGCTGGAGGCTATTCCAGTGCTTTATTTAACTCTGGTAAAACAAGTTTTGATAAATGACAGGCACCGGAAAAGTTTTAGGCTTGATTTCAGATCATTATCAATAAGGAAACTATCTCACTCTGAAGGTATCATAAACAAAAAGTTGCAACCAAAATCTGCCGACTACTGTCTGCACTGCAGGTTTGTTTTGAACCAAGGAGCCTGCATATTGTTAAAAAACCCATTAAAACAGATGACAGAGACACAGTGCTATTCTAACAGATGCCATCCATCATATTCCAGCAAGACTTTACTGAGCTGCTAATTATCACACTTAATAGAAGTACTTTTTCATTTTCAGTTAGACCTGTTACAGTTTTGGTGGCAGCGACGAGGCGTAGCGATACATAAAACAGGTGATGTGCAGTAACTTGTTCATTTCTGGCAGAATGAAGCTGCTGTTGACAGGAATATAACTGGAATCAATGCTGCCTTACAGAGTGACATTGGGGAGGGTGAGAAGAACAAATTGAGTTGCCTCATTTATAGTGATTGATAACGTTCACCCATGTCTCTGCAGGTCTCTATAAAATGAAAGAATGTCTCTGTTTACCAGGAAATAGTGTGAACCTTTAAAATTCCTCACGTTGTGTTTTTCCATCTGTCCAACTGGATACCATTGTATCTATCCAGGTATAACCCTGCATCCATAGTATTAAGATTATGCAAAGTCTAAGCACCACAGACCTCAAGTAAAGCAACACATAACCGCTGCCACTTATTGCAGAGATGTCACTGTTTTACTGGTAATAACAGAAACATGCAGGCTTCTCGCTGTCAGAGGAACATTCTCAAAGGAGCCACCACCAGCCAGATAACTGAGTAAAAGCCCATCCGCCATGCAGACAAGACAGCAAACAGGCACCTCCCCCAGCACTTATCTGTCACTAGGCACACCAGCCTGCACAAGAAGGGCACATGACTGTATTTATCTATGAATGTGTGTGAGATATAATTGTACACTCTGATGGGATTTCATGCTGATTCTCGTACAGCGGTTTCAGTGCCAGGTTGTCAGATGCATTAACTGTAATGTACAATGACCAGTGTTGGGACTAACGCGTTATTAAGTAACGCGTTACAGTGACTACGTTATTATTGTGGTAACGAGCACGGTAACTAGTTATTATGCCAAAATCAGGAACGCGTTACTCGTTACTGGGATTTAGATAGGGTCGTTACTCGTTACTTCGTGTGGTGGCTATCACGGAGCTTCCACAGATTCAGTAACGTTAGCAAGTGGTGGAGGCCAGCAGGTGGATGAAGGAAAAGAGACCCGAGGCGGCCGCCGGTCCAAGTGTGAACTGAACCTCAGGTAAGAAGTTATGACCTGCAGTCTCTCTGGGTCAGATATGAACCAAGTGTAGGTGGAGTTTATTTTCGTTATTCTGACTTTCTCCGTACTGCGTGCTAGCTAGCATGACGGAGTTTCTATACAGCTGGGTGGTGCTATGAAGTTAATGATGTTGAACTTTATTTTGTTCATAAGTTATTAGAGTTGCCAACCGTCCCGTCTGGTATTCAGAGAAAATATTACGCGTTTCTTATTGAGGTGAAAAGGAACAGTTTGTCCCGGACTTCAGCTGCAATGAAAAAGGCACAAAGCTGGAGTTATTCTGTCTTTGCTGCACAGCTGCCTCTCCTCTCATTCTCTCCCCCTCCCTCTCCCATTTCTACTTCAATCATGAAACTGATCAATGATCAGCTGATCAGCTCTCTTGTTTGTTTATCGCTCACTTTGCGCCGAAAGAGGAAACCAGCGGATGTCGCGCTAAACAACAGCAGCACGTTTAAGCTTGATCAGCTGTTGTTAGAATTTATTTAATATTAATTTCTAGTATCAGCTGATGTTTGCTGGAGCCACAGCTGTAAAGCTGCTGGTCATGATATGGTTTGGTTATCTGGTGAGAGGGAAACATGAAGATGAAAGCAGGAGATGTCCTTACTGAATCATCAGAGCTGTGATGGAGAAACAGGTTTACCTTTTAGGTGACATGGATGAGTTGAAGTTATGAACTGTTTCTGAGACACAAATAACACCAGGATCCTTTTCTAAGCAGCTGACAGCTGGTGACTGTGCAGGGGCGGGTCTAGCAAAGTGTTGCCAGGGGGGCATGTAGGGCATTAACAGGGAAAGGGGGGCACAAAGAAATACTTTTCTTTCTTATTCTCATTTAAAATGTCTCGCTTTTAAAAAATAATTATCTGAATCTTACAACAAACGATTGATAGATTGATGCATATATACCATCAGAACAGTGAACATCACTGTCACAACAGTGTTTATTTTCATTCAAAGGCTTTATGATTTTTCCTATAATGGTGGGCCGGTCTCTAGTCAAAATGCCCAGGACAATTTTCTGTCCCAGTCCAGCTCTGTATGCAGCTCATCTGCAGTCTGGTGTTACCTACATCTTCCTATTCAGAAGGCAGAATTTCCGAGTTCTGAGTACAATCAAAGCACCACGACTGCAGTTTTTGTGTTGGATGTAAAAGGCTAGAAGACTGCAAAGTTATGGAAGCAACACATTAACAAGAGAATTCTGAGTAAAACCAGTTACTTTCCCTAGTAACTAGTTACTTTGAAAGTAACGAGTAACTTGAAGTAACTGAGTTACTTTTGAGAGAAGTAACTAGTAATGTAACTAAGTTACTATTTTAAAGTAACTTACCCAACACTGACAATGACTAACACAAGCCTGTTCTTATGCCCTGTCACCGACTTACCACACGTGGTGTTTCCCTCAGCCGTCAACAATGACTTCTCTTGTGAAATGTGGGGCAGAACGTCTGTCACCACCTCAATAACAAAGTGTCTTTCGCTTTAAAGGTTTGTTTTACACTCACTCATTGTGTAACGCACTGCTAGACCAGGGGAAAAAAGGAAACTGAAAGCAAAAAGAAGAAGTGCTTTTCTTTTCCACCTTTACTGAGGAATTTACAAATAGGTGCAGTAAAAGGCGCTAAAAAATCCCCTACCTTTCCCAGCCTCACAGAGAAAAGGAACTGGGTAATCCAGCTACGTCTATGAGTAAAGAGTCCCTAATTTAACAAAGATTTACAGACAGTTTACTCTTTCTTTGTCGTATGAAAAGAGGGGACAGACAAGGACAAAAAAGCACACAGTGGCTTACGAAAATCCCCAAATCCCAAATGCCACTTTTTTTTAACACAACAGCCGAAAGGTCTGGTGTTAGAAGGACTTAAGGATTTCCTCACTCTCAGGTCACCGATGTCACAATTTAAAAATGAGAATCTCAGGCACAGAAAATGATGATCCCCTCTTTGCATTCAAGTACGAGCTTTATATAGCGAACAGTAGATTATAGACTTAAGCCACGCTCCCCATCATCATCATCAGTCAGTAAAACGGTGTAGCTGAGCAGCATCAGGGTCTTTGTTCCAAACACAGTCAAGTTTAGGGAAGGTTTAAGCCCAGGAGAGTATGTGGAGTCTCACAGCTGCTGCTGGGACCAGCTTTTATCCACTTCGCTAAAGCAGTAAATGCGGCCTCCTGTTGTGCTCCCTGTGAGTCTTTGTGGGAAGCTCTCCAGGAGTCTGGTTAGTCAAAGATTGTTAAACATAGTTTCAAAGCTAACTGATTCATCAGTGTCATGTTGAGGGGGGAGTTTAAGTTTTTTGTTTCCTAATGAAAAATCAAACAGCAATGACTGGAAAACAGACCTACTTTGTGCTGATAAAGGACTTTCTTCCTGGAACTGGCTTGTAGGGACCAAAGCTCGTGAAGGGCAGTCCATCAAGAGATGACTCACTTATAAAGCTTCTTTTGGAGATTTTGCCTTTTTTCAATCAGTTTGGAGCACACTGGACATAAACACACAAACACAAATCTGCATATGTGGTGTTTTTATGGATAAAAACCCCCAAAACAAAACAGATAATGTAATTTGGAGCTGTCACGTGTATCGGCTGATATTTATGATATAAATCCCGCTAGTTAATTTATAAGCACATTTAAAAACTGCAAGAGTTGACCAAAGTATTACACAACTAAAAGAAAAGGAATAAAAGCAAAACAGTCAAAATAACACACTATAAATAAACAGACACAAATAAAAAGCAGAAGCCGACACTCAGTCTGGTTTAAATGCCAAATAATAAAAATGAGATTTCAGGCAGGTTTTGAAAATGTCGAGTATTGATGAGGTCCTAATGTGAAGGGGCTGCTTGTTCCAACTCTACTTGGTGTGGGATATTATAGCAACATAGATAAAAGTTCAATAACGTAATTTGTATGCACTACAAGCACAACAATGAAAGACGTTGAGGCGGTGATAGACCTGCTGTGTGGTCTGTGGCTTTTTGTCGGACTCGGGACCACGGTGTTGGTTTTCTGGAGTCATTTCCCTCATTGGTCTGGATTTTTGTGAAGGAGTCGCTCTCATGACTCATTGAGTGACACCTCTTAAAGGCCAATTGGTCGCATGTGGTATGCTGACGTGACATTTTTTGATTGACCAACATTGCTTGGAAACCTGTCTGAGTAGGTACTAAACAAGTTCCTACCACCTAATGGAAACCCCAAAAAACCGAGTTGAGCCAAGCAGGTACTGGGATGTGCTCAACTTGGGAATGACGTCATACCCAGCTCCAGCATCTGACTTCCAAGACAAATGAAGCGCACGATTAACCTTCACAAACTGGCTTTGACGACAGCATTTGTTTATTTATCAAATATGAAGGTGTCAAAAATCACCCCTAGGGTGTTATAAAACTTTCCAAAGGGCCAAGATCACTGTAAGGCAGGCGTGAAGGTCAAAGGGTCTGAAATGGACAACTTCAACTTTTAAAAAAAAAATTCAGGCTCAGAAAATTTAACACCATTTGTGACTTTATATCATCAAAGGGGTTCTAGTTTTACAGTGCTGACTTCCTGTGGCAAGTAGGTTGTGGTTTGACTCGTTTCGTAGCGACACATCTAAATTCTCTGTAAAACATCCTAGGACATAGCGCCAGCATCTTGGAGAGTAGCACATGTGTCCCAAATTTCATACATGTATGTGAAACAGTGGTCAGGCTCCTTTAGTGCAATTTTGTAAGAGGCATTATGGAGTTTTTCACACCCCTGTGTGCAGTACCCATAATATATATACATTTTAATCATGCTTGACATGTGTTCAAGATTTAATTAATTTTTTAGCATCGGGCCCTAAAAAAGCATAAAAGCGTCTTTTAAAAGGAGCCAGGTGATGTGATTCAACATCTGACTTTGTGGTTGCCTCCTCGCTGTGGTGTTTTGGGCATGTCCAACAGGGAGGACCCCCCCCCCCCCCCCCCAGGTCTGTCCCAGGACACGCTTGAGAGATTACATCTTTCAGATAATTTGGGAACATATGGATGGGAGGTCTGAGTGTCATTGCTTTGATGGCAACAGAAAATGAATGGATGGATGAATGAAGACAGATAATAAAAAGGAATTCTAACAGGCCCTTTGCATTGTCATTACTGTGGGCCTGGAAAACAGTACGTGAATATAACAGTAGTCGGTTGCGATTCACAAGTACATCTGATGAGACAAATTACAACACATTTCATACATTATTACTCACCGGACGGACAAAAGTTAGTTAAGGGTGTGTGTCTGTGTGTGTGTGTGTGTGTGTGTGTGTGTGTGGGGGGGGGGGGGGGGGGTGTATGTGATTCAATAAGAAACAGCGATCCAAAGCACAACCACAGCACGTTTTTTGATTTAATCTCAGCTGCTTCACATCCTTTTCATCTGCTGGATGGAATGAAGGTCCACATCGTATGTTGTGTGTTGTTTTAGAGTCCAACAGGCATCTCTCGGTCACTGGCTAAGCTCCACACGCTGATGTCACCTCTTGGCACTACTTTGTGATCTTTGGACCCGATCAGCAATTTTGCTGCAGCTGACCAATCGGCTGGAGGGGTTTTGACCCCAGGCGGTGATGTCATGCAGCAGGCAATGCAAACAAATGGTGCGGTGGGGTGCACGAGCTGGGGCAGGGGCAGTACAGAGGCATTGTTTATAGAGCCTGACGGTTGTCTGGGCAGCGCAAACAGGCTGCCAGCTGTGACACTGTTGATTTTGCACTGGACAGGCTGTATATTTAGTGCACTCACCGGTGGCTGTGTGTGAAGTTATTGTGCCAAAGTTTGTTATGGTTACTGCCAAAGCTCTTCAAACTCTCCTGGATCTTATCTCTCATTCATTGCCCAGTTAAATTACGTTTTTCAAAAAATTATAATTTTAAAGAAGCTTCTGTGCATAATAAAAATCTCCACAGCAAAAATATCAGTGAAGCGTGAACACCAATAAACTTTATTACACTTTAAGTAAGCGCTGAGTACGCTGCCACTTCCTGTCTCGAAGCTGTTGCACAAATGTGAGTCACTTGCTCAGCAGCAATGCAAAGTGGCATGAAGTGGCATAGTTTTGAGCTGAATGTGTGAAACATCCCCTGTATCCTGAGGGTGGGTGGGAGGTTGGATGTAGATGAAAGGTGGAAGAAGTGAAGTAATTTGAAGATTAAAACTGTTGATATCGAGCCGCTGACATCGCGAACCTGGCGGGGGAAAGCACTTCTCAAGTTACGCTGTTTATCTAATGGCTTCTTTATACGTGACACCCTGTGTGTGTGTGTTGACTCGTGGCTAAACAAACGAGCTGTGAGGTAGGGAAACCAAGCCACTGAGGTAACCAGATGACAGAGGACTCAGGGAAACACCCAAATAAAATAGAAGAACCATATGTTGTTTGTATGTAATCTCTTCACACAGAAACCACTTCACTTTATTTTTCCTGCCTGCTTTGGGTTACTTGAGGTTACAATAAATGAAAAAAAAAATGCTTCCTGACAAAGCCGCGGTCTCCCCCTTACACTTCTCAAAAAGAATAATTAGCTCTGTGAGTAATCACTCTTGTTATGCATCATAAAATACAAGCTATTTATCACAGCTCTACACTGAGAATTTGCAGCTTCTTGGAGAGAGCAGAGATTAGCGGGGTGGGGTTGCAAAATGGGACCCCAGGGCCTCTGAGCCCCTCAGGAGACAGACGAGAACCACAGTCTTTGGGTTTGAACACCAAGACTGTCTGTACCCTCTCCTCCTTTGTGGTTATTCTGTGTAAGTGGCGCTCAGCTTTGGAAAGTCCTGCTGCCTGCAGTCTTTGATTCTTGGAAGGATTAGTAGACCAGAATCATGTGACCTCCAGTTTGTGTTGGTTGGCAGTTGCAACGTGCTATCTGTGGTATTCAAAGTACAGCTTTATAGGCTGTGCTGTATTTAACAAAGTGCTTGTAAAAGCTGTGGATCACAGTAAACATTAATAGCACTGTGTTCATATTTGATACACACTCAGGTGCCAGTTTATGAGGAACAGTGTTGCTTCATTCGCGTATAGAGCTGTGGTGCTATTAAATCAACCTGAATAGTGCTCTACTGAAGCCAAGGAGACAACAGGGGTCCACAGACTCCTTGGTGAATGGACTTACTCCCCATGCATGTTCGACTCTACCAAGACTGCCCTTTGGCACCAAATTGAACAAAATATTAGTGGGAATTAGTGCTAATTGTACGACCACTGGTTTGAAGTATAGATGAAGGACAGATGTTCGAAATCCTCAAATGAAAAATAGTTGAATAGAAAGTTAGCAAATGGAATTTGGGATTCTTGTGACGTTAGAAGCGCTGTAGGGTAAAAAGGGCAAAAATAAATATTTTATGACATAACTTAAGTAGAAAGGAAAAAGAATGGAAAAGAAGACAGAGAAATTCATATGCATCAGTCAAAAGGAAAACCCCGTTAGTGTCAGATGATCAATGGGAATGTGGAGTTAGATGGACTGATTCGTTCTGCAGTGGGCCGCAGACATTTCCCCTGTTTGTATGAAATGTGGCATTCATAGCAGTAGAAGTAATCTGATCTTCTGATGTAAATCACATTTTATAGTTGATGAAATTATATGACTTATGGATAACCTTAAAAGCAGAAATGAAGGAGTTTGAATCTTTTAATTAGATTGTACACAATATCATTTCAATTATGCCTGCGCGACTAGTTACACAAAGCAGTCACGGCTGTATTGGAGCTGATTAAGCCAAATTTAATGGGCATCTAAACCTGGCTTCGCAGTGACTTCTCCTACTGCACTCAACAGCGACAAGTAAAGTAAAAGGGGAAATGCACACCAGAGAAGTTGGCACCTGGCATCCCAAATATTAAAAAGGTTATTAATGTTTTATTTTTCCCTATAAAGATGCACGCTTCCTGTTTTTCCAACCATAGGAAAAGTATACTAATGATTGCTTTGTGTTTTTCTCCCCTCTGTGTGTAAAAATGTCCTGAATCATTAGGATGAGCAAAGTGGAAATAAACTCATCGGCGTTTACAGCCTGTCTCTAAAAGCAGCAGGGACTGGACTCTTTTGTCGCTTTTATGGACTCTCTTTACCTCGTACACCCGACGGTTCAGCCAAGGGGAAAGCACTGCTTGTTGGTGCATTTTCAAAGCTGCCACCGATTGTGCTTTTATAATGGATACTTACAGGATCAGAGATATCCAGAAGAACAGGGAGCCATTACGGTTAGAGACTGCCACTGCCATCGAATCAAACGTGCACTGAGCGCTAAGTAAAATATCTATAAAAACTGCCATAAAAAGAATAGCATGCATGAAATGAATAATACATGCACAGTCCAAACACCTAGATATATACTCATTTTCACTTTTCTTTCTCCTAAGAGAGTAAATAATAAGATGTGAAACTAGAATAAACACCAAATATTACCTCAAAGATGAGAAGAAATGCAACAAAATCACTCGCACTTCCTCTTAAAGATATGAAACTCAGATAATGCTATCTGGTCCAGCAGAAGAAAGAAAACAATTTTGAGCAACCCCAGTTTGATGTCCCTGATCATTGTGGCCTCTTTCATCAGCAAATAAAAGCCCCATTTATTCGATTAGACCTCCTAGTCAAACAGATTTCCACTTTCTCCAAAGACATACTATATATGCCAACTACTGGTTTAAATAAGTTGGTCCAAAATAGCTTCTGAAGTAGTAGTTCTCTTTTCCCATTAACTGAAAATATAATAATTAAAAGGCACATCCCCCCCAAGACCCAGATTCTTTTATTTGTTACCAAAAATACACAAACCCCCAACAGACTGGCCAATCCCAGGGAAATGCCCACTAGGACGCCCAATCATCTCAGATTGTGGCAGCGAATCATACGGATCAGCGGAATACCTGGACCACTTCCGTAAAACACAGGAGCTGTATCAAGGACACAAATTACTTCATTGAAAAAGTGAAATTCCTAACACAAATACCTGAATCGTATTTTCTGTTTTCCATGGATGTAGGAGATCTCTACACAAACATCGACACACACGGGCATGACAAACTCTGCAAAACAACCCAGATGAGAAAAGACCAGATGAACACATATTGGACCTGCTACACATGAATCTAACCTGTAATGACTTTGTATTCAACCAAAAGACCTACCTACATATCAAGGGAACGGCCATGGGCAAACGTTTCTCGCTGGCCTATGTAAATACGCCTATGGCAGAATGAGAGGAATCTGCCTTTCTCAAATGTTCCAGACTCCCTCTAATCTACCTCAGATACTGTATCTGGATGATATCTGGGGTATCTGGACCCACTCTGCCAAGGACTTTGAGGGATTTGTCCAAACCCTAAACAACCACCACCCTTCAATAAAACTCAAACCAACCCTAGACCCAACAGAAATCAACTTCTTGGACACCACCACATTCAGAACACGTAAATTGGACATCAAAATATACTTCAAACTCACAGACTCCAATGCACTATTACACAAAACAAGCTTCCATCCGAAACATACATTCAAGGGCATTGTCTACTCTCAACTCAGAGTTCATTCTGAACATGGAATGAAGAGTGAGAACAATCAACCGCCACATTGTTTCGAGCCCTAAGAAGCAGGGGCTACCCCCAATCCCTACTGAGGCAGATAAAGAAAAAGTCTAACACAGAGAACGGTCAATGAATCCCGGATAAGGGAGAAACAAAAACTAATCCTGATCGTCTCAAATTATTCTTCCTACGCAGTGAAAGCACATCAGGTCTTGAAGCAGAACTTTCATAGGACACTTCAAGGGTCGGTCATGCAGGAAAACTGCAAAATAATTTCAGCATACAAGAAAAACCCTAATCTCCAGGATCTACTGGTAAGGGCCAAACTATCGGAATGGGATAAGTAGATCCCACTGGCAAAATACACAGTGGTAAGAAATTACCAAAATCGAACGGCCTTTCAACAGAGAGCGGGTAATCTATCAAACTCTGTGCACCTGCTGCAATGTCGGAAGTGACCCATAAGCGACACGTGTAAGCCCGCGCATTACCTAGTAGCCATCCACTCCAAACCAATATCTGGCTACTAGGCCAAATTTGGGGGGAAAATTTCCCAAACCCTAATCCCCCCTAACCCTAACTCCAGTAGGATGAAGGGGTTAAAAATTGAAAATTAAAAATTTATAAATTTGGAGAATATGTAGGGTTGATAAAATTGTTGGAGGGAATTAGAAATTTGGTCTGTTAAAGTCTTTAAATATTCAAAATTTAGAATGAAAAATTTGCAATATTTACAAAGATAAAATTTTATGATTAAAATTTTTTCATGTAAATATGATGAGCAAACATGATTTGGGGGTATAAAAATTTGCAAGTACAAAATACATATTAAAACACGTGTAAAAGTTTGGGAAGAAAATTTTCCATATTAAAAAATTAATTACAAATTTGTAATGCCAATATGATGTAAACATGAGGGGGTATAAAAATTTACTACAAATAAAAATATATTGTAATCCATGGGGAATCTATTATTTAAAATTGAATGAAAGGGGCCACATACACAATAATGGGCTTCTGTGACTTGTGAATGAGAAAGGAAAAAGCAAAGGTGAAACTTTACTGAACAGTGATTATAAAAGGAGCATGACAGAGAGCGAGGGCATTTCGCTTAAAACACCGAAGCAGCAACACAGAGACAAAGGCTACGTTCACACTGCAGGCTCAAGCGCATCAAATCCGACTTTTTTGACCCTATGCGACCCATATCCGATCATGGTATGACAGTGTGAACAGCACAAATCAGATATTTTCAAATCTGACCTGGGTCACTTTCGTATGTGGTACTGAATCCAATACATACCTGATGTTTTAGAAAGCGACTGCTGTTTGAACGGTCATGTCGCATTAAATACATCTTTTACGTCACTGACACAAGACAGACGCCAATTATCAGCGCCAGAGAAACGCATTTTTGATCAAAAAATCGGAATTGAGCATTAAGACCTGCAGTGTGAACGTAGCCTTAGAGACACAAAGTATTATTTTTTTAATTGTTTTTGTGCCATAGCCTGAAGAAGCCTCTTTTCACAGCCGAAACGTCACGACGGCACAAATTTAAACTTAATTACATTTAATTTAATTTTACTGAACTTTTATTTCTGTTGGTTTATTTTATTTCAATTTATTATAAAAACAATTAAAAACATTTAATTTCATTTAAAATTGTTTTATTTATCATTACTAGATAACATAGGCGGCATTAAAAATATTTCAAAAATCAACAGAATAAAAATTTAAAAACAACAACAAATAAGTGTAAAGTCACAAACCCGGATGGGTTATTTTGATAATGAGGATGGATGGATGTTGGTGCGTTATTGGAAAAGCCAGTGTCGCTCAGGGCGCGCCAGCGGGTCACCTGAGGGATGGACTGTGCACGTCTTCCTGCCTTCGACTGAGGGGGGAAGAGTCAGTCTTCATTCCCTAACCATTTAGTAAACCATATAGTAAAAAACATTTACCAAACCTACATAAAAATCACAAATAACACTTATTTAAAAACCTTTTAGTAATAGGATAAAAACACAAAAAATACAAAAAATACAAAAAAAAAAATAATAATATTAAGGCAATTCTTCATAAACAATAAGCATTTTACTTACAAACATCATTTAAAAAAAATAGAATTCACGTAGGTATTCATGTTGCTCTCCAAAACATTGGCTGTTATGGTTATGAAGTCCATGCTTTTGAAAATGTCTTAATAGTGTGGTGTTCGTCTTTGGGCCCCGCTTTGTGTGGTGTTGGTGGGCATACAGTTTTGTCCCTAGGGTGTTTCCCGTTTCCCCCACAGAGTGTTTGTGACATTTCCAACATAGTAATAGATATAGTCACAGGTGGTCGAAGATAGATTTCCACTCCATTTTTGGAAGAAGGTCCTTTGATCCTGGTGATTCCTTAGTACTGGTGGATACTTTGGGGGTGGGAATGAGGGAAAGCAGAATAGTTAATAGTTAATCCTTAAGGAAACAAATATCATTCTGTGTTTGCTTTCATCTTTACATCTGAGAAACCTTGCCTCTCTTAGATACCCTTTTTATAACCAGTCATGTTACCGATCTGTTGATAATTAACTAAATGTTACTCCTGCTTTTTTTTAAAGCACTCGCGTTTCCAGCTTTTTGCTGACTCTGCCCCAAGTTTTTTGAGACATACTGCTGCCATTAAATTCAAAATGACTTCATCATTTCCATGAAACAGTAAAATACCTTTGCTCAAACATTTGATTTGGGTTTTTTTTATGTTTTATTGTGAACAAAATACGGGTTTGTGAGATTTGTGAATCACTGGATTCTGTTTTCATTTTATTATTACTATAATTTTTACATTTCAGCATCCCAACACTTTTGAAATTTGGGTTATATTCCTACAACTTAAATTTCCCCTTAATGTTTCCCAAGTGCCAGGCCTTTTTGGAACATTACATGGTGACATCCTGAGAATGGTGCCGTGTTTGTAGTGATGCAGATGGTGTACCGGTGTGAAAATGAAGCTGTCAGTTTACCACCCCCACCTGTGGCCAAAAGAATGAGATCAGAGATGAAGAGTACGTGCCTGGGCTATCCTTGACAGGTAGGGTGAGGAATTCTGTAATTCCGGAGAGACTTTGAGTAAAGCTGCTACTACTTCACATTGAAAGGAGCCAGCTGATGTGGTTTAGGCTTCTCCATCTTCAAGACAAAGTGTTTTGGGCATGTCAAACTCAGAGAACAAAGCCAGGGCACGCTGGAGAGATTATATCTCTTGGCTCGCATAGGAACACCTCAGTGTCCCCCTGGAGGAGGCAGCTGGAGAGTAGGGATATGATGATATGAAGCAGAGGATGGGTGGATGGATGGGATAGCTTTTCCATTATTTACAGTTTGAAATAACTCTTATTCATCTTTTACTGCCCCTCAGTTCATCCTGTCTTAAACAAGTCATTTTGGCTCTCTTTCCTCTCCCTTTTTCCCATTTTCAGCTTTGGATTGGCTGTTCCTTACACACAGAAGGATTATCAGGCATGGAGCCATCTGCTGCGACCAGTTGGGGTGAGAGAAGGAAGAGAGGACTAAATAGGGAAAGCAGAGTAATTCTGTTTGAAAGAAAGGTGATGGTCTTTGTTAATAACGTTTGAACAAAGTGACTTAAGGCACATGAAAACGTTTTTCTAAACCTTAAGGAAAGTAAACTATCTTTTGTGTTTGTTTTAAATCTGATTATTCCTTCTCAGGTTACCTGCATTTTCTCCTCTTGCCACCGACCTTGCCGACTTTAGAGTGTAATGTCATTTTAGCAGGCTGGGTTACAACCTAACCGGGCGACTGTTGCTTATGTCCACCAGTAAGGAAGTTTGCTTGTCGGTGTGGTAATTCAGCTGCCACCAGCAAACCTCTGCATTTGATCAGTTTATCAAATAAAGTGTTTTTGGATCGAGCAGTTGATCTGATTCTTTCTGTTCTCTTTATAACATTAGACAGAAAGCGGAAAGAACACTGTAACAACATCTGGAGTCAAAAGGAAGGTAAAGTTGTAGTGAAACCTCGAACTAAAACATCAGGACTTCCACCCAACAGCATCCTTAATGCTTTCCTTCTCTTCCTTATTGTCTGCTCCCTTCTTCCCATGCACACTGACAATTTCTGTAAGGAGGCACCACAAAGCAGAAGAAAGAATCTTTCTGTAAAGTCTAATCCTGGGGAGCTGGAGAAAAGGGTCGGCTGAGGTTTCTCTCTCTTTCTCTCTTTGTGCCTGTCCAACAGCCCTGTTTCTTGATGAAAATGTCCCGCTGGATGAGAGCATTAGACGCCCGCTCTAATCCCGTGTAATTTCCCACAATCCCCTTTGCTTGCATCCTGCCAAGGAGGCCTTCGGCGCCCCGCTGAGCCCCTAGCTGTTGGCTTTGGCGTTCCTACACCCCTGCTCAATCAGTTTCCTCCACTGGCAGAGAGGAAACAAGACACTCAGTCTCTCCTTCCCTCCTCCCTTTCATCTTTCTTTTCATCAGAGTCAAAGCAGAGGCAACTAGCAGCCTACTGATGAGTGCGTCCTCAGATGGTGACCTTTGGCAGAAGCGAGCCATGCTAAAGAGACAGACAGATTTTAGTCATTAGCAGAATTAAAACCTTGGTCCACTGCTGGTTGACCCAAATCACATCTGCGTGTGTGTGATCTTGTGCCATTGTTCTCGTCCACTGCTAACCATGTGTTTATGTGCAAGGCTGTGTACATTTGCCATCGTCATAATCCTGCTCAATCTCTTTCTTACGTAAAATGCTTTATGATCATCTTTTGTTTCTTTTTTTGTCGCAGCAGGGGAAAGAAGTGAGCGACACTCTGCTTGTCTATTTTAGAAATATGGAGCACTGGAGATGAATCTATTATACATGCTAGTAGTTGTGTAAGTTGGAGATGAAAGGGGCTTTGAACAAAAGCACATGACTGTGTAAATAGCACATTGGTTGCTCATCAATGACCCATTCAGGGGATGTTATCCATGCACGCTGCAGAGATTTCTACTTAAGCGCACTTATTAAAGTCAGCACTTTTAATCTAGTCCCAGACTGATGTGTCTGCTTGGTGCTTAGTTACTGGATTTGGCATCCTATTGTGAACTTTGCTCTTACTAGACATGGTTAAAAAAAGCTCACTGTGAAATGACCCATTATTAAAGTGTGTGTACAGTGTACTACGGTGGGTTTATGCATTTATGCAAGTGTAGCAAGGGGCTGCACCCATGTTGCAGTTCAGTGTACCCGCTAAAAGGCAACATCTTTATACCAGAGGAATTATGAGAGAGACATGGCACACAAACAATCCTAAATTGAATTCTACAACAGCAAATATGGTGTCCAACTTATTAAACTTTATTTATCCTGATTCTACACATGCAGCATCTCAGGATTCCTTCTGTGGCCAAAATGGAGCCAAATGTATTGGAAATCATCTGAAAACCACCTGTAGTGTGGTATATGCTAAAGATATATGCTAAAAGCTTTCTTTGGGTGCCCCCCAAAAATAAAAACATAACAAAGGGTGGGTGTTAAAGTCAAACCCTAACCCTCAAATAGGTTGCCAGTGAGCTGCCTGATGTCAAGAAGTCAAAAAATTTAAAGAAAGCAAATGGATTGGCTCACAAATTAATGAGGGAAATTACTTCTCTAAATATCATGACTATACAGTACAGATGACAATAAAATCCATCCAGATCTCTTCAACCTCATAGTGATGCAAACTGAAAACGGCTGGAATATAATAACTGCTATGCAGGGATTGCTTTTATATCATTAAAATAATCGTGCATTGGTTGGTTAGACTCAAGAACAATCCTCTATTGTAAGAGCTCTCTGTGCATTTGTTCGTGATGCCTCATCATATGTGCGAATGCCACAAGAAGTGTGAACGTGTGAATGCGCTTTATGTAGTCTAATATAAGTGCTGACACCTACAGTACATGCGCACATGCCATTTATTTATTCTCATACATCTCCAAAACATTATTTATTTTTCTAAATGTCTTTGGTGTTGTTTTTTTTTCCAAATGAGCATTGCTTTGTTGGCACTAAATTTCAGTTGTGTGTCCCTCTCTATGTAAGCAAGGGGCTATTTGTGCATGTGTTTTAATCTTGGTGGCAGGAAGTGACACCTCTGCTGCCTCTCAGCTGCTCAGCTCCTGTAAACACAGGGGTGACTGCTTAGTGTCGCACAGGAAAGGGGAAGGACACACACAGGCCTCACCCAACTTCCCATCAGCACTCTAGTCATCTACTAATGCATGCAGTGAGTGTACACACACACACACACACACACACACACACACACACACACACACACACACACACACACACAAAAGACCGTTAGCTTCCCTCCAGCAGTTTTCAGTACTGACTGAAAACAATGCTTTCAAAGCTCAGTGCAAACAGAAAAACAATGCCTGCAAGTTATTATTTGTCTCATATTCAGCTTGTTCCAGTTCCTAATTAGTTCTTTAATCACAGAAAGTAATCCTGTGAATGTAATTAAGTAGTTCTATACATCAGAATCCTTCCAAAGGCCTTCATTGCAGCTCTGTTAAACTTTTAACCTTCATTTAATTTTCAGCCCCAGGCTGAGTGTAAATAAACTGCAAGAAATAGTTGAAATGGTGTTGCTGGTGAGTGTTGACGTACCAGTGTGTAGCCTTCTGTTTCCCATGTTATGGTAGCAAAATTAAACAAAATAGTGGGTACTGGGTTTAAAAAGCCTGCTAACTGTTTCTCTCCTTTGTGGCATTGGGGTTTTGTTTGACATAAGAGCTGGGACAGGAATGATTCACTATTGTTAAGAATGTGTGGTTGTTGGTGTTTGTTTTGATCAAAACTGTAATTAAACGAGGTGGAGAAGTAAGTTTGATTTATTTTACGGCTGTGGGAGCGCCCCATTTGTCACACACTAATTTGTTATGTTGACATGATGCAACGATGCACTTCCATGCCTTGCAATCTGTGGCCTTGACCTTACCTTGCTCGAAGGTTTAAGAACGTCTTCACTTTGCTTGATCCAAGTCGTCTTGGGCGCGTCATGCTTGATTCTCCAGTGGGCGGGGTGCTGCTGCAGGCAGAAGGTGCTACGGCGGGCATTGGTTGCTCATGCAGCAGACATGGCCAAACCATTGCTGTCGTCGCTTCTGGATCAACTCTTCCATTGAGGGCTGTTGGTGACATTGACTACGTATTGTGCCCTAAAGTCTGGCGCATATGAAGTGGCAAACAAAATGAAGTGACAGTATTTGACAAATAAGTTTTATCTTTTCTGGCTGAAAAGATTTTTCTTTTTTAGATGCAGGGAATAAAATATGGCATTAAGAATGTGTGTATGAAACACTAAAAACTGTTAAAATTGCACCAATCTATAAATGTATCCCAACTGAAACCCAAAGTTAATTACAAGACTGAACAGCATGTGAAATAACAACTACCATCAGCTTAAGGGCCTTTATACACTGGGTGCATCGCAAAGAAGCGACATAAAATTCAGAATTTTTAAGTTCCAAACTTTGGTGTGTATATGCATTATACAACAAAGTGTTGCATTTTTATAGAAAATGTGTCCTCAGAAAACACTCAGTTGAAAAAAATGAAGTCGGCATTGAGCCGTGATGAGCCGGTCCTGATGTGTCTGAACAAGAAAGGGAAGAAACAGAAACTCTGGGTTCATCCAATTCTCAGGAGATGACAGCACAAGGGAGAATTTCATGGTTTGATCCAGGAGTTAAAGACGTATCACAAGCACTTTCATACATATTTCAGGATGTCAGGGGGCAGTTTGAGCTCTTGTAGGCAGAATTGGGACCACAACTGAGGAGGCAGACAAATCATTTTAGAGCTGACTGACCTGGAACAGAGTCCAGCTGTGTCTCCATATCACTGCATATTCAGTACTGGTGCACGTTTTGACCTATGAGTGCACTTGTTGCCAAATGCAGTGATCTGATGATCAGATGTGTGGATTCACATCAAAAAAAGGGAAAAAATGAAGCTTTGTTTGAAAAAAATAAATGCCTCAAATTTATCTAGCAACATGACACGATTTGTGTGAACGACTGCACTGAGTCTGAACGCATGAAATAGAGCTTACACATTCACAACATGATTACATGATGTGACACCCTAAGGACTAGCTTTTGACCTTAAAATGACTCGTTAAATAGTTTTACATCTTCATAAGGCCCATTTTAGTTACAGGAGATGAGAGTTCTGAAGGCTCATTGGAGGAAATTACTTTGAAGTCTCTTTTCATGCATCTGTACCATCAGCCCTCTGGCCAGTGGTGCAAAGGGTGGGAAGAGTATTTCATTACTTTTCTTGCCCCGCTGAGACACCAGGAGCTGCCCACTGCCCTGCTGATGGATCTCTGGGTGGAGTCAGTGACCCTGTGCGCAGCTTTCCTGCCTGGCACTGAGCAGCTGGCAAACCACTCACAATGGTGGAGCAGTAGTACTCCAACAACAGCCTCTGCTATATGTGATTTCTCCACAGCACTCTCAGGAAATCTAGTCACTGTTGGGCTAATTTATTTATTTATTTCACTAGGTGGGCCCACGTCCTCATTTTAGGTTTGACAGCGTTTTAGTAGGTAAAGGTGAATGCTTGGACATGAATTGAGCTGTGGTTTGGGGAAGGCCTCGAAGTGGACTGGCAGCAGCTCCCGGGCCTGGCAGATCCCCATGCACTAAATAGAAGTGAAGAAGTTAAAAATTGTAAATGAGAATGACAGCTTGTAGAACTGGGGGAACCTATATAGATGAGAACCGGAAGGAGTGTGTTTGGAGGTGTGGTCCCACTCCTGACATTCCGATACATAATCTCCAATTTTGTTACCAACGCCTTTGTGTTGGCAGACCAAAAGAGATCCTACCGGATAAGGGATTTAAAGGAGGAAGCCCTCCTGATGTTGGCTCCATTGATGTACAGTAGCGCACCTCTTGTAGGCAATCTCCTTGGTTTCACTGGTGTTGTGAATCTAGTTAACCTAGTTTTTATGGACATTTATGCAGACAGTGTATGATAATTCATACCTTTTTAGAACTACTGACCCTAAAAAAATTATAGTATATAGTAAATATGGTCGTACATCTGGAAACACTGAAAAGACCAGTGAGTAGTAAGAATTGTGCTATAAACTTGCCGGATTAATGCAACAGTAGGAAAGTAGCATTAATTGTAAGTGTTTGCTAAGATGATGGCGTTAAAAGCCCAGTGTGTTAGTTCACAGTGTTAGTTCTGCTATGCAGAGACGTGCATGCATATTTTGCTTTACTGCTCTTGATATTATTTTGCTGACACTCCTTTGAATTTGATGAAATTGATGAAACATGAAAAGGAAAAAGGATTTATATAGTGCACCATTGAAAAGCTATTTCCTTTTAACTTTTAAAATTTGCATGTAGTCACTTTCAAGAATTGTTCAGTGTATTAGTGAAGAGCTTGATTTTAAAAACACCACATGGAGCTAAACGCTTCCCCTGTGCTTGGATTCATTGAACAACCCTACATGATAGTCATCTGTAGATCAATAGAGGATAACTGTGTCTCGTCTGGACTCTCTCTGCAATACCAATCAACACAGCCAGGCCAAGTGAGGACAGTCTAAAATGGATAACATTCAGTAGAAATTCATTCAAATGATGCTGCACTGGCTGAGCCAGGCAAAGAAAGTTTACTATAGAGCAAACTCACTGTCATCACTTCCCTCTTATCTTGAGATTCTGTGTCTTTCTTTAGAAGTGTTGGAAAATCATGAGCTCAGCAAAAACTAAATGTGGCGCTCTCATTTCCTTCGAGACTGACTGCAATGGTCAAACAGGACTGCACCACGGGGCCCTGGTGGTTTGAGAGTCAGTATTTTAATTCTGGTTTAATGCAGGGCAGGCGATTCAGGTGTATTTTATTTACAGCTGAAGTAAGGACCCTTTCAGTGTTTTCACCATGTAAAATGGATTTTTCTCCACTTGAAACTTCCAGCCATATGTGCCAGCTGCTAATGGGGATATTCCAGTGCCACGTGAGGCTTCAACCCCGTGAGATAACTCGGAGCGCTGTTGGAAGAAGATCTAATCACACAGCCGTCGAGTCTTCTGTGTGACTCAAATCACTGAAACCATCTGAGAATTGTGACTGCAGTAGACTCCACATGTGGCTCTTTCTCAGTGACAGTGGCGCAGCGAGCGACTGGAACAACCTCCTTCTAAACGTCAGTAAGACAAAGGAGCTGATAGTGGACTTCAGCACTAAGCAGGAGAGGAACTACCAGACCCCCGTCATCAACGAGTGCCCAGTGGAGAGAGTGGACAGCTTCAAATACCTCGGAGTTCACATCACGCAGGACCTGTCATGGTCCTGTCACATCAACACCGTGGTGAAAAAGGCCCGACAGCGTCTCTACCACCTCAGACGCTTGAGAGACTTCCAACTGCCCTCCAAGGTGCTCAGGAACTTTTACTCGTGCACCATAGAGAGCATCCTGGCGGGAAACATCTTAACCTGGTTCGGGAACAGCACCATGCAGGACAGACGAGCTCTACAGAGGGTTGTGCGGTCAGCTGAGCGCACCATCCGCTCCGAGCTCCCTGACCTGCACTCAATCTACAGCAGGCGGTGCTGGACCAAGGCCAGGAAGATCGTGAAGGATCTCAGCCATCCCAACAACAGACTGTTCTCTCTGTTGAGGTCAGGAAAGCGATTCCGCTCCCTGAAGACCAACACAGAGAGACTGAGGAGGAGCTTCTTCCCGCAGGCGATACGGTCTCTCAATCACACCACCACACAGTACTGACCCACACATACAGTTCTTACACACACACTGGACTTTCTGGACTTTGGTTTTGCACAACACTGGTCACTATATTCTTCATTTCCGGTTAATACTTGTACAGCTGCTGTTATTGTGTATATATTTATTTATATTTAGATTTCTTCATACATTCTTATATAGTTCTATATTGTGTATTTTGTTGTACAGTTATTTTATTTTCAACTTTAATTTATATATTTATCTTTATCTTATTCTTCCCAGTTAAATTTACCCTTCATTCTAATTTGTGTTGTATAGTTATTTCATTTTTAACCTTAATTTATATTCTATTCCTTCCTAGTTAAATTTACCCTTTTTAATTTTTCATATTTATTTCCTATCTTATTCATAGCCTTTTCCTTTTTTTGTTTTCTTTAGGTCACGAGCAGTTGTCCAAGCATTTCACTACATATCGTACTGTGTATGACTGTGTACGTGACAAATAAAAATTTGAATTTGAACTCCCTAAACATGTTTGCACTCGTGCACTGCACTGCAGCCTGAATGTTTTTAGATGTGAGAATGAAAATGTCTGAATGAATAAGAGCTGGATATTAAATGGTCTTTACCCTGCCAGCTTCCTACTACACAGCTTATGTAATTTCTAATTGAACCACTGTGTGAATAGCAGAAGGAACACCCAAGCGTGTGCCCTGCCTCTCGCGTGCTCTACCTAAATGTACAGTTATAATATTGGTACCAATATTATAAGTTATGGTCAATGTTCCTGTTGTCATTAATGTGCTATATAAATAAATAAACTACAAACTATAAGCACTAAACCAAGACATTATCCTGATAAAACATCTGAACATCTAAAGATTAGGCATGTAGTGCGACATCTTTCACTACAAATTGGTCATACAAGGACTTATGTCTGGGAAACGCTAACTGTCCTTACATCTTATAAACCCTAACCCTAACCCAAAATCAGTCTCTTGGAAATTATAAATAAAGTGAAAAAGAAAGAAACAAAAAAATGGTACACAAACCTCACCGACTGGTTGACGGACTTCTTCCTGTTACCACCTCGCTCGTAAGACCAGGACAGAAAGGCAGACAGATCGCCCTCGATCTGATGCTGTTGGTTCATGATGCAGACAAGAGCAAAATTATAGCAAGCAAAGTGATGAAGTGAACCAAGTGTTAAAAACAATCAAACATTGTCTGTACCTTTCATTCTGTCTTTTTTGATCTTTAAAGTTTTTGTGTGACTCTTACATTCCTAATAAACTCGACTGTTGCTCCCTTCATTATTTCGGACCATGCGTCAGTTGTGCAGCGTTTGGCAGATGCATAAGACACGCCCCCACTCCATCCTAAACATGATGCTCCCGTGGCTCATACATCAAGCTACCAGCCCTAAAAGAGACTTTGTGTGTGCATGTATGAAGCCAGCAGGAACACTAACGCCCTGAGATGGGAATGCATTTCTGTTTCATCCAGCACTGACAGTGAAGTTGTGAAAATGGCCGGATTAACAGTGGTCTGTGCAGAGTTGCATGGGAACCTTTTCCCAGAGGAGTGGGAGTAGGATAGGAGCACTGGTGCTCTGTGATCATGACTCCTCTGTGTCCCAATTATGTTTTCCTGTGGAATGCATTATGGTGGCAGTTGGGATGGAGGCCACCATGGGGCTGTCTCTGTGGTATGCCGCAGCGAGATCAACAGAGAAACATTATGAAACATGAGCTGGTCACATCAACACATCTCGAGGGGTGGCTGCTTTTCCTCCAGCATCTGATCTGAATGGACAAACAGCATTTGGTGGGATTTCGCTGTGACCAGCGCTCTGTATTGTGAGAAACGCACATTTCATTGCATAGCTCTCGCAGCTGGAGTGGCTATAGATTGATTGAAGATCACTTAATCAGTGTCACATTTTAGAGTAAATCCCAGCATCTGTCATAAGGCCACCTTTTATCTTCTCCACCACTTAGTTTCAGTCACTCATCCTCCTCCAAGTTTTTTATCCCTTCATCTGGTCGCCCTCTCAGAGCAGTTGCTCCTACCTGACCCTATAGAGAACAGCTGAATTAAATTGGTGCCTCTTGTCCCAAAGCTCTGAGATGCTATTTGCTGTCTGAGCTGCTCCCCGTTCTGTGAGTCGGACTGTAAGAGGTCACTGAGTTCATAAAGCTCTCAGCAGCATCATCCATTACCTGGCTCCTGGCTGCCAGGCTTGCAGCGTGATCAATGGACTCTACATACACATGGGAACATGCAAATGCTAAAACACTCCTCCAACAACCTCATCATGGCCTCACTGTAACCTCATAAAACACACATGTGTCAAAGTGTTAGGACACATCAGTGCAGCAAAGAAATGTCTGATTTCCTTTTGGAGGAGATGAATTCTTAAAAACAATCACATGCTAAATATTTACTGAACTATACTTGCAGTGGAATGAACAGGTCTCTCCTCTGATCAGTGCCATCTCTTTACAGGGAGACCCAGTGTCTTCATTACGATGAATCAATGCCTGCCAGAGAGGATTCCTCCTCTCTAAAAACATCAAGGACACAGTGATGGTGTACTGTAACAGCTATTAAAGTGCCAATGCTTCAAACGGTTAGCACTGTAACCATTATTTAACATAACCCTTTTTTTTAATCATCTAAAGCTGTAAATGTCCACAGATAATGTGTTTGCATGACTGTGAATGAGGGATGTTGTTCTGTTGGCACGCAGTTGCACACAAGGTGTTATTAAACGTGTGCACCTTGGTGCACGGACCATCCTGGTAGATAAAAATACAGCCACTTTTCATCGTTAACCCTTCACAATGTATGCTAACAGCTCCCTATAACTTTGACCTCGCTATTGCCATAACACAGGCATAGGAGGTATTGTGCATATCTGTGAGTTACCAGCAGCTTTGACAGAACATTTTCCAGCTGTTTATCATGTCGAACATGTTTAAAGCTACAAGGAAAAAGCTGTTTGGTTTAGGCGAGGCGTGGTGCACACCTGAGGAAAGTGTGCAGGATGCTACACACATCTGCCGACTTTGGAAATCTCAGTTTAACCTTTTGCTGCTCACTCTTAGACGATACGTGGACTAAAGATGATCTTACATCACGTATATTTTTTTTACCTCAAAAATATATAACTGCCACCTGGGAAATGATAAGAGGCGGAACTAGTTAATGACAAAAAAGATATCATTAAAATGTTCATTTTATTTTATTTATGCAGTACATTATGTTTTGCCTACAATTGTTCCCTGAAAATGAACCCGTGCTGTCAAAGTTTCACTTAACTTTTTTTAATTTATTGCAGAGGCAGCTGCAGGATAAGTCCACTAACAGAAGCCAAACTGTCTGCAGGAAAACGAAGAGCATATTTCAAGGCTGAATTTTGGTGGCTTCAGAGAGGGCTGAGATTAATAGCACTTCAGGAAGGAGAAATAAGTGCCCCTGAATTTCAATTTCAAGAAATAATGACATTCATATCCAAAGCACCGTACTGTACATCCATTCAATTTTTTAAAATTGGGAAGTATCTAATTATGCTCAGACGCTTATAAGAGAGGCTGCAAAAAGTTCACTGATTTTGGTTTTGAAACTGCTGTTTCACTCAGTATTTTTGTGCTCCATCCAAACGATCATATAACTCCAGGCTTCAGGTTTTCACCAAGGCTGCAGCTGGAATAATGCTTCAGACATATGGACTCACATTTATCTAGCACTGTACTTTTACTGACCACTCAAAACACCTCATGCTGCAAGAGAGCAACATTAAATTCTGTGCATTCACACCTATTGTCAGTGTGGATTCACCAAACCTAGCATGCATGTTCTTGGACTGTGTGAGGAAGCTGGAGTAGCTGGTGAAACCCGACATAGGTACAAGGAGAGCACGCAAACTCACCACAGAAACTAACCTAACAACATATCGGAGAATAAAAATAGAATCTGTTTTTCAATAAAAGTTAAATGGAGTCTGTGAGTCATAAGATAATAAAGATTTTGTGTTTAATTTTAGAAATTGCATCATTTCTAAGCTTACAGCAAACAGCCTGCTCATGTTTGTTTGCAAAGAAACTTTGCAGAGTGTGAAAGAGCACAGCTACATGCCAGGGTAGAAAACATACACCTACTAACATCTGATGACATTACATGTTTATTACATGTTTTGGCTTTGCGCAGTGCCCAGGTAGCCAGCAGATACTTCCCAGCAAGCAAATAATCCAAACAGAAACCATCATCCAAATAAGCATTTTTAACTAAAATTAAATAGTTTCCTTTTGCATCCACAGAAGTACAAATTTAAATATATATATATATCATGTGCACACATATAAACTCTTAAAAGGTTGCAGACGTTTTATATTAGGAAGTTTACCTAATGATGATTGTTCCCGGCAGATTTGGAAATTGCTGGCTAAATTGACTCTATTGTGATTGAATTTACAGTTTTCCATTGGATGAGCTCAGACTCTGTTCATGGAAATACGTGACATGTTATCTTTTTATTGGCCTCATTGCTATTTATTTATTATAACCTATTAATTCTCAGCCATTTATCAAATCTCATTTCACCCTCAACCAGTGCAAAAGTGCTTTGCCTCCATGTTGGGGCCTAATCTTAATTGGAAACTGCTGTAAGGGCGATGGGAGAGTGAGAGAAGAGAGGGAGGGAAAGGCAGAGAAAACATAGAGTCAGATAGACGGAGAGATGACAACACAATAAATCAAATGTGAAAGTCCCGTGTTAAAATCAGACAAGCAGCAAATCATTCAGTCCCCAGCTCTCTCTGCTTTCGGTCCATCTATTATTTTCCTCTTTAGCACGACTGCAGCTGCATCCTGGACTGCTCAACAGATTGTCAAGGTGGAGTTCTGGTCTGGTGTCGGAGTGTGAACGCATATATGGAAGGCCACAGGTCATCCAGTCACAGAAGGTCAGAGAGGAATCCCTGTTTCTTGACATGGCAGGGGCTGGAACCAGGGCAAACTGAGACAGACGGCAATGTAAACACAGATTAAAGAGGGGAGAGGCCCCCACAGCATGATAGCAGGAAACCGAGGGTAAGCAAGCACACACGACACGGTGGGTAACGAGGCCTGGAATTTCATGCTGGAATGCTTTGATTTGGGCTGATACCCATCTTTTAATCCATATCTGGAATTTTAGCTTTTAAGCTCTATTCAGAAAAACATCGCAGATGTTTATGAACAGTGGTAGGAAACCAGCTAAGACTTCAAAACTGTCACACTCGCTTAGATAGCAGCCTTCAGCTCCCCTGGATTCTGGATTCCTCAAAAAGTCTCTTTGGGCTTCATGTCAGGCGAATTTTCAAGCTGATTGCATCTGGCAGCAGCTTTGGACACTGTGGACAGGTGCTCAGTCCTGCTGGGAAAGGAAATCAGGAAATCTCCATAAAACTTGTCAACAGATGGGAGCATGAAATGCTCTAAAATGGATTTTAGAGCATCAGCAACCAACATCAGCACCAGCAGATGACACGGCACAACAAATCATCACAGACTGGCGAAACGTCACACCAAACTTCAAATATCTCAGATTTTCTGCCTCTCCCCTGTTCGTCTTGGCTCTAGGATCTTGATTTCTATGAAAGACAAAATTTATTTTCATCTAAAAGGAGGATTTTGGACGACTGAGCAAGAGTCCAGTTCCTTTTCTCCTTGCGCCATGTCAAACCCTTCTGATGCTGGTCCCTGCCTTAATATTAGGAAAGTAACAGTTCCAGCTCCTCTCCTGAAGACATCTGTGTGTCACATGGCTCTTGATGCACTGACACCAGCGGCCACAGTCATCCCTGATGCTTGTGGGCCTTCCTTATAATACACTTCGATAAAATAACTATCGAGCCTTTCCAGCAATGAGCTTCTGCAGCTTCCTCTCCTTGTGGATGTCGATGATCATCATCTGAACCTCTGTCAAGTCAGCAGTCTTTCGTATTTTGCCACTGACCAGGACTGTGAGATGCTCTATAATTGTTCTGTCTGAATAACAATTTACCCAAATTGGAAATGAAATATTCTATATTTCTTATGATACTGCTGTTTTTGTTGGTTGCTGAGCTTTAACAATGTAACAGGGACAGAAAGAGAAGAAAAGGAGCACACCTGCTCTTCATCAGACAACAGAGCTCACAGCTGCATCTTAAAGCACCTACTACCTGCCGCATGGATGTTATTTCCAGAACATGAGGACTGAACTGCAAATAAATCTGCCTGACAACAGAGAAGCTGCCTCCTTTTTGGTGTGTGTGTGTGTGTGTGTGTGTGTGTGTGTGTGTGTGTGTGTGTGTGTGTGTGTGTGTGTGTGTGTGTGTGTGTGTGTGTGTGTGTGTGTCATTTTCTAGTTTTTCAACAGTGAGCGAGTGTCAAAAAAGACTGCAGTAGATTCACAGAGTGTCACTGTGCGCAGCTCAGGTGTTCACAGTTTGCTTGGAGGTGCAACAACTGAAGAACAAGCAAAAAAACAAGTGCAAGCTCTTTAATTTCTGTAAACTAAAAATATTTAAACAGCAATAGAAATCAAATAAAAGAGGTGCCAAAGAAACACTGGCCCACAACACTTTCAAGTGAAGACTGAGAAAAATAAACCGGTATCTTGTATAACCAAGGAAGAGGCCTCGGAGAAAACATACGAGACATAAAATGAAGTGTTTTAGGAGTGTGTGACGTGTTGTGACCCTTGTCTTTGGATTGTGCGGGTGTAATGCTGTGTGTTTTAAGGGAGGGGTCTCATCAGTCTTCTGTTTCATATTCTGTTTCTCGGACGTTTATGAGATCATGCCTCAGTGTCATCCTGACTGACACTTTTTGCTGCGCAAAAGGAAAACAGCATTTAGGATCAATGTTTTTAAATCAAACGATTATTCCGGTATATGAGCTTCAGCTCGGCTTAACAGCCGCTGACATTCCATCACGCTCCCTTTAATGGAAGAGAATTTGCGAGCTAGCTAACACAGGCTCATCTTGTCTCGGCGCAACAGCTTCAGATGGAGGCTTTGGCCAGCTCTAGCCACCATCTGCTTTGAATTGTTGAGACAGGGTCGGTCAGAAGGAGGAGGCCTGGGTCTCATCTGGATCTAATAGGTGATAAGATGAAACAGCCATCTTGAAAAGCCCCAGAGGGCACCTTGCCAGAAACGGTCAGCGGAGGAATGAAAACAGAGGGTTATTTTCATAACATGAGCCCATGCCTGATATGTTTCTATATGAAATATTAAAACCACAGAATTCCTCTTTAATGTCACGGCCCGAAGCTCGGCAAATATTGGTAATTGAGTGTATTGTCAACTCATATAAAAGGAGACTTCTGTTTGCATCCAATATTGCTTTTCAGTCATCTCATTAACAAAGCGCTTACTGCAGGAAAAACAATCTCGCTGCTACAATGAGGTAAATACACACAAATTAATTCGCTGTCTGGTTTATACAGTCTAATAGATTCACACTTTAATAGCTGGCGAGCATATACACTCTCCCTTTCTATTCAACAACAACTTATCTACAGCTCTATGCCAACTAATTTTCCTTTTAATGGTCATTGCTGTGAAAACGAACAAATAAGCAGCAGCAAACGGGGACAGAGGCTGTTGCTGAGCCTCATCGGCGGGGTATACTATTCATCAGCCGAAAAGTTAATCTCCATTAGTCAGCATTACCCTGCTGCCTCAGCTGAGTCCATAGAGTAATGGCCCGTAGATACAGCCCATTCACAGTCATTACCAAAGGCAGCTCACCCACAGCTGTAGTGCAATACCTCACTCTGCAGCTGGCAGCGGGCCACGGGGACAGATAGGCCTCTCTCTGAGCCTGCTAGGCTCCGTGTCGCATCAAATCATAGGTATCCTCTTCCTGACTTTTGTTAACACTTTGTGAGAGGATGCACACAGCTAGTTATGTGATTAGATCAGAAAATGAGTGGAGATAAGAATGAGGCATTTCTCTGTAAACCGCACACGTAGGGGTGCGTAAGCGGATGGATGGGCAGGGCAGGAGGTGACGGTGTTGTTTCATAGGCTCCACTCTATCAGCTTGTGACGGGCTTGACCGTCAGGGGCGACCGGGACGGAGGAGGAAAACATTCCTGACAGGTCAAAGGGCACACGCCCCATTTCCTGCCACAAGGAATGATGGGACTGGAGGAGTGTGATGAGGAAGGGGGAGTCAGGGGGAAAGGGAGGAACGCTGCTCCTGCATTCTTTCAGTCCTCTCCACCCATCCTGCAGTTGCTGTTTTCTTTTCCCCTTCTTCTAAGGGTAAGGCGAGTACCCTGCACCTCTTCCAGCAGCAGCGATGCCTCGCTAAATCCATTTTCACACATGCACCGCAGCTCTGAACTTTTCTGGACATTTCCTGGTGAGCTGTATGTGAGGACGCGTGCGCTGCCATCAATTGGGCTGAAAGTCAAACAGTCAGATGTTCAAAATCCATGAAATGGCCAATCTCGCTCCCGCGGTGTGAGTTAATGCTGTTTTGTCGCAGCATGGCTCATTTACAGTTTCCTTTGGCAGAAGAGCTCAACACTTCGAGTTATGGCATTAGTGAGACGGCCCATCAATCCCAGCCCGTCTTGTTTTAGTGTGCGCGTTTTAACATAACCACAGTTATGTTTTCCAAAACCTAAGTAGGTTTTTTTTTATTCTGAGTGAAAGGAAAATGAAACAGATCATTGGGTGAAATCAAAGTGAAACACTATGAAAAACACTAAGGTCTCAGTGAGATACAAACCACTGTCGCCTGGCTCGCAAAGATCTCTGTCAAACCTCCAAACAGGGTCTTGAAAATGGGACAGGTGTGTCTGGGCTGCCAATATTTCCAACGAGAATAGGGTGACACAGGTGGCATCCAGCAAAATGGCATTATATTACACCCTGGGATGAGAACATATTGGGTTAGAGCAAGTCATTGTCCTGGGAATTCACAGTGAGCCAGTGGGTGTCGTGTCATATCACCCACTGCCAAAACTAAAAGGATTATTTCCAGCAGTGATATTGCAGAAAATCCCATGTTGTGTGAAACAGGGAGGTCCACAAATTTGGGATTTTTATTTTGTAATTTTGCCTCTGTACACATCCATGGTGGTTTTTAAAACAATAAATTACAGTTATTTTTATACATAATCTCCCATCTTCAGAGGCACCAAATACACCAAACTAATTAACATTATTTTAAATGTACGGATTGTTTTTAATATTGATGAAAGTCCTTTGGCCCATCCCACTCCGGCCCTGCACTGGAGCCACCTGTATTCACAGCTTGTTTGTGGGTCTCTCTGCCTTCAGTTTGGTCTCCAGTAACTAAGAGCGTGCTCGGTCAGACTGACATAGGTGACTGATTTGGTTATTGAACATCCCATTTCCTCACCTTGAGAAACTTGGTTTGCTTTTGCAGTTTGCTTTTGGGTCATTATGCATTTGCAAGGTGAGGCAATGCCTGATCAGTTTGCAGCATTTGTCTGAGTCTGAGCAGAGAGTATTGCCCTGCACACCTTCTGTAAGCAGTCACATCATCACCAGGCACCTCCACTTGCATCAACACCTTGAGAGATACTGATGGACCGTGCGACTTCAACACATTTAACCAACTTCAGATCTTTTATCTGTTTAGTTTGCCATGAAATAATTGTTCAATTACTTTTCAGTCTCTGAAAATGGGGGGCTTTGTCTAAAAAAGGTTATAATGCCTTAAACAGTTTTGTTAAACCCCTTAAAATATTAAGGTTTGGACTTCAGTTGCATCTTGGCTGTTTTAAAATCCACTTTCATGGTGTACAGAGGCAAAACTATAAAAACCAAATATGTATGGACTGAACGCGCGTGAAAAGCTAACATGACAACAAACTGACTGACAATAAGCCCCCCCCCTTCATTTCCCAACACTGCAGATTTCTTGGGACTGATTATCAGCACTGTGCCTCCTCACAGAGCTTCCCAGTAACACACAGTTGTGGATGGAGGTGATTTAATGCTGACCACTTTGTTTTCCCTTCTTCTGCTGTTGGTTCAGCTAAGCACCTGGTTAGCTATTTAGCTGCCATTTTGAGTGAATGTATGTGCGCGAATGTGTCTGTGCTGCACGGCTATTCCACCCATGAGGAAACCTTTTGGGTACATGTCACTAATGTGCAATAAACTTAAGCACCAGTTTTTCCAGAACGGCCACGGTGGGAGGTACTCAGGTTTTATTGAAATAGCCTGTTATAATAGAAGATCCATGGAGCGCAACAAATTTGATTTAGCTGACAAAGCTGGCTCACACACACACTCTGACAGCGCAGACCTAAGGCTGTGTATCTGTTATAGAGTGCCAGGGCTCTAATAAAACTCCTAATGTCATAATTTGACACAGGCTGCCCTAAAAACGTTCCCGGAGCAGGTGGTGAGGGCTTGGCCTCCATCAGGGTGAGCAAAAATAAAGCACACACACACAAGAACACGAACGTAACCTATCCTATCTATTATCCAGATGAACAACGCCAATGCAGTCATTACCTAGTGTTCATCTAATTGGCAACATAGCCAGAGGGGAGGGGCCGTGAGGTCACACTTCTCTCGCCAGGCGGCCATTATTCGCTCAGTTAAGCCCGGCTCCACGTGGCATGGCCTGGGAAGGATGCATATACACTTGTCACTGAGACAGTTTAATTAGAAGCAGCCATCCAGCACCTGACCCCCCCGACACCACCTGAGAGACAGCGCTCGGACCCACCTGTTCCCTGTGGACGCCCGTCAAGAATTAACAGCTCTTCTGTCTCTCTGAGTCTGACTCATTATTATTCCCCATGATCAAAGTCAGGTTGATGTATTCACACTGAGAACTTTTTTTTAATGAGTCATTCTTTGTGAAGACTTGTTTTGAATGTGATACACTTCATAGATGAGTAATGACAGGTTGCATGAGTCACTGTGTTTCGTATCAGCTGTTTGATACATCTTAATTGCCTATCACGAACAGTGATGATCTAATGTGCCACAAAGTTACCATTTTTTCTTGCTGTTGGTGTTTTTTAACCATATTTTTCAGTTTCTTTTGCTGCAACAAGTCAAAAAGTAACATTTGTACCAGTGCATACTAGCATTTCTATATAGTTGTATACAGTGGTAGTCAGAAGTTTCCATCCAGGCATGAACATCGTGGTAATTTTGAGCTTTTAATGATTAATTTGAACTGTTCTTTTTCCAGGGTGGAATGATTGAAAAGTACAAATGTTGACTTTAAAATGACATTAAAAAAAAAAACAAAGTTTGAGGGCACAAGTCTGAATTTATTTTGGATTTTCATGGCTGAGTTGTTGTGGTTCCCAAAGGCCTTCACTTCGCAGTAACACCACTTACAGCTGATCAGGGTGAAGACATTCAGTGAGCTCTTTGGAACGACCCGTTCTTTCCTCTGTGCGAGTCTGAGCTGTGTTGGTTTTGAAGCTTTGGTTTCTAATTTCATTGCAGTGCTCAGTTTTAGTTTTGTTTTAGCTCACATTTTGTTTCAGGTAAATTAGGAGTAGCATTTGTAGTAGTTTATTTGTGCCTTCCTCTACTTCATTTCTGTGTTTGTGTCTAGGCTCAGTTTTAGTTTAGTTCTGATTGTAGTGTCCTGCATTTGGTTTCTCTACTCAACTCCACATCATAGCAGGATGCATGCAGGGAACTGTCACCCACTGGATGTTATCAGTCCACTGATAACATTTACAGAATTGTGAGAGCTGTTCACTTGTGGTAGAGAAAAATAACTTTAATGGGCTGCTCGTCTCAACTGGTAATCCTCTGAAATAATAGATTCAATAATGGATTCAATATACTTGTAATTTAAATTTATTTTAAGGTTTTTAAAGGTAACTTGACCCAAACTGTTCCGAAAGTGAAAATATGTCATTTTAATGACCAATTTATTGATTTCAAGGTAAAACAACATCAATTTAGTGGTTTTTACACATCTGCTGATTTTTCTCTGTTTAATATTGGCTGAATAGCTTTCTGTTTTGGACTGATCAGGAGAAGAAAAACAAGGTGACGATATGTCCTAGGATGTCTTTGATCATTAGTCTGAAATGTCAGAGTGTCAGTAAATACTGAGAATAAGAATATTCCAAACTATATAGACAATTAGTTTCTGGTATCATCAGAGAGTTTAAAGATTAGTAAATCATTAATAATGCATCCTTCCTGTGCACTTATTTTTAGATCACCAACTTAATCTCTAAATGAAATATCAACTAGTAATGCTACAACTAAACTTATATTGATTTAAGCTGAAATTGGAAGGTCATTTGCTTTAGGTTTAACTTTTTAAGCTAACATGATAAAGAAGATTGTGTTGGGTGTTTAGAAGCTCCTGAAGTGCTACCCATGAGATTCTTTTGCCAACTGTTTACAGCTGAACTTGTACTTGATCAATACAATGTTTTATTCAGTATTCAGCAACAAAATATAGTAACCACTTTTTTTGCTTTGGGATTTAAAGCTTCCGTGTTCTCCTCTGAGTTTATTACAAAAGGCAACTTTGCCTGACAAACTTTGCACATGCAGCCCTTCAGTCTGCAATAATAGTGCAGCAGCACACTCCCAAGCATTGTTTTTTGCAATACATCATATGGGGCACAATCGGTCAAACTCGCCGCCGCCACAGAGCCACGCTCTGAGGACTGCCAATTACTGATGCATGAGTTATTTCTAAAGGAGCACTTTGACATAATGCCAAACATGAAAACTTTCCCCTGCTCAGTGGAGCGCGCTCGACACAGAGCCAGTGATGCGTGCCGGGTTAAACTTGTCTCTGTTTATACATTAGATGCGCCGCACACCGGAAGTACAGAGGCTGCTGGCGACATGTGCTCACATACCTGCAGGCATACATAAAGTGGAAGGAATCAGACATCAGTGCACACTTATCACTCTAACGCTTGTTATGCCATGTGTAAGCTCAGAAAGAGACCTGCACATTTGACCTTGTTACTCCTTATGTGTGGGCTTACTTCTTATCCAGTTGCCAAACTGCAACATTCAAGATCTCACCTCCTCCACCATTCTTTGCATCATCACCCACCTCTTTAAAAGGGAGAACACATGAGCATGTCAGGATGCTTGTGTTTTACATGTGAACTTCTGAATTAGACATAGGGGTTAAAACGTCTTCAGTGCCACACAGGAATATCAGACAGTAAACAGTAAAACCTGGGAGAAGCCAAAGAAGAAGAGGACCTAACTCTTCTGCTCCCTGATGTAGTTTTACTTCAAGGTAAGGTAGACACGACTGGGTAAGGCAGGGGACCTTTGGTGTGCCCCCTCTCCTCTGTCTCGCTTTTCTTTTGCATCGTCTGCTCCACCGACGCTGCGCTGCCTGATGTGATGTGACATTTATGAAAGGACTTCTGCTTGATGGAGAGAAAGCTTGTAAGGATGTGGGAAAGCAGAGGACGTGTTAGGAAGTAAAGAAGGCGAGATGTTGAATGTATATTAGAGGCAGCCGGGGATGCTAAAAAGACACAGCTGAAAAATAAAAAAATAGATTCTTGAATCTCAAAATCTCCTCCGGCTGCAGCTGCTTGTGTGTTCAAGCCTCCTTGAGTTATTGATGAGCCTGTCAAAGCTGCTCTTCATCAGGTTGTACGAAGCAGAGGTGTGTGTGTGGTGGTGTGTGGAGTCGAATGGAATGGATGGGAAAAGGGAGGATTGGAGGTTCAGCTGGAGGTCTGCTGAGCCAAAAACAGGTTCCCCTGATAATGGTGAGTAATGACCAGAAACAGAAGAGATGGTGACAGAGGAGCGAAAGCCAGACAGAAAACTAGACTTAACGGTGGAGCTCCAGGAGCAGGGAGAATTAAATGAGAAAATAATAATGGAGTTGAGGGATTTGAAAATAACTGAGGGAAAAACTGATATCCTCTAATGTGGTTCATCCCATTTTAATGCCCTGGACATCTCAGCTGTAATGTAATGTCTTTCTGTTCATGCTGTTTATTTTTATGTGTAAACTCATTTTTGCACCAACCAAGCTGAAGACCGTGGACGAAGTCCCTGTGATTTTCTGCTGTCTGAGGTTACAACCGAGCCAAAACGGAGTGTGCAACTCCACCGAAGCTTGCCACAGAAAACTGAGTCATCCCTTCAGCCAGTTGGCTCGTCCTAGATGACCGATTGGGGGGGGGAGGCAGCAGCCCTGCAATCCGCCTGTCAGATTCAAACATGACCGTGATTATTCCTCCTCAGCACAATCCAATCCTGTGGAGTGGAACTGGGAAATATGTGACCTATTTTGTATGGTTTGGTTTTGTTTTACCCCCCACTTCTCTTCTTTAGCTTGATATTTAGGTCACAAGGGGACAGCGTTTTCCAGGCAGAAGCCAGGAGCTTACTGTCCACTTGTTCCATTGCCGCCGATATGTAATTGAAAACATACAAATGGATTAGCTGGAGAGAGTTCAATGCCAGTGGGTCTACTGCGGCGGCCAGTGCATTCGGACCCTCTAATACCGCAGAGGGGGGTGGGAGAGAGAGACACACACACAGACAGAGAGAGAGGGATTTAGGTTCTTGATCAGCTGGAACATGGCAGGACTGGTATTAAAATCAACATGCGCTGGAGGAAAACATGCAAACACACATATATAAGATATACCCACTGCTCCAGCCTGCAGTGCACGATACACTGGCTACAGCAGCAACAATGGATGCTCTGCTTCAGTGTGTTTAGATGGAGAACAAAGCTGCTTTCAATACAAAATAGACCAGCAGAGACCAGAAAGTAACCATCCTATTAAAATATCAATAATTACACTATGTAATTAATGATAATTTACTTGTGCTTACCTAAGGAAGAATGTTTTGTTCTCAAAAGTCACCATGAAAACTGAAAATGTTTAGGCTGACTTATTAAAATGCCTTAATTTATCTGCAAATAACCACTAAATGCAACATTTATCCGAAGAACGTTTGAATTCCAAAAACATTTCCTAATCAGCTTAAACTAATTAAGGCAATCAGCAGCCTTTTTTTAAATAATTGCATTTTTTGTTTATTATAGTTAGCTAAAAATGAAGTGAAACGAGATTTTTGCCAATAATGAGAGAAGATAATGGACTGAAGTAAAAATGAATTATATTTATATAACTATACATAAAATGTCCACAGTTTTAGTGTTCATCAGTGTTGCCATATTATACTAATAAAAAAAAAAAAGAAAAAAAAAAGCTTACATTGAAACTATTGAACACTAAACTGAAACTTTATTTTTATTTAACCACAAAGATCCCAATGAGATTGAAAACCTATCTTTCACGGCAAACCTGGCCAAAATAGGCAGCAGCAAGTATCTCACAGTTACAACAACTACACAATTAAACACAGGCAACAACAACAACACACACAAAAACAACTAAAATGAAACTTCAATTAAAATGACAAGAAATCTAACAGTTGCATGTTGTGGAATTAGTCTCAAGAAGCACTTAATAAAATGAATTCTGTCATTTTCCAGTAGTTCTGCAGTCCGTTCCAAGCCAGCGGTGCTACACAGACAAAAGCACTTTTGCAAAGTTCAGTTTGTGGAAATGGAACAGAAAGCAACAGGTAACCTTGCAGATGAAGAGAATAACCACCAGCATGTTTCACTGCAAGCAGGAAACATATCTAGTAAGGCAGCAATCCGAGTATTGCCTTATATATAAAACTGTATAAATGAGAGTTCCTCTGACTGGCCAAAGCAGGCCATCCTCACAGTGGTGCGTCTGAAATTTATAGTCAGTGAGAATAATCCAGCACAGGACACTTAGCTGACACTACTGGACTCATAGGACACTGACACAAACTGGAGACTTAGCTGAAACTAAATTGTGTTTAAAACAAAAATTTAAAGCAAAAGGTTTACAGGCTAACTTCTAGGTGATGACTCCAAACATTCTTGCTATTAACTGGACATATATTCTGTCTGACATTATGGAAAAAATCATTTATAATCCACATTTCCATCTTACTCAATGTGTCATTACTTATCAGGGTCACCTATTTTTTCCCTGTCGGTCACAGACAGTAAAAAGAATGGTCATAGCTACCAGGGATTTGACAGTCACCATTTCGTGTTTTCAAACCGGGAAGTGAACGTGAGGGGAAACTGACAGTGGAACCACACTCTCATTCGCTAACGACATCAGTTATGTTATCAGCCAGCAAACATATCCTGGATTATCCCTCCTTCTTACTTAGACCAAAAACTGCAAACTGGATTTAGTGCTTTATTTAGTTGGACTTGAAGTGAGTGACTGAGCCCATACAGTCATCAGTGAAGCTTTTAGAGAGGTTACGTCGAAGGTGGTTTTCTCATAGACATCTATAGGGTCGAAAGACTTCTTGTATCACATCTATCGCCCTCTAGTGGGCATTTAAAAAATACAAGTAAAAAGTGAAGGTTTCCTCCATCTTTTATACAGAGTGTGATATCAGCCAGCACTCTTCTCAAATCAGATTTTAAGAATAATCTCTACCAAGGGCATCAACACCTTGTAGGTGTTTATCACTCCTGGATTAAGCCACCAAGTAAAAAGGGACATTTTCATAAATGCCTTTGAAATGATGAGTAGTCCGATGATAAGAATCTCAAATAAGCATCTGTATGTTGAACTTTCTCATCTACTGCTTATGAGGCGGACACGGTATTAACCTGTGATGGCATAAGGCTTATTTTAAATGGTTCATTGCTTTGTGTTCTCAGTCTGGGGTGTCAGACTGACAGATGTGTCACACAGATACACACAATCTTAAAGAGCTCCAAAGTGTGCATCAGGAGGTTAGATGGATGGCTGTGTGGCAGGTCACATGCCTGTCTGCACTTTCTGTGTGATTTAGGATGTCGATAAGGCGCCACAAATCTGCAGGATTTTGGTGTTTTAAATAAAAAAGCCACTCTTGTATATACTAGCATAATATATGCATGAAACAGAGTTACAGATAATAATGATGATCCAACTCAAGACTGGATTATTTTTTGAGGAACAGTAAAAAATTCCTTCATTTTAATTTTGCATCCCTCTCTTCCCGATGTTCCTGGTGGCATCTGTTCTGTCTTCACTGACACTGTGGACACGCTCACAAGGTCACTCTCTGCTAATGTGGTGCTCAGAGCACCACAGTTGGCTTGGAGATGGTTGTAAAAGGCACTGACAGCATGACCTTCTCCTTGACTGATGATGGTCAAGGGGGGCATTAGTAGCTTATCTACTGGCTAAGGTATGTACAGCTGTGGTTAAACATGACTGCAGGTGTGTTTTTAGTCACATGTAAAAATAATCAGAATCACGAGTTGTAAAATGTGGGACAAGAAAAGGGGAAAAAATATGGTTCTAAGATTGGGAAAGATGCAGACAGAGAGGAGATGTGGAGAGATGAGAAAGCAGAAGATGTAAGGAGAAAGGGAGTAGAGGAATACAAATGAGAGGCGAGGAGGGGGGCGAAGAGGAGCGAGAATAGTGGAGGAAAGAGGGGAAGGAAAGCTAGCTGAGAAGACAAAGAGGAGAGAGAAAAAGAGACTCGGTGAAGCCGCCGTCTCAGAGACTCTGTGACCTAGATTCTCCATCTCTCCCTAGATCCCTCTCTCTCATGAATGTTTGATTACGCCTCCAACAATAGCAGTATTTACACCAAACACTTTTTAAATTACAATTCAGCTCTGGTGGAGGAGGAGAAGAAAAAAAATCAAATCCGTTCGAGGTGGAGGGAGAGGAAAAAGAGAAATTGATTTGAAAATTCTCATTTCAGTCGAGAGGCAAGATTTTTGTCCCTTAAGACCAGACAGTGCTGATTGGTGCCCAGTCAATGCTGTTTCACACATGCTGTAGAAAAAGGATTTGGGAGGCTATTAAATACAACTGATTTAAATTAATCTCAGTCAGAAAATGAAATATAAAAAAGTTATAACTTCACAGCCACCTGATCAACCTTGGTTGGTTTAATTACCTGTATTGATTTTCTCTCCTGGACACGCTTTTTATCCCATCTCTCTTTAATCTGCTTGATAAGTGATGATGCACTGGCTCTGGTTTCATTTTCAGAACACCTTTAAGCTAGGGTATAGGCACTGAAAGCCAGAATGGAGTTAAACAACTGCACATTGTCATGGAAGATACATGAAAGGTTCGTTTTACCATGCAGAGGTTGTGATGAACCTCGTTTTTGACAGTTGTAGTCATCTCTGGCTTTGCACGTTTCTCTTATTTGTACAGCAGCTTCTAATCTTACCGCAAAATAAAAAGAGAGAAGCCCATTCAGAAATGCCTTAAAACTGCATTCTATTTAATGGCCACCAGGGGTGATACCTGTGGTTACAAAAAGATTTGCAATCCTATAGAAGTCAATGGAGAAATGGCCGTGTTATAAATTATGGTCTCAGTCACTCCTTTAAAGTCATAGTGAAAACAAAGTTGCAATTAGCTCACTGGCTAACAACTTGTGATTACTGATGCTTCTAAGTGCTTTATTGTCACCATCTAGCAGTAAAGCAGGGATTATATTTCTGCGTTTGTGACTCCAGTATGGTCCACTCTAGTCCACGCGGATGTCTCCTCGCCCCCTTTTTTTTTAATGACCACGTGGAATCATTGGTGGAGAGTTTACATCACGTGTTCCAAGCCAGTGGACTTGAAGAGCGTAAGAACAGCTGAACAGTCATTGGGTCTTACGCTGTCCATGTTCGCAATGAGTATAACCTACGCTTCAGATGTGCAGCTGATGATAAAAGATGGAAGAGCATATAATTAGACACAGGTTTTAAAAACTGATTATGTATGTTTAGCCGTTGTCTTCCTTGCAATGTTTATTTCAAACAAACATGTAAACAATATACAGGTACATTTAGTAATTTTCGGTTGTGAACAAGTCCTCTGCTACGGTCGCTGGGTTTTTTGTTTTTGAAGTTTGGCTTTGAAGTTCGGGTCCTTGTTTTGTCTTTATTTCGTGGTTCTTTTAGGTTATTATCATTCTTGCCTCTTCAGCGTGAGTTTTTTTTTTTTTTTTTTTGGTTATTTCTGTCTTCATTTGCTGTTTTTCTTACTAATAGATTGTCCTTACTTAGAGTTTTGTCTTGATTATGTTCAGCTGTGTCTTCTTCTCTTCCTGTGTCCAACCTCTGAACAAGTTTTGGAGGCTGGACACAGGTTGTTTCTCTTAAATATGAGTAACATGGTTAACTGTCACAAATCAGATGTATTTTATTCTGTTCTTTGGCCTGTCTTCACTGACTAGTGTTTTAGAAATGGTCCAAGTTTTTGTTTATTGGCCAAGTTTTTGTTTTTGTTTTTGGCCTAGCTTAGCGCTGTCACAGTCAGCGGATGCAGGCTGCGTGGAGTGGAGAATAGAGGATCCCAATGCAGACAAAACACAGTGTGGAAACAAACTTAATATTTACTCAAAGCGAGCTGTTTATTAGAGGCTGGTTTTAATTTTATAAAACAAGGGGCAAAGGTAAAACTAAACACTAACCTAAACTGGTTGAACTAAGGCTAAACACAAAAACAAAAACCCTGAATGTGAACACGAACACCTGAACGGTGAAGACTTGGCATAAGTACAGATGATTGAACAAGGAAGGAACGAAAACACAGACTAAAAGCACACAGGAGGTGATCAGGGGAAGTGGAAACACATGGGGAAACAGCTGATTAGAATGAGCAGTGAACATGGGACACCAGACCTCTTCAAAATAAAACAGGAAACAACGGGACGCATGACTTGAGCAGGACAGGTTAAGACACGCAGACTCAACATGACGAACCGACAAGGGAGACTTAATTATAGGTGGTGATAACACAAAGAAGTATAACTGAGAAACGTAGGAGCTTAAGATGTCTAAATAAACTTAAACATAAACATCAAACTATATTATAATTCAAAGCGCTGGGTCAAACGGCCCAGGATTGTGACAAGCACCAGCTTGTCGCTAGTGTTGTAAAACCTCCTTTCCATGGATGTCTGAAGACTCTGCATCATTGTAACAGCTCACTGTTTGTTTCCTTTTGGGAACTTTGCACCCAGAGATAGCTAAAGCGTACTCACTGTTTACTAAAAGGGGAGAAAAATAATAATAATTAAAAAGCTGTTAAGGGAAATTCAATCCCAGCTCAGTGACTCACTGCTATATTTATTTCTAATATAAAAATTATTGCTGGGTATGTGCAGAGAGACATGGCTAACAAATTCTGCACCCTCGCAGTCGAGAGTTAATATTAGTCTCTATTTATATGTACTTGCACAGTGAATTCAGAGATGTTCCTTTGGAGATTTATTGCTGTTAAATTTAAGCACTCTTTACTCAAATTGTGATGAAATAAAAATTAAAATGTAAACATTAAAATGTATGAGGTCCTATAGGTTTGATTTTAACAGGGCAGGATTAATGTGTTTGTCAGGCACCCGGCCAGAAAAGGACAAAATAAACCACCTCCACTCACGCATGCATGTCCCTGCTGATGCTTAGAAATAAACCACACAGACCACCTTAAAACTGAGCTTTCAGTGTTTGTCCATCTTCTTCACCAAGGTGTGGCTGCCCCCCGCCTCAGCCGTTTGCTCTGACTCCACCGACTCCACCTCATCCCCTAACCACAGCAAGCCACCTCACAGTGCATCAGCCGTCGCCATGGCCACTGATAAACCTCTGTCAGTGTTGCCATGGTTACCATGCTGGGCAGTTAAGCCCGTCGCTACACGTATGACTGCCATGAGAGAGAGATGGAGGGAAGAGCCATAGACGGCACCAAACAACAAAATGGCGGCAAGATTAAACAGACGATTCTGGGCTAAGCCACATTTATCAGGCCAGACAACAAAGGATGCTGGGAAAGCACAAACACACACATGGCTGGCCTCTCTCCATGTCTCCCTTTTCTTTTTTTCACTTGCTCTCCAGCTTTGTCACACATGCACATATGTGCATGCATGCATAAACATACAAACCTAAGGCACACACACACACACACACAGCAGCAGCAGTTAATCCCGTTCCAGTAACCAGAGAGAACTGGTTCAGAGTCAGTAATCTCCAAAAAGCCTGGTTTTTGGAAGCTGCATGACATCCGGCTCCAAGTAGAACAATCCAGACAGCCAGCTCGTTCGCCATCGCTGCCCTGTTTTTATTCGATTTGTTCAAAAAGAACAAGATTAATTTTACAGTAGCGCCAACACTTTCTGATGGCGGTACTGAAAAATGCACTTTTACTACATTGGTAGTTTCTCCTATTTAACTTCTTACAGCTGGTGTACCGGGTCCAGGCCTAGAAAAATGTCACCAGTGGAGACTTTTAGGAGAGATATGCACCACTCAAGGAATTCTGAATTTAAAATCTGTGGTTGAAATATAACTACAGCTTTTTGTAAAAACTTTAGATTTGATGGGTAATTCTGTACATGCAGTTTTTCTGTGCTGGTGACCAGTGAAAACCATTTAAGGTTATTTTGATAATGCATGAAAAAATACCCCAAAAGGTTTTTTCTGATTGATCAAAGTGGCAACACTTGCTTCTAGATGAACTGTGCAATCACTACATGACTCGAAATAGCTCTACAGTTATTTAATAGAGCCCCAGTTTAGTGAATATACTTGCTGTTTTTTGCCAGTTTTCAAGTTCTCCTAAATGTCTCTTATCCTTCGAGCCCATTTTGGCCTCACACTTTAATTTTTAATTTGGAGGTTTTTCAGCTGCATGTGTCGAACAGTAGTCTAGAGTTTAACAGGTCAGTTCTGATTTAAAATGCCCTTTGAGATTGAGATCCTCATTTTGGAAACTGCGAGTCGACAGAAATGAATTAAGTCGGTGTTGTGTATGTATTCTAACATTTAAACTGACCCCAAATCATTCCCTTATTAAACTCCTCGTCTCTATTTTTTCTCTATCATGAACCAGTAGCGCCACCCCCACCACCACAGAGGTGGTGGAGGCCTCGTCCCCTCATCACCACAGTCTGGCTCGCTCCATAGACCGAATCATTCTGTCTACCCCCTGCACCACAGTTTCCACGGAAACCGTATGTGTGTGTGTGTGAGTGTGTATGTGTGAGTGTGTGTGTTGCTGCTGGGGGATTGGTTGCTGGGGGCTAGATGCTTTCCAATCAAACCTGTTACTGGGGTGTGCCGACCCCCCTCTATGAAAAACACAGAGACAGAGAGAGTGGAGGAGGGATGGTGCCGCCTGTTGGGGCAGACTGTTATCATGATACAGTGATGTTTGGACGGCGTAGCACACAGCATGCAGGCAGACATCACATCACCTTTACTTATATTGAATATGGATATTTGGCTTTCTGTGTGTGTCTGTGTTTGTTTTGGCCACATCAGCGTGCAGCATTGAACCAGCTTGGATATTATGACACCAGTCAGGACAAAACACAGTTACAGCATTATATTTAAGGGTGTATGAGTATACCAAAATGTAAGACTCCCATGCAGATGAAACCATCACGTTTTTTCCGAGGTTTTGGTTTTGTCTTCTCATGTTTCACATGTTTCTTCTCTTGTTTTGTCTGCTTGGTTTTGTCAGTGTACCAAACCCTGATTTTACAGTGAACTCTTACCCGATCTCCCAAGTTGTGGATTTGAGTCCACACGAATGGTGCAAACCAATTTAAAGTTCTGCTTGTGCAGGTTAAAATAACCTAGCTCAAATTCATTTCTTACTTTCCTTTTTATTTGCTCATGTTCTGCTTTTTTAGGGATCTGCTGTAAGCCCCCTTTCCTTAGTAGAACCTTGTTGAACCTCCAGTCATCTGTCTTCATGCCCTCAGTTGGATAAGTGGTTAAGAAAACAGATACTATAGAACTGCAGATTAACCTTCAATTCAGTGTGAAGTCTCATATTTGTTGCAGATGTTGCTGAGGCGCTAACGTCTTCCAGGTTGCATGAGAGTTTGCGCTGATTTGAAATTCAGTTGAGTTGTACTTCCACTGTTTATAAGGACTGCTTTCGGCAGTGCGTCTTGTAGCTGCTTTGATTAAACCACCAGGTGTGTTATTGTTTTGCACTGTATTTATGGTTCTCACTTAGTGCTGAAATGTTTGTTCATTTGCAGTCGGCTCTCATGTCACGTTCTTCTGTCATAAACGTCCTTTTTTCAATTCCACACAAATTAAAAAGATACGTTTTCATCTTTTTAGATTAATTAGGCACAGTACCAATTTATTTTCTACTTTATTTTAACACTGAGACCAAATGCAGACCTGCCTAAGGTAGCAGCAAACAATATAAAAAATGCTAAATATTGTAAAATACTGGATCTATAACATGGGGGCCCTCAAGAAAAACGTCCACACGCCTCCTTCACCACATTCCTTATGGTGCTTTTAATTTTAATAATACGTATAAGCACACTTAGGTCTTTCAGGAAGGTAAACCCATGTCCAGCTCCATCAGACCCACCAAAACACTTAAAAGCAATGATCTGGAAGACCATAGCTGGTAATTATTGGGATAGAAAAGGGTAGGAAGGTAAACTGGAAGTTTATCCAGTAACATTTTACAGATGAAAACATCACAGGTGTTTTCTGCAAGTGGTAAAACTCTGTGAAACTGAGGAGGTGAGGATGACCGAGCAAAAAGTTGTGTTGTGTTATTGGTGCTGTATAGTTTAACAGCCCAACTGTGTCTCAGGATGATGAAGATTCTCTGTGAGCCAGAAGGACTGTGCTGCACTGCGACTCGGTTCTCTACCTGTCCCTGTTGTCAAAGACGCACAGAACTGCGACAGAGTGACGGATGGACCCTGCAGGACGCCATGCTTCACGGGCCAGCTGGAGACAAGCTGCTCCAAACTGTGCAGGTTGAAGTATTGTGGTTTTCTAGTTTGGCTGCAGGTGGAGGAGAGAAGTCATGCTGGGAAAACTACTGCACCTGAACAAACCCAATGAGTGCTTTGTGCTGATTTAACAGCCATGTCATTCCTAACTGTAACTCATTATTTAGTCTGACAAGCATGTCACTGTAACCAGTCATTAACCAGCTGAATAAAAACAGTGATGTTATTTGTATAGACTAAACCACAAACTGAGTTATGTACTGGGCTTGTTCAAGATCCTGCATTAGTGTGGTTGCATTTTAATTAGAAAATTTTCAATGAAGGCTGGAGGTTACTTTACTCAATATTTTTAAGACAACTTTACTGAAAACTGATAAGAAGTAATAACTTTACACCAACTCCAGGACTCAAGCGTCGATGTACTTGATCCAACACAGCTGATTCAAATGGCTAAATTACCTCCTCAACGTGTGTTGAAGTTCTCCAGAGGTCTGGTAAAGAACTAATCATTTGATTCAGGTGTGCTGACCCAGGGTGATATCTTAAACCTGCAGGACACAAATAACACTAATATAGGTGGGACAGGCCATCACAAACAAAGAAGAAAGTAAAAAAAAAAAAAAAGAAGGCAAAGAAAAGCAAAGGAAATCGCAAACAATTCAGAAATCAAGGATGCAATTGAGACCATGACACATACCTTGAGTAGATGTAACCATTTTCTCTTTATTTTAGATGAAATGCTAACCAAGTATGGTGGATGATATAAAAGACTATTTTAATAACCTGATAACAACCCGTTAACCTGGATTAGTTAATCCACATCCGTGGTGGGATCCAGGATCTCATGCACCCTGACAAAAGGTGCTTCGTTCCCAAAAGTCAGATCAGATATTAAACAAATCCACAGCAACCATTTGGTGTCAGGTTTTCAGCTTTCTGCACTCTCTAAACAAGCAGCACCTTCCTCTAATCCAAACAGACTATTTCCAGAAGTCAGAACGCTCCTGAAATTATTTCCTGATGTGTTCTGCATGTGAGACCGGACAACGGCAAACTCATTGTCCTGATGTTTTCTGGAGTTCTGTTCCAAATTATTATTTTTTCCACAGTTTGTGTTTAATGGCACATTTTTCTCAATGTGTAATAAGATAAACTTGGGAAAAACAAAAAGGCTTCCAACCAGACGAAAGTAACTGATCCCCGCATGCGTTTTGTCTTTTCATATTAGCCTGCTTGATCCATACTCACTGTTGCCATCAGATTTAGTAAATTGGTGAATTAATTGCTAACTAACCAAAGATATTAGTTTGATGCTGTCATCATGAGGTCTTTCCAATCCATTTGAGACTGTAGAGTCTTTAATTTTCCGATCACCAGAGTGTCTTTAAGACTAAGAGGTCTGAATTGAGTTGCTCTGGTCTAACTTTGCTCCTGTGGTCCAACTACAAAGACCGTCTGTTTGAATCTATCGATGTGGGTGCCTGTCTCGTTTTTCGTGTCCTTCTTTCTTCTTTATCTGATCCACTTTTGCTTACTATACTAGGAGTTCTGCAGCCATCAATCTCTGCCGCTCTCTGTTTCTGTCTTTGTCCCTCATTCTCTTCTTTGTCTCTCAAGTGCTGTCTCTCCCAGGCCTGCTGCCTTTAGATACCCTATATCTTCTCTTAATCTACTTCTGAATTACAGCATAGCCAGCATCCCAAAGGAGTGTTTTAGACTGCTTGCAGAGCAGAATGGGATAAAGAGAGAAACTGAGAGAATGAGTATCAGATAAAGGGAGGAGATGCCATTTGCAACAAAAGATTTCTTAATGGGATGATTTATGTCGTACAGGAGAACAAAAAGACTATTGATTCTCCAGTTCAGTGGAGGAAAGCACACGGAATTATTAAACGACCCAAGAGCGAGAGAAGAAGAACGACAGAGGCGGGTAAATGAAATAACAGAACCGACTTTCCATTCATTCCCTTTAGAGAAGCAGCCATTGTCAAACTGATGGATGCATGATACGCAACATATGACTTACAGAGATGACGCACTGTAGGTAATTGCATTGTTTTTAGGCATGCAGTTTGTTCGCGCCGTCATAATGAGACACCCAGCGCCATCTCTCACTCTCCTGACATTCAGGAAAATTCTGTTGCTAGGAGCCACCGCAGGAGGATGGTGGGAGGTACGTGTCGTAGTGATGGTCTGACGTATCTCTGTAGCACCAAGACTTGCTATCACAGCCTGAAACATGTCTATATTTATAATACTCACCCTGGCACTCCTCTGAGTGATGATAGAATCAACAACTACTCACTGGATCGTCGTAGTAAAAACTGAGTCCAGCCCGTCCAACAGCTACTTACAGCCCAGCAGTAGCGCTTGAAATGCTTTAACAGCGAAATCTTTTTGCAGTCTCAGTGTAATGCATACAGTATACGTCTCAGAGTGGACTTTTCCCTCCAGCCCTGGGGTCAGGTGTAAAATATTCACTATGCGTGAGTCACAGTGTGTTAAACAGACACAACACTTGTTGTAGCAGGGTGCCCACGCAGATGACTGCAGCTATGGATAGCCTCAAATATTCGACAAAGTGAGAGCGGCGATAACTACAGCAGGTTTGTCACAGTGGAAGTGGCAGCGCTGATCGGCGTCAATCAAAAATGTCCCAGCGTGGCAGCAGAAGTGATCGCTGCAACCCTCAGAGAGTTGCAAAGTGTCACTATTGCTTTTCATTGTGTACTGCTGTGCCACCAAACAGATCTGATCCCGGGTGTTAACAGCACCCATCACGCTCTGCCTCACCTTTGCTTCTAAGTTGTGTCTTCTATGATTGGTCATTGTGCACAATGACCAGCTGGGCCATATGGCCCTGTGCTCTGGGCCAGGGAGTCAAGGAACAGCAAATTAATTCTACGTACTGAAGGATTAAACTGCTCAGGCTCCAAAGCCAGCGAAACTGTGTCGCTGTGTGACAGTTTCACAGGCGCACACAGCTGCCTCTGCACTACAAACACATGGACACTTCAGATACTGTGCGTACTGTACACGCAAGCAAATGCACAAATCGTTATTAAGGAAATAGATTATTGTCATCTCATTATGTTTAAAATGGTTTTGAATTTGCCACAAATAAAAACACGATTTAAACTGCTACCAATAAGTTTACAGTTACTCTGTCAAGTATGTTGATCAACTGCTGCTAAACAAAAGTGTCTCTATTAGCAACGGAAACCAGTGACTTCAGTTTTTGGCTGCAGGTTCTGGAGAAGACGAGACAAAAACCTGTTTGTACACAATATACGTGACTTACGTCATCAGAGCAGCTTCATCCTCAGGCAGTGTACACAGCAAGAGTGAAACCAGAGGTGTCTGTAAACAAAAAGGGAGGCCATGAGTGTTCACAAGAGGATCCAGTAATTGCCCTGGCTGCAGGCTTCACAATCACTCTTCTGATGGAATTAGGAGATCAAATAATGGGTTTAATATACACCAGGGACACAGTTCAACAGATTTATTGACAACAGAGGTTTTTGTACAGGAATGAATGTAAACAAACTGAACTCTTGCAGGAGACGTCCAAGCTCAGAGGTCAGTGTTTCTGAAAGAGAGAAGAGGTTGAGTGTAATGGTTGGATGACAAAAAAAAAGTCTCAAAGATGTGGGATAGTTTACTTGGAGCAGGAGACGATGGAGCTTGGATCACTGGTTTGTTCTCCAAAAGAAGTCTGAAAGTTAAAGGAGGATGGGCAGACAGGCAGGGCGAAGTGGTACATCTCCTTGAAAGAATCCTCAGCAATAAAGATTGAGAAGAAGCAACTGTCTAGCAGAAAGGTGCTAGAACATGCACAGGAGCATAGTGATAAGCAGTGTTGGTCAAGTTACTTGAAAAAAGTAATCAGTAACTAATTACTGATTACTCCCCCCAAAAAGTAATCCCGTTACTTTACTGATTACTTATTTTCAAAAGTAATTAATTACTTAGTTACTTAGTTACTTAGTTACTTTTTAAAAACACGATTTACAACCTGAAGAGGTGATAAAGTGATAGATCTTTCAGCCCAATTCTACTTTTTCTACATAATCCATCATACAAAATGTAATCAAATGGAAAAGTCTCTTTTTTTAACTTGTTTTATCAGTTTTAATCTTTTAACTTTATGCATCAAGCAAAACATTTAATTATATGCAACATTCTCTGACTTGAATAAATTAGTTTAACATTTAAACCTATTTTCTACACATTCCAGCACATAAAATAAAATATTTTTTGTGTTTTCACTCACTCTTTCAAACAGATGCAAGTAAAACACAGCAGAAAATAAATAAAGTCAAAGACTCAGCGGTCCTTTTGCTCTATTTTCACCTGTAAAGCAGGAGCAGGGTAGGCGGAGGGTTACCCTGGTGTAGGTGTGCTGCGGTCAGTTGAAGAATCCGCGCGAGTGTCTCTGTGAGTTTCCCATCACGTCGTAGCTACTCGGTGCTTGCTCGGAAGTTTAGGGGTTTTTTTCGCTGTAAAAAGACGTTTTCTTCCCACGCACGATGGACGCTAATGTTTTTGTCACTTTTTATGGAATCAAACTCAAAGTAAGGTCAGTACTTCCACACTTTAAACGCTGCACGCTCATACTCTCTCCCGCACTCGATATATTATCCATTGTTGATCTGCACACAGCTGCTGTCACCAACGTCGCACTTGCTTACGTCACTGTCATGAGACATTCTCGCAAAAAAATCACGGTTTTAGTAACGCAGTAACGCAGCGTTCCTACGGGAAAGTAACGGTAATCTAATTACCGATTTTGCAATAGTAATCCCTTACTTTACTCGTTACTTGAAAAAAGTAATCAGATTACAGTAACGCATTACAAGTAACGCGTTACTGCCCATCTCTGGTGATAAGTACATGGGATTACAGTGAGTGGCCAAGAACAAGCCTGATTACACGCTGAGATAGAAAACAATCTGGCAGAGACGTGATGTTAAATACCAGCTGTGGATGAGACCAAAGAGTCACAGGTGCCAAAGAAGAAAGAATTCAGGCTCCTCCGGCTCCCCAACCCATCTTAGACGAAATAATATAAACAATATAAATACAATTCAGTTTAATTTAACAGAAATCTGAACACCTTAAACCAGATCGTACTACGACAAGGTCAGATGTCACTGTTTTTAACATGACTTTAGGTATGGCAAGAAGTTAATCACCTAAATCTCATTCCATACTGGCAGCTTTCATAATATAATACAGAGCACAGGAATAATTTCTCTTATATGTTGAACCCATTGGTGATATAACCCACCAATAATTCTATGACTAAAACCCAGATCTACAAATAAGTAATTTACATTTGAAAAGTTAAAAATTCTCAAATCATTTACAGACTCTTTTGCCTGACAAAAAAACAAACAGAAATTGAAGAATATTTTCTTTGATACACAACAGCAGTCAGTTATCCCGAGAAAAATAGCAGTCTGGCACAGAAGGCTTTCATTGTCAGTGTCAAACATGTTGAACACTCTGGTTTAGACGCTGTTGAAGGAATGTGTCGTTTTGGCAGCAACGACTTAGTCGCTGACACAAAAACTTCATTGACACAAATTTTTATCTGAATTACAGCACTTTGCAGGTTAAATGTGGTGTTTAGTGTATTCGAGGATCCATTCATCTACCCAAACTTCATCCCTGAATAGATCTTTGTGGCTCTCCTACTGCACTTCACTTCCTTTTACTCTCAAAATTATAGTAACAGGAAGATGTTGTCAAAATGAAACTTAATAGGTGTAGTAAGGTGCTTACCATAACACCTTATATTTTCTTTTGCAATACATTTAGAAAGCAGCGAGATCCATCCTGTCCCTCTGTCCAAGAGGGACAGTGTGGATTATAAGGTCATAAACCTTTGATGTCCATTAAGAAAATAAGTCCTTTATAAGCCTCATGAACAGAGAGTAAGGTGAGATGGACTGCAAACCACTCTTGTGTGATTGGATTATGACCTTAAAGTGCCTCTTTCTGCTCATTTCCAGCTCAATGTTTGTATTCCTGGTCTCTTAGTAGAGTAACTTTGAATGATTAATAGTTCAGGATGCTCATTATCTACTTTATACTGTCCTTCATGCAACCATTGAGTTCATCCACTGATGGAAATGGGTTGTTTTTACCTTCTGTCCCTTTGAAGGGACAGAAGGTGTCTGGTCAATTCTTTCACTTCTTCACTTCTCATTAGTACACAGGGATCTGAGAGTCCCCATCAAGGCTTTCCCCAAACCGCAGCTCTGATTAAGTCATTCACTGTAAAACAGTGTAAAACACTGCCAAACCTAAAAAGAGGATGTGGGCCCAGCCATAGCTGGACTGGCCATCGGGCATACCGGGCAGTTGCCCGGTGGGCCGCTGGCGATTTTTTGTTTTTATGGGCCGATGGATTTTTTTTTTTTTTTTTTAGGAAGGGTGTATATAATGAAAGGTGTTGGATTGGCCAATTGGTCATGATCGACTCTGGGCTGGACCAGTTACAGCCGAGGAGGCCGAATGCACCCGCCCCCTTGTTTAGCAATCACGTGATTTTTCGCGCATTGCATGCCGGGAACTCGTGGCGAAACAATCCAAGTACCGCATCAAATGCAAGCATTTGCAGCACCACAAAACGTTCATTCTCCGGTTCCAATACCTTCTTGTTTTTTCTTTGCCGCACAAAAAAGGAATGTACAAAACAAAAGGAGAACAATGCCGGTCCGTACAAAGACAGACTCGACGAAAAGACAAAGAAAAGATACGAGGAAAAAATCAAAGGTGTGAAAGGGTCAGACCCTTACGAGCACACAGAGTGGACAAAGGACGTTAGCATGCTGCCCAACTTTCACCACGCTCAGATTTATAATTACACGGTTCTTGGAGTGAGTGCATGCACTCATGAAGTTAAGTAACTTCAGGTCACTGCAACAAGCCCAGGTACAGTTTACCGCCGGATGGGTACAGGACCTTGAAATGCACCGAGTAGAACGAAAGACCATCGTACGAACAAAGGTAAGTTTACCAGTCTCACAAATCGTCGTCATAAATACACATTCGTTAACCGTTTATTAATAGGACCTTTGAGCTCAACGGTAATTAATTAGTAGTAGAAATAATTTCTGGTTCATTACAGAAATGTAGCAGTGACAATAATATTGTATGCTGTAATCGTACTGGACAATTAGTGATACAAAACAACTGTTTTATCCTGTGAATAAAAGTATGTTTTTGTCAATGTACCATGGTAATAACAGAAGCGAAACACAATATTGTGTCAGGACAATTCACTATTTATGCACAATAAACAAAGGGGCATAGTGCGACAATTTCTGTTCAGCGCCAGACTTGCTTGTAACCTATATCACCAATTATGTTAAGAAAAATGACGTATTAACTACAACAGAAGACTGACCTTTGTGGGAATGCTTGGAGCAGACTAACATGTGAGCTGGAGTGTTCTGGGACGTTATATTTGGTATATCCAGACCATCCGTCGGCTCTTACTTCGGAAACATGGCTTAAAAAATTTCTCTTCAACGACGTAATCCGATAAAAAAAAAAAAACGATCGGCTTCCCGTGGCTGTCATGCGACCGGCTATTGCAGTTAATAATGCAACAGCTTCTTGCCATTTTTTGTGTTTCTTTTTATCGCTGTATAACTGAGTTCAATTGAAAGCCTGCGTGCGCTAGTACCTCTTGCCACAAGTTCCCAGAATCCTTTGCGGTTTTACCCCTGAATGACATCACATTTTCAATCTTTATCCTGGTGGGCCGGTCTCTAGTCAAAATGCCCCGGCCGATTTTTTGTCCCAGTCCAGCCTTGGGCCCAGCTAGTGAAAGTCTCCACTGTGTTTTACAGATGACAATTGACACTTGCTGTTGTACCTTTGTCCTGACAACTTTGTACATGCTTTTTGAAACACAAATCTCAACTTTGGATTCATCCATAAGGCCTGTTTCACTGATTTTCAGTCCAGTTCTTGCGTAATTTGGCATAAATCAGCCTTTCCCCCCTCGTTCCCTTGCTTAAGAATGGCTTCTTGGCAGCCAAACTTCCACTGAGACCATTTCTGATGATTCTTCAGTGAACAGTAGATGGATCAACTGTAGGGCCATATCTATATTTCAGGTCCTGTCAGGTCTTTGCTAGATTTCTTTCCTATTTCTTGAGGACATGACTTTCAGATACTGCTTATCTGCTGTAGATAGTTTGGTTTTTTTTTTTGTTTTTTTTTAGGCCTGAAACGTCTTCCTTTGTCCAATTTCCTGGACAACCACAGCGTGCACACCATCCCAAGATATAATCCAAGATTTTGGCTGGTAGCTCATTGAGAATCACCTTTTTGGTGATCATTTAACCTGTCAGTTTGTGTTTTTTCAGGCATGTTTTCATAACTTTAACTAAAGAAATTGAATAAATGATGTGTTTGTTAGAGGCTGCTGGTAACAAAGTGCCCAAAGATACAAGTCTGGATCCTTGGAAGAAAAAACACGCAGCAACGAGGGGTGGCTCAAGACTTTTGCACAGCACAGTATGACAGAAAATAAGGAAAAGCATAACAGATCCATTTAAATAATATAATTTTTTACCATGTTTGAGAAGAAGAGTGTTTGCACTGCACTGGGCTTCGTAAGAATATCCAATATGGAATTAGCTCCTTTTCATCACAACCCCGCTGATACCAATGTCAAAGGACGCCAGTGTTTTACAATCCAATCAGGCCCGAGCAGCTCCAGTTTGTGTAATTTGATTGAGGGAAAAAGGGCAGCTCCAAATGGCTACCTCACAGCTGTTTGAGGCTCTAAAAACATAACACGGCTCATGTGAGTCCCTCGTTTCCAGCTCAGACAGTAATTCACAGCTTGAGCCCAACATCAGAGCCCGATCACAGGGGAAGCTCTCCAGAAGGTGCAGATGGTATTTCTTCTCCTCTGGCAGCCAGAACAGGTCAAACATTTAAAAACAAATTCTCAAAAATTTGGCCCTGGAGCACACACACCAGCCAATCAGTGTAATCCAAACCAGCAGACGGCTATAAGCAAGTGTTATTTGTTTCTCATTGCGTCACATATGTAGCCAAGTGAACTAATACTACGCATGGAAAGGGTTTAAAAAGAGGGAATTGTGTTTTTGACTGGTTGCCTGTCTACCGGAGGTCTGTTGTAGGGTTGTCATGGTGATGACTAGACCTCGCGTTTTGGGGGTATACTGTCCCTTTAAGAGCCGCCGTAAGCCAGAGCACGCATGCACTCAAGTTTGTGTCACACTGAGCGCTGTGAGCGGGAGCACTGGAGAGTTAGAGACTGCAAAAGATTCTGTGGCTAGCTACACACGAGGTAAATGTGCTAAAAAGTGTAGCATACTGCAAAATATTGTCACCAGTGTTGTAGTAGACTGTAATTAGCTAAGTTTCTTTAGCAATGACTCCATGTTTGTGACCATTTCTGTACAGTTCTTAACGCGCGACGGGTGCATGTTTAATGGTCACGTGCTGTGAAAGGGACTGAAGAGCGGGTTGGCGTGAGTAGTTACAGTGTCCTAACAGATTTCAAAGTTGTTAAGTTTGTACTTTTACTCACTTTGCATAACTCTGTATGTTTCTGTTTGATTCAGAGGGGAGATTACTTGCTGTGTGATTCCTGCGTGTGTACTTGTCCTAGCACAGTAGCTGTGTGGAGAAACCGAAGTGAGTTCATGATGTTCTCCCATAGAAATGTATGTTTAAAAGAGAGTTTACAGTGCACTTTATTGCCAGTTGACCTGCGAAGTTGTGGGATGTAAACAATGTGTTTATTTGTTTTGTTTTCTCTTTTTTTGTTGTATTTGTTTCTTGACAGGTCACTACTGTTGTCTATACTGTTTGGATTTAACATGTACATATGATAGTTACTGTTGTCTCAGACCCTGAAAGGCAGTTTAGGCTGAGCCAGTGGAATAGTTAAATTTTGCCGTTTCACTCAAAACTACAGAATTAAAACTGTGCTCCTCCGAGTACAGTCGGAGAATAAAAAAGCCCACAAAAGAGTATTTCCTGTGTCCTGTCTCATTCCCCATGACCGGGCCACACATAATTACCCACCTCCTCCCCAAAGAGAGCTGGAGCCAAGGCAGCTGCGAATGGGAGGATGAGAGGTAAAGATAGAGATAGATAGATGGACAGATGTTCACTTTACATTCAGTGTTTAGAGATCAGGAACCGAGGGAGCTGGGGAAAAGGACGAGGAGGAATTACTCACGGTTGATAAAGCCATCCAAGTCACCTTACGCACTCCCCATCCAACACGTTCTCACTCCCAAAGCGTAACATTTTACGCTAGGTGAGGTCAACATATTACGTTTTCGGCTACCCACCACGTTCCTAAATGACGACCTCGGAAAAAAGAGGGAATATGAGAACCGTCTGGACTCCATCTACACATGTTTGCTCTTTCTCTTCAAATCGCTTAGAAACACACTATTTAACATCATTAAAGTCCTGGTTAAGATCAGGAATAAGGTTAGGTTTAGGGCTGGAATACAGGGCTGGAACGTCTATTACCGCAGGAGCGTCATTGCACTGGATTCCAGGCATCACCCGCCGCGTACCATAAGAACGCCGAAGGTCTCCTTTCGCGTTCCTCAGGAACGCCGCGGGACGTGACAAAATGTCGACATGTTACGCCTCGGGAGTGAGAACGGGCCCCATCCCACCCATTCGTCTCAACCATGTACAAGAGCCCACGAGCCAAGACAGAGCCGGGGTGCGGTGGGCCTTTTGAGAATACACTAATACTAACAGGATGAGGCAGTTTGGCTTATCTCTCTGACACGTTTGTTTTTTCTGTCTCACTAAAACAGTCCTGAGTAAAATCATGTTAAATAAATGCATTTAGTCTGGTGTGGGTGGATGAGCAGGGTCACTCTCATCATCTGGTTTGTAGAGCAAAAATCATGCATGCAGAGTGTTGTGGAGCCATGAATATGACTTGAGGATATCACTCAGTGCTGCTCTGCATTACTGGAAAACAAACTAAAGGTCAGTTGGAGCTAATCAGGCGCTGTATTCCAGCCATTTCGGTTCAGTAATGAGATCTTGGAGATTCCCTGCAGTTGAGGAGGAGGAGATAAAGAAGATGAAGAAGCACAGGGTCAAAGCAAGAAATACATGAACTGCTGGATAATTTCATTCAGGGAGAGGGTTATCAAGAAAGCAAAAGCGGATAAATTTCTCATGCTCTTCATCACGGTGGATCTGGATGAACAGGTGGTGACCAAAGAAACCAAGAAAGACAGAAATTAAGTCAGTGGTTGTAATGCCAAAGATGGGATTACAGGGAATTTGGTCTTTACAGTTATCCCATCATTTTTTGGTGCGGGTGTGAAAAAAATAATTTTTTCACCCCCGTCCCACATTCGATCCTGTGGCCTCGAGTGGCTCAAACCCCCAAACAGTTTTTCCCTGGATGTAAACACTTCCATATGTGTGTATGGAATGTTAAGGAGTGGACTTAATACGCAACCACAATTCTCTAAAGTGTGGACGTCCAACAAAACATCTGTGATGATTTATGATACAAGTCCTCATCATGCATGCATTGCTGTACACATGGGGATGGATAGTTTGTAAGTGAGGAGATGAGGGGTGCAGTAAAAAAAGGGGGGGAGGGGGGAGTACTGGAATGAAAAGTGTCTTGTCAACAAAAGTGAAATATCTGAGGCTTGGCGTGGGACCAGAGTTTGGGGTGGGGCGGTTTATTGTAATCCTCTGCTTTGGAACTCCAGAGCTCGCTCTTTACTCCGGACTGTGGAGTGGTCGAGGATGGGATGCCCTGGGTACGAGGTTGTGCTGTTCACAAAAGAACACTTTGATTTGACTGGGTGTGTTGTGGCTGCAGTGTAAAATGAGGAATGTGCTATGACAGAGGGCAGAGACGTTTTAACGTGTTGCTTTGCATATTTCACCACTGAATTGAGAGACATTTACTTGTGTGATGCATTTTGATGTGGTGAAGGGTGTTCATTGGCAGGTGTGGCCGGACCCCCCCCACACACACACACACCGGCCCACCCCCTCCTGCACACCACATCAATGAGGCTGCTGCGTTAGTACATCCGAGACGTCAGGAAGGCACGTTCATTTGTCACGTACACTCACTGGCCACTTATTTGCCTACACCTTGCCTACACCTCTGATTCCCTGTTGGCTTAAAAACTGCCAGAAATTTTCAAAATTGATATGACAGCATCACACAGTGTTGCAGACGTGTCAGCTGCTCATCCATGATGTAAATGTTTTTTTCCACCACATCCCAAAGGTGCTGTATCGGATTGAGATCTGGTGACTCATCAGCCAATGACCATATGGATAAAACTACTTTCAGAAATTTGCAAATTGAACTGACTTTTTTATTCTTTTGGCTTTTGCATGTAGCTTTGATTTTCAGACCCCAGCGCTACGTCCATCTTTTATTCCATCTGAAACTAATTATCCTCCTCATAACTTTAAAGTAGACTTGTAGTCAAGACCGCCTAATCCGAGACCAAGACAAGACCGAGACCAAGTCGAGACGAGACCAAGACCGAGACAAAAAAGTCTTTAAACTGCAGCCAGATGCTGCTACGTTTACGGGTGTCAGGCATATTTATGTGCTTTTGCTTTCGCACAGCCCTCCTCACCGCTGTCAACTGTCTCACTCACTTACTGAGAGGAAAGACAGATGCTCCACTTGACTGTCGCATCTCTCACCCTCTCTGTTTTTCACATAATGATATTATCCTATATCCTCGCATGTGATTGGCCACAATATAGAGGGATTGGAACATAGCTGAGCCACTGTGTGAGAGCTGAGCAGCAAAAGGAAATTAAGTGAGGGTAGAAATGACTGAAAGATTAATTGGCTCTGTTTTGAGTTTTGTTCAAAAAAGAATGACTTCATATAGGGAAAAATATATATCACATATGCAGGACACCTTAAACTAGTTTTTAATTAAGCAGCAAGGCAGAACAAAGTCGGGCTGTATCAAGACACAGGGACTAAACCCCAATTCAACCAGACCCAGAACTGATCCGGAATTAAAACAGGACTACAACAGTTCAAAATCAGGACTACTTAGGACTTAACCAAAACAGAACCAGAATCAAAACTAGATGATAGTAGCACTAAAAATCATCATAGACCTGCACTACACTTATTTTTTAATTCTACCAAAGTCCACTATTTGAGAAACGTTTATATAATTATTTAGCCTTCATAAGCCTGCATAACTTAATAAATATAGAATTTGAAAAGTAACAAATGGTATCTAAAAAGTTACACTAGACACTGGATGCATGTTCTGATGAGTTTTGGCAAACAACCATTTGACTAACATGTGTGTCTCACCTGCTCTTGTTCCATCTCTGTTCTGTCCTCATTCTCCATCTCCCTCTCTCTCCCCCTCTCTCTCCCTCTTTGTGCTGACAATCAAGCCAAACACCAACATCATCAAATATACAGTCGAAACCATATATTTACACACTCTTCAGATAAAAACACAAACACTTTTTTAATTGTAACATCAAATCAAACTTAAGCTCTCCTCTGTCTGCAGCAAACTCGCAGGCAGCAGCTTCTCCCCCCCTCGCTCACATGGGTGCTGCGCTCAGTCGCCCAGTGCCTGAGCTCGGATCATACCAAAATTAGGGGGAATTTACGACGGTGCGCTCTGTGCTTCGTGTGTTGTTTTTGTTTTATACAGTTGTCAGTCAGGCATCTAACTAACAAATTACACTCCAAAAGACCCCATGCTTCTGAAAAAATGACCCGGGCTTAAGCCCAGTAAACCATCCCCCCGCTCCGCTGATGGTTGACTCCAAATCTCCCGAACACTATGTCGATTTGAGAACGCAAGACCGAGACAGCGAGACCAAGACCAAGACAAAAGTCCGTCGAGACCAAGACGAGACCAAGACCACGTAAAAGGCGAGACCAAGACCGGTCTCGAGACATCCAACTCTACTTTAAAGTGGGCTTTTTAAAAATAACTCAACTGTTTAAATTCTATTAAGGCTTAGATATTTTACAGAGTTAATAGGACTTACTTGTCTGCTAGTCTTAACCACTGCCAATCAAATGACTGAACTGAACCTCTTGACTGTGTTTGTGGTATGCTGGGTTTTGGAGCATTTATAAGAGCACTATTGAACAAAAAAAGTATTATTTTTGTGGGATGTGTGATGGATTCTAGTTTTCTTAGTCTGTTACTTAGAACTAATGATCCTACTTCTTTGCAATAGACCTAATGATGCACCTGCTTGCTAACCAGGTCCTGCAGTAGGCTACTTTAGTAATGCACAGAAAGTATGATGCCAGAATACAAAATATGTAGAAGTGATGGATATAAAGGCGCATGAATGTGGATTAATCTATTCTGCATGAGCTCCCTTGACAAGGACTCTTTATTAATATGCAGAATGACAGTGTAATGCTTTTGTCAGTGTTTCTTACTCACTGCCATGTGTTGGTTATTGGAACCAGACAAAAATAATCTGAGGGAGGAAAGTATTTCAGCAGAGAAACTGGTGGATTTGATATTGATTTGGGTTTTTCTGGAGTCAGCAATCATCAGAGAATTTTCCTCCTTAAAGCACTTCTCCATTGGCTCTCGTATTGAGCCTGCTGTTTGATGGGTGTTGATACAATTCCACTTCAGTTGTTTATCATTTATAAAACTCGCCAGTGAAACACTCATGCATCCACGAGGCAGGCTGAAGGAGTGGAAAAAGAAGTATGCTGTTATTTAGCAAGTGATTGATGGGTTGGTCTGTGTTTTCATGTGTCAGTGTGTGATTCTGTAGTTTCATATGTTGGGGAGAAGGAGAATTCACACATTTTTGGCTCCCTTCACTCTCCGTCTTTAACCCAAACTTCATCTTCTTCCATGAAATGTCACCACTTTGAGGATAGCATGAGCCTCTTTGAGGAAATACAATAAGTTGATGTGCACATCTGGAACCCAGGAATGCATCAAGTCTCTCTTTGCCCATGCCTCTAACGCAGCAGGAATCTAACGCCTAACTTATGACTTACTCCATCTGCGATGTAATGTGATTTAATTTTAAGCTGCCAGAAGAAGGAAGTCGATCTCACTGCTAACTCTTCACATACGGACACTTTGTCGGGACACGTTGGTGCCACAGAGTACCCATTTATTTGGTTTAACATTACAAATAGGCATATTCTAAACCTTTACAATATGGTCACTGCCTTGGTTGCATTGCACACCAGCCGTGGCATCACTACAGCCTCATCACTGCTTACAAATGGTGCTTGTAGGAGCGCCAGACTCCACCAGACTGGCAGAGTGCCGCCACTTGCAAATGTTTTCTCCAGAAAATCTTTTCAAGCTGTTCCAGCATCTCCATCTTTATATGCTGATAGTCTCTGAGATCCTATATCAATATATCATTAAAATGGCAGCAAACAGTGACACATTTCATCGGGCAAAAATCACAATGTTCATGACAAGCTGTAATGACACGAAAGAACTGCATTTTAGTTTTATTTATAATGCCCAAGTTCACAACAGTCTTTACAGTATTCAGCTGGCTGAAGACCCTACAGTATCAGAGAGAAATGCCTGGTGATCAGATAAGCAAGAACTCCTTATTTACAGGAGGGAGGCCTCTGGCAGACCCAGAATTCTGGGTGTGGGAAAGAAACACTTGGAAATAAGTCAATAGTTTCTGATAATAGTTTCTGTGATGAATGCAACTAGATTTTGTACACATGCTGCGGTCAGCTTACCTGTGCTATATGGTTGATTTCCCACTCCTAGACAGTGTAAAGCTGGTATAAAGGTGGAATTCACTGAGTCAATCTAATCAGCATCATCACATTAAATATAATGTGATATCTGCTTCCCTTGAAGTAACCTTAAACTGACTATGAAGAGCACAGCTGCTGTGCACCAGTCCAGGATATTGCATTACTGTATATTTGTCACAGTACTGCAAACAACACTGAAATGAATGAGGTTTGTCACATGTCACCGAATAAACCTTACCTCTTGTCCACTCTCTTGCTTCTTTCTCCATCTCTGAGTTATCTCACAAATATGCACAAATACACAGAAAAACTGTGTGTTTGCAGATATTTGTCAAGCTGTTTGAAATGTAGCATTTGAAATTAGCTGCCACTTACGCACTCCTTTTCAGTGGCACTTGCTAGATGCTAAAATACTGCGACCGCAGCTAATAGACATCTTGATTTGATGTCTGAAGGCACGCAGTTACGTGAACTAATAACTCCCCTCAAATGTCTTACCTTAAAGTGATGAGCCTGTTTTAAAAAGTTAAGGAGTAGAAAGTGGAGTTGTAGATATTTGTGTTAAAATTTAGGGAGTAAAAGTAAAATTTGTCAGACTGATAAATACTGACGTAAAGTGCAGATAACAAAGTATTTGTATACTATATAAAAACAGTCGGTTCACAGCACATTCCAGCGAGCACATCAGACAGGCTGGAGAGGTGTGCAGGTGGATGGAGGAAGAGTGTGACAGAAAAATGCAAAAAGAAAGGTCACATTTCACGCCTTCATCCATAATTTTTACGGTTGGGGTTGCAAACTTTGGGTTTTGCATGTTTTTGCAGTGTGGAGTGGGCGCGAGGGGCGGTAGAGGAGCCAGGCGAGCGTGTCAATGGGGGAGTGTGCACTTTTAAAGTGAACTGGTCTGACGAAAGAGGAGCCCTCGGCCTTGCAGTGGCCCCCATCATCCATCTGGTGATGTCACCTGCAAGCGTCTGTGCCTGCAGTGCGTTGAAATGTAGTCTATTAAGTGACCCTGCAGTAAGGCCTTTGGGGAGAGAGGAGGGTGGTTATGGGTTGTCAGGCTGGAAGGATGATGCTTCTCAGCTCTCCTCGGTCTAAAGCACATTTATGTGTATATGTGTGTGTGTGTGTTTGTTGTAAGTGTATTAAAGCTCTACGCTAAGTTGCACTTTTTTAGAGACTCCACCCATGTTCAGCTGGAACCTAAAACCTCTCAGAACATGGCAGGACGAAAGGAGGGGAAAAGAAGAAAAATACTGAAGTAGACATTTAAAGCCCCAAAGTGCCAGAGGTATCATTACCTTTCCATTTCACTTGATGAAATCCATTTGGCTGGATTAGTTTCACACTCTCAATGGGACCCTGAGGTGAAGGGAGCCTCTGAACAGGATTAGTGAGCTGCAGAGGGCTGCAGATAGCAGAGTGATGAAGAAGAAGAAGGAGGAGGAGGAGGAGGAGGAGGAGAACCTCTGTGCACTGACTTCACCTTCCTCTACAACAGGGGTTGGCAAATCCAGGCCTCGAGGGCCGGTGTCCCTGCAGGTTTTATATGTGTCCTTGAACCAACACAGCTGATTTAAATGGCTAAATTAGCTCATCAACATGTAGTTGAAGTTCTCCAGAGGCCTGGTAACAAACTAATCATGTGATTCAGGTGTGTTGACCCAAGGTGAGATCTAAAACCTGCAGGACACCGGCCCTCGAGGCCTGGAATTGCCCACTCCTGCTCTACAACAAAGAGGCGCCACTTGTTTCAGTACTGGACTGGAGATGATTTATCTGAATTTCACGAGCGAGACCACACTTTCATACACGCCCCTTCCGGTTCTCTATCTATGTATGACCCCACCGGCTTTAAAGGCTGTTCGTTCTTGTTTTCATGCCCCAGCCTCTTTCCCCCTTTTCAGTTTATTCACTTCTCATTAGTTTAAGGGGATCTTTCCCCTGTGAGGCTTTCCTGAAACCGCAGCCTCAAATCGTGCTCAAGCCATCTGCCTTTACATGCTAGAAATGCGTCAAAACTAAAATGAGGATGCTCTCCCAGCTAGTGCAATGGAGACATGGCTTCATGCTTGGCAAGTGGCATACATTTGTGTACAGTGTGAGAAAGAGTATCTGCAGTGAGAGTCAGCCAAGTTTCCACTCTGAATGAGAATGACGGACGGTGATTGGAGCTGCCAAATTAGAGGGGATATTAAATCTAGGAAGCAAAAACCACTCGATAATGAGATTTTGTAGCAGCGTGTGACAGCGCAAGTATACGGCATATGCATATGTTTGTGCATAAGTATGAATGAGTGTTTGAGTGTTTGTGTTCACACCTGTGGGCTCTGTCATCTTTGCTCCTAATTATCTGCAGCATAAATCAACAGCGGGAGCGTTGCCATAGCAGCCAGACGTAGGCCGGGTGCCGATGATGGCAGTGGGAGACCGCCAGAGCTATTTCATTAACCTTTAAAGGACTTGGTATTTATTTTCGTAGCAGCACTATGAATATAAATTTGTCATTCCGAAAAGGGAAATGACCAGGTAATAAAACGTCTGAGGATCCATCTCACTTCCTCTTTCTCTCTCTCTTACTCGCATCTCTTTCTTCTCCTCTTTCCTTCACTGCCAGTTGTAAACCAGATATTCTCTATGAAAGGCAACGCTGGGGCAGTGAGTCTACTACTATAGCCCAGACTGAACTATGGCATATTACTATTGAATGGATTTTCAAAAATTCTGTACATTCATTTGTGGTATCCGCAGTAAATTTTGTACAGACTTAGTCAAAATATTTTAGCAACTACAGGCTAGGTAATGAGGAAAATTTCGTACAGATATTGATTGTATAAGATCGATGAGACGCAATATTGATGAGAGAATAAATCCTCTGGACATAAACACTCTGGTGATTTCCATCTGCTGCCACATTTTTGTGAAATTTCTAACACACATCTATTTATTACTTTGATTAGTACAAAACAGTTATGCAGAAACACGTTGACACAGTATTAATCTGAATGTCAGGGACTTCTCTAGAAACGCAGTGAGCTTTCTGATAAAACTGTCAGTCTGTTGTTTAAACACACTTTAATATCGCACAAGACTTTTAATGCTTTGGCTTCTCGTGACATACCTGCAAAATGAAATACATTCTTCAAAAGCGTGTTTAATCTCCACTGTCCTCCATGATAAAATATCCAAACTGAGACAAGCTGCCAGCCTCATACTGTTATGGTTCCACTGGCTTCCTGTGCTGGCTCCTTTTTTCTGTGCTCGCTCTCTCCCTCTTTCTTCACCTCCTCTCTAATGTGAGTGAGTGAACAGTGCTGGGGGGGGGAGGCGTGGCATCCTTCCACTGCCTGCTGTCGGTTGACTGGCACACCTGTTTCCCATCACTCATCAGACCTCCTTGTATTTAAGGATTGGGTCTACTGCCACTCATCTGCATGTCTCAGACGCCAACTTTCAGTATACTGCACAGCTGTTTGTTACAGCTGTGCAGTAACGGTCTAGACTCGGTGCTCAAGTTTTGTTTGTTCCAAGTCAGTGTTTCCAATACTTGCCTGCCATGTTTGCTGTCTTGCATCCTGTTCACTACCTCCCCCAGTTTTACTTTATCTGGATCAGAACACCGGAGCAACTATTCCCCTGCTTGCTTGACCCCTTATCAAAAGTCTTTCCTACATAATTATTTGGATGAATCCACAGTTCTGGTACAAATATGATTACTTATATACAGTCATGTGAAAAAAGTCAGGTTTCCAAGGTTTCTGGGCAGTATTGTGAAAAAAGAAAAAAAGCACTTTAATAACTGATCATCAGCAAGTATGAGTGTCAAAACCTCTATGATAGCAGAAGTGTTGTCAGCTTGCTGTTCTTAAGCATTCAGGTGTGTGCTAATATAATGCCACAAAATTCCCAGGAGTGGACATTCCAGCAAATTCACCCCAAGGTCAGGCCATACAATACTCCGGAATGGAAATTAGTTTACGCAACAGAACAATGATCCCAAGCACAGCAACAAATCTATAACAGCATGGCTGAAAAAGAAAAGACTCAGTGTGTAGCAATGGCCCATTTAAATGCTGTGGTGGAATCTAAGAGAGCTGTGCATAAACAAATGCCCAGAAACTTCACTGAACTGGGGCCCACAATTCCTTGACAACTATCCGAGAGACTGATAAAGTCATACAGAGAACAATTATTTCAAGTTACTGCTGCTGTAGGTGGTTCTATAGACTATTGAATTATGGGGTGTACCTGGTGTTTTTTACAGGACTGCACAGAGTCTTCCTTTTCCACATGACTGTACATAATTAAATGGTAAAGAAAACCAAAGTATACTTGAAAAAAAGGCGTTGATACTTTTCTCCTGACATGCAGACATCAGTTGTTAGTTATATGTACCAGCAGTCAGAGCTGCCTATGAGATCTTTATGGTGGATTCCTTTGGACTGAACATCTGCAGCTGTGGATCGAGGCCAGTCAGCAACCGCTACACCCTGTGCTGGAAAGAAAAAGGGGAATAGTCACAGAAAACACAGGCAGGGAGACAGCAGCCCTGTAAAACACACCTGAGATTTATAACTAAATGTGCAGAAGTGAAAATGTATTATCAGAAAATATATACTGTAACACAAGCTGTAACCTATTTTCTGTGCCCTTTGCAGTGTTCTGTTATGCCTGTATTAAATTGCATGTATTAATTTGCAGTAGTGCCTCAGGGCCAACGAGGGCAACAGAGAAGGGTCCCTTTGTGTGCTGGGATCGTGGATGGTTTGGCGGCAATTGGCTGGTTAAAAGGAGCATTCTTCAGATGCCTCAGCAGTAATAGAGGCCTCTGTAAGCAGTGGTAATTCAATTGTGCCACATGATTTCTTGGTGAGTAATCTATAAATGGGCACTCAGAGAAAACAGCTTGGCATCCAGACCTAAAGAGCCAGAGGTAATGTAGTGGGGAGAGGGACCGGATGAAGGGGTGTGAAAGAAGAGTAGAAATGCGATGTACAGCAAGATAAAAGTCCAGAAAAATATGAAAAGCAGAACAAAAACATCATTCATGCCCGGGGAAGAAACCACAATAATAATAATAATAACAAAAAAAACTTAGAGCATAAAACTTTTCCATTGTTTTTGTGATGTGATGCATAGCATTAGCTTTGCAAATCAGAGCGGTCTCACTCACTCACCAGGCATGAGACATTAAAAAGGATGCGTGCACTCACACTGCTTTGCATTGCATTTGCATTGCTCTGACCCCGATCGTGTGTCGAGCCGTAGGGCTCCGACTGTGAGGGTTATGGTTGTGTGGATCTGGATTGTTCCAAGGGAAGTGAAGAAAGCTCGTTCTCAGGCAGCCAAAAAGCCTCCCACAACCCTCTTTCTCCAGGCACATTCAGAGTTTGACGAGGTTGTTCATTCACACAGCAAAGAGGAAAAACACAAACGTCGGTTGTGGAATTCTTTGCAAGTGAGCTATAGCGATGGCTCTTTGGACTTCCTGCAAGGAGTCTCATAACTGGGACTGTAATACCGATTATGGAACAGGATTCTTTTTCCTACTAATTGAGGCTGGCATATCTAACAATTACAGTATATAACAACTACGGCAACACCAACAGGATTGCAGACTACAGGAGGATGGGTGGTGCTAATTTGCACCCAGTGTTAAACAAAAATGTGCGACTCCAACTGGATCAGGGGAGAGGAAAGAAAGGCACAGTTTCTATAGTAACCATTTTCAGGCAAAGTGATTGTCTTTGCTCGCTCTCAGTTGTCTCTTGATTTGTTTTCTTTTTCTCTCTCTCTCAGCTTCCATTTCTGGGGGAAATTAACCACCAACGACTTTAGCAAATAAACAGCACAAAGGTGGACTGCATTTATTAGAATTAAAAAACAGGAGACAAGAGGTTCAGGTGTGAATTTAGATACACACACACACACACACACACACACACACACACACACACACACACACACACACACACACACACACACACACACACACACACACACACACACACAATGACACACAAAAATACTGAAAGACTGAAGTGGAGACATGAATAAAAGTGTTTTAATAGCACCATCATGGACGTGGTACAACTAAATCTAGACATGCAGCAGCACAACTATTTCTGCCCTATATTTCATATTTAATCTGCTGTGCTGGCGGATTTCTTGGCCCAGTGCACTGTGTAATCTTGTCAAAGGGCAGATGGCACTCTCACAGTGTCTGTCAGATCCCCTGGACTGGGATTGGGACAGAGGAGGAGGAAGAGGGTCCTCCAGCGGCCGCAGCACTAGGATCAGCAGGTTTGGCGGGCCAGCAGCAGCTTTGGCAGCATGCAAACCAACAGTTTCTCCTCCTTTTTTAAAAAAAATTCCTTTTCAAGGCTAAGCCCAGACCTAGAAATGACTTTTGCCACAGGACTTGACATTGGACACAACAGCAGGCTAGGATTAGGATTATCCGAGGATGCTATATAACGGGCTTGTCGTGTTCCTTCTTACTTTACACACAAAAAGCGCATACCTCTGAGATTGTCTCTATTTCTACACATCTCTGCTATTTCCCAAGTGTTAAACTTGCATTTGGTAGCTGTTCACAGGACCTCTCAGTAGGAAGTCTAAAGTTCAAGTCAGTACAAGTGAAAAGCAGAAAACCTAAATAAAGCGCTCAGAGAGACAGAAAGCATGCATGGCTTATTGAAAGTGTTAAATTTACATTATAACATTTTTTTACAATATCAAACATAGCAAGAATTTCCTGTGCATAAATGTTTGTTTGGACCCCTCGAAACGTCTCAGGGGTTTTAACCTGAAAGACTAAATCTGAGTAAAGATAGAAGTGGTCAAATCGACAGCAACGTCCAATCTGACCAGCTCAGCAACACCACAAGGCCTGAAAGATCACAGAAGAGAACTAAGGTGCATGATGACAGATGTATTTCCATGGTTAAGCACATTCATTGTCAAGGTCCAACATCAAGAGATGTCTTCATACAGAGGTGACACAGACAAACGAGCCACAGCAGGCGAAACACAAGAGAAACTGATGACAGGCACAAGAGGGATAAGATGGAGTTGATCGGTTTGTTCTGCCTTATTCAGTTACCACACTGCACAAACATTAGTGCTGAGAAACATCACTGACAAATACACAAACTGCATAAAAACGAAAGTGCAAACTGCAGAAGAAACTGTGATCAGCATAAAGTTTCACCCACAAGCTCAGCCTACCCTCACGTTCGCTAAAACCTGATGAAATGAACAGGTTGGTGTAAATACTTCTAATCTTTTTTTTTAATCAAGTGTTACACCTCACAACTGAGAGCCAATGCAGTGTGTTTCTACAAACCAAACCTTTTAAACCTGCAGGAGGGTTTACAACAAGGTGCAAACCCCCGGTTACACACAAGAACGACCATAAAACATCTAACAGTCTGCTCGGCCGTGAAAAACATCCTCTGGACAGAAACCAAACTTGTACCAAGAGAAGGAGCAGCTCATGATCCAGAGCATACCACATAAACTGTCAAACATCGCAGAGGCAATGTTATGGCATGTGCACGTATGGCTGCTAGTGGAACCGTGCCACTGGTGTTTATTGATGATGTGACTGCTGATAGAAGCAGAAGCATGAACTGTGAAGTATTCGGGGCTGCTTGGATTCATCCAAATCCTGCAAAAATAATTGGCCAGCGCTTCAGAGTGCAAATGGCCCAAAGCAATCTGCGAAAGGAACCCAAGAGTTTCTCGAGACAGAGAAATGGGAAATTGTTCAATGGCCACCTGACCTGAACCCAACAGAGCAGCTTTTCAAAAACTGAAGGCAGAGGCCCACAAACAAGACGCAACAAAAAGGTGGCTGCACTGAAGGCCTGGCAGAGCGTTTCCACGAGGAAACACAGCATTCGGTGATGTCCATGGTTATGGATATCAGACACTCATAATCGCAAAGGATTATTACCCGAGTATTAAAAAGAACTCTTATATTTAGGATTATTTTCGTTGGTCCAGTTACGTTTGAGTCTCTGAAAATGAAGGACTGTGTATAGAAATAGCTGTAATTCTGAAACAGTTAGATTGCAGCTGAAAGTTTGCACTTCCATCTTTATTGTTTGATTTAAAATTCACTGTACTGGCAAAATTAGAAAAACTGTTGATTATCCAAACTTAGACTTACTGTAACTGTATGTTTCCTGGTTTTGACACTTCATATGTGCTCATATGAATAGACTGACTTACAGAACACAAAAAACATGATTAACCAACCGGTTTCACCGCCTCTAAAGGCATGTTGGTTGAATCTGCAAACAGTAAAGGATAAAAAACATTAAAATCACTGTTCTGTTTGTTATAAGGGTGAAGTTTCAGACCAGCAGGAGTCCTTATGAGTCCTCAGTTTGTCTTATCTCAAGAGAACACTGTGCACCAGCTTCCCTCCTGGTTTCAGCAATTTACAAGGCAGATTTATGTAACAGCCTAGCTAGCGCCGGCTTATATTCATAGAATAATGGAGACTTCCGTGAAGTTTTGACAGTCTAATTTGCATGGTGCAGACAGTCAAATTCGGCTGCGCCTCAACTCTCCTCCACCACAAAAACAATCTCACTTTCAATTACCAGACATCAGATGAGATGAGGGAGTGTGTGGTCCTGTGATTAGACCAGGGATGGTGGGAGGCAGGGAGGAAAGGAGAGAGACAGTGAGAGAAAGATGAATGGGTCCGTTGGTGTCCCGGAGCAGTGGAGAAGCCTGAGAATAAAACGGATGACTGAATGAATGGGACAGTAATGAAAAGAGGAGGAGGTGGTGGAGGGCAGAATGGAGGGGAAGGAACAGGACATTCAGAGTTGTCTGGTTGTTAAAAAGAATTGGAGAAGAGGATAAAATGAGCACAGTTGAGTCACAGGTGGAGACTTGTGGGCTATTGTGTCTGCCCGGCTCAGCGGGGAACAGATGGGTTTTAAAGGATTTTTAAAACTTTCATAAAAGTCTCACTCTGCTGTGAAATGACTCACACATTATACACTGTGCTCAGTAAGCTGTTAAACAAAGAATGTTTTTTAACTCACTGAGTAGATGACAGTGTAAGGAAAGACTCTGTGAACAGATTAGAGTGATAAGATATTACTGTGATCATTCAAGCAGGTTCACATGCCCACTCAAAGGGACACGCTAACCTCAGCTTACTTGTCACTGAGAGTTTACCTGAGGATGGAGAAGAAACAGGAGCACTGTCAGGTCTGAGAAATAAATCCTCATAGAGTGAAGCGAGAAGTAGTTTGTCTATTGGGTTTTGGTAGATTTCAGAAATTGGACATTTTCTTCTACCAAATAAAATATGCAATTTTATGTAGTAAAACAATAAAGCAGGCATGGACGTAAGAATCATTTGAGCTGTGAAAGCATTCAGCAGAGAGTCAGTGGTTCTCCAAACACTTACTTTCCTGTGCTCTGAATATTTCTGAGTCAGTCTGTCTCTATTTCTGCATCGTTTTATCATGAAAATGTCTTTATTTGAGGAAAACACACAGAAGGTAAATCAGGTTCCAGTTCAACATTTGCAGGAATATAGTGCAGCGAGGCCCACATTTAAATATTTATTCCCAACCTTGTTTGTAATCTGTGGCTTTCAGAGGCTGGATGATTGTTAACCTTAAAATTCCAAAGAGTTCATGCAGTTCCCCCAGTGTATTTCCCATTTTCCAACCTTCAAGCTACACTGAGCTAACTCACTGCTGCCTGTAGCTCAGTTTTTGGCATACAGATATGAAGATATCTGCAGCAAAACTAAGGAGCCGGTATCCTAAATATCAAACTAATATGAAATGAAAATGACCTTTAAAAGCTAAAGGTCTTTTAGAAACCTGAATCATCTTGAACTGCAGGATTATGTGTGCAGAACTGTGCAGATTCCACATTTAAAAAAAACAAAATTATATCGAAATTTGAAGTATACTCAGGTTTCAAAGCTCCTGCTCACACAAAGTGTGCAGAATAAAACCTTTACAGGAAAACTGCTGTTAACATTCCCATACTGTGGCAGAGAGAGGGAGAGAAAGACAGCAGAGGATGTAAAGAATAGCCAGGGGGTTTGACTAAACATTTGCTTTGGCAGGCCGGGAGAAGAGGGGCGGTGCGCTGCTGGTCCCCTGACATGCATCCAGAGGAGCCCCTCTGTCTTCACCATAAATCTGAATGGAGTGGGAGTTATCATACTTTCCCCCAACTGTCCCCTCCCGGACTAAACCCTGCATTCCTCCCAGACACCGCTTTGCACAAACAAAGTAGCCAGTTCCCACCGCTCAGCATTGGGAAAGGCGATGGTTTGTCATGGAAAAATCTAGAGGCATCTCAAGAGTCCTTTAGAAGCCTTTTTTTCTCCTTCTTCTTTTCCCCCACAAGACTCAGAGATGGATCAGATCTTTGCATGGTGGCTGCATTTTCTCTGTTTTTGGAAGGGAGGAGACTAATGTATGTTAGACATGTAGTTTGCAGAGTTACTGTGAAAGGGAAGGTGAATCATACGTGCATCAAAGCTTATGCAACGCTAGTTTTGAACCTTAATGGATGTAGAATTTAATCAAACCTTCAAAACATGCACATCCTGCATGACAGCACAAAGATGCAGGGGTGAACGGGTGTGAATCTGGAGGCCGGACGTTATAGAAAACCCTGGTAACACATTCCATACGGCCTCCTCCCTCAAAGGGAGTCTTTTGTGCTTACTGAAAGGCAGAGGGGGTTACAGGGTTTCTCCCTTTAGGGTGTCGAGAATAATACTCGCTCTCAAGACAATGACCTCACCCTGACTCTCTATGCATTTTTCTGCTGGAGACTCGAGGTCTACGTGCGGGACCCGGTTAGTGTCTATGTGGCCGTGGATGGGAGCGAGAGAAAGTCAAAGAGCCAGAAAGAGAAGCAGGAAGAGTTTGGTGAAGGATGGATTACCGGGGGGGAGGCGCTGCAGAGATCCTCAGGAGGGGAATATTTCTTTCTCCACTCTGATTGCCTCCCCCCCACCACTCTCTCCCCCACACACTATTAAAATGATCTTTACATGACACTGTTGAAAGGCGGCGTTAATGCAAAGCACACATGCATGCAACTCCAGGCGCAGGGAGCGGTGGGCTTCGACAGGAAATTCTTTTACAGCCTTTCTGCTGACTAAGGCCTCTGAGTGGGAACAGGGTACGAAAGAATGTGATGTATATGGACTCTGTGTTATTTGAGGTCCAGTTAGGGCAGCATATGCACAACCCATTACCACAGTGCTGTGAGTCTGCTGGTTTCAGCATAAAACAGCATCATTATTCTTATTAATAATAATAATAATATAAAAGAAATAGGCAGGTAAACATGGTCAAGTCTTTTAGGTGACTCTGTCCTTGGGAGCCAGCTGTAAGCACCACAAACACACATCTAGGGTCATTCATGTATGGCCCCTCCTGCTATAAAGAGCTGAATGTGATTTGCCTAATCTTTCTTTATTATATCCATAAACACAGCCGCAGGAGACCAAGGTTCAAGGTTGTGTTTATCCATGCTTAAAATCTGAAAATCTGAAATGGAGATTCATCACCAGTCCCCCACCATGACCACACCCACCATACAGACACAGGCAGACAGTAGCCATCTTTTCAGACAGCATCCATGTTGCAGAGGCAGCACGCTGTACAGGTGTCCCTCCACTGTGACCTACATTAGCCCAGCAGATGCCGCCACAAGCACCCACCAAAGCGTTTCACTGACAGCCCCCTCGGGGCATCCGGGAAGGGGGAGGGTGTCAAATTAGATGAGACTGTGTGTGAAAAATGCAAGAAGGAAAACTACTAATGCAACTGATGATAAAAACATCGGTGTGTGTCTGAAACGTGGCTGATCCGTGTGTGAGATGGATGCTGCAGCTGAAAGAAAAGGAGTGGCAGCTTGTGACTAAAACTGTCTAAATGGAGCAACAGCGCCATCAGGTGGCAGGGCTGGTCGTTGCAAACATATGCTCTTGCTGTAGCATATATGCCAGAACTGAAGGTTTTCTAACCCTAAAGGCTAAATATGAAATTATTTACCAGCCACATTCAAATTTGTGATCATTTTTCACCCATGTTTTCCTCCAAATTTTAGACATCTTTGAGTTCACATTCAGTCATTTGTATTCTTATTTTCACATCATAGCAGCGCTCTTCTGTAAAGTCCACAGATGGCTCCGTTATTCCTCAGAGTAAGAACACCTGCTCGAACATACCTGCAACTCTCAGGTGTTATTAGGAAGCTTTAATTATTTCTCCATACCTCTGTACGTCTTAATATTACGCATTTATTTAAATAACGGCCAAAGAACTTGGACCAAAAAAAGATTAGAAAAAAGTACAGTGAAAGAGGTCAAACCTATCTGCTGATGTGCTGGGATTTTCCCACACAACCAACTCTGGGGTTGGTCTGAAAACAGAGAAAATATCAAGCGGTTGCCTTGTTGATGTCAGAGGCCTTGAGCTGATAGGAAGGTAACAGTAACTCAAATAACCACTCGTTACACCCAAGGTCTGCATGCGAGTATCACTGGTTGCCAGTCCTGTCAGCTCTGAGCAGGAGAGTGATGCTAAAACTCACAGACTCACCAAAACTGGACCAGAGATTAGAAAAATGTTGCGTGGCCTGATGAGTCTCAGTTTCTGCTGTGAATTTCAGATGGTAGAGTCACAATGTGGTGTAAACGTCCATCCTGCCTGCTATTAACAACTCAGGCTTCTGATGTTGGTTTAACGCTGTGGGGACTTTGGTTCGCTTGGTACCAAACATCATTTGAACACCACAGCCTGCCTCTACCAGCAAAGTGCACCTAATTATGTAGGCAGTGAATGTATGAACAGACGTACATTTAAACCTCTAGAAGTAGTTTCACAGCTTTTCGCATCATTTTTGATTTTTTCATCTTAAATCCAAATTTGTCCTGACAAAGACACTAATATAAGTACTTTTGTAGTAGCCAAATTTTTACAAATTAAACTGCAAAATTCTAGTGGAAACTTAAGTATCTCCACATATTGTGCATTTTAAACGTTTTTCTTGTCGTCCTGCAGTATGCCGTTAAGCAAGACACGGAGCTCGTTAGCCATGAATCCTTTAATGACAGAGATCACCTGGAAAATAAAGTGAAATAACTGACGTTAAACAAAAAGAAGTCGACAGCTCTGATTAGTTCAACGTGTGATTCTGAAGGAAACACGCAGCCGAGAGTTATATACATGCAACACATCGTCAAAACCTGAAGAACAGCCAAAACGAAACTAAACATACAACTCAACAGTGACCATCTGCACAATGTTTTGCATAATGTTATTGCACAGACATGCAATCTAAAGCACATAATACAATAATTAAGCATTTCTTGTAGTATAAATATTACACCTCTAGGCTTATTTTTCCTCAATACGTTACAGATGATGGATAAGGAAATCGGAAAAGCGTGGAGCGTGCTCACTTCACCCTTTCTTCTACTTGGCACACTGCCTGCTGAGCCATTTTGTTCTGACGATGGACCAACGAAGACAAACAAAAAAAAAAAAAGAAAAAAAAAAATCATAGGATTGTTGTTCTGACTGAACCTGCGAGCTTTCCTCAAATTCAAACCAAAGCATCTGGAATCACAATACCAGAACCGGTCTGAACTCTATTGGGTCAACTGTGACTGTTCTCTTAACAAACTCCCTCTACCCACATATGACAAACAGATAAACAACTTATAATTACTTGAAAATGACAGACACCAACACAAATCTTGTATATCTGAATCAATCACGCGACGAGGAGAGAGGGAATAACGACACGTCAGCTGGTTGTGTTTCAGATGGTGTCACAAAAACATTTGGATTACATCATCACACTACTGTGTGTTTTTCAAGGCCGTACACCAAGCGTCGGGAGTGAGTCCAAAATGAAAAGCAATCTGAAGGAAACGAAAAAAGGCCAAAATATTTTTTACATTTTGAAGATTCACTTGCATAAAACAGATGAGAAAGAAAAGTGTCATCATTCATGATCACTCAAATAGGAAAAAAAAGAAGAAAAAGTCAGGTTTAAAGTGTTTCATCTTAGAAAGGAGACAAGCAGCATTACAGTTTATGGCTATTTCGCAGCCAGCATTTAAGTCATCGCCTGGAAATACACTCGCAACATATACAAGATGAATTTTATGTGATAAAGAAAGTAAAGAGAAACAGCTCCTCCCCGGCTGCTGCAGTGAAACCCTTCACATTCCGACTCGCCCTCGAGCTTTAAGGTCAGAATGATTACAACCTGTCCTACGCTAGTGTCATACACTCTCTAAAGTGAGAAGTTACTCCAAGAAATAGCCAAGAGTCATTTCCCTCGCTAGAGGCCTACAGCTGACAGAGCACTCTAATTCGTATTGCCTTGGTCTTCCCGTTGCGCTTTTCAACAGGTTTACCAATATGGTCCAAACCCGCCAGAAAAAAATCCCCCACTGACAATCATGACATGGTGACAGAGTGGACAAAGAGTTAAAACACATTAAGCATGGTTCGTCTGCAGAGAACTAGCTTTAATGGCGGGACGGGGTTCGTGTAGCAGAGGCACTCACTCCCAGTTCTCCCAGTCTTCATCCAGCTGGTGAGAGGAGGAGGGGAAAAAAAGTGAGCAGAATGTACACAACATGAATTATTCATATAGATCCCCCCATAAAAAAAAAAAAAAACTCCACAAACCTCTCCAGATGCTTCGATTTTAGAGAGAGCCATCTGGACCTCTTCTTCCGTCATGTCCAGGTCAAAGTCTTTCTCCCAGTCCTCGCTCACATCGGTGCTCGAGCCTGGAGATGGAGGAGAGAGACACAACAAGTTGGGACTTTATGACCTTGACTCTGCGGCTTCTTCTAAGCCTATTAAGTGGAAAACTCATAAACACATCCCTGAACCTAATCCTGTTTCGATTCAACTGGAACAGTAAGACCAACTGCCTCAGGTCATCGCACCTTTCTTGCCGTTCTTGGAGGGCGTAGACTTCCCGCTGTCAGAGTTGAGCTCAAAAACTCTCAGGTCCTGTGGTCCATCTTCTTTTGAGTTTTCCGGTTTTGAGGCCGGGGCTCGCGCTGACACCCCGTCAGCTGTGACCTCGGGCTGGGTAACGGCCTCCACTTGAGCTTCAGGAGGTAAGTCACTGTTTCCGGGCCTCTGCTCGTCTTGCGTCTTGTTTACAACATCCTCCAAGCTGGCCTCTGTCAGTTTCTCTGTCAGTTTCTCTGCCAGCTCTGCGGTTACGGGCTCTGGCCGCACTTCTACCTGAGTTGGCAGACTGACGCTGTCGCTGCTGACCGAGTAGGTGGTTTCACGCTCTTCGCTTGGAGACAGAACGGGACTCAGCACAGCGGCCCCTGTAGGAACTGTTAGGTTGCTGCTGTCCAACGGGGGCGTGAGGTTGAGTTGAGATGACGACGTGGCACCAAGGAAGTCATCTGACAATAAACACAGGAGCCAGTGTGAGTGAAAGTGTTTCAAAGCAAAGCTGGCAGATAACCATTAAATCTCCCGAACATACCCTCCTCCTCTTCCTCCCAGCCCAGCGTCTCTGTGTGCGCACTTTGCTCTGCTCTCTGCTTCAGCGCCAACCTCCTCGCCTCCTCCTAGATAACACAGAAAAACAAAAGCTTCTATAGTCTCAATATCTGTGAATCATAGACCCATTAAAAATTCAACAAGTCTTTATATGTCTGTCCCAAGCAGCATCCATCCATCCCAAAAAACAGAGCCAGTGTCAATTGCCACCATCTACAGTTCTTCTAATCGCCATCTGAGGCTCCAAAAGTACATTGGCCCCCAAAGCGTCTCAGCTTTAGAGCATTAAAAAGCAGCATTTAGAAGCTGGCACAAAAAATGAATGTTCCCTTCATTAAAAAAAAAAAAAAGAAAAAAAAAAAAAAAAGAGGAAAGCCACTTTGATCGACAGCTAACCCCTAACCCTTTTCAGATCTTTTTAAATGGACGTATCTGATTAATCTTACGGCTGTGCAGTTCAGACCATACAAGAAGTTTGTGTTTCAGGTGCTATTTGCTAAGTTAAATTCTAGTAATTACTTAGCGCTAATTAGCCGATATATGTCTGATGTGACCATTCAGTTTATTAATGCAGCGTAGCTAACTGAGGTTGCTAGCATCAGCTGAGTTTGGGGTTGTTCAGATGAGCAGATCTCATGTTTCACCATGAGTGACAAACCCCGAGGACATTCAATCACATGAACACAGCCAAGTACCAGTTCTTTAGTTTAACCTTAAACTCAACTTTAACCTAATAAACCTCAAACAGGACTTGTACTTAGTGTAAAACTGTGACCAGCTTAAAGTTTGTATTGCTCTGATGATTTAAAACTCACATTGGCTCCAACATAATCAGACATGATTTAATTTTTAATGTACTGATTGTATTTGCCTTCCTTTTGCAAATGTCTTTAAAACAGTTTGGATGTGCAATTTTTGAGAAAACTGCAATCAACAATCTGCTCTAATGTTAGAGACTCTCATAAATAAATTATTGTGTTTGATACATAAAAGTACTCTTTACTGCCGCAGCCTTTATTTCCATAATAATGTGTTGAATAACAACTTTAATGGGAAGAGGAGAACGTCTTCTCCGTTTGGGGAAAAAAAAAAAACAACAACATCATAATAGAAATGCACACGGGGTAATTAGGCGTTAAAAGCATAATTCCTATTTCACACTGAGAGCAACGTGCAGAAAGAATACAAAGAGGCACCAATGGGAATGCTGCTGTTATTCAGCAAATCTCGTCTCCTGTGAGTTCGTGTCAGTGTGAAGAAATCATAATGACAAGAAAACACCACAAATATCCTCCCGCCCAAACACAGACCATGTTACTGGATTAGCTTTCACATTTGGAAAAGAAAATTTCATTCAATAGTTCTTTGTGTATGTGGCTCATTTTAAGGTTGCTGTTTGAGCACGTTGGTAAACCTCCTAGAAAAGTCCAAAAACTGGCCAGCAGGTGGCACCCAAGACAAAATATTTAAGTTGCATGAAAGATGTGTATATAGGAAAAAAGAAAATCATATGAAACGGCAGGTTTACCTGATCCAGCTGGAAGACTTTGTAGAAATATCTGTGCCAGAACTCAGAATGTGCTACGGCTGCTGGCACCTGCACAAAAGAGACAAAGTTCTTATCTTCTTTATTTATTCAAAAGGAGACGAGGAGCAAACGTTCGAAGAGAGCAACAAGTGATACCATTTTGGTATAAAGCGCTCGTATAGAGGGACTGTTGACCAAAAGCTCAGAGATTTCGCCTTTCTTATCTTCCAGGCTGAAGGTGGACAGCCAGCTCTCAAACTGTTCAGGGGGGCCTGACAAAGAAAAAACAACATTTCATTATTTAGATGATTTTAAGGAGGACTCCAGTAAATCTGATCAAAAGATTGCAATATATAGCCTAAAGATTTTATAGACCCCACAAAAGGTAAATACAGGTCTCTCAGAGGTATAAGAGAAAACAAAACACACATTCAAAGTAACCAAAACACTACATCAATACGTCTGTCAACAAATAAAACACACTCAGCAGCCAATTTGTTAGGCAAATCTGTTCAAATGCTTCTTACTACAAATATCTAATCAGCCAATGACGTGGATGGGGATCAAAGGGGATTTAAGTGACTTTAAATGTGGCATGTTTGTTGGTGCCAGGTGGGCTGGTATAAATATTTCAGAATACGCTGATCTGCTGGGATTTTCCAATCCAACCATCTCTAAAGTTCACGGAGAATGGCCCAAAAAAGGAGAAAATATCCAATAAGTGTAATTTCTCTGGGAGAGAACGTCCTGTTGATGCCAGGGGTCAGAGAAGAATGGTCAGACTGCTTTGAGCTGATAACTCATTACAAAAAAATATATGCACAACAGCATCTCAGGATCACGCTGATGTGATGCTATTATGTCAATATGGACCAAAGCGTGCGAGGAATGTTTACAGCACTTGTGTGAATCTATGCTCCAAAGAGTTCTGAAGGCTAAAGAGGCTCCAACCCAATAGCAAGGTGTACCTAATGAAGTGTCGACTGTAAATGTCTGCAACAGAACACCGGTTGCAGACCTTCACAGATCAACCAGTTGATCATGATTTTTCTTACCATCTGGCTCGTTGCAGTATGTTGCTGGGTCAGCCTGCAAACTGTAGAGACGTGCCTGCAGGAAACAACAAACGCTGAATGGAGATCGTTTCGTTTCCACATGCACATCATGTGCTCACTTTTGCAGTTTGATAACACAACAGAGACTAAAACTGGAGACGGACTCTGTACTTGATAAACGCAACGTGAAGCATTTTCTTCAAAGATTTTCAGCAAAAAGGTTTTTGCTCTCTCTTCGTCTCACACAAAATTCTGTGCTCCAGCTTTAACAAGTTAATTTACCAGGTCTATCTGTATCATGCAACCTTAGTCTGTCTATATTCACCATATGTGGTAACTTCTATTTCCAAAACAGCCCTATGACAGTGGCCAAAACATTATCAGGAGCAAAACTTGTTGAAAATGGGCAAAAGGCAGAGGAGAGGGTGGAGATGTAGATACATAGCAGGAATTGGAAAATGGCAAGAAAGAGGTCAATATTCAGAGGATCTCTCCCCTCCACAATCCCTTGAAGGGAACATTATCATGATAGTGTTCCAATCAATTTACGCCACTCTATGCAGCTCCAGTAATACTTGTGCCCGGAGCATTTAAGAACAGGATTTAGGGAGTCTCTCAGTGTTAATATAATTTAGTCTGAAGGAGAACAACTCCGTCTGTTAGTGATCCTCCATCCAGCTAGAGACCAAAATTAAAAATACTAAGTTCAGTCTCAGCAAAAATGATAGTGTAAACTCAACTGCACCCAGTGCTTGTGGAGCTGGGCCTCCATAAGGATAATTAACAGCTGGGTGAGTCAGGTCAGGATGTTGTCCAAAGTCTTTCCTCTCATGTATCATGTCCTGTTCTCATTGTTAGATCTTCAAAACCTGTTGTTTTATTCTCAGAGCTAATGTCACAAAAAAGTTTCCTTTGACTGTACTGTGAGCATCAGATTTAGGAAACAATAATGAGGCCCTGTGAAGAACTGAAACTGCAGATTTCAACCAAAATCTCAACTGTTACCAAAACCATTAAACAGCCTTTGATGCCTAGACCTAAACAAGTGAGAAAAGGTGCAAACAGCATGATGCATTCGGACCTCATGTGCGTTTAGCCATTTTTAACTAATGAATTAACGGGCGTGCTAATACAAACACTTTAATACTCACCTTTGAACTGTCATAAACTTCTGTGGTTCCTGCTGGTGTTGCCACCAGCGTGATTACATCACAGTCAATAGTTTTATCAGGAGGTGGAGCAAGCGTGTCTGATATTACGCCTAAGAAACTAGAGAGGCTCTTCTTCACTTTTTCTGTAGTCTCAGAGGAACCTTCCACCTAAAAAGCAGAATAAATACACAATCGATCTGCATGTAAGCAGGCATTTGGGAGATATTCATAAAAGACACGATGCAGTTAAAGCCTAATACTTACTGCAAGTTTGTTTCTGACGGCAGTGGCCGTAGCTGCAATTGAGCAGGCTGTATCATGCTGCACCACAGTGGAGAACTCAGTCAGGTCTCGCTTTATGAATTCTAAGGCTTCAGATGACTGTAAAGAAAAAGGACAAAGATCAAAATCCAGATTCAACCTTATCATATCTCTCAGGAAATTGCTGCTTCAGCCTATCAAAGTCATAAGCGGCGATACACCAAGACGGTGGCAAAATTCTTAAAAATATGAGTTGGTCTTTTGTTTAATTACTCTAAAGAAATCATTTATTTGGAACCATTTCATCTTTTTGTATCCGAGTTGATCTAAACTGAGTGGTGGTACAATGCTACCGAGTATGAAATTTAAAATAAAAGATCATGTTTTTTTTCTTCAGCTTTTACAGCAACATTTTTTATTAAGGAAAAAGGAGAAACTGTTGAAACTGTTGCAGTAAAGTGAGTTTTTAAACGTATACTGATATGACATTCAAATGCTGGCTGACACAACCCTGTTGCTTTATATAACTCATTTCTTCTATAAAACTGTGCCCCTGTCTTCATCTCTCCTCTCACATCCTGTCCAACAGGTAATGTTGACAACAGTTTGGTTTTTTTGTGAAGCACCATAATAAAAGTACTGCTGAGTGTCTCCTTGTCCACTTACAGTACAGGCGCTAGAAGGAGCCAAAATGGATGCTTACAGACTGAAAACATATTACATCCATTAGTGGTTCTGAAACTGTGGAGCACATAACTACAACTCGTAAAGGTGTGAACAACATCCACTCATGACAGGAATGAATGTCAAGGGAATTTGGGACTTTAATGATTTCTTTGAACTGTTCATTTTCCAGGGTGGAACGATTGTACACCATACGGCTTTAATGACTTTGAATTTATTTTGGGGCTTTCTCTAATCCGCACAGGGCCAAAAGTATCCATATAGGCTAAAAGATTTAAGTGACTGTTTGTATACATTTAAATAAATGGTGCAGAAGGTTCTATAATATCTGACAAGTCCTATGCATGTTTAACTTCATTAGTCATCATTATTGTTTCTCTTTGCCTTCATAAGGAATGTTTGGCAGATGTCACTGGAAAGGCCAATACTCAGAACAATGGGAAAGTCTAAAGAACTCAGTGAAGATCTAAGAAGAATTGTAGATTCACACAAATCAGGAAGATCTCTTGGAGACATTTCTAATCAACTGCAGACTCCAAGATCATCAGTGCAAACAACTGTACTTAAGTAAAAGTCATTCCTTTGTGTCCAGAAGACCCAAACTGTCATCTTCAGGTGAGTGAAAATTGATTAGCATATTCAAGAACAACCCAGAACCACCAAGGCTCAGATGCTCAAACCTGCCATGAACTGGGAACTGCTGGAACCTCAGTGTCACTGTCCATCGCAAAGCTAGTTTTACGTCGCCATAGACTGAGGTACCAAGAAAAGAGCCCCACCTCCAAAACCTATACCTTGAAGCGTGTCAAAACAAAGATTGAGCTGTTTGGTCACAATGACAAGAGGTACGTTTGGAGAAGTAACAATGAGGTATTCAACCGGAACAGCCTGTCAAGCGTGGTGGTAGCATTGCAGATGGAATAATAAAGACGTAGAACTAATTCCAAATTCTCCAAATCAGCAGCTTGACGGTTGAAGCTTGGACACAACTGGTTGTTCCAACAGAAAAAATGATCCAAAAACACAACAAAATAGCCTAAAACAGACTAACTTTGAGCTTCCAAAATTCCTCACCATGTTGAAAATTTGTGGACTGTTGTTAAAAGCCAGATCTACACCAAGAAACCAACCAATTTATACTAAATCCACCAAGAAGAGTGGTTAAATATCCACCTGCAATTATCAGAAGCTTGTCTGTGTGTGCCAAAAGGATCTGGTCAAGGTGTAACTTTCTAAGTGACATTTAACCAAATATTATTGGGGGGTATACTTTTGATCCCATATGGATTAGAGAAAATCCCAAATAAATTCAACCTTGTGCATCCAACACTTGTTTGCTGTACAATCACTCCACCCTGGGAAAAAGAACAGTTTAAAGAAGTCGTTATAAGCCTAAAATTACCAAAATATTCATGATAAATGGATGGAAATTCTGACCACAACTGTCTATTCTGCTAAAAACTCAACTTTGGTTATTTGTTATAAAAAAGGATTCAATCATTAAATTGTGAGGCATGAATTTGAATGGGTTTCTGGAGGAGAATATGCCAGAGAAAGTGCGAAAGCAACAGGTTTACATAATTCTTCTGAAAATTGCATTAGTGCTAAGAAACCACATGCTTTGCCCAAAATCTGGTTTAGAGCAGATGCTTGTGACATGCGTATTTCTCTGCCACACAGTTCCACATTTATACCATTGAGATTTATTTTGTGGATCAGCATCCAACCTCACAACACTTTAAAACTGTGCCCCTTGAAGGCACTAGAAAAAAACTGAGAAACAGCTGGCACTGTTACTCAGCAATGACTCTATGAAAATGTGTTGTCTGGTGTATTTTGGCTCTTCCTCTTTATTAAAACCTCAAAGTATTTCATAATATTCCTGAGCATTAACATAAACAAAGGCTTACTAACTGTCATAACGTGGAAGTCTTTTGGTTTGACATCATTACCTTGTCTTTGACGGCCTGGAAGCTCTGCTGCAGCCAGCCTCCCCACCAGCCTTCTCTGTGACCACGCACATAAATCCAGAAAGAGAAGAGGAAATATTAACAATCAGCACCAAAGCTTTTCATTTACAGTCTGTTCGTAATCGATCAAAGGATCTGAGTTTGAGATTCTCAAGGATTCCAGAAACACACGCAGCTTTGACAGATAACGAGTAAGCTAACGTCAGTTCTGCTAGATTAAATGTTCGAATAAGTCACGAAGTGATTTTCAACGCTAAATATGATCACTGAGCGTAAAAATGATGAGTCAACACAGCCCAGAGTTTCTCACTGCGTGATTTAAAAAGATAAACAGCAAAAGCTAACTAGCATATGCTAACGCTAGCCAGGCTGTGTTTTGGTAAACAAACGCACTTCCTGAAAAGATTCCGAGAGCTTTACACGCTAGAGTTAACGCAAAGTAAACACACTATATCTGGTTAGATACACGACACAATGAGACATAAAACAAATGCATGACACCATCGCTCTTTGTAAGATTAAAGTGTAAAAGTTAAAATAATTTGCGACTTCACTCTCACCCTTCAGCCATCTTCACACGATGACATCATCAGTATTTACTGAACTCTCACCCCGACAGCGTGGCTTTAAAAAAAAAAAAAAAAAAAAAAAAAAAAAAAAAAAAAAGAGTAGAAGAAAACACAGACTTTAATGACTTCTCATCTACAGCATACCAATGTCCACATCACATTCTCAATTAAATAAACCCATTAAAAACCAATGTTTGGTTTTATAAACAACTATTTTAGTTTCTGTGTCCTGTCTACGGTGGCTGCAGAGGACCAAACAGTTCGGGAGCGCGTATGATCAGTTTCTCTTCGCATGTATTTCGGCGTACCTGCAATAATGAGGTAAAAACAATAGCACAGAATCAAATCACAAGTTGACAGAAACTGTTTAACGTAAATTACCGTTACTATAAATGTTTTAAGCCGTGTTTTTACAGTAAAAAGCATCGTGAAATGTTAATTAAACAAAATTATTATTTTCAAAAGTGGAAAGTGCTAATATTGTTGCCAGCACCACGTTTGAAAAAAAAAAAAAAAGGACTAAGCACTTAAGAGTTTGGGATTTGAGTAATACAGTTATGTTTCATAAAGTTTGCTGCATTTTTTAAATTTGATTGTTTTTATTTGCTTCTATGATTTAGTGAAGAACAATCATAACAATTTCTTAAGTAACTTCTGAAATTCTTTGTGGCATCTTGGATAGCATAGTCTGGGCCAAACCCTGATTCATTGAAATCCATTCTTGCCTCATCATTTGATATCACTTCATCACATTTTGTGAGCTACTGTCATTGCTCTGGGTGTTTCCCAGCTTTTTGTGTTTAAGTTAATTTCCTGATTATTGGTTATTCATTGTTTGGTTCTCTTGATGTTATTTGTTGTTCTGGTTTCTAGTTTAAGTCACTATCTTCCTTGTGTCACGTGTGTCATATTCTTTCAGTCTGTCTCTCAGTGTCTAGTCCGCGTCTTTGTGAATCGTGTCTTGTTTCCTGTTTTATTTTGATATTCCCAGTCCTACGTGCAGTGAGTTTCATTTTGCGTCCCCTTGTCTCGTTATGTATAATTTACCCCAGCTGTGTCTCCCTCGTGTTTCTCATTCCCTGATTGCTCCTGTGTGTATATAAGCCCTGTGTTTTCTCTTGCTTGTTACTGGTCCATCTTTGTTCCTCCATGCTCTGTTACGTCCCTGTATCACATCGTGTTATTGCCCTGAGTTTCTCTCTTTATGTCCTCCTGGGGGTTCAGGTTTCAGTTTTGTTTCTTTAGTTTTCCCAGTTTAGAGTCTTTCTTAGTTCTCTTTCTTGCTGCCCTCACTCTTGTTTGTATGTCACTCTCCATAATAAAGCTCATTCAGATCAGCAGTGCCTGCGTATTGGGTCCTTATCTTACCTCCACACAGCCTGCCACTGCAGCCGTGACAGCTTCTGCTTGTACACCTGCCTTTCTTTTTTGACAAAACTAAAAACATACTGAAAGATCAACTTCTTTCAGTTTGGTGACAATTTATGCATTATGAAACATGGTGGATCACCGTGGCACAGGGCAAAAGTAATAATTCGTGACAAGTACATTTTGAAACCATGGCCAGAAAACTTCCCTGATCTTAATCTGAATGGGAATCTATGCTCAGTCCTTTAAATGCAGGTGGGCAAGCAGAAGCCAACAAACTGATCAGCCAAGGCTCTTTTACCATGGGCCCACAATGCTTTGTATTGATGAAATATGCACTTTCCATTTATGGCAGCTCACTCAAACCTGTATGTAATGTTCAACGTTAATGTGAACAAATGCACCAAAACACCATCATGGATGCTGCTTTTAAACAGTCTTCAAGAGTTATTATTCATGATGTACATTCCGGATTTCTGCAATTTAAGTTTGCTGAGAACACAGGACAGATTTCCACTTAATTCATCTTCACTGAGCTTTGGCTTGTACAAGTCTGCTTTGTTTCTTGATCTTTTTTTTTTTTTGGCCTTTTTAATATTTTTCCAGACATGGTAAAGTGTTGATGTGCTTTTTTGGATGCTGCAAAAACTTGTATGTTCTTATTGGTGTTCCTGAGCCTGTGGAGTGATTTCCAAGTCTGGCTGTCCTTAGTTCACCACCCAAAAGCCAACGCCATTCAGTAGTGGTTTTTGCCTTGCCCCTTGCATGCAGGCAAGAGTGCTTAGCTTTCCTCACCTTTACTTCTGGAAATCTCTGCTTTTCTTGGATGGTATTTTTTTTTAATAATAGCCTAATATCCTACTGACTAGTTTAAAGATGTTCCACCAGTTATTTTCCTAAGTATTACACAACCTTTCCATTTAAAATTTTCAGATTAAGGGAGGGTTTAATTGACCTACAAATAATTTTTTATTGACAGTTACACGGTCTCATCACTCATTTTTGGAAACAATAGTCTTGCTGTTGTGACCAAAAGCAGGCAACCAATCTTACAGCATAGTTTGGAGAAGTGCATCAGAGAGACAATGAGAAACTATAACCCAGATCTTTCATGGAGGAAAGTAATAATTTAAAAATATGCTGATTTTTCTCTTTTAATTAACACTAATTTAACCAATAAGCTGTTTATGAAACCCATCAAATCCAGACCGGTGCGTTCCTTCTTCAGACATTATGTTGACTAATCAGCATTAAGCAGTTCCAGCCTGAGTCCCCCCATCAATCTCCCTCCTCTGTACATCTGTGTGCATACATGTGAGCGTATGTGCACACCATACTGCATATGTGTGTTGACCCCCAGCAGCTGTGCTTTCCCCTCATCAGTATTCTGAGTGAAAAGGGGTGGTGGTGGGGAGCTGGGCTTTACTAAGCATAAAATGTAAAAAGAACAGGCATCAAGCTTCTGGAAGTGTGCTCTCCCTTAATTGAAGTTCTCTTTTATCTAGAATCTGCACAATGTGTGCGTATGTCCTCCAATACAAGTCCCCCGTCCGGCCCCTCATTCCTCTTAATTGGGTCTTTCAGTCCCCTAATTAACTCTGTCAGTGCAGGTTGGCCTGAGCCAAGTTGGGATAAGTACTCCACTATTGATCAGTATCTGAAGCGGTTAACTTATCCATCTGTCTACATTTCATCTACAAAAGGTCATGGTGTAATAACATCAGTGCATCCTTTGTGCTGTTAAAAGATATTTCTGTCTTTTTTGACTCCATATGTCTTTGCCAGATTATAAACTGTGTTTATAATCAAAATTTATGTTCAGTTCAAGGCTTTCAAAATAGCTTCATGGCTAATATTATCTATCTATCTATCTATCTATCTATCTATCTATCTATCTATCTATCTATCTATCTATCTATCTATCTATCTATCTATCTATCTATCTATCTATCTATCTATCTATCTATCTATCTATCTATCTATCTAAACATTCATTTGGATCAACTACACCAAATAAAATGCATTAACTGGTGTAACAGTCTACAGCTACATCAAAGGATGATGTAATACTTTTGTGTGTTTATTTGTTAAATATTTAACAGCTTCAAAATACAAATTAATATCAGTTAGAAGTCATTTAAGTGATGGCACTGAACTGAGAGGAAAAAGTGAAGAGAAATCATTTTATCTTTCTTTCAAAATAGATGATTATAATTTTTTCTTATCAGCAGTAATTATGAGTGTTGTTTTGCAAAATATATTATACAGTTTTGCATCCCTGGAGCAAATGACTTTCTATATCTTAACTTTTTATATTTCAGTCTACAAAAAGACAGCTGAGGTCAAATTAGTTGGGGTTGCGAGACTAACGGGGCTCTAATTAAACATTTAAAGGCTGTTGCTCTGAGCACCGTGCCTCGGTTAATTGTTGCTGTAACAGTAATGAAATTAGTGTTCTTGGGGTTATCCAGAGTGCATGAAAACAATGTTTTTAACCTGATAGAATAAATAAATGCATGTCAAATACCTTCCTGCCAGTACCTTTTGCTTTCAGCCTCCTAAAATTGTGTCTTTTGGACATATTTGATGCAATATTTTAAGATGGCTATCTTTAAAGTTGCTTGGAATAAACCATGCCTTGGGCGATGCACATAAATCACCAAATGTATGTAAAATGAGAATTAATCTTATATTCTCAGTTGTATTCTCAGAGGCATTCAGTAGAGCAGCTACTTTTGTTTAGGCGATATTTTAAATGCATAACTTTCACTCACTGTTGAGTATTATAAGTGCAGAAAATGGAAACATAAAGGATTTGAATACTTGTTCCACCCTTGCTAATATAGACCAGCGTGTGTAATTTTCGGAGTTAATTGTGCACAACATTGTGACTGAAACCAGTGCTGCCACTGCTGGTTAGCGTATGCTAAAGAGCACTGTGGTGACAGCAGCGGCTGACCATAATGGTGCACAGAGGACATGTCCATATTGTATGATTTAAGAGGTATATCCATTACACACCGCAGTCATCACACCCACACTTGCGCGCACTCTGCAGACCGCTGATGCCGTACTGTGGGTTAACACCATCTGGTGCCAATCAGGAAACACCAGCTTTGCACAAGTCACTGTCTCTAATTATCTACCTAGAGCAAAGGGAGGCCGATCCCCACTAATCTCTACAATGTGTTCTGCTTCCCATTCCCACCTGTGTCCCAATAAAGGGGGGTCTTGTGGGAGGACCGGGGGTCTCTGTGTCAAGGGACTGGGGACCAGGTGACGCTGCAGCGCCAGTCCCCACGACAGAAGCTTCATCGCTTGGTTTGGCTGGCAGCTGCTTCCCCCCACTGAGACATCCCACAGCTGACAATCCCCCAGTACTGACAGGGGCTCTTTACAGTGTCAATAGCCTCATATATTAGAGCTAACCGCCTTTGTGGTGAGCGAGGGTGTCAGGCCTTTTGGCCCGACAGCGCTTGTTACCATGATGAAATGTAGATTGAATGGAGGGGGTCTGTGTCCCAGGCACGAGAGCTCGGACTCCCCCGGCCTTTGTGTCCCACGCATGGCTATTGTTCGAACCTATTCAGCACTTTCAAGAGCAGAAGGAGGGGTAAAAGTGAGAGGTGGGTGAGAATGATTTACATCTCTTCATCTCTCCCCTGGTCTCCAACTCATCTGTCAGCCGTGGGAGGATAAGCATGTATTTTACACGCCTGATTTGCTGCTAAGTGAAGGCTAGTCCTTGTTGAGCTGTTTGACTAAATCATGTTCATGGCAGTGTGCGTGTGTAAAGTGAACGTATGCTTGTTCAGTTTTTTATTTTTAGAAGAAAGCTGGAACTTGATTTGATGTCTTAATGTGCTGATAGAAATATTCATCCTGTATGAATTAAAATGACCTGGTTTTTTTTAATATAGACTCCATTATGTCCTTTGCTTAAAATCTGCCCTTTGTGTTCCTATATCCATGTTCTTATGAGACAGTGACAAATGGCTGGCCTAGAGCTGAGGACATGGCTATGTCCCTTGCCTGCGTCAGACAAAAGTGACGCGCCTTCCCGGCGCCTGTGTCGTCCTTTCATCTCCTACACCCTGTTGAGGTGAAGATGGATGGTCCCCAGGCTCAAGAACACCACATTCAGCTTCTGTTCTGGTGTATTGTCTCGCCCTTCTGTCCCTTTTTAGCTCTTCAGAGGTTAGGCTGTCTGAAACTGGTTAGCAACAAATGACAACCTTTTTTCCTGAATGTCAGCTTTAGCACTTCTAAGTTTGTCCTTTAAAGCACCAATAAATGCCCTTGTAGTATTGCTGTGATATTACTGTGTATTTGTACATGTCCAGAATGTTTCCAAAATAGTGACGCTGAGAAAGAAGAGACATTTTTCACAAACTAAAAATCAACTGCACATTTAAAAGAAGACGCCCAGAAGTAGTTATTATCAAAACAACATTTTAATTTAGGAAAATAGCATTTGTGCCAGTCAGACACAACAGTTCCATTTTGACAGTGTTTCATCACCACTTATTTCACATAAGCTACTCTGATGAAAAAAAATCCCCAGAACATTTAGAATACTTCTGTAAAAAAAAAAAAAAAGAAGAAAAGAAAAAGAGGCAATTAATAAAAAAATAGCAGCAGTTTGTATCCCAAAAGATAGCTATATGTGTATATACAGTATGTACAAGGTTTTGCCCCAGCCATCATTTTATAATTTTTTTTTTCATCAGTCTCCTGTTTGTGGTCCGGACAGTCTATTTTAAGAGAGACCTGCTCACTTGCTCATAGACAGGCTGTGTAATGTGGAGGTAGTGGTGGGCAGAGGCTGGCAGAGTGAGCAAGGGCACGGCATGCCGGGGAAGTGTCTGTAGGAGCTGCTCAGGTGGAGAGGGTCCTTCAGGAGGCTCTGGACTGGAGCGTGAAAGCCCAGGAAGCCGGCTGATGGAGGGGAGTGTGGAGCTGGGGCTGAGGAGGCAGAAGATGAGTGATGCTGAAGAGCTGAAGGTGTGCTGCCCACCAGAGAGTGAAGGGACTGGGCCAGAGGATGCAGAGGGAGGTGGGCGGTCGTGGCCGCAGGGGTAATGGTGGGATGGGGAGCTGTGCGGTTCTGGACGGCGGCATTGCCACCATAAACGTCCCCAACCAGTTTCTTCATCTCCTCCAAAGAGCTGGAAAGCATGAGGATGTAATTGCGAGCCAAGAGCAAGGTGGAAATCTTTGACAGCTTGCGGACCGAGGGTCCATGTGCGTATGGCATGACCTCTCTGAGGCCATCCATCGCCTGGTTCAGATCATGCATCCTCTTCCTTTCTCGACTGTTAACTTTCAGCCTCTGATCTTGCATCTCTTCCTTGCTGAGCTCAGATCTGGATTTGCTCTTACCGCCCACGCTACAGCAGTCCGTCCTGCCTTGGCCGGCCTCACTGTCTGCTCTGTTCTCGTGGCAGTACTTCTGGAACATCTTATTGGAGAAGAAGCTCCCTGCAGAGTCATCCACCACCAGGTCTGGAGACGAGGAGCGACTGCAGGTGGAGCCAGCATCGGAATCCATTTCAGCTGAGGGAGAAAATTCAGGAACAAAAACAAGGATCCAAAAAACCCCCAAAACTCTTAAATCGTGACAGCTTGAGCTTAGGACCTGAACTGTAGGTTTCCAAACTCTCTCAGTTCCCTGCAGTTTTTGTACAGCCTCACTTTTCCCTGAGTTTGTGCTGTTCGGCCTGATGCTCAGCCTCTCCCCAGGAGTGAGTGTGTCTAAACTGTCACCCCATGGGCCTGCTGGGGTGTATTTATACCACCGACACAACAAAGGAACAATACACCGCATAATGAGACACTTATGGCCCCAGCCAATTGCAGAAGGGACACACTTTTACCCCCCTCTCTTAACAACTCCTTCCTGCGCCCCCCAGTCCACCTCCCCACAACCACATTAATTCTCCCACTTGCTGATGAACCCCCCTGCACATTAACCAAACAGAGGTATGATCCCATGTTGTGTAAGGCTGAGTTAACCAGAGCTCTGTTAAAACTTTAATTAAAAACTGGCAGTATTTGCATATTTTTTTATGTTTCAGCACAGATTTTAAAGTAATCCTGGAACAAGGGAGAGGTGATTTAATAATAATAGAAAAAATCCAAGAAAAAAAGATGAATAAACATAAATTTATGACTTTATTATCTCAAATTTTAAAATTCTTCTCGTATTAATTTACCTCTATAATCTGCAAAAGTTTCTTCCTCAGCTGTAAAAACATGTTTACTTTACTTGAAAGTTCTCTACGCGGATGTTAAAGTGAAAGTGAGCAGGCCACCGTTTTTATTGCCCCCTTCCATAACACCAGATAGATGATGCCTTTAAGGCCTTATTTACATATGGTATCCATGAGATACTTTGGAGGAAGGTATGAGGCACCATATGAGGCTCTTAAACATGTAAAGGGCAGCGTTAATGGCAGACTAGATACAATTCAACCAGAAGCTCAAAACAAAAGGGGTCAGATAAATTTGACTTGGTTTCCCAAACAGTCTGTGAAATCACATCACTATCACTGGAAGGGGGTCTTTCAGTCCAGGGGGAGGTAGTTAAAAAGATACTAAATGAGTGGGCGCAGCATTGTCTCCCTATAATTCAACCATAAAGCTACTGGCACCTATTGTTCTTTGTTTTTTTACTTTATCTTGCTAGCTATCAGGAACACAAGGAAAACGTTCTTCCTCGTTTAAATTTATGGCATTAAAATTCCTTCCAGGCTTCGCATCCAACATATATCTGCTGCTTTAATGTTGTGGCGCTGTGACCAAGCAGAGTTCTCCACGTGGTGTTCAGAGGCTGGCTTTCACCACACAGCTCAGGAATTTCCTGCCTTCCTTGTGCCAAGCAAAGCACCAAGTGAAGCAGTGCTGGAGGGCCGGGACTTTGAGAACATAATGCTTTTCTAAGGATGGCAAAAACAGCAGTTTTGTGAATTGATTCGTTGCATTGATTCTTGCCTGGAGCACAACAACTGAAAAGCCATCATAGAAAAGTATATTGTGTTCATTTCACAGGCATCAGGTCTGGATTTTTGTGTTCATCTGGTTGCTCGGCTAAGAAAATATTTGCCTTTCTCTGCGTTGTAAACAGCAGGATGAATCTTTTGATGAATCTAAATCTTTTACTCGCTGTAGTATGAACCTAGTGCAACATTTATGACATATATCTCATGCTCTTTGCTTTTAAATTTGTTTTTGTTCTTGCTTAATGCTCTCATGTTGAGTCTTTTGATATCCTGCTAATGCCACTGCTGATGCATATGCGAGCAAAGTTAGACTGATCTCACCAGTCCTCTGATTATCTGATGAGATGACAGACCAAAGTATGGTTTAATAAATATTTCAGCAGTCAGCAAGAGAGTGTGCGAGAGTCCCATTGAATTGTTCCAACCATTAAATAGTCTTTTGAAAGCAGTGCAAAATCACATCTCTTCTTTTACAAGAATATTTTTAAGTCAAACTAATTACAGAGTCAACCACATTGTCCTCATCAAAAACTTCTAACTGTTCTCAGATAACTAATGTGAGGGCAGTTAAAATCCAGTTGAGGTTCTCAGAAGAGTTTTGAATAATATAAATATATTTGAATTCCAAGTCAAGTTGCTTTATTGTCATGTGCAGTGGTACAGTACACAGTGAAACGAGACAATGTGCAAGACCATGGTGATACATATAGCATATAACAGACCAGCAAACACAGGACTACATAAAGTGCAAAATGCAAAAATTGCAAAACCCCCCCCAAAACTAAGACACCAGACAGAAAAGTGCAACAATGACAGCGGGTTGTGCAACAGACTGAGCATTGTGCAAAAAACAACTTGGTGTATGAAGGAGTGTTTGTGTGCGTGTGTGTGTGTAAGATTGTTTTTGCATTAGTGGGGTTTTTGTATGAATAGAAAAAAGGCCCATGTAAAGGGCTGCAGCACAGCACTGCACCATCAGTATTTGATTTATTAAAGCTACATTTCCAATGTTTAATACGACTAAATACGCACGTTTTTGTGATCATGCAGCGATGCCAAGACGACCTTGTACTTTCATTTAACCTGGTTTTTCTCGTATGTTCCTCGGTGAGGGATTAGTGAGGAGGTCGTGTTCGTGTTCAAACAGATTTTCTTTGGTTTGTTTTGTGGTTGAATTGCTGCAGCATTTCAACCACAAAAAACAGTTTTCTTGATTTTTGTCTATTATTAATAATCTTAAAATTGGCCTCCCTCGGGCAGTGAACTTAACTGTGTTTGCTGCTTTTTGTGTTGGTGAGGTTTTATGGAAGCTGACTGCAAAGTGGTTTATTTAATTTTCTTTATTCTACTTATTATAGTGGATTTTTTCCCCAGAGTTGTGCATGACTCATATGCATCATTTAAAGTACCCCCCATTTGAGAATAGACCACACAAAAATGTTTGAAAGGTTTAAGCCCATCAGGCTTGAGGTAATCAGGTTAGAAATTCAGACTGGTTCTCTCTGACGATGCGGTTCTTCTGATCATCTTCCTTTATCTGATAAAGTCAGGTCCCTTATAGTAAACGGACAACGTGGAATCAGTCATTTCCAGGTAAGTGTGCTTATTAGCTTCTAATAATCTGTGCCTAAATTCTCCTTCTTCCTACAGGGGCACACTGAGGAAACACAACTTCACTTGAGCTTGAATCTAAAGAACCACTAATTTTAAAATATGTGCAGATTTTGGTAAATCTATTGCTGGTCTCCGTGTCAGTGGGCTTGTGATCCCTTACACTCACAAACCCACACAAAGTTAGAACCGAGAATCAAGAGGGCTCTCGATACCCCCCCACCACAGCTCCGTCGGGGGGCCCTGCAGGGTGCTTTGGCTCGGCCACCATTCAGTGATATTATAATTGGGGAACTTTGAGAGCCAGCATGGGCCAGATATTTGGAGCATATGGATTTTCCCATCGTTAGGCTTGGAGCCAACATGGCTGCTGGACTCTCCTTTGCTAATTGGGTCAGTTCCTAATTAACTGAGTTGAACACAATGCTCCAGATTTCATTCTTTTTTTCCAGTCTTTCAGGCCCTTCAATGGCTGGTTCTGTGCCACAGTTTTCATTGTGTTTTACACACAAGGAAAGGAGAAAGGGATTTATAGTGGGTCATCAATAGTCTTAATAAATTATCTATAAATACAGGAAAATGTGCCAAGCTACTTATTAACCATACATGAAGTTAGATTAGCGAGAATGTCACTTATATGAAACGAATGAGGAACAGCACATCAGTGGAATAGAGCTGAAACCAGGAGCTGTGTATTAGTAAAAGTACAGAATGTATATCGGGATCACCGACAGGAACTTTATCCAAGTAACAAGTGTAATCAGTCCTCCTTTTACTCCATTATTTTATGCATGAGCCCGATAAATCCCATTCTTGGCCTCAATCTTATTCTTATTCATGTGTTTACAGAGGCAACGGGCCACACAGAGAGACTTAAGGATCTCTGCATTTTACAAATGAAAGCGTAGCCACCCTTCATGTGTCCACATAATCCTTCAATTTTTAACCCTGCACTAGAGTGTTTGACTTTCTTCTCTGGGTGCCACCTTTCAGGGCCCTTCATCCAATTCTGAGCTCTGCAACAGACTTTTTTTAGGCTTTAGAGACCCCCTCACTGCTGCCCTTTCTGGTGCACTCCAGTGAAAGTGCTCAGGTGACCAGAAAATGAGGGCATTATCACAGGCATATGCTTGTAGTGACAGAGGATCAGGCAAGATTAGGGCCTATCATGGCTCAATAAAGCGCTAAGCTGGAGAGCAAACCTGCGCTATGTACCATAAGGCTTCCTTCACTCTCTGCTGGTCATTGTTCAACAGGATCAGTGGCTTGATCTTCTGTACACACACACACACACACACACACACACACTGGGGTTTAATCTGCTGCTTGAGAGCCTGTAGAGGACATACAGCTGCCTTTAGTTTCCACCGTTTGTCTCAGTGTTGCTTCCACATCAGGACTGTGAGATCACAGCGGGGCGAGTGTTCAGCAGAAGCTGATATGAGGAATCGGGTTGTTTTGATTCATCTGTGGATCTAAACATTTCCCTCTCAGTACCGGTGTCTGTGCAGAGAGATATAAAGTTGTTTCATGAAGTAACTGAACAGGCAGACAAGTGTTTCTGAGAACGGGGAGTGCTGCCCTTTGTTATCTCTCACCGCTGGGACAAACTGCTCGGTGATTTATTCATTTACACTGCCTGAAACAATTGCATTATCTCGGCCGCAACACAAAGACACAAAGGCACTATGAAAATCCCCTAAGATGTTTATGAGTCACTAAAGAGTCCAATAACTTTCCCCTTCATCTTTAAGCGGCCATGAAGGATTGCATGCTGAGGAGGGCTGCAGGGCGAGAGGAGTGAGGATGGGGATTCGGGCTGAGGGAGAGGTGCTGATTATGAGCAGGATGAAAGGAGTGCAGGCCCTCTCCTCTGGAGCTGAATGGAGCTCGGTCAGCAGGCTGTCCCATACACCGACCTGCTCCATGCTGCTAGAACTTCATAAATTACCCCACTATTACCCTGGGGGGACACCGAGGGAGGACAGACAGGCGAGAGGGGGAGAGAGTGAAAGGGGACAGAGCAGAACCGGTTGCTGAGCAGACCATCGTCAGGAGTTGTAGGCATCGGGTCCAGATGTTAGCCTTCAGGTTGCTGGGACTCAAATGATGGGGACCTCCTTTGACTTTTCAGAGTAGAAACCACAAATTATTCATTTAAATTGAAAAATGCTGTTGTTTTTTTTTTAGTAAACAGGAGTTTGATGGCTCACAGTAGTTTTATTTTTACATTCTAGGTTATATTGCTGCCTTTATTACTCTTTTCTACTAATGTACCTGTATATTTGTGTTTAACATGATCCTAGGGTTCCTCTTGGTGCTTCCTTCTCCACAACGATATTTTGGTAGGTGACGTCTGGTGAAAGAGGAAAATAGTGAAACACATTAAAAATGCTCATAGCAGTATTTGTGGAGCATGTTGATAAACCGAGCAATGAAAGGAGAGACTGCTGCTGAGTCTTTTAAATTAAATTTGTGGTGTGTCGAGCACCTCAAGGCGCATGCCATCTGGTTCCGTTCTCTTAAAGAGAAGGCTGAATTTCTGTATTGATGTTGATATCTCCAAAACTGTGAAACTTGCAGTCGGGGTGTAAACACACTAGAGGAACTGCACTGTGCAAGAGCACTTTTGATCACAAAATTTCTGTTGGTATAACTCCTATGATCACTGCATGCTGTGTGTTATTAGTTTATTTCATTTTGGGATTATAGAGTTATGAATCACCCACTCTGTTTCTAATTTTGAATATTCAGTTTCTGTTATATTCAGCCTATTTTTGCTGTATTCCCATCTTACCCAGTGACTCTTTCCTCCTGTTTGTCCTGAAATTTCATGCTGAATTTGGAAAAACTGTGCAGCCCTCGACTTGGGGAATCAGCTGTTAAATCTTAAGCAGCCGGTCTCACTGAATTTATTTAAGGTGATTTTTGGTTGTATTTTTTGTATTTTACACTTTATCTGATATACATAGTATACTTGTTCTGTGTATTTGTACTAATCTGTGCAGCTAGTAGTGATTGTACTGTTGTCTGTCTTGGCCTAAAAACTCTTGCAAACAACATTTTATTTATTTTAAGAGTCATGAATAAAAAATAAAGTAATTGCACTGGGTTTAATGTTTTGTCTGTTTTTATTACTAAGGCTGACAGGTCTCAGGATTCGCAGTGAGGGACTTGGACATGTGTCATTAGGATTTTCTGCAAGCGTTTACATTCTATGTAATATGTGAATGTAAATATTTATGATAAATATGCCGATGTTTCTGCTGCAGAAATCAGGTCAAATGTGTATTTCTCTATTTAATAATACATTTTATTACCTGGCCAGGTGGTGCAGCAAATATAGGTGAGGCTTAATAGGCAGAAGGTATTCTTTAAGAGGGGGTGACAGCTTTCTGCAAGTCTTCCTTTTTGCACCCATTTTCACTTTAACATACATACATACATAAAACTTTCTGGTTCCCAAAAAAATGGTCCTTTACAAGGTAACTAAACAACAGATTTAACAAATAAATAAATAAATAAACTTTTTATTGTTTAAAGCAGGCAGCACGGTGGCATGGTGGTTAGCACTGTTGCCGCACAGCAAGAAGGTCCTGAGTTCAATTCCAACATCAGGCCCGGGTCTTTCTGTGTGGAGTTTGCATGTTCTCCCCGTGTTTGTGTGGGTTCACTTCGGGTACTCCGGCTTCCTCCCACTGTCCAAAGACATGCAGCTTGTGGGGATAGGTTAATTGGGTAATCCAAATTGCCATTAAGTGTCACTAGGTGTGAATGTGAGAATGAAAGTGAGTGTGAATGGTTGTCTGTCTCTGTGTGTTGGCCCTGCGACAGACTGGCGACCTGTCCAGGGTGTACCCTGCCTCTTGCACTATGACAGCTGGGATAGGCTCCCGCGACCCTGAAAAGGATAAGCGAATGGATGGATTGTTTAAAGCAGAAGGCACCTCTACGTTCCTTCTGCTTTAAAGGGTTGATCCAAAAATTATATTTATTAATTCAAATTATGATTTAGTGTCTCAGAAAACTTTTCTGCAGCAAGCCCCACAAGTGAAACTGAACCTGGGTAGCTTAATTATGTTTTCCTTTTTGTTCCTCTAAGCTTTGATAACATGTCATGGCTCAAAAGGACATAAAATTAAGTAAACGTGAGAATTGGCTTCAAGTAGTCCGAATGAGCTTAAAACATTTAAATACATTCCAATCAGTCAAAAAAGTCACACGCATGCTTACAAGCCTATACAGATGCTCACAAAGTGTATCTGTTTGCCATTGTGTTGGTCACACTTTCGAACAGTTGGCCGCTCACTGATGCATGGGGGGTGGCTTTGTGTCAGCGGTCTGCGCCCCCCCTCCCGTCCTGTCTCCTCCATCCCCCTCCATCCCCCTCATCTCTGCGTTATCCATCTTGATAAAACTGGGGACCTGCTTTCCCAATAATCTCCCTCCCCGAAGCCCAGGCACGACTCCTGCCTTTCATCAGCACCATTGTTTCAGTGCGTTACCGCCGCTTGTGCTCCCTCACCACGGTAACACACTCACGCACCCCCTCTTCCTCGCCATCCCATCTGTGGATAGGCCTGCCATGTGTCTATTCATAAGGCTGCCGGCGGCAACGCCACTGTATGCGGAGAGTACATGATGCCGTCCTTTTGTGTGGGTCTCAGTCCTCAGCTACTTACCGCTGACCTCAGGGTCACTGCACACAATAACCTGAGTGTTGGTGGCCACTGGCTATCCTCATTGGCCAGTGATTGACGAGCCAATCAATGGGGTGTGAGTGTGCGTTGTGTGTCTGCGCGTGCACATGTGTGTAGTTGCTATACAGCCTCTGTAGGTCAGCTGAATGAAGCGTGTCTGTTTTGTAAGTATTGCTCTGTTGAAGGCATCAGACTAGTTAGTGACACACAATTGACTTCTTTTGGCTTTTAGCTTGATGTGGTGACATGAATAACTGCAATTTAACTCAATGAGCACACGCCTCGTCTGGACATTAAAAACTGTGAGCCCAGTGGAGTTGTGCTGCTATAACGTTAAACATCCTTGGGTCCAGGTTTATGTGTAGAAATTGTATCTTAGACCGCTTAATATTCTGGCATATGCTCCCAGGCTATCATTTTGATCTCATCAGTCACTCTTTTTACCCCCTGCCTCTTCCCTCCTTTCACGGCACACACAGACACATTCCCTCCAGAACCCACTCAAGGGCTCAGGTGGGCGATTAGGAGCAGACATTAAACCTCAATTCACATATGGCTGGTTGTGAATGCTGATGAGGAGATCTGCTGCCGTTTCCAAAGTGGCTGAAACATGGACAGTTTCCACTCCACTGTCTGATGTGTAACTGTGTCCACATGCTGACTGGCAGACACATGATATGAAGGACTTGCGCTGCTTGGCGATGATGATCTGTGCTCTGCTGATTAAAAATCAGGCCGTGACCCTGCAGTTTATGGACCTCCTGTTGTTTAACCAGTAGCGGGATGAAAAGGGATGGCGTTGTTGACCTGTCTCGATGATCTGAGAACCGTGTCGTGCTGCTGTCGCTGAATAGAGATGTTTCATATTCTGGCGTGGATGTCATTGTCCTCGTGAAATCATGTAAATGGGTCTCAACGTTTTTTTTTCATCTATTGAAGACACAACAGGTTTTCTTTGATAAGGACTGAACAGGAGTCAGTATTGAATGAGATGCCATGAGAACCTTATTACTTTACTGCCCATCGTGAGCTATAAGATCAGGAATCTAAATAACAACATGGCTGATGAATAAACAGAGAATTGAATGAGAGGCATACAGTGAAAGTAGACGCTGGATGGTGAGAGGCTGATTACACCCCATGATTCAATAGTTTAAAGAATCACCTTTAGCAGTAAAGTTACTCTTACTTTGCTTTTTTATGCTTTAATATACAGAGCAGTACAATGTTAACTCAATGACTACAAGGTGCTCAGGTCCTGAGTCTAAATCATCAGCCCTCCACCACCATGTTGACAGCTGTGTGCCGATGTGCTGTGTTTAGTTTTCTTCACATTTGGCAAACGATGACCAAACACTTCCTCATGGTCTCATCTGTCCAAATGACATTTTGCAGCCTAAGCCATGCTGCCATGTTCTTTTTAGAGAGAGCAGGCTTCCTTCTGCCAATCCTTTTAAATAAGCCATATTTGTTCAGTCTTTTTCTGTTTTTTGCAGTTTGTCTGAGCAATGCACAATCTGACTTTGAGGTCCATTAGCTGGGATGCGTTGTGTTAACACTCACCTGAATGCTCCAGACCAGCAAACTGCCAAAACCTCTGCTTTTATAGAGCTGCTCGGGCTGATGGCTCAAGTTCATTTCGTAGCAAGCAGCAAATGGCTGCTAATTACTTTTTGAATTCCTCTGGAAACATGTGTCTTCATGTTTTGGCTTATTTTTAGGACATTTTCTCATGTGGACAGTGGACACAAATGCAGACTTTAAGATGGAGTGGCATTTTTTTAAACTAACCTTTATTTAGTGAAGGTTGAATCCAACATCAGACAAAAATAAAGTTCTTAAAGAAAGCGGGGAACAGACCGTGTGACACAAAAAAGGAAAAGAAACAGTGAGCAGTTTGGTTTAACTTCACTTTTTTTTATATATCAGTGCAACATGTCGGTGTACTATACCAGTTCCTCACAGAAAAGACACCTTGCAGCTTTAGGGCCCTATATTTATTTGAAAGGGAAAGTACACTCTCTGATTTCTCCCTCACCACTAACAGCAACACGTCTGTTTCTCAGCTGTCACGCCAGCTCGCTGTCATATGGCCGCGTCGCCTCTCAGCAGCATGAGGGTGAGTGTAGGTTTACAGCATCTTTGTTATTGATATCATTCTTTGTCTCGCTTTTCCTGTCTCAGAGAGGAACAGGCCTCTAACTTTGGCCCTGCTGAGGGCAGCATTAAATATCAATACATGTTTACGAGGGCCCGTAAATACTCGATACAGAGAAGAAGCGGTTAAAGAGGGAGAACCGAGAACAGCATTTCTCCCATGTGGATGAAGATGGGGAACAGGGGTGGAGAAGGAAAGAAGAAGAAATGGAAATGAGACATAAATGTAAAGGAATGTAAAAAGAGCCCTACAGGGTGTCAGATAGCTACCCACCTGCTGCAGCAGCTGCTGGTTGTTCCTGTCAGCTCTCGCCATGTTCAGTTTCATAATCTTTTATGCAGTCTTTGATTTTTAGCAGTCATTAATTAATGATTTTATTTATGTTTACCAAGAAAGAGCACTGAGGAGTACAAAGGAGCCTTTTAAGTCTTCACTCTGCACCACTTTCCAACTAATCTATTATTCATGATGTGTTAATTTCTAAAATGATTTAAGGATTAGAGCGCTTGAATTGCTGTAGACTTAAAGGCAGAGTACGTAGCAAGCAAACAAAAGGTCCCATAAAAGTACAGCTCTAGTGACTGCGTGGCAGTATATTTGAAGGACAGTGGGCAGGAGGGGGTGCGCCCCAGCTCCAGCCTTTAAAAGATTAACCCTGAGCCCACAAAGGCGCAGGGGGCTGTGGGGCCAGGCAGGGCATGAGTGGGCTGCTCACTGGTTAAATATTGGCCCTCTTGGATCCCCAATCATTGTCTAGTTTGGAGCTTTACCCAAGCCCCTGTTAGCAGTGCAGACACATATCTTGGCAGCCGGAGTGAGCCGATACAAAGGCCATCGGTGCCCAAAAGGCAGAAATGGAGATGTATGGGTCCGGGGTGGGGTACTCGCCACGTGGGGCCCGTGGTCGTAAAGCCCAAAGCAGGACAGATTGGACAGCGGAGCCCCCCTCGATCCTCCTCTTTCTGTGTGTTTCTGTGATGTGACAGTGATAAACGGGACACGCAGCCTTCCAGAACAACAAACAGACACTGCCTCATTTCCCCAATGTGGGCGAGGGCAGGCATAAAGGAGGTGCCATCCCATTAGAGCCTGGACTCAATGCTGCTGAGGCTGAGGCAGCGAGGGAGGGGTTTTACTAGTGCACCGGACCACTCGACCACGGGCCTCCAGCTGAGAGGAGACAGCTCTGCTTTTTTGTTTTCTCAGAAAAGTGTCATAAAAAACTCGCCTTAATTGGTGCTCTATAAAATTTGCATCTCCAAGCTGATTAGATTTCCTCTCTCCTCAGTCGCTATTGTGCCTCTGAGTGACCCCTTCCTTGCCATTCACTTTTAGTCCTTTTCACAATTTTATTGGGCATCGGAGAAAAAGGAAACCCTTGTAAGTTTGTGCCCTTTGCCCTCCACTTCTCCCCTGCCTTTTGAGTTGACCGAGTCCCTTTGGAAACAGCTGCCTTCTGCTCGGCCGCCGAAAAGTAAACTCGTAGTTATACATTAAATTTTGTTAAACTGACTGGGAAGAATGGAACCGGTGTCAGTTTGTAACTATGTATCATTTTTGGTTCAAACTGCAGGTTTTTTGCCCTCTTAGAGCCAAAGTGAGTGACTGAAAAAGCCTCTGAATAGATTAACCACACTTCCTGAATGTAGCACCATTGTGTCTTGCAAAATTTAGAGTGCAAAAAAGTTTCCCCTTCAGCAAAAACCCTGTTTATAGACATGTCAGAGCAGCACAGACTGAAATATAATCCCATTAGCTTTGAATGGCAAGTCTATTACTCTGTTGCATAATGTGTCTGGCTCGGCATGGATAATCGCCATCTCAGTGGAAATGGCGGCGAGATAAAGGGATTTGAGATGCTTTGACGTCTTTATAGATGGAGTAATACGGCTGCTGGGATCATCAGCTTGCCCAGAAAAAGTTCGGGCTGTCTTCATTTTTCCATCTAAAATATCATCTTGTGCGAGTGATTCTTGACAAAAGAGCATCGCTGTGGGCCCTAATCACTTTACGTCATTTTATTGGTTGAATATGCATTGTTTGTTGGGTTTGAAAAAAGGGCTACATTTTAAATTGCTAAACAGCAAGCAGTGCCCTTCTTATTAAAGCTTTAAAGATGTACTGAAATAAGCTTGTAGCCACAGGAAGATTAGGATAGATTATTTAATGTGTGCACACTCACAGCAAAGTGGACTTATTTCTGCCATAACTATTATCCAGTTAAGTGCTTTAAAGGGGAATTAATAGTAGTTTAGTTAGTTTTCCCCCCATTTTCTTTTAACCAAGGTCGGATATCCAAGCCAATATATAACCTGAGCAGTGGGTGGGGCACATGAAATAGTTAAAGGGTTACAATCTTATATGCATATTACGGAGAAAGTGCGGGTTAGAGAGTGGGAACGTATCCAGACATTGTGATGCAAAGGGCACAGGGGGGTTAAACCAGGTTCTACTCGGCCCCCTGACCCGACACCTCTTTGATGCTGCAGCCCTCAGGACGTGGGCCCCTGAGGGGGCTCAGCGTGGCGCAGCCCTGGGACCGGGCCGCTGCCACTGAGCCAGCGGGGTCCGGGGACAAGCTTTTGTCCCCAAAGAAAATGTACGTGGCTTTGGGTGGGGCTGGGGAAAGGTCACATACTGGGAACACGGGGAGAGAGAGGTGAGATCAAAACAAACAGACTGGGCAAACGCATCAGATCACTTTCTCAGCCGCTGGGTGGATGATACACGAACATTAACCTGCCAAAGGAGTTTGCTAGTTTATCATTAAATCCGCCTGCGTGAGACTGCAGTATGTCTACTGGCACCAGCTGACATACTTAATAACATTTTTTTTAAAGGTGGAAACACATAAAAAGGAGAAATCACCTCCTGAAGAATATTATGTTTAATACAATATTCACTGAACTGCATCTGCAGCTCAAAGTCACTCGCTTCATCATCTCCTTCAGCACAATTCAGGGCAAATCCTGCACTGATTAAATATCACACGCTCAACACTTGAAATTGATCAGAACCATTCAGATCAATACTGGCAGCTGCGTGGAAGTGGTTACTCACAGGAGGAGAGTTCTGGGGAAAAAAAGAAACTGCCAGACCTCCATCTTATTTAGTTACTTAAAAATCTTCCTTTTTTCTTGCTTTTCTTTTTATTTGTCAGGAAATCTCCTAAAAAATTATACATGGTAGATCTTTTATAACTTGTGGGATTTTTGTGACCTGATCATTTCAGCCCCTCAGTAGAAACACTGGTCTGTTAATGAACTGGTAAACTGTTGTTTCTGAGATGTTACAGCCTGCTACAGCACCACTTTCTCTTTGCCGCACAAACATTTCAAAAGTAAAGTTGTAAAGTAAGAAGGAAGACTGCATTTTTTCCTCTCATTTAAACAATAAAGTAAATAAGTCATCAGGAGCACGTTATCTTGTTGAAAGCAGCCCTCAGAACATAGGCACCCTGTGGGATCAATACTCAGGAAGAGTGTGATATTTAAACGATGCTCAGGTGGCACAAGGAGCCCAAAGTGTGCCGGGAAAATCCCCCACACCATTTCACTGCCAACAGTTTAAACCATTGTTACCAGGCAGGTTAGTTTCATGCTTTCATGAATCATGACGCCAAATTCTGACATCTGTACATCACCATCATCAGATATTGGGGTGCCGGTGTGAATTATAACTTCAGTTTCTTACTCTTACCTCACATGAGTGGCACTCAGTGTGGTCTTCTGCTGCTGCAGCCCATTTGCTTCAAGGCTCAGAGATGCTCTTCTGCAGACCTTGGTAGTAACGTGGTTATCTGAGTATCTGCTGCATCCCCTCAGCTCAAAGCAGTCTGGATATTTTCTCCTTTTCACATCATTCTCTGTAAACCAAAGAGATGGTTGTGCGGGAAAAATCACAACCTTCCATTTAAAAGTTACTTTAAGCAACTCCTGTTATGACAGATGTCTGCTGTTCCATTTCTCCAGTGAGTCTTTTCCAATCAAAGCTACCTTATTTGATATTACAGTGAATTAGAATGCACCTTACTAACCAAACCAGCTTCCAGCAGTCCTCTGGTCTGCATTTTGCTCATGCACAAAGCAGAATAGCGGTAGTCCACAACCCAATGTGAGCGGTCACAGGGGTTTTATTTACAGTCTGTGGTTGAGGTGGACATAGGGCATTTTATCATGTCTGCACAATAGCACAGATAAATAATAAAACAATAATCATACACTCTAATATTCCTTCAAGCTTGTACCACACTTGGATTTTCAGCGCTTACAGTGGTTATTCTGAATCCTCTGTTACATCTCTTTCGCATTTTGAATCAGCACTTTTTTTTACCAACAGACACAAAGCACAGACTGTAGAATTTATTGGAAGCACACATCACCTATATTCTGGGCCTTCCACTGTGAATGCTGATCTCTGCATCCTGGCTGCTACACTGCTGCCTGCAGCAGGAAATTAGCATTTAGTTTAGCCATAAATTTTACGGTCATTGCTGTGTTTTGAGAACTCATAAATCTTTAACTTCATAATTAAAGATTTACAGCTTCTAAGAAAACAAAACTTTAATACGTTTGAAGATATTTGTATCGGTTTGGGCAACTATTTCATTTGCTTGCAGATAAAGTCCTCAAGAGGTTTCTGATTGCTGTGATCAGTTGCAGGAGAGGAATCAGTTGACAGATAAATGAAAAAGCTACAGCCGGTATATTCTGTAATCCTTTAATAAATCAGCACACTGTGATTGTGCGATAAAGAAATCTCTGCTTTGGATGATTTTCATCCCCCCTAATCTTTCTAATTATCATCACTGTCAGTATACTCATCTCAATTTTAAGGGAACAAACTCAACATAAGCTGTTAATTTTTAATCTGATTCAGATTCTCTGTACACTAGAACTGTGCCTGTTTGGCACATTTCAGAGGCAGCAAGCGCCTAAAGGGGCAGAATTTTAAGGAATTTATGCGCCCTCTAGTGTTAATACTCAAACTGCTTGAAGCACCCTTAAGTGCTCCATACTGACATTTCATCATATGGGGCTTAAATAAGACAAGGCTCGAATATAAAGGTGTTATATCATAATGCAATGCAATATTCTTTTTCTTCATTGTACAAACAGGCCATTTTACAATAATAATAGTAACACTCAATTTAAGGTTTATCAGATTCATGATTTGAACCACACACACACTCATGCGCACACTCCCATCTCAGACGTCTCAGTGCTCCGCTGAAGGCTAAAGCAGTCATGTAGGATAGATTGAGTGCATTCACGTCACTCATTTCCACTCGCTCCATGAATATTGCAGTGGTGGAGACAGCTGATGAGGCACATTTGGTTGTCAAGCTGAGAGGCAGGCACATGGTTACATAAGAGCGCTGTGGATGAGGATGTCTGACAAGCCTGCCTTTGAAGAAAGTACTCTATCCCCATCGGCAGCTTCACCCACTGCTCGAGTTAATTGACATCCTCAGGGGGACCTGAATTCATCACCTTGGCAGAGCCCTGCTATAAAGATGATGTGCAGGTATAATGGAAAAAACAGTACGTTAAAGATCTTTCTGGGGCCCCAAGGTTTAATAATGAAAGTGTTGTAACCTGTATGCATTTTACATGTTTATTTTTTTATGTAAAGTTTGTGCAGCTTTGCAACAGTTTCAGCCAACTAATAGATCACATGGTTATTTATAGCAGTGATTTCCAGCCATGGGAGGTTCAAAGGAGACACTACAACAGGTGCCATGGAGGGCTTGGGTAGCTTAGCTCAACTAATCTGAAAATAATAATAATAATAAAAATAAAGAACTGAATTTTGTTTTTCTATTTTGCTTTTTATTCTGATCTTTTCTCCTATTTTCTCTGCCTTTCTTCCCCCCCCTGCCTGTCAGCTCTGTTATCGCTAAATTGCACATGTGCTCACGTAAATAATAATAGAAATGAATGAAGAAAGAACATTAAAGAAAAAACACTTATATAAGGAGCTACAGAGAGTTTATACGGCTCCTTGTGGAAAAGCAAAGACAGTTGGCACAACAGTGGTTGCATTCAGATGGACAAAAGAGACTAAAAATAAAAAACAACTGAATGGACCTCTGTAAGTTTCAGTAAAACGTTATTGTTAAACACATGAAGCTGTATAAAATGATAAAAACATAATGGATTGATGTGTGATGATACAAGGATGGATGAAAATGTTCAAAACCACTGATTTATGGGAAGATAAAAGTTAACATTGTTGAGATACTGGCTCTTCCTTTAATTTCTGTTTTTGCATTTACATGTCACCCTCTTTTTTCTGATATTTCTACAGCTAATATATGTGCCTTTTCTATATTTAATAGGATTGGTGTGCCCCGAGAAGTGGTCCTGACCGAGGCCGACATGTGCCTCCTTAATCATTTATGAGAGTTAATGCAGAGAGTGAGCGTGAGCAGCAAAAGCTGCTCCCCCAGGAGACCTGCGGGCACAAGGAAATTACAAATCAGCCGTACTATAAACCACGCTGCCAGCAGGGACGAACGGTGGACTGCACCGGCGTGCCTGCCTGCCTGCCTGCTTCCTCTTGTGCGTGCATTAAAGAAATGCTGTTAAACCTTGATAGGCTGAACCTCCTGTTTGTGCGCTAACAGGCCTACAGCGGGCTTTCCAGGTGCTAATGACTTGCATTTCTGATTACAGAACACCGGCTGAAAGTTCTCTGTAAACAACCCGACTTCCCCTTGGAGTTGTTTTTTTATTCCACGTCTCTCAGTGTTACTTTTATTTATGTAAGACGAGTTAAAACAGCAAATAAGTTTCAAGAAGTCCTTCAACATCATTCAGCCAAGTTCATTTTTTTCTCCATATCAGATCACAGTCACACATCCATAACATCCACCTTCACAGTGAAAGTACATCCCTGACAAAACCTGAGCCGCTCTTCCTGGTGAGAGCAGTAGTGGATAATAGGCTCACACTCATATTTAGGTGGTAAATTGTCATATTATCACCCACCATTTTCCTAAAAATCCTTAACTTTGGGGAAAACAGAGGAAGCCCCTTATTCTCCTTTCCCATCTCACATACCTCGCCTCCTGCTCTCGCTCTCTGAGAAGTAATTTAATGCTGCTGCCAGTTTATTCTGCGAATAAAAGAGACGAGGAGGAGGACAGGAAGAGCTCGAGGGGGGCTCATGATTGTGTTAACTTTGTCCTTCCTTTTTATTTTTTAAGCATCTTTTGTGCTACATTACAAAGGCCCAGAGCTATTGAGGACATCGTGATCACAGCTCCGGGTGCTGCCAAACAACAAATCCACATTACTCTTGACCTTCAGCGGCCAAAATGGAACTCATCTCAGAAACCCTTAAAAGATCCTTAAAATTACACCAAATAAAACGGACAGACAAGGACAGAGGATGTAAAACGCTCTGTATCAGTCATCACTCCCTGACCTTAGCCTGAGTCTGTCTGGGGCTGTCTGAACACAGCCTGACAGAAAAGGTAAGTTACTGATTAATGATATTTCTCAGCCTCAGTGGAATATTCATCTGTGTACAATCTTGTGCTTCCATCAGCACTCTCGCCCTGGCTCAGCAATGTCCCCATGACTTTGCAGAACCCTTCCAGACTTCAGGATCATCTATTTTATGGTGCGTTTTGGCTGAGCAAACATTACACACAGTTTCATTGACCTCAAGGAAGAAGGACCAGAGGGAGGTGGAGATATTTTACTGGAGCAGCCGTAGCTTGTGTGCGTTTTTTGTGCATGTGTTTTGCACATGTGCATGCCCGGTTTACATGCACACTCATTCCAGGCTTTTGTAGTGCAATAAAACACAAGGCTCCTGTGAAATGTCTCCCCTGTATTATCCACAGTTACTGCCAGGGGGAGCTGTGGCTCTCCAATCCAAGACAGTATGAGCAGCATGTGGTACTGTGAGCAGATCAAGCATCAGCATCAACCCTGCAGAGTTACATCCTTTTCTGTGTACTTTACATTCAAGCAACAATCAAGTATTTGATTACAGCATGGATAATTCTCATTTCTTACTGCGTTAATTGGTAGGATGACAGAGAAGTGCATGGAGAGCGAGAGAGAGGAAGCTTCCAAATCAAGTATGTCTCTGTGGGAGAGTTAAATGCCTGAAAAACACCCAGTGGTGCAGCAAAGCCACGGGGCGTCCCTAGAGACCGTTTAACCTGCAGTGTGTGTAGAAGGAAGTTGTCAACATACCTATGAGAACAAAATAAAGTGTTTCACAAATTCATCACGACATCTGTCAGAAAGTTGTTAAAAACTAACATATATATATATATATATATATATACACACATGTGTGTGTGTGTGTGCGTGTGTGTTTGCGTGCGTGCGTGTGTGTGTGTGCGCGCGTGTGTGTTTATTTGTAAGGCAAATAACAAGCTGGATATGTGTTTTTATACCCACATTTGGGCCGGCACACTGGACATCTCTGAGTAGTCAGAAATGAATCAGGCATAACATTCAACCACGTCTTTATCAAGAAAAAAAAACAATGTGCTTTAATTTTTTCTGTTTTTCTGTAAAGCAGTACATTTGAATATTTATGGACAACAAAATGATATTTTAGCATTAAAAATCTAATTTTAATTTTTAAAAAACATAAACATATTGATGGATTAACAATTACAGAAACAGAAAAAATCATCTTGGAAATTTATTTAGAGCAGCTGTGGCATAAACCTCACGCTAGACCGCATGGGTCGTGCTATAAAACCTTTGTAGTTTTACAAAACGATTATGAAAGAAAAAAGAAATGGGAAAATGTTACAAGGTATAATTAATTCCTTGGGGAAATTAAATTTGGGGAAAATTACCAAATAAAAGAGACAACAGATTTTGCATTTTATTTATTTATTTAATTTTTTTTCCCTCTTTTCTTTCTTTCTTCTTTTTTTTCCACTACAGTATTTTGTGTACACTAACACAGGGTTGGACATGTTACCATAAAGACTTTTTCCAAATCATCTCCACTCACTAATTAACATGTGTTTTTTAGATGTCTGCATGTGTAAAGGAGACAAGTCCAGCTTTGATTGACAGCGATGTCATCTGCATGGTGGAGGCTTTTATAGCCAGACGTCTTCTGTATGGACAGCTTGTGCACAGCAAAAGACACCAGGGCTGGCTAAAGAAACGCTCCAAAGACTCGGTCAATGCCGACGTCCACTGGTGCATTATCCATCCAAAGCAGTTAGAGAAGTATCCCAGGGATAGACCATGCTGGGAACTGCAGTTCAACAAGCTACCACCCACTGTGAGACGAACCTGTGCCAAACACACCACAGTGCAGCACAGGCAGCCACACAATCACAACCACTGACTTCCAATGGTCTTACTCTTCCAGACTACGTGCTGCGAGACTGAAGCTGCAGAGCCACGTCACAGCTCACAGACAAACCATATAAATGACCGAAAGGAGAACTGCATCCATACGAATGAATAATATTGCATGGTTTTATAGGAGTCAACAGTTTTTCTACACACCCAGTGGATTTCATCAATAATGAATGAGGATGTATTTTGCTCCCTTTCTATAATTTCTTCTACTTCTTGGTTATTATTTCAGATCCTCCACTTCCTGCTCTTTTTTGTTTCCCATCAGTGTCGTTTCTTGCTTAAGGGGTCTCACCATGAAAACATTTATACTGGATCTACACTGAACAAAAATATAAACGCAACACTTTTGTTACTGCTCCCATTCCCCATGGGATGGACGTAGAGACCTAAAATTCATTCCAGATACACAATATAACCATCCCTCCCAAACAGTGGTCACAAATCAGTCCAAATGTGTGGTAGTGGGCACATCTGCTATATTGAGATAATCCATCCCACCTCACAGGTGTGCCACATCAGGATGCTGATCTGACATCATGAGTAGTGCACAGGTGTACCTCAGACTGCCCACAACAAAAGGCCACCCTGGAATGTGCAGTTTTGTCTCACAGCAAAATGCCACAGATGCCACAAGCAATGAGGGAGCGTGCAATTGGCATGCTGACAGCAGGAATGTCAACCAGATCTGTCGCCCGTGCATTGAATGTTCATTTCTCAACCATAAGCCGTCTCCACAGGCGTTTCAGAGAATATGGCAGCACATCCAACCGGCCTCACAACCGCAGACCTCGTGTAACCACACCAGCCCAGGACCTCCACATCCAGCAGGTTCACCTCCAAGATCGTCTGAGACCAGCCACCCAGACAGCTGCTGGAACAATTGGTTTGCACAACCAAACAATTTCTGCACAAACTGTCAGAAACCGTCTCAGGGACGCTCAACTGCATGCCCGTCGTCCTCATCGGGGTCTTGACCTGACTCCAGCTCGTCGCCGTAACAGACTTGTGTGGGCAAATGCTCACATTCGATGGCGTCTGGCACGTTGGAGAGGTGTGCGCTTCACGGATGAATCATGGTTCACATTGTTCAGGGCAGATGGCAGCTGAGAATGTCCCAGTTCTTGCATGGCCAGCATACTCACCGGACATGTCACCCATTGAGCATGTTCGGGATGTGCTTGACCGGCGTATACGACAGCGTGTACCAGTTCCCACGAATATCCAACAACCTCGCACAGCCATTGAAGTGGAGTGGACCAACATTCCACAGGCCACAATTGACAATCTGATAGACTCCATGCGACGATGTGTTGCATGAGGCAAATGGTGGTCACACCAGATACTGACCGGTTCTGGGTCCCCAGACCCCCAATAGCGCAAAAAACTGCACATTCCAGGGTGGCCTTTTGTTGTGGGCAGTCTGAGGTACACCTGTGCACTACTCATGATGTCAGATCAGCATCCTGATGTGGCACACCTGTGAGGTGGGATGGATTATCTCAATATAGCAGATGTGCCCACTACCACACATTTGGACTGATTTGTGACCACTGTTTGGGAGGGATGGTTATATTGTGTATCTGGAATGAATTTTAGGTCTCTACGTCCATCCCATGGGGAATGGGAGCAAAAACAAAAGTGTTGCGTTTATATTTTTGTTCAGTGTAATAGCATAGCAAGTCATCAAAGATGGCCAGTACCAGAGCTAGCCATGAGCGTCCCTTCGCCCCTCAGGGATGAGTTTGCCACAGTTACTGTAATCTAAGATAGGTCTCAGAGAGATTGTGTGTAAGATGAAGCTGCCTTGATTCTTTTTCTTCTTCTTTTACACCAGAAGACCAAAAATGCACAAAAACACAATGAACCAGAAACATGTGATCCTGTGCAGCTAAGAAATCGTCCTACTACTGTGTGTATTTAGTGCCGGAGCATTTTTGTATCACAAATCGAACGTTCCAGCATCTTTTCCCTTCCTGTGCGCATGACCCTGACCTTTGACTCTGCTGCCTGATGAGCAGTTCACTGAAATCTTTTGCTGCAAACACACTTTGGATTTCTGAATTTGCACCTTGTCTCTGAAATTGTGCATTTGAGTTCTCTGGATGCAGGTTGATGCCCATCTGCTGTATGGTTTTCCAGACATCAACACATGTAGTCCGTGACCACAGGTGGTTGTTACAAAGGGCAGGTGTTGACTAAGAACATCCAACATATTGAAATATGAGTCTGGAAGTACTGCTTGGGATATTAGCTCAGTTACCCATTACCCCAGATTCCTGTCTTTGTGTAATGAGTCTGTTTTCGACAGTTTGGGGTTACAGGCTTAAAAAGATTTGCAGTCCCCAAAGTAGAAACGATTCATATGAATGAGCGTAGATAAAATTATTTATAACTGTATGACACTAAAAGAAGAGTCTTATAGTTATGGGAAGAAGATAAATAAGGCCCCCTGTACACAACTTTTCCACTTTTATACAAGTTTAATGTGTCACACGGTGAGCTTTACAGAAGCTGGCAGGCAGATCAGATCTGTGTGTTTATATTTAGACAGCAACAGAGTGAATAAGCTTGTTTCCCAAAATGTAAAATGAGTTTAAAACTGTACTCTCATACAGCAGAAGGACAGATGTATTGCACAGCTGTTGTGTTAGATCACATTACTTGTAGGCAGTAGGAGATTTTCTAGCCTGCACAGCTTTTGGTCAAAGCAGTGTATACGTTTATTAAAGTTTCTGTGGCTCTGAAGCGCAGCACAGATATCTCTTTGGGGATTAAACAGATTCAGCTCCCTTGGCGTGAGCTGCTTTCAGTGCCTGCAGTGGCTCTTGGCATTGATCTGTATGTTCCCCAGCTTTACACGGGGCCGCTCGCGCCTCATAAAAATCCTCCTCACGCTCTCGTAATGTAACCAGCCCACTACGCTGTAGCTCTGTTTTTATGAGCCTGTTAAAGAGAGGGCTTTTACGCCTTCCCTGCACCAGCTCTTCACATTCACTGAAAGACAACAAAGAGCAGATTTTGGAGGGTAAATTGAATCACAGTTTAATGGAAGCATTTTTATTTAAGGTTGAAAACAGCAGGGCAGGAGCTGAGGGAATCAAGAGAGGGTTTGTAGATTGTCAAAAGATTAATGTATTCAAAGCCTGTTTAACATTTCATGTATCACAGATATCTAGTCAAAAATTCAATTTCATATATTCGTAAAAGCATTCTTCCGACAACAGGCATGCATGGCATTCCTGATTACAGATGTCCACAGTTATGTTGGAGATATCGGCAATGTGAGTTGTGCCTTGTTTCAATTCCACTTCCAGATATAATTATTTCCTCACTGCTCAAAATTCCAATTCACAGTATCTTTATTCACCCCAGTTCAAGATTGCATTGCCTATCTGAGACATCTTAAATGAGCTTTAAATAGTCTGAATGTTTTCGATAGCAGCTTATGGCAATTTGTTTTTGCATTTTCACCAATTGGAACATTTCTGTTACATCTGTGTATTAATGTTCAACATTACATCGTATTCACAAAGCAAAACAAACTCAGTTGTAACATTTTTGTAGGTTCCCACGCGGAGAAGAAGTCAAAAACTAAGCTCTCCTTCACCCCAAATTCCTTGATGATGAGCTTTTTCTCAATATTTTGAGGTGAAATTGGGCTATGGAGCCGTCTGCGCACAAAAGAGGGGATCCTGTCGATAACTGGATTACTCACATGTGTTCCTCTTGGTATCAGCTCTATAGTGCAGTGTGAGCAGTGGTTTCAGCAAAGACAGAAGTATACTGGGCATCTGATCTTATCGGGATTCTTTCTTTTTAGGCACCCCTGAAGCAGGCGTTGATCAACAGCTCCAAAAACTTGCCAACAATGCCAGAACTTCTACCAGATGTCAGGGTGACTGCGGCTCAGGATGTAGAGCAGGTCCGCTATTAATCCTCGGCATGCAGAATGGGTTTGAGCATGATACTAAACTTTGAGTTGCTCTTGATGTGTTCAGTGGAGTGTGAATGTGAGACTGTGATATACAAAGCACTTAGACATAAAAAAGTGCTTCTATGAATGTATGTATGAACGGGTGAATGATGTTTAAAGCACGAGTGCTTAAGCAGAAAAGCGCTATATAAGGCCCAGTCCATTTATGGTAAATGGTAAATGGCCTGTATTTATATAGCACTTTACTAGTCCCTAAGGACCCCAAAGCGCTTTACATATCCAGTCATCCACCCATTCACACACACATTCACACACTGGTGATGGCAAGCTACAGTGTAGCCACAGCCACCCTGGGGCGCACTGACAGAGGCGATTACCTCGTTATTACTGTGCTCAGTTGGCCAACCAACTCCTCCAACCTGAACATTGCAGATAATAAACATCCACCCCAAAATACAGATGAGCTGAAGGCCTCCATCAGTAACACCTCTGTGCCGCATTGATGCAGTGATTCATGTCAAACAAGCCCCAACAAACTACTGAGTATATAAGTAATCTGTTTTTAGAAGTGCATCTTTTTTTGAGTGATCTTAAATACTCTAATAATTTAATATACTGAATTTCTTGTTTTCATGAACTATCATAATCACAATTAAAGTAAAACAAAGGCTTGAAAATTTTCACTTCACATACACTAAAAAAACAAACCAACTGTTCGCCCTTAAAAACAGGAAGCAATCATTTTAAAATGCAACTGGAAAAAAAATTAAAGGTTTATTTATTAAATTATTCATTATTCAAGGAAATGCTGGAAAGAAACTGATCAAATTCTATTAAATATCAAGTTTTACATTGTACTTTTGTAATAAAATTACAGGGAAAATTGACATCAAATTACTTAGATGTAAATAGTTTTTGAGTGTAGAGTAAATACAGAATATACAAATGTTTCCCTTTTGAATTATATTTTTTTTAAAAACAATTCTTCATCATATTTTATGTTTTTGAGATGCACTAACAGATGCACCAGAACTTTATGGATTTTAGGACTCATTCCTTCAATTGTGTCAGGGTCTGTGTGCGGAGAGGAGGATCCAAACACAGGACTCGAACACTGAATTGTAACTCAAATAACCTCAGCTTTATTTGCTGGCAGAAAACAAACATAAACTGAGCAATGGTACTGAACACGAAAATACTGAACACGAAAACACACAGGCATAATCCGAAGGCACGACGCGACACCGAGCACAGGAAAACACAGGGCTAATATACACAGGGTGGTAATCAGGGAATGGGCAACAGGAGGGAGACACAGCTGGGAGAAATTGGACTAACGAGACAGGGGAGCAGTAGGACTGAACACACTCACATGAGACACAGACCTTCACAATAAAACAGGAAACAAGAACCCACTAAACAAAGACGCAGACAGAGAGGCAGACAGACTATAACACATGCAACTCAAACAATTCATGAAACAACAAATCCTTAAACACGGATAAACAGAAAGATGAAACTCATCATCATCATCACCACCACCACAAGCACTACAAGAGAATAAGAAAACAATCCATAATGCAAAAACACACCAAAATAACTGAAACACAGATTCATCATAAAACCCAACAAAGCACCAGAGAAACATAAAGAACAATCCATCATTCAAAAATAAACCAAAACATAACAACTCAAATACTGGGTCAAACTGACACATGCTGTGCTAAGCTAGTATCAATTATGATATTCATGAGAAATAATTAAAAACCAATCAAGATGTTGTTTATCTGATTTTATCTGATTATGCAAACTGTTTTGACTGGTCAAAACTAGATTACAGATATATATAGATATTTAAATAGTCAAAATGATGTTATTATAAATATCCTGAATACAATCTGCGACTGGGCAGAACGTAATTACAGCTGGTGAAAAGGACATTGTTGATATCTATAATGTAAATTACAGATTGACTCATAAACGACTTGCATAAGACAGAGGAGCTGAGCCATTGTAATATTAGGTGGCGAGTTAGTGCAGCCGTGTGTGTCTTGCAGTGGCCTCGTGCCAGCCGGCCAGAAAAAGAAACAGTGAGCTCTGCTCTCATCTTCTGTTGTTATGGTTCAGTAATTCTCTGTCGTGCTCCATATGTGCTTGCAGAAGCCTTAAACTATAAATCATGGATGCCTGTACTTCAACTGTTAAAAGGAAAGTGTCTTACGTAATCCATTACAATACAGAAAAACATTTCTCTGCATTAATGTTTTCATGATAAACAGGCACGTGCTCAGATCAGACACCAGCAAATGGGCCCCAAGCTTTGAATACACTTCAGCTGCTGCGGCTCATATCACAGTCACACTCTGGGCACCTGGGTGGAGTGTAACGTATGAGGTCATCATGGCAGCTTCGGAAAAGTGTCATTTATATCAGAGTGCATGGAAAGCAGACATTAACAGCAAGATTTCTGACTTTGTTTGTCCAAAGTAGATACAGAGGGATTACTCGTGTCATTATTAAGGAATGAGCGATTTGATGAACTGGGAAATATGATAATCCCTTTGCCACCCCAAAGATAGGATAAAATGATTTCCAGCATATTTTTGTCCTCAACATGGTTACATCTATAGAAAAATACAATATGTAGATGGGATGCAGTGTAACTGTTTCAATGTGAACCGAATGAACGGTACTCAAACTGGCGTGAAATCATGAAATGAAAAATGCAGTCCTCCACCAAGGTTAATGCCTAGTCTTTGAATTTTTAAGCCAGTGACCCATGACAATTTCAAGGGGTTCTGCCTTTGACCATGCTTCATTTTTCCACCATGTTTCATGAAATTCATGAAACTAGGCATGGCAGACGGACTGCACTGAACACAAACTTAAAGGGAAGGATTTTTCCTCTGCGATTATTGATTGGAGCTATAAAACATCAGAATCCACTTTAAAACCATTTTATTTATATAACATAGTAGCTATTTCTGATGTTTAAGGGGACCTAATCCACACGAGCCACAAGCTCAGGCTTCAAAGTATTTCTCTTGGATATTTGTATAGTTATACAGAATATAGCCTTAATGTGGTCATTGAAGCCCCACCCACATGCTGTTCAAACAGTCTGTTTATAAGAGAGCAAATCAGAAAAAGCTAAAACATTTAAAAGTTGAGTCCATAATTAAAAATTTGCAGCAGGAACTTCACCAGTTTTCCTTTAGAGACCCTATGAGGGGCATTTACTCCAGACAACATACCCCAGGTTCACTAGAGCACACAAACACCCACGACAGTAAGGTGGTGATTCATGGTGATTCTAAAGTGAGGGGTTTCAGGCATGACCAACTGGGAGCAGACCTCAGGGCAGACTCGGGACATGCTGGTGTCTCTCTGCTTGCTTGGGAACACCTCAGGGTCCCACCAGAAGAGCTGGAGGAGGTGGACGGGGAGGGCAAGGTCTAGACACTTCAGCGTACGTTGTTGTACACGCAGGCAGCTCCAGTGCAGAGAACTGTGACATCTTCAGCTCTGTTTGTGTGAGAGCGAGAGAAGAAGGACAGCAGCACTTGGGGGAAGAGCTCTCGAGCTTATGAGCAAAGTGTCCCAGGAGAAAATTGCTTGTATGTGTAGACATGAGTAGCCCATACAAAATGTTGAAGTTTTGTGGGGTTAAATATTCCTCAGTAGAAGATTACTGAGGCTTAAGGAGAAATACAAGGATTTTGTAGTACAACCGTGACCTTGTGTCTTTGCTAAACGAACTGTTAAAACAGGACTTAATCATTTCAGGGTTTATTTAGAGCAGCTAGCATGCAGGAAAACCCACTTTTTATTTGTACATTACATACGTTTCCAATAAATATGAAGCCCACGGTGATGCTACAGATTTATAAGGCGGTAGTGGGTGGAGGTGAGAAAACCAATGGAAAATCAGACACAACAGAATGTCCCACAGGTGAGTGGGTTAATTGAACAAGTCTTTTGCAGGCAGCACTGCCTACCAGGATGAGAAAGAAACCTCTAAGTTCTGTTTCAGCAAAGGAGGCAACAAATCCCAGCAAGCCTCAGAGAAAGGTGTCCTTTTTCTTGTAACATTGAACAGTTTGGTTGCTGCAAATATAACAGAAACAAGTATCAAAGCTGAATATATGATCAAACAATACAACCTGCCTCTTTTAAGTTACCAGTAATAGTGGGGAGATTTCAAATGGGATGCTAATTAGGAGGTCGGTAACACTGCAAACCCATGCTCAATAATGATATAAGGCACTAATAAGGTGTGACTAAAAACACTGAACCTGGGAGCCATTCAAGGCTTTTGTCAGTGCAGGGACATATTAGGCGTTCAAAGGAATGTGAAGCAGCTAAATTACTCTATTAGGCAAAGTGATAACAGAGTGTTGTTGGTGGATTCGCTCACTGGACCAATGCCTGCGGGGAGTGAACGCCTTGCTGGGTCTCCACGGTGATGAGAGGAAGAGTTGAGGTATCCATGGGAGACGGCGGGTGTGAAGGGATCCCCGGGGAGTGCGGAGGAGGAGGAGGTGAAGGAGACCTTAATATCTATACTGCTACATTTTCAAAAACCCAAAGGAGAAAACAAAACCATGGGAAGAAAAAAAAACGTCACACCGTTTCTGTTTCACATTTTAATGGAAAGAATACAAACGAGAAATGAATGCTTTGGAGTTCTTCGCAGGCACTGAAAGTCATTAAAACTGTTGAACTTATAATACGTCATGTAAGGTGGCCGTGTCGAGACCTCTGTTGCTTCCCTGAAGCTAAACTTACACATTTGTCTTTTCTGTCAAGCTGAGAGCAACAAATTCAGCGCAAACATTGGAATTTATTTTGGTCCACCTGTAGGAGGTTCAATGAATTGTTAGATCACTCCAATAGCTTACATCATACTATGAAGTTGATATGACCGGAGACCCTGTACAGATAGCCTGGTCACTTCCATTTATTCCACAGGGTCCTCCCCGCCACTAACCTCCTGTGATCAGTGAGATGACTTTGAATGTCCCTCGCAACCGATGTTTCCAAATATTTAATCTGGAAACAAAAATGGGAAAATGCCTTGCATGCTCAGAAGTTAGCAACTTGTCAGTTACCCTAAAGCTTAACATCATTTTAATTCCTATCAGGACCACAGTTTACAAAATGAACTTCATGTTCATGATGTATGTAATCCATTTTCTTCTGCTTATCCAATTCAGGATCACCACAGGATCACAGAACTGTCACGGGCTGAGAGGTGAGGTACTTCCTTGGCAGGTCACCAGCCTGTTACAGGGCTAATGCTGAGAGACAGACAACCATTCAAACTAACATTTCACGTATGGACAGTTTAGAATCACCAATTAACTTAACATGCATGGATTTGGACAGTTTTAACCCCAAGTACCTGGAGACGACCCACACAGCCACAGGGAGAAAATGCAAACTCTACAAGGCTCCAGCTGGTGGACTCATACCCAGGGCCTTCTTGCTGTGAGGTGGCATTGCTAGTCACCACATGTCTATGCTACCCAACCTCATGCTGTACTCAAGACCATGAACTCATGGTCATAACTCAAAGGAGCCAAGGGCAATTTCCCCTTACATTACCGTTCTTTTACAAACAAAGCACTTCTATCAAACCCAAACCTGCAGTTCCTTGACTGGCCACCTGAGGCTAGTTCCACAAGCAGATCATTTCCCATAGACTCCCATGTTAACTGGCCACATTTACAGCATTAAAAACATATTTACAGGTTGGTACAAAAGTGGTTTTAACATCTGTGGATGGTTTACATGTTCGTAAAAACTTTGAGGGGGGTGAATTTTTTAACCACTCATCTACATCTACAGTATCACCAATGATAAATGAGTTAGGGCTGTGGCTCAACGATCAACAGGTATCTGGACGCAGGAAGCTGGAACTTCTGCTCATCCACATCTTCAAGTCATTAAACTGTCTCAACTGTCCTACGTCATGCTGGCTATGCCCATGTTCTATACAGAATTGCCCCCTGCTGGCCATTAGAAAGAATCACTTCACTTTTCAGACCAGGATGTAACATCAGTGTTTTATACAGAATCTGTTGCATTAGTAAACTGTTAAAACATTGTCAACATTTTTTGTAATTTCAAATTGGATTTCATTATTTAAGCCTCATTTTGTTCATATCTGCTGTTTAGCACAGGATATGCATTGTGCAGTTTAACAAAGAGTTGTGTTTTGTTTCTAAAAAGCGCTGTCTACAACCTCTTGATGGGAGCAAAGAGAGTAAATGGTAAGGTTTTAGTTAGCTTAATAGACTGAGAGCACTGCAGAGCTTTAAATACTGTCTGTGTTTATTTACATGTTCACATTAAGCTTTATTTATCCTCTGACTCATCACAATACCATCCCTTCTTATAGCACACACACTCATCAGCGGTTTTGTCCCACTCTCCCTTGTAGTCTTGTGTGCGTTGGTAGTGGTTTGGGTATAATTGGCTGCACTGTGTGTTTGTGTGGTTTCTAATGCTCTCCGGAGCACTGAGAGGTCAGCTAAGTCAGGGTTCATTAGTGAAGCAGTGGATCCACCATATTCCCTCAAGCATCTGCAACTTCTACTACTTTGCTCTGTTTCTGTCTTTCCCAGAGTTATTATAGCGTTGTGTTTTTCTTCCACTTTAGTTTTTATTTTGTTGCATTATTTTCATTCGTTTTTTTGATTTTGTAGTTTTGCTTTCAATTGAGTTTGGTTTCATTTGAATATGTTGCCAGAAGTGGGGCTTACTTCAGCTTAGAAGTAATTAACCTTTGAATTCAATCCAGGTCTGGATCCGTGAAGCTTTGTAAGGATTCTTTATCACTGAAAGATACTATAGCACAAAATTCAATTTGAGTCATATCTTCACAAATACAATACTGTGCAAAAAGCCTTGAGCCAACTCTCAATTCTTTATATTTTCTAGGAAAATGGGAAATAGGTGGAGCTATTCATTGAAATGTGCACATGGAAAAACAGGAAATAAGGCAACAACGGAGGTTTTGCGGTTGTAACAAGCTTGAAAGTCAATATTTGGTATGACCTTTATTGTTCAACACAGCCTGAACTCTGTTGGGCACTTTCTTGTAAAGTCGTCTTTAGGAATAGTTCTCCAGACTCCCTAAAAGATATTCAAAGCTCTTCTTGGGATTTTTCTGCTTTTTGCTTTGTTCCCTGTCAAATTGATCCGATATGAGCTGATCTATGACTGATTGTGTTTTGTTGTGTGCTTTTTTTTATCCAGGTTTGCTTGTAATGTATTGACAGTGTGTTTGGAAAATCAGTTCTCATGTAATTTGGCAAAGCTCAGCAAATTCTCACATTTCCCTTTGTTATTCCCTTTTTTACGACAGCTTATTGACAGTCATCCTTCCATTGAGAACATTTCAGATGAGTCTTCAGCGAACAGTAGATGGATCATCTGAGTTTCCTCACACTCCATAAGGTGTGGATCGAGCCTTGTTTACAGTATTGTAGATTACACACATTCAGATCCAACTGTTTGTGTCCACATTATTCTGACTGGATTCTAAAAACAGTTTCAGTTCGATGTGTGGATTCTGACCTTTTATTAAACCACTTCTGATCCCTTAAACACACCATATCTTGCTCCAGCAGGGCCAAATCAGGGTCATTGCAATTTTTTTCCCCCATCCTACTAAAAGCAGTAAATACTGCTTTCTGTGGTAATGCCCACCTATGTCCTATTACTACTTTCTCATTTTCAGAGATAAGGATGAGATGGAGAGAGTCCCAGAGGCTCCGCTCTTTTCCCACCACCTCTCTGTGATGTGCTCCGGGTGATGGATGAAGTGAGCCTCATCCAAAATCAGAGAAAATGAAGCTTTCATTAGACAACATAACCAAGCAGTTGTGAGCCCTCTCCTGAGTCCTTCTCTCCCAGCCAGCACTCAGACACATTACCTGCACCCAGACAACACAGCCTTTTAGATGAAATCAATGTGTTGTTCTCTCGCAGCCACCTCTGCACTTTCACACACTGAACCTCGACTCAATTTCCAGGACTGTCTGCAAGTGAGAAGGAAGTGACTGTTAAAGTAGCTGCTCACTGGTTTCTCCTGTGAGAGGGGCTTTGATGTCCTTCCGCTGCCTATTTTAGGAAAGAAAAAGATGGAGAGGAGTAAAGACACCAGGGAAATGAAACCTAACTGCATATATGGTCAATGATTATTGATTTATCTCTTGAGATCACTTGAATCAAGAGAAGAATGGGTTGGAGTTTACATAGAAAACAGACACAGCTGGCTGTAAATCTGAAGAGCACAAAAGGCTCAGCTTCTGTGGCTAAAATCTTCTCTCCATGCAGCAATTATGTAACCTGATTTGGAGCATTGGCACAGAAATTTCTGGGGAATCCATCCCCCTGGGCCATTTCTGTAGCTCTGTTTTAGGCACCGACGGTTCCTCTCTTTGAGTCTGAGCAGTTTGGGGTCATGTTGTACCGCCTCCTAACACGTTATAAATGAAATTTTAATGTAATTTTCTTTTGACAGACAGCCACATCGAGCCCTAGTGCGTACATGCCTGCAATCTGTAAGAGCACGGTGAGTTCAAGGTGAATGAAGGGTTGGACTGCATTCCCTAAGAAGTTGGAGGAAAGACCTACCTCTAAATATTGAGTTTACCTCTTTGACGAAGAGAAGAGAAGAAAAGAAAAGAAAAGAGGACCCTGAATTGCAGCAGAAGGAAAATTATAGCAGCTTAATTGCTACAGCTGTGATAAAATATTCAGCGTATTATAAAAAGATTGAAACTACATTTAGAGAATCTCGGTACTATTCTGTCTCGCTCGCTCCTCACTCTATCTTCTCACTGCCAGACAGCCAATAAGCCGTGCTTAAATATTGATGGAAATTTTTCCCAGTTTAAAAAACACCTTTGATCTTCATTCATCCGCCCTTTCTTGTGTTTTTCTCTAATTTATTTTTCCTCTAGAGCCCGACATTTCCCAAGCACTCCATCGAAGATGAAGGGTGTATCTCGCTCATGCATGAAAAGCAAAGCATCTGTAGGTCATGATGACATTTTCCACACTTTCCTGTGGGCTATTCTTGTAAAATACTGCTTTGTGTACAGTAGATGTGTGTCTGCATGTGTGTGTGTGTGTTGGGTTACGTGTTAAATTACGGTGGCTGCTGCAGAAGCAATAAGGCAGTGTGGCCCTCCTGGTTCTTTATGGGTCAAGCCCATTTCAGTCAGCCATTTAATTAGTGGAGACTCACAAGCAAAAACAAATGGAGGAAAGATATCTCACGGCACACTCACTCCACACACAACCGTGGTTTACAACAGCAGGCATGCACAACTGACTCCACAGTCATAAACTTTAGTAGACGCACAGAGAGCAATGCATGCTCCAGTGTAAGGCATCGCACTTAGCAGTAATGAAATTTTAAAAAAAAACAGCCGTAATTCGTGTTTCCGTAATAACGTGTATTTTATGTTGAATTTAGGTCACCTTGTACATGTGCATATAAATGCATCCATTTCAGTAATTGCCTGAGAGAAGATGAAAAACTGGAGGCGGTAAGAAAACACAGACACAGGTGCACTGTTCAAAAAGTGGCTTTGACTGTACCAACATTTATATCAAAAAAAGGAATGAAAACAAGACATTTTAAGAGGTAAGTAGGACAATAAAACATGCCAAGAAATATTAAGAAATACTGCTCAACAGATGGGAGATGGAAAACTTAATAAACTGACCCACACAACAAGAATAACTCAGAGCAGACCATTATAAACACATAGGCAGGGAAACCACAATACAGAAAACATTCCCCCTCCTGCTGTCAGTAGATGGTTTGGTCCACCTGTTTAGTCAGGAGTTTTTTACCTAGCTCCACCCTCTGCATCCTCTTCAGTTCAACCAGGAAGGAGCATAGCAGCAAATAGGTAAGCAAAAAAGCCACAGGCATCATCATTTAGAATACATCACAGACAACAACAACACTTTAAAAATACATGAAAAGCACAGTCATTTCGTAATCATTAAAATGTGTTTTAAATGTGCAAACTGATGAGGAGTCATTTCAGAAATCATGACACACTGCTCTCCCTAATATAAGCTGCGTTTATGAGCTAGAAGTGTCGGTATCAGGGCGATAACGCTGCAATAACAACACAGAAGTGTTGCACAGGCTGATTCTGACCAGTCACCAAAGTCTGTTTCACATTGATCAATACCATTTTAAATGTGAGCAAACGCATGGTTCAGAGGTTGCTCGTGGAAAGATGAAGAAACTTTCCTTAACTTTATTTGCAACATACTGCTGTGGATGCCATATGTTGTGACACAGGGAATGACACATTTGATTATAGTGGACACCTGTGCCTTTCTCCTGCTGTTCATGAGACATTTACACCAGAAGTGTCAGTAGAAGTATAAGAAAAAAGAGGGAGAACCTCATTTATCGTGAGAATCGTTAACAAATGGGTCACCTGTAATTAACAGATGTTTTTTCTTGCATTTTTATTTAGGCTTTTAACAAGTTAGTGTGAGGATGAAGTCACTTAATGCAGTCAACAGCATTTTCTGTTGAAAGCAGAAAAAAGCGAATAGATCAGAGCTGCCTGGTTTATTTTTCTCTTTGAAAGCACATAGTTTGTCCTGACATAATTTAATTAATCTAAAGCACCGTGCCTCTCGCTCTGCTGGTATGAGTCAATGGACTCACCCCACAGTCTTTCTTTCTCTCATGCCTATAATAGTCTTTGAATAAAATGGTATTTATTTAATTAAACTTTGGATCTTTGTGTTAAATCGGATGGACAGCCTACACTGGTCTTCACAATCCACAGCAAAATAATACTGAGACACTGGGTTTTTGTTTTATACAAAGCCTGTTCTTGTTTGTAACAAATAACAAGTGATAGTATCAAAAACATGAATCCAAAAATAAAAGTTCCACTGGTCCAGCCAAACTGGAAATGCTGGCTCTTCGCCTGCTAAGAAGCAGCAGGTAAACCACTGCTTGCACTTGGGGTGAAGCGTAGCAAAACCTCAGTGGTCATGTGATGTGGGTGTTTTAAAGCACACCGAACTGCCTTCCTATAAGCGTAGACTGTAAAAGATGGCGAAAGCTGCCATGAGATCACCCACTGGTTTCTAAAATCTCATCTTGAAGCCTTGAGATGACAATTTCTATTGTTAAATGAAGTTTTTCATCTACCTTTTACCTTTTCTTTTCTTAGAAGTCTTCTTAGAAGTGTTTTGAAAACCACAGCTAACTTAATTTTTCTCACACAGAAGCTATGTCCATGATGTATACTGTCTCTTGTGGCTGTAGTTGGCTATTGTCTCTGGAAGCAGGATTGATTCTGCTTGACAGTGGGCCTCTGGAAATGTGCATTGTTCTTGCTGACATGTCTGTGTCCAAAACCAACTGTGGGTTTTTTTTTTTATTAGTATTTCGAGTACCCCAGTAGACATTGGCAGTTTACCATGTCACACAGTGCTCAAGTCTTTTAAATCAGCTGTGAACTGAACTCCCATAAGATTAAAAGAAACTAAACCTGGCAAAAAAGCTTTTAATTAACAAAGAAAGTTTTATTAGTGGTTTTGTTAAAAACCTCAAAGGATGAAAAATGATACCACAATAGGAACAACTGTGCCTGTAATGGTTACTTGAGGGTGCTTCCTTAAGAAACCATTAGAGGAACTGAGTTTGAACACAGAATCCTGTGATATTATTAAGAGAGCACTTTAATCACGCTTCAGATCTGGATGAACAAAATGAAAATCTTTATTGACGTGCATGTAACGTGTTCAGAACAAATTGGCGCAACACTGTTCATCAACAATTTCAAAACTGGATTCTCTTAGGCTGATCCATTTTTGTATGGCTCAGTAGTATGTATGGCCACCTTATTGCCTGCATGCACACCCAACAAATTTCATTTTGTGGAGGGGCTGTTCCTGCCCCCGTTTTCATGGCTGACAGGGATCTGGCATATGAAGTCTTTGGGACAGTGCATCAAGTTTTGGATGGTGCTCTGAGTTTTGAATGTCTTCCTACTTTCACAGACTGACAGGCTGTCCCTGAAGGCCTTCATCACACATATCTGAGAGAGAGAGAGAGACTGTTAACTCAGATAGACCGTCATGCCCCTAGGTCTTACTTTCAACGGTGTAGATTCAGACATTCAATAGAGACATTGCAGTCAATTGTACCATATCAAGTTTTTGTTTCTGTTTTTGTTTTTTTAATGATCTTGAATATTTTCCATAATGATCAATGATGATGCTGCAGGACCATTAGATCTTCACTATATTTGATGCTGTCTAAAAGAAAATTGCCCTGTGAGGACATAAAAGTCACCTTTTCAGTTCTGACTGTGGACCGAAAAAAGCCCAAACTTAAAGGCCCCCATCACTCACCTAAAATCTGAGGCTAAGGTTTGGACCGTATGTAATATTTAAGACATCCTCACTCTGGATAATAATCCCTGTCCAAAAGGCAACTTGCACCAGTGTAGAAACTTAAAGCTTTGTAAAGTATTCTTAATGAGGTTGTTGAGGGAATTATATTTGAAAAACACGATCGCACACAGATTCATCTTGAAGTCTGAAACTACTGTAAACCTGCACCCTGACATGTCTGATGCCGTAGTACCAGAGCATCTTGCCTGTCTTTGGATCGAGGTCTCCGTGGTCAAGCACACTGTCACTATCGTCACCCTTGTAAGCAAACTTCAGCCATTTAGTGGGGACAGTTGAAACCAAAGGACAAAATTACAGCTATCAGACAACAGCAACACATCGTGTACCTCCACACATCCTTAGCTTGAAGGTGTACTGCGACCACCTGAAGGTTTGTTGTCTTTTGATGATCAGCTGTAAAGAGACTCATGTCATTATTCTTATTTTCCTCAATCAAGTATTTTGGTAGGTATTATTTTCTGATCTGCTGTTCACGGTGTTCTTTATGACTTGCCTGGTTGACTAATAAACCACCGGAAAGCGCAACAAAAGCTATATTTTAGTTTCATAATTTCATATCTCACCTGTGCCCACAGGAGGGTCCCAAAGCCCAAGAGGGTGTGGTTTTCTCTTCAACATTTAAGAGGTTACACTGATCATAAGTCATCTGTCATCTTGCCTGTCTTGAAAAAGATAAAGACTGGAGTCATTTGGCCACTGTTTTCCACTTTACATTAATGATATTGCTTATATTGATATATTCTTTAACCCCATTAATGTATTTTAACATTAGATCGATATCAGTGTAAATGGAGAAATTTATAGGCTATATAATTTATGATCATGTAATTTGTTTTCTTTTGTTGGCAAATCCTTTGAATCTACTATCGAACTCATTGCCAGACAGCAGTAATGGCAGAAACGTTGTCTTCTACTGCTTGGAAACTGTTATCCACACAGCCACAGTGCAGTACAAGACAGCCAATAGGCATAAAGTATTTGTATTAATTTGTCATTTAGAATAAACAAGCCGTACAAAATTCAGAGTGGGTAATGAACTTTACTCTGTTAAAATCCACTGCCATTTTTTGTATTTTATTAAATCCACAAGGAGAGAACTTGATAAATACAAACAGTAACACTTGTTTGTGTAATGCGTTACATATGGCAGTGTTTCCCAACCACTGTGCTGCAGCACATACGTGTGCTGTGGAAGATTATCTGGTTCCACCTGATTAGTACTCTTAGCCAGCGGTCCCCAAACCTTTCTTTCTGTTTACATGAAAACTGCACTTTAGTATGTAGCTGGTTAAATGTACAGCAGCTGTGATTTAAATTTCATACAGACAGTAGAGGCGGTTCTTACCTGGGTGATGCAGGCTCCAGTGAAGGCCACAATGACAGCGACCACGTTGACGGTGAGCTGGAACTGCAAGAATTTAGAGATGCTATCGTAGACGTTTCTGGCCCACATAACAGCCTTGACTATGCTGCTGAAATTGTCATCTGTTAGGATGATGTCAGATGCCTCTTTGGCTACATCTGTGCCTGCGATGCCCTGTACACCATCACATGTAGGTTAGCTTATGAACCTGCCATTATTCTCAGAACTTCTGATGTGCTTAAAATGTTGTAACAAAGTATAAATAATTCCTAATATGCATTTGCATCTACTGCAGTTACCATAGCAAAGCCAACATCTGCTTTTTGAGGGCAGGACCATCGTTTGTACCGCGACAACCTGCCTCCACTCAAAAACTGTGCTGTCAGTGATTCCTGGATAGACACGCGATACGTGAGGACCACTAGAAGCTCTAAAATGTCTCCTAAAAGGTACAATTTTAACACCTGAATTTCCGGTGGACCTAATGTTTGGGATGCGTTCAATGTAGGGAGAACTACAACAAGGAAGGATGAGTTCAACTTTTGATGTTTGAGTTCAAAGACCTTTTATAGAACACGTCTTACTCATCCAACGATACCTTGACATCAGACCAGAGCAGCAAGGGATTAAACCACCAAACTACTGATTAGTAGATATCCTGATAATCCTGCTTCCACTCATGTCAGACAAATTAGTCACTGATATATTTGAATTGCCTTGTTGCCTTACAGCAAGAAAGTCCAGAGCAAAGCAGAGAGAAAAATGCGGTATTTACTGGTGCTTTTTAGCTCTTATATCTGAACCTGTCTGTGCTCTACTTTACCAGTGGATCCAGGAGGCAGTGATCAGATAAGTTCTGACCTGCTCTGGCAGTTCTCCAAACTAACCCTACAAATGTTCACCACGGTCTTTGAATGAATGGCTATTTTTACAGCTCACCATAATCTTAGAGGTGTAGGCACAGTTGACCCCGATGCCCCGGACCAGCAGGTCCAGGATGTTGGCAGGGATATGGTCTGGCTCTGGCACTGCTTTGTAGTGTCTGTTTGCAATGAAGGCTTGCACCACTGTCATACGGTTCATAGTTAGTGTGCCCGTCTTATCGGAGCAGATGGTGGTGGCGCTGCCCATCGTCTCACAGGCGTCCAGATGGTGGACCAAGTTGTTGTCCTTCATCATTTTCTGATCTAAGTGAGAGCGGTGTTACCCAAGTCTTAAGATTTTATTTCATTAACCAAAAACATCAGAGCAGAAATTATGGTTGATCTAATTTTGTTTAACGAGCATCAAAATAGTCTTAGTAGTACTATTTTAGTGGGGGTCATAGTTCCAGCTTAGCAGGAACACAATAAATAAAACTGTAAAAAGCACACCCACACACACTCATGCAGTTTTAAAAATACTAAATAGTGAAAACATTCATCTGGGAGCTTTCAAACATTACACTGCCGTGTAAGTTTCATGTGAAATAAAACATTTAGTCTAACAGACTGAAGAGTTCCCGTTGTCAGACTGTAATGCCACATACAAATACACCTTGACTGAATACGCTAGGGAGATGGTGACTGCCAGAGGGAGACCTTCAGGTACAGCCACCACGAGCATCGTCACACCAATGATGAAGAAGTTGACCAGGAACTGCACATAGATGGGCACACAAGCGTAGGACCAGACAACAACCTGGATCCAGAAGGTATCAATCAGGAAGCGAATGATGAGGATGAAGACGGTGAGAGCCGACATGATCAGACCTGAAGGCAGAGAAAGAGTAGGAAATTCGTCTGTGAACCTGACTGAGGGTACAAAAGGTGTTGTGGGTTTGCTGTGATCTGCACTGGACAAGGTTTAAAACAAACTTATACAGAAGCTATAAAATCCTTCTTACTGAGTCCTATACAGTCATATCTTTGCTATTGCAGATACAGTAGGCAAGTCGAATCCGTGTGTTTGATCAGTTGGTTGGTTAGCGGCTAGTCTTTTTGACCAGTGACTGTGTTTTCACGCCAACAGTTAGGAGTTCACCTCCTAAGGGCAAAACATTTTGTCATCTTAAATAAAAAGTTTAAGAGACAAAAAGGATGAGTTGTTTAGAGAGTCCTCATCCTGCTGTGGTTTGTATATCCCAACTGTGCATCCTTGATTACAGCTCCTCCTGGAGCCTCTTTACTCTCCTCGGTCCTCCACATGAATTTCAGGAATTAAGGCAGACTTCAGCATAGCGTATTAGGTTTGAGTTTTCTCATAGGTAGGAGACAAATCAGACAAAATTACTTGTCTTGTTGTCATCACAGTCATGGTTCGACAGTTCTCTAGTTAGTGTTGCTTATGACTCTGCTGTTCCTGTTTATTTTTCTTCTTGGCCATATTAGTCTTTTTTGTGTGCAACCTTTTTATGTCTTACCTTGTTTTTCTGGTTGAATTAATTATTTAGATTTATTCTGTCCACTGCGTCTGTGTTGCTTCCTGAGTTGTTAGAGTAAGAAGCAAACACAAGAACAAGGGAAGACTGGACCGCGCTCACTCTCCCAATTTGTCCCTCATGTGTATCAGATGTAGACTTTGTGGCTGTTTCAGTTCTATAAAATTTTTAGTTTGGGGTTTTTGTGTGTTTTAAATATTCACAAGCATGATGATGTATAGATGTGTGGTCTATTTCTTAGCAGAGAGGTGGGCCCATGCTCTCATATGCTGTTGACATGTCTGACTCTCAGTCTCCATCATTTATCAAACTCTGTTTGTACCTGCTTGGCCGATGTGCACAGCCAGCCTGGTGAGCTTCCCTTGCAGGATAGATTTCTCTTTTCTCTGTACGGGTTTTTTCTTCTCTGGTTCACTCTCAGTTTCGAGTGGTTGCATCTCCACAGCGGGGCCGTCCTTGTTTTCTGCTACAGTCGACAAAAGAAATGTCAATAAGACATTCAGCTTGTTTGTTTTGTTGTTTTTGTTTTTCCGCGTTTCCTCTTATAAAGGCTCTCCCTTAATTTTTTTTTTATCCTTGTGTGCCTAAATATACACTGATTCTTGACTTTAAAACCCTACCAGGAAGAGAGATAGTGTCACGGGCTGCGATGGCAGACCGTGGAGTGACAGTGAAAGCAGGGCCCAAACGCGAGACTCTAAGTGAAGGACAGTGGATTTATTTACAGGAGGTGAAAAACACACAACTATATACAAAATCCCAGCACTGTGGTCCCGTGGTGATTCTCCCTGAATCCCACACAGTGCAGATGTCCGTGAGAAGTGAAAGGTGGCGACTCCAAAAAACTCCAATTCCCACACCGTGACTTTAGAGGCGTACTCCGCTCCCGATTCCTGGTAACACAAAAGGCAGAGGGTTAGCAGGGGATCTGTTTCCGCGGAGGTTACGTAAAAGCTCATGGCAGTACTGACGAGTTCTGACTCAAGGATCCAGCGTCGGCCTCAGCTCAGCTGCAGTCCTAAATGCCGTTCCTAGACGAGCGTAATCTGCTGCAGCTGGCAGAGGACGACGAGCGGCAGGTGCGGCCGTCTCTCGAGTAGACCACTTCCGGGTTCGCAGTCTCCTCAGCGAACCCACACCTCCGGAAGCTCACACAGAGACACATGGAGAGATGGAGAGCAAACCAATACAACACACGGAAAACATAAACATAAACATACACTGAAAATGCCTGAGCCCTGGGTCCCTAGACCCAGGCCATGACAGATAGGTTGTTACTCTCAGACCCTGAGTTTAACAGAAGTGTTCACTATGATGTGTGTTGACTGACTGCAACCTAAAGATTTTTTTAATCACTGTTAAAGTTTAAATAACTGGTGAGTGAGAACAGCTTGGATGTTAAAGTACTGCTCAGGCATTTTAAGCAAACGAGAATTAAATGACTTATGCTGTGCTTAAAAAAAAATGTGTACATATATATTGCATCATAAAAAACACAAAGCTGTTTTTGGAGGGTGGTGTTTTTGGCTGCTGAATTTTTTTGATGTTGTGCTTTTGCTAAACTTTCAAACATGTGTCTGTTTATCTGAACCAATCATGCTTACATGTGCAATCACTCACTTCTAAGGTCTTATGAGCCAGCCAACTGATATCATGGTTATGTTAAGCTGAGCAACTACATAAATGTTATTAATGCATAATAACATAATCTTAATGTTATTATGCATTTTCTGCATTTTCATGAAATGCAGAAAATGCACTGCACAATGCCACTATTCATTCACTCTCACATTCACACACTGGTGGAGGGAAGCTACAGTTGTAGCCACAGCTGCCCTGGGGCAGACTGACAGAAGCGAGGCTGCCATATCGCACCATCGGCCCCTCTGGCCAACACCAGTAGGCGGTAGGGTAAAGTGTCTTGCCCAAGGACACAACGACCAGGACCGACGGATCAGGAGGATTGAACCGGCGACCTTCCAGTTACAGATGCGCTTCCCAACCCCCTGAACCACGGTCGCCCCAACATGAGGTCTTTGTCAAGTTTCTTCTTGACATGATCCAACTCTCCAGTTATGGAACTCTCGTCGACCTTAAGATCATTGCCCTGGCAATACACCAGACAATTACATCCACGCTCTTTGGTTCTGTCCACCAGTGCAAAAGTTTTGGCGCGAGATATGTGAAGACTTATCAAAGTGTCTGAAATGTAACATTCCAACCTCCCCCTTAGTGTGTTTGTTGGGCAGCTTAGATAATGTCACTTCAGAAAAGAATATAGCCCATATGATTTTCACTGCCCTATGCATAGCCAAGAAAACAGTCCTCATGAACTGGAAAAATAAAAATAATCTTAATTCTAACCAATATAGAAATTATCTATTAGATTACATTAGTCTTGATACAGCCTCTGCCACCACATCAGATCAATTGCTCTGGACTCCTTTTATCAGCTCCATCACCTAGTGGGGGTGGGGGGTCATAATTTGGTCCCACCTTCACTGTTGTGATTGGTGTGGGGGTAGGGACAGGCTTAGGGCGTCGGGGGGTTCCCCGGAGGCATCTTCCTTGGGGGGCTCAACCCGGGGTAGCGGTCATGTCCGGTTGGGGGCTCTGTTGGCTCTCAGGTGACTGTTTCCTCGCGGCTGCATGCAGCGGGGCTAGGGGAGGGTCTGTGCTGACGGACGTGGGTTACTGACCTGGTAGCCTGGCTGGCCCTGGGTGGGTCCGGGATGGGCGTGAGGTTCTGGGGGCGCTCCGTCTCTGGGCTGGGGCCCGGGCCGGGCCTCGGGGGCTTGGATCCTGGTTGGTGTGTTGCCGGGGTTGTGGGCGGGTGGGTGCATGGGGGCCCGGCCCTGGAGCAGGGTTCCGCCGGTGCGTCGAACCACCTGGGGGGCTCTTCAACTGGTGGGGGAGATGGTCACATCTTGCAGGAGCTTTCCTCTCTTCAGGAACTCTCTCTGCAGGAGGGGGAGATACAGGAGAGGTGGAGGAAGATCTCAGCCTGGGCGTTTACTGTCTTATGTAGTCTGGAAGATGAGTGGATGGTGGGGTGGGTGCAGTTTTCTCTGTGGTGGGGTTGGGTGGACTGTCCCGGGCTCTGTGGGGCCGGGAGGCGCTGCTGCACTGGGCCCCGGTCTGGATGGGCCTGGGCCCCCTTTCCCTGGCGGGTCGCGGAGTGTGGGAGTGCCTACTGGGGTCAGCGGGGGAGCTGGCCCCAGGGAGGGGTTACCTGCCCCTCCCTTCCTTCCCTCCCCATCTCCAGCTGCCTCTCTCTTCCCGCTCCACCACAACCACCCACACATGCAGGGCCTTGGAGTAGGGGTATGTCACCAGGGTGCAGAGGAGGCTACCCCCCCCCCCCCCCCTCTGTCCCCTTCTGGCTGCCTCTGCTTCAATTTTATCCCACAACTTAGACATTCACATTATTCACACTCTCATTACACATACATATAGGATCTTGGGGGTGGGCACAATCACGGAGTCCAAATTACCATCAGGGTGTACACCTCACCCCTGGCGTCGTTGCCCACCTCTCAATTTTAAATACACTTAGACATTGAGGGCTATCAGGAGGGACTATGCGCTTACCTGCTGCTCCTTGGCAGGTAGCTCCATGCCCTCCTGGGTTTTAATTGCACCTTAGAACACACATGCATCAACACTACAATGAGCGGGTGGAGGGAGGTTTGGAGTCTTCTCCCACCCCCATTCTCTGCAGCCTGCTGGAGCGGGAGGGCTAGGTGGAGTTGGCCGTCCGACTGCGGTCTGGAGTGTGGGGCCTCCCTGCTGCTACGGAGTCGGGGTGGTCTGCCTCTCCCCACCGCAGGGAAAAGGGTAACACCACCTGGGTCTGGGTGCAGTTCCCCCCTCCAGGGGCAAGGGTACCTAGACCCGGTTTGTAGAGTACGCTTGGGAAGTGTGATCGTGTGTACAGCGTCTCTTTATGTCTGTCTCCACGTTGGTTGAGTGTGGAGTGAGTGCATATGAGAGCATGAGGGGGGGAATGGATGTTTGTGTCTGTGTGTGCCTGTATGTCTGTGTCTATATGTCAGGTTGGGTATCAGACGCCACCTCTCTGGGGACATCTCAGGCCCTCCAAGGTTTGGAGGCCTATCTCCACCTACCACCACTTCCCCTGCCTGTGGCGGACTCCCTCAGGTGTCGGTGCGTTGGTGGTTCTTTGTGTCTGGGGGTGGGCGCCCAGGTACACACCGGCTCACTCCTTGGCGGCCGCTTATCGGGGCCTGGAGCCTGGGGCTCGCTCGGGCCCCTTCGGGGGTGGGGTGCCCCCGGCCTCTCGGCCTGGGGCTCGGTCACTCAGGCACAGCTGGCGGCCGGCGGAGCTCACGGGCGCGTCACTGCAACTCCCCCTGGCTTCTGCTCCGCGGCTGCTGAGTGAACCCTCATCTGGGACTCTCCTCAGCTCTTACTGGAACAGTGGCGCGGCTGCCCCTCTGTTGGTCTTCCATGGTTTCTTGTGTTCTGGGGGCCTCTGGATGTCTGGAGTTTTGATCTCCTCCATACCTGCCTCACACCCTGGAGGACAGGGCTGTGGCCCCCCCACACTCCCTAGCAGATCGTTACATGGAGAAACCTTTGGAATACAAGCGCGCTGATCCACACAGGTATGCACACGGGTGTTCACTGCTCGTAGACCCAAATTACACCTTTCTTGGCTGCTACTTCGAAGCACATCTGTCCTGCGTGCTGCACAACAACATTGAATATTTAGTATTTACTGCTGTTTACACTTAGCTAGATTAATGCGATGGTGTTGTGTTTAGTATGTTGCTTTGTTTCTTTTTTTTTTTTTTGTCTTTTTTGCTTGTTTTCTATTCTTCTCTCAACAGGTGATCCAGGAGATTTTTTTTTTCTCCCCCCCTTTCTCACTGTCCCTCTCCCCTTCTGTTTTTCCTTTCCTTCCTCTTTCTTTCTCCCTTTCCTATCTCCCACTCATGTCTGTCCCGTCTGTAACATCTGAAAATAAAATATAATAAATAATAAAAACAAAGATCGACCAAATGGACCAATACGGCAATGCCACGATGATCCATTTGGCAAAGTAATCATATTTTCTGATGGGGTTTGGGGAAATCAAAGTTAATATATATTCTTTAAAGTGAAGCATTAAATAAATAACATCTCTGGTATCATTACTGATGGTCTGATAAGAGAGTGTTGGAGTGAGTGACTCGTAGAAATCATGCTTCGACAACACCAGCTGTGTGAAATCAAATTTCTTACCATATTTGACTTGTGTTATATCACCAACCATGATCTCGGACACTTTGATCTGGATCATCTGCCCCCACCCCCCAGATCACTGTGAACTTCTACGCCTATTCAATGCACTTCTGGAGGCCACGGAACTGCTTTTCCTTACTCCACTCATTGAAGGCCGTCACTAGTGCCACAACCATTACAGACAGGAGAATGGCAGCGCCTTCGATCCATTCAGCCTCTGCTTCACCTTCATTCTCCACAACGGTAGCTCAATGCCGCAGTCTGCAGGGTGTATGAATGTGAGAGTGAATGAATAGTGGTATTGTAAAGTGCTTTGGGTGCCTTGAAAAGCGCTATATAAATCCAATCCATTATTATTATTATTATTATTATTATTATTATTATTATTATTATTATTATTATTATTATATACACAGGCTGAAAGTTTACTTTGATGAACAGGCACTTCTGAACACCACACACACACACACACACACCATGAGTGCAGTGTCACACGCCTCTTGCTAAGCCTGCTGGAAAAAACTGCTTTGTGCTTTTCTGTTCGAGACTCTGGCTTACAAAAATCTAAACTCCTTCCTTATTTTGAGTAAATTAAATATACTCACTGTGTCTTTCAGCACTGGGTGGATGGTAAAAAGAAAGGCCAAGCGAAATGATGGCTGCCATAACCAGGATAATGAGAGTGATGTCCTGCAGGGCTGCCCACACCAACTCCAAAAAGTTTTTTTGGCTTCTTAGGGGGGATAACATTTGCTCCAAACATCTCCATCCTCCTTTGTAAGTCTTCTGGGTTTCCATCCAAACCTGCAGCAGGAGTTACAAAAACATTACAACTTCTATTCACTTCTATTCTATTTTCTATCCAGGTATGCTTTTACTGCGTTGGCAGCGTGTTTGGGATCAAACATGCAGCCTGTTTTATTCTTGTCACCATGGGGTATGTTAGTATATCTGAATCAAACTTGTGCAATCTGCATACCTGCCCCCATTTCTCTATTGAAGGAAACCCATTTATCTCCTGGTGACGTGTAGATGCATCTATGGCATCATTTTCACAATCCTAGATAACTGCCTTATTATCGCATTCACAAACCACACTGCCCACTCGCTCAGCAGGGAATAACAATACTGGAGAGGGATTAAAAAGGTCAAAGCCTCCTTTCTATTCTCATTTGGTATTTTAGTATTTCTTCATCTATTTTTTTTTTTTTTATTGTAATTCTAAGCATTCTGTTGTTCGTATTTATTGTTGTTATACTACTCACATGTCCTGATGTGTAAGTTAAGGAGCAAAGTGCCACATATTTCAGCAACATTTAAAATATGATTGGACTGCTGAAGAATGTAACTCGTGGTTTCAAACAGCCTTTAAATACACACAGTATTTGTAAGGACCTAGTCTCTAAGACTGAGACTGTTTTAAGACAGTGACCTCACATTTTTTTAATCCCCATTAAACAATGATTAAATTAGTCATCAGGAACATCCTGAGAAGTAGACTATTATTTAGAATAAAAATATTTTACTTTCACTAGATTTAAAGAAGTGATCAGACAGATCTGTTGCTTTGTGGGGTTGAGAAATACTTTCTGTTGGTATAAAATATAAGATTACAATATTAATTTGTCTAATAAAAAATAGCAGCAACATGGCAGCAGCTAAAAACTACGGTTTCATCTGAAAACAAGTGAGTGATGGATCTGAGGCTATGCTCATCTTTTGTATGCAGCCCATAGTGGAAGTAACATACCTCTGTTAGGTGACGACTTTAGCCTGGCACACAGTACTTTACTACACTCCTGTGTAGTAAAGCCCGCACTTATGTTGTGCTGACTCTACAATACAAAAACTTAGCTGAGTTAAAATACAGCCAATGCTAGAATAAAAACTCTTAAAGCACTTCAGAAGGTCTGGAGAACTGTGGCTTAAAACCACCTGAAAAGAGTTAGGGGGGAAAACAGGTGGCTCCTTGGAACCAAAATATTTTTTAAGGAGTGGTGACTCATTTATTTTCAACCAATTTCAATTTCAATTTTATTTCTATAGCACATTTAAGAGTCACAGGTACAACAAAGTGCTTCACAGACGAGCCATATTTGCAGATTTACAACAAAAGAAAACAGTCAACAACAAAGAAATACAGTTATAGGATGGTAATATTATAACAAGCACGAACCGGGAGGAAATTATACTAAGTAGTTTGAAAGGCGAGCTTAAACAAATGGGTTTTTAACCGTGATTTGAAAGATTGAATAGTTTCCGACGCACGGACATCAACTGGCAAGCTGTTCCAAAGTTTTGGTGCAGCAAAAGCAAAGGCACGATCCCCTTTCGTCTTTAGTCGAGACATTGGTTGCATTAGGAGCCCCTGATTAGAGGATCTGAGTGCCCTTGAGGGGATATATAAATTAAGAAGGTCAATCAGATAACTAGGTGCCAGGTTATTTAAAATTTTAAAAGTGTATAAAAGGATTTTAAAAACAATACGGTATTTGACAGGAAGCCAATGGAGGTTAGCTAGAATAGGAGTGCTATGATCCTGTCTTCTAGTGCCGCTTAAAAGGCGTGCAGCGGCATTCTGGACTAATTGTAGGCGTTGGATGAGGGACAGTTGCAGGCCTAGGTAAAGAGAATTACAATAGTCCAGCCTAGAGGTTATAAAAGCATGAATGAGCCTTTCAAGGTCCTTGTGTTGTAAGTAAGGCATTGCCTTCGAAATTTGGCGTAGTTGAAAGAAGCTGGTTTTTACTACTGCAGCCACTTGCTTATCTAATTTGAGGGAACTGTCCAGCACTACTCCAAGATTTCTTACAGTAGACGATAGGTGACTGGCATAAGAACCTAAGGTCTCCGATAGCTGTTTCAACGGCATGTGGCTACCAAAGACGATCATTTCTGTTTTATTTTCGTTGAGGGTGAGCGAATTATGCAGTAGCCAGTCTTTGACGTCACACAGGCAGTTAAGCAACGGCAATAGCGGGGATTGGAGATCCAGGTCTAGAGGGAAGTAGATTTGGATATCATCCGCATAGCAGTGGAAAGAGATATTGTGGTTCCTGAAAATTTTTCCCAGGGGTAACAGATAGAGAGAAAACAGTGTTGGACTTAACACAGACCCCTGGGGCACACCACAGCGGAGAGGTGCAGAGGAGGAAGAGTGATTTCCCATAGAGACAGAGAAAGACCTCTCAGTTAGGTATGATTTAAACCACGAGAGTACTTTGCCTCTAAGACCAACTACATGTTCAAGCCTTGAAAGGAGAATATCATGGTCGACCGTATCAAAAGCAGAGGACAAGTCTAAAAGAACTAAAACCACAGGGCGCCCTGTATCAACAGTTACGAGGAGATCATTAAAAACTCTCAGTAAGGCTGTCTCGGTACTGTGGTGGGGTTTAAAACCAGACTGGAATTTTTCATTGATTCCATTTGCCTCTAAGAAAGATTGCAATTGCTTAAGAACAATTTTCTCTAAAACTTTAGCCATAAAGGGGAGTTTAGATATCGGCCTATAGTTTGAGAGGACATTTGGGTCAAGATTACTTTTCTTAATAATAGGTTGGATAACTGCATGTTTAAACATAGCGGGGACGCTGCCTGATAGCAGTGATGAATTCATTAAAAGTAAAATCCAGGGTCCTATAGTGTTCAGGGCATTTTTAATAATGCGAGAAGGAAGCACATCATGGCGGGAATTAGAATTTTTCGTTTGGGCTATTATTTCCTTAAGGGTCGAAAAGGAGACAGATTCAAACTGTTCTAGTACCGCCAGGGATTCGAACGTTAAGGATGTGTCTTCAATGGGTAGATATGAGGATCTTAATGCTGTGGTCTTATCTGAAAGATAGTTTAGGAATTTTTCGCATAAAGCTTGGGAGGTCTCGGTCTGGGTGGAGAGTGGATTTATTAACGAGTTAAAAATGCTAAAAAGGACCTGTGGCTTATGGCTATTAATCGCGATGATCTCTGACAGGAAGGAGGCTTTTGCAGTTTTAACAGCCTTCTGATATTTCTTCAGACAATTACGGAGAATGTCAAAGGAGATCTGAAGTTTGTCTTTCTTCCATCTCCTCTCCGCTTGGCGGCATTCACGTCTGAGGGTACGGGTATGATCATTCATCCATGGTTGGCGGGACGGTTTGGGGCGTTTGATCTTTAGGGGAGCTACAGTGTCTAAAATAGAAGTACAGGTGGCGATAAAGGAGTTAGCGAGATCGTTAACCGATGTAGCTGTATCCCAGTTAGCTTCGCAGAAGGCAGAGTCAGTCAGAGCCATAGAAAACTGAATAATAGTCTCCGAATTAATCATGCGTAGGTTTTGCACAGGACCCTCACGTTTCAGCTCCAAATTGCACACATTGACATTAAACAAAACCGGGAAATGGTCCGAAATCCCAGGATTGTAAATGTCTGTGATGCAGATGTCCAGACCGTAGGATAGTACCAGGTCAAGCGTGTGGCCTTTAATGTGGGTTGGTTTGCTGACCCACTGGGTAAGGTTAAAAGCGTCTATGAGGGCTAGAAAGTCCTTGACCAGTGGGTCCGACTCGCAACAAACATGAATATTAAAATCGCCAGTAATGAGAGTATAATCATAGTTAACCAAAAGGTTTCCTAGAAAATCAGCAAACTCGTGGATAAAATCCTTATTGACTTTTGGTGGGCGATATACTACCGCACAGAGGATCGGGGAGGGGCAGATCAGCTCAAGTAACTGCACCTCAAAGCTAGAGAATATGGCAGGGGGAAGCTGTCGCACACGAAATTTGTTTTTAAAAGCCGTGACTAGCCCTCCCCCCCTGCCCGAAGTCCTAGGAGTGCTGATGAAGGTGCATTCTGGTGGGAGAAATTCCGATAGGGGGACAGACTCACCGGGCCGGATCCAGGTTTCTGTCAGGAATAAGAAGTCCCGCTCGGAGGAACGGAAAAAATCATTCAAGATAAAAGATTTGTTCGCCAACGATCTGGTGTTCAGCACAGCCATCTGAATCGTAGTCAACTCATCGTTATTCGGAACACGTCTCAGCGGACGTAGGTTGCTGTGGTTTACGCCACCACCACGAGCCCGCATCCAGCTTCTAATTGGGGGGTGGACGACTGGTAGTTCCGGGTTAGCGAGTTGTCCGACTTGGCGGGTCCATCGATGACGAAGTAGTCTGATGGTGTGCTGATCGTGGGAAGAGAATAAAGGTTGAAAGATATCCGAGATGGTGTGATAGTTGGTTACACCATGTAGTTTCAAATAGGTTTTGATGCGAATCCGGATGCCGCTCCGTTTTCCCCGTCGTCTGGGCCGTTTCTTGGCGGGGGGGAAGAAAGGCAAGCAGCGTATGCATGTAGTCGTGTCTTTAGGAAACGGGATGTCGCTTCCCGGCTTCCAATACGGATATGCAGGTTGATGTTTCAAAGGTCGGAGATCCAGCAGCGTTTGACGATCATAAACAATTAGTGTGGTTCCATCCCGGAAGCATACAAAAAATAGAATAGCTAACAACAGAAAAAGCTCGGAGGAGCGAAGACGGCTTGCCGTACACACTGGCGCCATTTTCCTCCACATATAACCAAATCATGGTCTTTTTCAAAGCCTTTGCCAATATAGCTTTTATACTTATAACTTGTATGTATTAAAGTACATCACCAAAGACAAACTCAGAAATTAAATGTTATGAGTTCGTTTACATTTTAGGACTAATTTGGTTAACATCAGTTGCCAGTGGTAGTTTGTTTAGCTAGCTAGACAGCCTTCAAAAGTCGCTATTGGGTTGTTTTAACTGCACATTTACACTTAAGTCATTTATATTAAACCTATACTTCTGTGTGACAGCTATGTTCTCACTCACCTTAAAATGAATATAATTGCTGTAAACTGAAATAATATGATTATTTCTCTGCCTCGCCAAAAAAAAACTGCATTTACAAACGATGGCAGCAACTGATAAAAGCGAAATGAGAAGCCGTTAGGGTCAATAGATGTGTTTCGGACACAAATTGTCCTTTTTTTCATTTCTTAAAGAAAGGCATTTTTATTTAAAAAAAAAAAAAAAGTCTTAATAAAGTCAGCAAACATAAAATCCCTCATGACACCTTTTTACGCCTGGGAGCGTTAAGGGTCTCGAAAAATGCCATAAAATTTGAACATGCATACTACACTCTTTGTGGTCATTGAACGCTGCTTTTCCTGCCTTTCGAAGAAAACTACCATGGGTAAAAACTGTAATTTTATTACATTTATTTGGTTTATATGATGTCATTTTTGTAAAATGCTCTTCAGAATCTTCCCTAATTTGACTGGACCTCTGCAGTTATTGAGCAACTAAAGATCTCTAGACTAGAACTATGTGTTGAATGACCCTTTTTTATTTAGTGATGTATACCCAGGTGATATAGGTGAGCATTTCACTCTCCTATGGTGTGGACATCATTTAACTGCAACATAAAATATTTATTTGCAGTTGTCGTAGTGCAATATGTTGCACAGCTCTTGCCTTCTTTCCCTCTGTGAACTTTTGTGTCTGTTAGATGTGCAGCAGCTGGTACAGTGTTAGACTGATGAAAGAAGGGTGACAGCAGGATGGAGGGATGGGAGATGTTACTGGAGTGGAGCGCAAGAGGGTAGGGGGGGAGGTTGTATCAAACACTAGTCTAATGAGCCATCTGTAGTGGCAGCACTGTGGAGGTTACACCTGACCTGCTAACGTCAAACAATGTCACACAAGAAGACACCCATAGGCAGTGTACCATGTTGGATGAGTACATTAAAAACAGCAGGATCAACTAATGCGAACTTGAATACAGCTCACACATTTGTTTCTAAACAAGAAGTCCAAGCACTTTTACAGTACATTCATACAGCACACACCCCAAAGGAAGCTTGAGGCAGTTTGAGGTTCTTTATTGATATCTTTGATATTCAGCAAAACAATAGACTGATGAGATGTCCACGTGTACGCCAACTTTTGTCCTTTGGCAGCTGGGAGAAGCTTCAGCGCCACACTGCAGAAGAGGATAAATGAATGATCAGGTGTACAGATGCTTGTATGTTACTTAAAATAACGAGGTTCATCTAAACGAACTGATCTTCTTAAGGGCATTCCTCTCTTGATTATGTTTTTCCAAAAAGAAAATTATGTTCTGCATCTTTAAAACAAGCAAAAATAAATAAATAAATAAATAAGGTGGCAGTAATGCCTAAAACAACACTGTCACCTGTAGATAAAATGACCTCCTGTCACTGAGTAATCGTTGTTTGTTATCATTATGACTGAGTGCTCGTTTGGCGAGTGTAACCAATGTTATTTTTAGTACCTGTAACTTACAAATGTCCCCTGAACGCATCACATACAGGCAAAGTTACTGTTACATAACACAGACAGCTGTACAGCGCAGCAGGGATGACAGCGCATCCCCTGGTCCCCAAGGAATGGAGAAGTAAAAGCCTCGGGCTACAAACAAAACAGAAGTGTTTTTGAGGCATTTAATGGCTTTAAAATTCACAGGACAGGTATTGCGTATTTAAAGCAGCCAAATAAAACTTTAACAAACAAACTGAAATGAGCAAAACCAGCCAGGAAACTAATTGAAGCTTTGATTTGTTTTAAGTATTTTTTTAATCTGTAGAACAACAAATATGACCTTGACGTTTGTGACCTATTAGGTCATCACTGTGTGCAAGTTTCACTAGATTGTTACCTTACTGCAGGAGCATTCTTCTGCAGCACTTTATAAGGAAGCACTCCTTGAATAACGGCGGTTGCACACAGTTTGTTTGTCTACTTAAAATGTAGCTGTGCAGATTGTGCAGAGATCTTCTCATCCAAACAACACGACTGAGTAACATTTGGCTCAGCAAACCAAAAACAGCTAATTACTTGAAAATAAGACGATAAAGGATAGGCTAAAGGTTTGGTGATTAGTTGTGAGAATAACATTTAGGGTTAAGCATGGGAATGCATTAGTGTGGATGGAGACTCCCATTGCGATGGCCAAGAAAACATGCTTGCATATATGTTTGATTTTCCCCACACACACAGTGAAGCAGCCAGCAGTCCCTCTTGAGGAAATGTTGGCAATGGAGACCAAAAACACAAGAACCGCTCATCCAATAACTTCAAATTTGGCACTGCACTTATTTGGGTCTTGAGGAATGCATTTGCCAAGTCTGAAATAGATTGAAGAGCTGGTTTTGGAGATGGGTAGAGAACAGACGGAGGGAAATTCAGAGATTTGTTGATCTGCTAGTTGGATTAATTAGGATAATGCACTGATTTCTGTGAGTGTGGTCTCGAATGTTACAATTCTTTTGTTTCTTTGTTAAAGCAAAGCGATACATTGCATTTTGCAGTCAACATGACTTTTCTGTCTAAATTACTTTCATTATTTATCATCATCTCTTCTCCATCTTCTCACTTGGGTCTTCCTACATTATATCCATTATTGTAAACGAAGCTGGGCTGTAAATCACAGCCAAAGCATCACCCCTCCATTAAGGTCCTGCTCATAATCACGCTCCAGAGCATAAACTAACAGAACATGATATAGACGAGTTTTGGGAGTATTGGGAATTGATTCCCAATACACTTCAGGGACTCTCAGAGGTTTCTGATCACCCATAGCAGCATGATCTGCATGATGTGCATCTACATCATTAGTCCATGTGGATGAGGACAATGGGTTAATTCGAAATGGTCCAGTTTGGGCATGAATGATAGAAATACTCTAATGAATGTCCAGAGAATTGGGCAAAGGGAGAAAACCACATAACTGCATTATTTTAGCACTTCACCTCGCATTTCCCAACAAACAAAAGAGGAATCACTGGTGCATCTCCTCAAGTATCCTCTCTGTCGGCTCCACTTTCATGGAAGCATGGTTATCATCCATGCTGTGCATGTCCACGCAAGCAGAAATAAGCATCTTCTCATGGGGAGATGCAGTGAATTCTGGTAAACTGACGCTGAGGAAGCAAACGCTGGCCTCTGTGCTGATGTGGAGCTAAACACTTAATGGAATTATTGTGCTCGGTGTCCTCAAAGAGCAGCCATCTGCCACATTATCAATGCCTAGGTTAAACAATCCAGTGCTATTTTCTATCCAAAGGCTGAATGCCCCAAAGCCATGGAAATGGGGGCATAATGCGGCACCAAAGGCAGCAGAGTGTTTTCAGCTTTCATGTCGGGCCAGTAACAGAAAGAGAGGGATGAATGGGTGAGCTACAGGCTAAGGAGTCGATTTGTGAACTGGAGCACTGAATAGACGCCTCATCGATTGAAGAATTGTGATGATTACAGGGTTCGCTGCTGTGTAGTAATGCAATAGGCAAAGCCATCACAGCCTGTAGTGTTATCTGGCCAAATGATGTAGACCCTGCCTCGTTAATAGCGGCCATCCATTCTGGGCAAATGGCTGTGAATTTATCTAACGTGGCCCTGCGACGCATGAATAAACAGGAAGATGCACGCGTACACACATCCGTAGGGAAAATACACATGACGGGGGGGGGGGGGGGGGGGGGTGTACTCTTTTCCTGAACATCCACTGCAGAGCAGTTCAACCTCTGGGAACATATGAGAGTGAGGACAGAGATAAACAAACCTCTCACACTGTAACTCCATGATTAAGCGCACATCCATTTTTAACAGCCGTCTACAAATGAATTACGCTGGTCGTCAAACACAGTAAGTGCTCCCTGAGGAAAGATGAAGGAGAGAAAAGAGTGGAGGGTGCTCAGAAAATGCCATATTTGCCACATTACTATTCATGTTTTTTTTTTTATCCCCCACCCATTAATTATCCTCTAGAGCGGTCCTCAAAAAATGAGCTTGTGTGAAGAGCTTCTTCATGTTTGACAAAAAAGAAAAAAAGTCCTTCTCAGGATAAAAGCATCGACTTACCATGGTCCACAAAGTAATTAAGAGTCAGACGGTAATAACTCTGGTGAGAGAGAGGAATTAATAGAAACACAGAGGATTTCTTTCCCAACTTTTAGAGTGATTATTTAAATTGTTTCATCCCAACTTCTACTTTCAATTCATCTCCCTTTCTTTGTTACTCACTTCCTCCATCATTCTGTAGAACCTTTGAGGAAAGGCCCCAGAACATGCCTGATCAATAATGTGCCAGCAGAAAAAAATAATTTATTCTGTTTTTTCTGTTTTTTGCTTTCAGTTGCTGTTCCTTTCCTCAGATCGATGGATTTCAATTCCAGCAGCAAGGCGTTGTCGTCTGGGCCTGTAACACTCCCGTGAATGGGTGGAAACATGGTGCATGGCTTCAAACGCACTGTACTGTCCAGCATTACTGCAATAAAAGATTAGCTTATAGTTTTGGCGTGAGGGTTAATGACCTAAACTCGGCATCAACACAAATGCCCCCTCATCATTACTAAAGCACCTTTATTGCTGCTGCTGTGATGAGTTTATATCTGTAATAATGCCTGTGGCAGCGCTCTGTTGTTGCTCCCAGAGAACGTGGGAGTCGGTTATTATTTTGGGGAACAGTCAGCTCAGAGTCGTCCCATAACAGGTGCCATTAGCATTCCTGTGCTGATGTTGGCAGTGATTAGAAGCAGGGCGAGAGGGTGGCCGGGGAAAGTGGAAGGGTGGCTCAAAGAGGTAATGGGTGCTGACTTACAGCCAGTGATGAAGGAACGACAACATTAGCTGACAGAAGGTCTGGGACAGAGGCCAGCTCGACCGGATCGGGAACACACATCCCGGTTTTTGCACCAAACACATTTCTGGTTCAGATGAATCAGGCTACGTTTTAAAGAGGGAACTAATTTGACATTATTCTCATTTTAGAATTATAAAATGTATATCCACGTGACCCATACAGAGCCAGAGGGAAAGAAATGGTGTATATGTTGGGATGATGAGTAAGTGGGTCGTTCTCACTATAAAATCTTGCTACTTTATGAATACTAACGGCATCTCACAAAAATTTATAACGTGTCTTTTGGCTTGATTGCAGTGATGGACTGTCCCGCAAAATTGAGTAGACATGGACCTTCCTCATGAAGATTATATCATTGCTGCAGTTTGTTTGAATTATTACTTAAAAGTACATTTTCTAAATGATCCCTCACAGATATTGGTAGGTGCACCTTACTAGTATTGGGTTGGACCCCTTTTGTCTACAGAACTGTCCAATTTCTTTATTGCACACAAACAAGGTGCTGGAGACATTCCTCCGAGACTCTGGTCCATGTTGACATGATAGCATCATACAGGTGCTGCAGATTTCTCAGCCTCAGATCCATGATGTGAATCTCCTGTTGTGTGCTCTTTTGTATTCAGATCTGCTTACTGTGGAGGCTATTTGAGTACAGGGAACTCACTGACATGTCCAAGAAACCAGTTTGAAGTGAAATAAATTTTGTGAATGAGGAGATGAGTACACTGGGATCATAACGGCATGGAAATGGCCAGCAACAATAGGTTAGTGTTTAAACAATGCTCAGTAGGTACTAAGAGGATCAAAGAGTGCCAAGAAAATATATCCCAGAAAGCTGGATGATCCATGCTGGAGTTTCAGTTTGTTGTTCTTAGCTGACACTGAGTGTCACCCAGTGTGGTCTTCGGCTGCTCCACCACATCTGCTTCAAGGTGTGTTGTGCATTCAGAGGTGCTCTTCTACATACTTTGGTAGAAATGAGTGCTTATTTGAGTTACTAATGTCTAATAATTAATCAGATTAAAGCAGACAGCTGCTGCTCATCAGATATGTTCTCTTCGTAAGGTCATTCTTTGTTAATCCTAGAAATGGTTGTGTGTGAAAATCCCAGGATACTCAGAAATACTCAGACCAGCTAGTCTGGCACCAAGTTCCGGTTCTGATGCTTGGTTTGAACTTTAGGAGGTCGTTTTTGACCATTTCAAAATGTGTAAATATAATAATAATTTGGTCGGCTGATTAAATATCTGCATTATCCAGCAGTTAAAGGTGTACATAATGAAGTGGACGGATAAACAAGTGCATGAATACTGAAAGCATGATTTTTAGAGCTGATTAGAAAACATTAAAAAATAAAGCAGCGCTAAGTCACACATCAGGGAAGAGTGGAATGAACAAAAACAGATTTTCCTTTAGGAGAATCTCTGCGGGGTCTTTTCTGTTTAGTTTAAACATTTCAACAACAACTAAAGACTGCATATTGTTCAGTCAATTTAATGACTGCTGCGTGAACATCAATACTGTTTGTGGCTGATAAAGCGCTAAAGCTTCTATAATGCATATTTTTAAATGGATCAGATGACTGAAGGAGATCTTTATCCTGACAACCCTACAGAGAATTCTACTTTTCCACTGACCTTTTGTTTTATAATTCAACAGGAAGCTCATTTCAGCCATCATTAAACAACATACTGACAAAACTAGCAGCTATGGGGTGAACATACTGCAGCATTAGCTACTAAAAGGCCAGCTACATCCCTCAGGAGTTGGAAATGCAAAACAGCCCTATGAGAACGTCGATTATGATCATTTCACTCATTAGGTCACCAGAAACATATTTCATATTTAATGATAACATTGTTCTGTGTATGCTGCGCAAATAGCCTGCTTTAAAAAGGACATCATTTGTAAGATCATTGTTTGTTTTCCATGAGTGTGAGTCACTAAAAGAATCTGTTAGTACATTAATCAGTACATTTTCAGCTCCCCTACACTTTTGAATTGGATTCATCTTCCTATTTCAAGATGATACAGTAAGTTCATCTCTGTGTTAAGAGCATAATTCAGTGAGTGGGATGACTTGCTAATAATCCCCAGCCTCTTTCCCAGGAAATCTTGCTGTGTGGGTAAACAGCTGTTCAGCTGGAAAATTGTTTTAAAATCCGTCCTTTTGGCTTGTGAGAAATGAGATTCCTGGTAGCAAAAACAGCAAAAACAAACGGTAAAAAATAGCATGAACGCTTGAGCTGAGCAACATTCCTGGTTCAGTGTATGAAAGCCTTCAGTCAGCCCACATGTGTTAAGCTGCTTTTATTCTAGACATTAAATTCTCTCAAACAAAATTAAAGCAAACATTATCTAAGAAGGTGGTGCAGTGTTCAACAGTATGCCCTCAAAGAACGTCCTGAGTTTGACTCCACCAGCCAGCTGGGACCTTTCTGTGTAGAATTTGCATATTCTCCCCATGCATGTATGGATTCACTCCATGCAGTGGATTTTCTATAGCGTGGTATCTACAACTGTAGTGAGACCGTAACCCTTTAAACCTTTGATAACACTGGCCAAGCAGTCCTAAAGTGCAGCCTCCTTTACATTCCAGCAACCGTCACACAGGCATGGAGATCGATTGATAACCACCTGGCAACCACCAGTAAAGAGTAAAAAATGAGTATTCACCACCTGGTTTTGAGTGGTTGCTCCAGTCATGCAGGCCTGGAAACCATGACCCCATGGTAATGACCAGCTGCTAAGGGGAAAAGTGTGTAACTGTGTGGTAGTGAGAGGTTGGTGAAATTGGTTGCAAAGTGGTGTATGGTGCTGCCCATACGGTAAAAAAATATATTTTAAAATACATTTTGAAATATATTTCAAAATATACAAAAAATGGCCAAAAAATATATGTGCTAAAATACATTTTAAAATATATTTATATATTTAAAATGTATTTTAGCATATATATATATATATATATACACACACACACACACATATGTGTGTATATGTGTGTGTGATTGTATGAACATAAGTCAGCATACTTAAAATGTAATTTCTTTTCCTTTTCCAGCAGTCTCAGTTCCCCCAGCTTTCACGGCAATCCTCAAAGCCCTTCTGGACACGCTGGGAAACCCCTTCCTTACCGCCACTGTAACAAACAAAAGTCACAGTTCTATTACTTTTATCAGAGTTAAAATAAAAATGTGATATATGTTAGCTGGCTTCATTTAGCAAACAGATATTTCTGTTTATATAGATACAGATATTAATACAGATATATTTTACGCATAATTTTACCTCTTTTTTTCCCTAGATGGGAAGTCTATCCAGTTCACATTACAGTAATGCTAACACCCCTTTTGGTCGTCTCTCCTTACCTTCCAGCATTCATAAATCTGTTGACCTTCTTTGTCTGAGACCAACCACTACAATGCATCATCACCTATTTGTATTGGTAACTTACTTTACAACCTATTTTAATGGTTGCAAAGTAAGTTACTTGTGCTGTATGCAATTTTAGATACACAGAAAGTCTTCACTTACTATATATGGCTGTCATAGTGTCCTTATCAAGGGCAGTTCTTCACTCTGCGCCGATGTCCGTTTTGCTCTGTCCTCCTATAAAAAGCATGAACATTTGAGTGTTTGACTAGTTTTAGATTTCCAAAAATTTGATATTTGTACAACTAAACATTTGAACTACAATATATGCTATTGAGCGATACTTTTATGGGTAATTTTTGGTAAAGAAACTGGTGACAGAGTTGTAGGCTTTTTAAAGTACTATTAGCTAACCATTTGAACTGACTTTCAAAGCTGATTACCTTTTAAATTGCTGTGGATCAAAACCTCCAGTGGGAAGGCGGCCATTAGAAGAACACGCACCATTGAACCTGAAAATAACAAAAACAAACAAAAAACAGAACAATATATAGATACTGTTTATATAGGGTAATAAATCTCTTCTGAAGCAATATAGTTCATTTTGGGTGAAAAACAAAACATTCCTCTAAAATATATATACTGACATCAGCAATCAACATCATGATTGTAATTATTTCCTTTTTAGTACATCTACTGCTGTTTGCATGTGTCAAGCACTACGACTGTATCTATGCATATAAATTCACCATATATATCCAGCAAAAATGTTTTGTTATAGTCAAAAGGAAAACAAACAAAGGCATTCAATCAGAGGTGAGAAATTAATTGGGAATATGAATTATAGGTGAACTATTCTTTACCTACTAGCAATCAAGCTTCTTTAACCAAGAAGCTTGAAATATTTGAATGTAAAATAAAATAAATAAATAAATAATAATAAAAATAACATGATGTAATTAAAATGCACAACTTACATTAAGGAAATCTGCATTTGTATCCACAGGCTAAAAGTAAAACAGTAAATGTGTTAGTGATAGTACAGGTATTTGTAAAAAAAAAAAAAAAAAAGAGGCAGTAACTGTGACGCTTCTAGTGGGATGCTAAATGCAGAGATTTATATTTACAGTATAATACTGCATGTACGGGTAACTGTGTTGTGAACTGTAACTGAATATTAGAGAATCTCAGAGAAATTAAATGTATTTATTTTTTGAATTTATCAATCATAAAACCGTCTGTTTTGAAGGCCTGTTACGATAGCGACTTTTTGTTGGTCGGTATATTGCCCCATAAACAATTGCGACAAGTTATGTCATTGTCATTTTAAGACCATTTTATGTCTTTGAATGTATAATCATAATATAACACCATAATAATGCAAGATCTACACACTTTCAATTGACAAACCAACATCTAATTCTTAAAGTATTTAGATCATTGAAATTAGGAATCAAAATATTAGATACCTTAAAAACTTGAATAAATAGTAAATTTTCTAACAAATAGAAAACAATGTTATTTAATGTTATTGTTATGTTATCATTATATTTTATTTTTGTAAATATAATGGCGGATAAATTACATCATCAACAATTATTGAGGTCATGTACATGTATTGTGTGTTAAGTCGATATATCGATTATTGTGATAGGCCTACTGTTTTGGTATCATAACGAGCTTGTCAAACATGCATGACCACTAAACAATGTCTAAGCAGTAGTATTGGTCTGAATGACAACAAACATAACTAGTGTTTTGGAAAATCTGTTAGAAAACAGTTATTTCAATAATTATGATTAGCATGTGACACAGACACCGCATAAAAAACTACAACAACAAATACTTACTTTAGGAGGATGGGGGAGGGCAGCATGAGGTTGAGACTTTGACATCTGTAAAAAACAAATTCATGTATTACAAACAAGTCACTTAAAAATACATTAATGTGGCAGACTGTTCCCTGTTCAGATGCAGTGTATAAGTACAATCAGGGCTGTCACAACAATGGGGTGGGGCCAAGTGGCTGCAACCCTAGGTACAATGTGCAGGTATATATAATTACATATAATATATGTGAATAAAGCAAGAATCTGTTTAGGTTAGTCACTGTGCTGACTGATGCTTGCTAGGTTTATATGATTGCAAACTGCACAAAAACAACAACAGCAACAACATTAATGACAATGACAAACAAAATTACTTACATTTATGTAAATCTCACATTAGGAAGATCTGCATTCGATTTCATGGGCTGAAATAAATAGGCAGAAACATTACTGCTAAAAAAATAAAAAACAAAAACTCTAAAAAGCCTAAAAATGACTTAAAAAGCAAGGAAATGTGGAACATTGTAATTAGCGAACATTAATAAAGCATAACTGTTCTTTGTTTCTAACCTTGGTAAGTACTCTGTAGCCAGAAGGAGAGGTAGGATTTCTGTGAAAGCCAAATTAAATGTGAATAGGCTTTGATAGTTATTGAGAAGGCAGAATAATAAGAAAAGGCAAAAGTACGTCACAATATAATTAATTAAGTTACATATTTTGATTACCAAATTATGGAAGCGTGGAGCTGCCACCCAGGCAAAAGAAAAATAGAGCTGTATCACGTTATGACGTGAAATGTTTATTGTTCTAACATTATGCTTTTCATGTTTGTATAATATAATATCACGTTATTATAATATACATAATTGTCACGTTCGCACAATATTGTACGGACGTGATAATTATGTACATTTTTCGTACAATGTTGTTCAAACATGTTGTTCAAACATGATAGTATATTGTTAGAACGATAAACTTTTCACGTTATAACGTGATATACTTATATTTCTCTTTTGCCTGGGTGGCAGCTCTACGCTTCCGTTCCAAATACACGAGAATAAAGTAATATTATATGGGAAAAGGCACCTGCTAGCTTGATGATGGAGGCTTCTTAGACTGGCCACCCGCCTTGGCTTCTTGTCGCCACTCCACGAAATAAAGGTCCGTTTCCTCCATGCCGGCTAATTATTCATCCTCATTAAAATCTCGTATATGTTCAGTTGGCAGAATTGAGAATTTTACATCTTCCAACCACTTAATTAACGCGAACATAATCGGCTTGTTTCTTCCCGTCTCCTGTATCCGGCCGTTCCTCTCGCTGTCAGATTTCGCGCCTCAGAGACGTCGTTATTTTTCAAAAAAAAAAAAAAGAAGAAAGAAAGAAAGAAACAGCAACAACTACTAAAGAGAGTTTTTGCACGTTCATTGCACATTTGTGGGAATGTTTAAATATTTAATTTTTATTAATTACTTTTCATTATATCTTTATTTTTTAAACCACCGTGGCAATGCGCATGCGCATACACTCCTGCACGCAAAGGGCTTTGGAGTTGACGTAATGTCGCAATGCATTGTGGGAGCGCAGCACCATCTTGGCAGGTCACGAATCAAAACAAGATTGCTACGAACCATTCTGAAACGTAGCTCAAAAGAAAATGACGGTATAGAGACAGATTCTGTCCAGATGCAAAGAGACGGTACTTGATTGTTGAAATGTGGACCCGTATGAAATATAGCCGTGGAGTAGAAACCCTGAAGACCAAACCGCTATTGACTTAGCATGATCTACTCTCATACCTTGTCTGTGGAGTCAGAGCATACACGGCGCACCAATTTCGCAATTATAAATCTCTGGAGGCGCACATCCAATTCACCAAGGCAGTGACAGTGAGAACATGTGGAGGCTGTTAGGTGGATAACATAATGAGTTCAGTGCACTGATGTGACACTGTCCTGAAGGATTGTTATTCTTTATGGTTAAAGAAATTGCCCTAATTAATTCATATTTATTATAAATAATCCTAATTACACATCTTGCTTCCTTGTTTGTGTCCTGTGTCACTAAAAATACATTCTGTTTTAGTTTTATACATTGATTAATGACCTGCAGAATCTGCTTGTCATATTAGGTGTCCATAGTTGTCACTTAAAGTCGAACTTTATGTTTTCTCCCTCTTGAAAGTGATTACATCCTTGCATTACATACTTTAGGTTCATTTTTTGCTGATAGGTTTCTAAAAAGAAACATGCAGATTTAGAATATAACATGCAGCGTTCTATAGATGGATACATAAAAACACTTTATTTGTTACATTTATGATAAATGGATTTGAAAGTAAATAAAACACATTTGTGTCGGACTTGGCTTATTAAAGTTCTTGTCTTTAAATGAACTTTGTCTGTGTGTGTTTTAGGTCCTGCACTCTTAAAGACTGAATTGCAGCATTGCAGCCACAGGTCATTGTGAGCATCACAGGGAAGGTTGAAGCCGCCCACTGCAGCTGTATGGCTAGAGTCGTGGAGACTTGCAGCCATGTCACTGCTCTTCTGTTTAATGTAGAAGCAACAGTGAGGATCTGTGGCACAAGGACTGTTACAGATGAACCTGCATACTGGGTTTTGCTGGGTAATATGACCAAGATACAGCCAGAGGTTGGCCATAAGATAGACTTCTCCTCTTCAGCTGCCCAAAAAAAAGGTTCTTGATCAAAACATAAACAGACCATTCGTTGTGACAGGTAAAAGAAGCCATCCTCAAAAAAGAAAAGTTCCACCTGCTACTGTGGAGGAGTTGGATCAACTGATGGGACAATATTTTTCCAAGCATAGTTCTGTTCTGAATAACCCATAATGTTTTAATTTAGGGGGCCATGTAAATACTTTGCATTTACTGAATATGTACTTACTAAATACCACTGTTCAAAAGTTGAATAAAGAAACAAAGAAATGTTTGCCTATTTTTAATTAAAAGCACTTTGTCGAACATCACATCAGTTACAATGTAGAAAAAATGTTATGTATAGTTTACAAATGACAAAATGTTCACATAAAATCATGACAGCATTTGTATAATATCACCCACTACTAGCATTCTGTAATTTACTGTCTCTTTTGAAAACTTATCACTACATAAACAGCACAAGACTTAAAAGTATTTAACAAGAGCATTTTTCCCTGGTTTTACTACCACACTGGGGCACATGTTCACCAAAACGCAGCAAACCTTTGCCATCTTATCCAGGAAGGTCACCTTTTTACCCTCACATGGAAGAAGTAATCTGATTGGCATGGTGGTATGTAGCATGTAGTTTGAAGCAGGGATTTCGTAGTGCCCCATGTGTAGTGTTGGAACCCAGTCAGGATTTGTTTCATTCATTTCATAGGCTGGTTTGTTGCAATAATGCCAAATAATTAGCAACTCTATAAATAGAAGGTAGTTCTGCATGTTTGTTCTAAGTTTGTGCTATTGAAAATAAAATTAACAGGCTATAAATAATAATATGAACTTATTTAGAACTTACCTGAATGAAAATACTGGAGCACACCAACAGATATCTGTGGCTGGTAGAGAACTGAATATCAGCTCGTCTCGCAGCTGCTATCCAGGCTAGACGCCTTCTTTTGGTAACATCCAACACATAAGCTCCCTCATGATGTTTCCAGGTGAGGAAACAATGAAAAGAGAGCCTGTTTTCAAGCTTATTCCTTTGTCGGTAGTGCAATCTAACATTACAACCGACCACACAGCAAGCATTTGTTTGGCCTGCTAATATGGCGCCTTGACCAAAAATCCTGGCTACGCCCCATCCCGTAAGATCACGCTCCAGAGCCCTATTAACGTACGGATCTAGAAAGAAGACGCTGCATTTTTAACTCTGAGGGAGATGGAGAATGAGCCTATTTCCAAAACAGTGGAGTGTGTTCCTTTAAGTACTAAATTGTATATATTGTCAAAAACTAAAGTGTACATAGCAGTTGTTGTATCTTGTTTACTGTATCACTGACAGATAATTTCAAAGTCAATGAACGCTACATTATAGTGAGATATTGTGTAATGTGAAATACTGTAAGCAAATGAATAAACAACCTAATTCGTGATAGACCTTTGACTCTGTTTTGTTTGAATCCAACTGTTTTTTGCAGATGTGCATAAAACATGTTACTTTTAGTATTGTTATCATTATCATCATTATTGCACTAAATATATTTTAAATAAAGGATACTTTGATATACATTCTACTGTAAGGTTGGAAATGTATTTTCTTCACCCTAAAATATGTTTTGAAATGTATTTTGGTTTGAAAGAAATATATTTTCAATTTCAAAAATATATTTTTTTGGAGCATCACAAATACAAAATATATTTACCATATATTTGAAATATATTTTGGCCAGGAAAAATGTATTTTTTTACCGTATGGGTGCACTGAAAACCTCGTGATTGTTTTAGCTGCTAGACTATTGCTGTGTAGTTTGCAGAGAAGGCACCAACTCATCTACAAACACTCGCCTACTAAGCAGAGGACAACACAAACCAGAAAGAAGTTTGACTTTGAAAGAGAGAAGTCACCTGGTTTGGTTTACATCGCTCTTTTTCAAGTTTCATTACCGCTTTGTGGTTAATTATCAAGTGTTTGCAGACAAATCTGCATCTTCCATGCAAGCTGCAGGCAACCATCAAGCCTGTACAGATTACTCTGATAGTGAACAGTAATTAAGAGATTACAAACAGGTTTTTGATGCAGCATCCTTTTTGCAACTACCTTTACCCAGCAAACCCACACAACCAGGTCAGAGAATACACTTGTTTTTTTCCAGGGTCAGCAACCAGTCCCTTTTCCTCGGAGGTTGAAATAACGAGATACCAAAAAGACATGTCCGTGACGTTAAAGCTCAGGCTTTTTAATGCTCTAAACTCTGTTTTGACAGCTTTTTGTTTGTCTTAGATCTGTATGATGTCAGCAAGAGCTGATTAAAAACAATACCCCGCCCACCAGCTCTCCATAACTTAAACTTGTGAAGGATAGCTGATCAAGAAAAAGTGGCTTTAAGCCCTATTAGCTTAAAGCTTCACTATGTCCCATTATAAGAATTACTTATAGCTTTGTGTGATACTGTAAAACGAACAAAGCTACTCTGGTAAAGTCTGAGAAAGACTATCTGGAGGTTGAAATGATCCATGGCTGAGTTCTTAAAAAAGGACATGCCTTTGCATTTTTTTTAAACAGACATGGTTCATTACATCCAATTTGTCCAGTGCTTCACTGGTTCACAAGATTGCACCGATGATCAATTACTGCTGATTAAATCATGTAAAAATCACCGGAGACACCAAGAATACAGAAGAGTTTTGTTGGGTCTGTGTTTCCACAAGCCCCGCTAATTCTAGAGACTTATTCATCATGAAGAAAACAAGACAGTCGATCGATCGATTATTTGCGCAAGGGAGGCCTCGTCTGTGTCCACCACGAAAATGACCCCCAGATCTGACCTCCTCCTGCTACCATTTATTGAGAGACAGTTCACACAAAACACGACAGAACAAAGCCACGCCCCCTTGGTTCTAAGACAGACAAAGCATTTTATGTATATGTGTGAACTTCTGTAAGAGTGTGTGTGTGTGTGTGTGTGTGTGTGTGTGTGTCAGGGTCATAAACCCAGGAAGCTTACATCAAAAGAAACAGATCTTTCAGATAGGATGTATCTACAATAAAACCTCCCCCAGCACAGAGTGGTTGGAGAGGTGGTCAGGATCAAAGGAATGGCTTTGATCCTACTGCTTGAACTAAGACTGTACAAATTTAAGAAACACAATGGCAACATTCAACAATTAGACTTAACCAGTTTAAAGAATAACAGAAACATTTTAAGCATATTAAACACTTTCCTTGAAAACAGAAGCAGTAGAGTGTTTGGTTACTGGTGAGTAGAGCTGGGCGATAGAACGATAACGATATGTATTGCGATATAACTTTTTCTCGATAGAAAAATTGAACTATTGCGATAGACCTCGCCGCTCTTGTCCTCTTAAAAAAAAAAAAAAAAGTCAGCCAATCCAAATTAAGTAGCGCAGAGCCGAACCAATCACAGCCGCAGCGTCACGTCGCGTGACTTGTTACGTACAGCACAAGTGCCAAACCGCACATGTGTATTTGTTTGGGAAGCAGCCAGCCACCGTACCGCCCGGGTAATGGAGGAAATGAGTGTGCCGACTAGAAAAATCAACCGAGCGTGACCGAAGGTTACCGAAGAGAAAACAGATGATGGTTCCAATGCCGGAGAGATTGTCGAACAGAAGAGCCACAGAAGTTCCGTAGTGTGAAGGTATTTCGGCTATTTCAAGTCTGACAAAAAACAGAGTAGCGTTCACTGTAAATTGTGCCGAAAGCAAGTCTGGAAATACAATAAACTGGTGCATGCTCAGACTACGTCCACACGTACCCGGGTATCTTTGAAAACGCAGATTTTTCTATGCGTTTGCACCTTTCGTCCACACGTAAACAGCGTTTTTGGTCACTGAAAACGAAGATTTTTAAAAACTCCGGCCAGAGTGGATATTTTTGAAAACTCCGTATTTGCATTTACATGTGGACTAGAAAAACGGAGAAAACGCAGCGTCAAAGGTGTGCGCATTTTTTGACGTCACACTGTGCGCCACGTTATTGTTTCGGTGAAATGAATTTCTACAATACTGTTACTGTTAATTCTACTCTCTGCAGTGTTTAAATGCTTACATATACACACAGTTACTGTCCCTCCACACATACGACTCGGTTCTGCTTCTATGCCCCAGCTTTGTTTACTTTTTCCCACCGAGGCTTCTACACTTCTGATTGGCCAACATTTCTGCACGGTTAGGAATCTAGCTCCATCTGCTGCTTTGGCATGTTCATAGCAGCGTTTTCCTTCATTTCTGCCTTTATGTGTGGACGGGATTATTTTTTAAAATGAAAACGGAAAATCTCCGTTTTCAAAAATACCCGTGTACGTGTGGACGTAGCCTCAGTCTCTGACTGGAAGCGCTAATTCGTCATTCGGCTTTTGTCAGACTAAAGTAACTGTTAAAACTGTTTGAAAAGCTCAGCTATACAACAAGGAGAGATTGAGAATTTCCTTTTAGTTCTCAGTTTATTTGATATTGACAAAAGTTAGTCAGTTTTGTCTGTTCTTCTGTAAAACAAACTAAGATTTATTTTTAGAATTAATACTTTGTTTCTAAGTGGAATTGACAATTTAGTCTGTTTCGTTTGTTCTATTTTGAAACTTAAACGCTTTAGCGGCTGCCTTTTGTGTAGTTTGCAATATTTGCCTTTATCTGAAAAAGTCTCATGTTTCTTTAGTACATCTACCCTGTTGAACTTATTATGGGAAATAAATATTTAAATAAAAACAAGCTGCTGATTATTTCACATTTTACTTGTGAGCAACGGCACATTTAAATCTTACAAATATAGTTATTTGGCTTATATCGTGATAGATATCGTTATCGCCTGAAATGAAGAAAACATATCATGATATGAAAAAATCTTATATCGCCCAGCTCTACTGGTGAGTAAAGAGGCTTTTTTCTTCCTGTTTCAACTGAAATCTCACATCAACCCATCATCTAAATGTGTACAGAGAATGACAGCATTACTATTTCCACTCAGTTCCCAAAATAACGTAGCCTGCAGTATATTATGGAGGCTAAAGTGCAAAAGCCTGGTGACTCCATTATATATGAAAGTAGAGATCAGGTGGTATTGAGTACTAAAGGAGGAGGTTGAGTGGATAGCTTAGTGTGTATTGTAGTTACTTTGGGAGACGGCTCTTAAAATCATAACTTGATTAAACACACAAACTAAATGTCAAAATAATAGAAATCATAGAAAAGCAACTTAATTCTTCATGTTGCACATGTATATGTATAAGACGACTAGTACCACGTTATACCGAGAACTCAACCCATAAATAAACAACATCAAAACCCCAACGTTTTTTTGAACACGTTTACATGTTGTAAAAGAAATTGGAAATTATAACACCTCGTTAAAAATGTGACACCCACTTCAATCTTAATCTTAATCTGACACAACAGAAATGATGCAAAATGCCAACTTTTTATTTTTAATTCAAAAGTTTTCATTACTGTTGTTTTCAAAGTGTAAATATATCTGCTAAAACAGAACAATGTAAAAAGGGGAAAGCTATAAACATATAGGCCAGTGGAAAAAATTAAATTACTTGCTTTGTTTCTCTCCTCTTCCTCTTTTTTCTTCTTTCCTTTTTCACTCCCAGAAGGATTACTCTTCTTCATGTTCGCTGACTTGCCTTCGTTGTTGTCATTTGGTTTGTTTAAACAGAGGCATGAACAGCACGAGGAGGCGTGAGTGAAGTCAGACAGGAAGTCGGGTCTCTCTGTCACTGCAAACTTCGCTCATTACCGCTGCTGTAGTTTCAGATTTGTCAGCCCCTGGGGGGGTCTCACACTGGCCTGGGGCCCAAAGCAGTTGCCTGCCTTTCCTATAATATGCCCAAATGCTGAACTTGTTCTTTAAAATGAGTAAAAAACTATATCATTGTTTTGCATTCAAAAAATTAACAGTGGCAGAGACAATACAATAGCCCCACGGACAAGTTTATTACAGTGCCATTGTTCACCGTAATTAATGTCAGTTTCAGACTTATTCAGACTTTCTGAAGTAGAGGAGAAGTCATTATCTCTTTACAACAGAAGTGAAATAAGGTGCACCTTGATTCAGAATAATGGGATTATAAAGTACCACCACTTGTTTGGTTGCTCATCGATTGTCACTGAACAAATGCAGTTGAATTATTTCTCACAGTAGCACCTTTGTTTATGACTTCCATCAGCAGCATTTTTTTCCTTCAGGCAGTGGCATATTGGCATTGTGTCACCACACCACAGCTTTACTCTGGACTAGGGATGGGTACCGGTATCCGGTGCCATAACGGTAGTAACCAGACCGAAAAGCAGCGCACATTTCGTTGCTTTATTTCCCCTGAGATGTCATACACTTTGAATTCTAGCCAATCATTTTACCTTTCCAAAGATAGTAGGCGGGCCCAGGTACGTACGTTCTTTTAGAGCAGAGCTACAGATTAAAAATGCCCAAGGCGAAGCGGTCAAAAGTCTGGCTGTACTTCACAGTAAAAGATGCAAACTCAGCAGCCTGCAACAAGTGCTTTAAGGTGATACTGTGATACTGTGCAAAGGAGGTAACACCTCGAATCTGATGAAACACCTGGCGATGCATAGCATTTTTTTTTAAAGCTGAGAAATTCACCGTATTTGATAGCTTGCTGCAAGACCTCACACCGAGCACATCTACTGCGGGTGTGGTGCCTGTTATCAGACCCGGAGTTTGCAACATCCCCCAAGAACCCGAAGATTAGAGTCCTGGCCCCTAGCCCTGCCAAGGTAGCAGAAATGATGACTGCGTGAGTAGCTTAACCCTTTAGAGCCGGTCGGAGCGGGCACACTCTGTTTTACGTAACTATTTTTAAATCCCGGTAGCTCTGCAACCACGTAAGCTAGCACAATAATTTTTTTTGCATGTGAAACCGGAGGAGTTGTACTTACATCTTATGCCATCAGCTTGTCCTAGGTCACGGTTTCCTTCCACATAAAGCTTTGCAAAAACTGCATAAAAAGCGCTTGCAGGAACAAAAACATAATATTCCAGAAACACGCTTTGCCGATCCGATCAGCTGTTCATAACACTTCCTACGTTGGAATAGACGTCAGCGCGAACTTTTGCATGTCCGCCATTACCTGCCCGAAACCGGAAGTGACGTCATTTTCACGGAAATGTAGTCTTTTTTTACCATCAGGGCCTATACTGGTCTTTTTAAAAGTTATGTTTGACTTTATGACTTTCTGTATCGTTTCTGGGATGCTTAGGACTCATATTGCACTGCTGGAAATAGTTTATTTTGATGCACATGCTGCTTTTTTGCAAATTTGCAGTATAATATTTATTTTCGTTTTTCCTGCAGTGTATAAAAATTGGTGTATTTCAAAAATAAAACTATGAAGACACTGTTACGTCCCTCTGCAGCTTCTAATAGTCTCAGTGTTTTCAGCTGGTGCTAATTGGCCACACCTAGTCAGGTGTGGATAGAAGCATACCTGAGGCAAGCTTCCCGGCAGTGCACTAGTCTTTGCCTTGGTGGCACCAGCCATTTTAGCCAACCTGGTTTTCCATTTTAGGATGAAACCTCTTCTCACCCACACTCTGTTATTCATCTCCTTTTTTTATGTTGCGGCTTTTGAGCCGGGTCGTAACATAAGTGGGGGCTCGTCCGGGATATTTGGACATTTTAGTGGAGACTGAATGTCAGTTTGTTTTGCTTTTAAGTGGGTGAGTGATGGTGGTCACTGTAATTGTGCAAACTCCCTTTAGTTAGTGTGTTTCAGCTGGGTGGCTGTGCTGCCCTTCCATCGAAGCACTTGTTTGTTGTTTTGCTTTATTGTTTTAGTTTATTGTGTTTGGTGGCTATCCTGGGTGGGGGTGCGCTTCAGAGTTTGGTAGGAGACTATATCTCTGGTCTGCTGCCTGCTCTCGAGTTCGCGTTTAAAGTTGCCTCGAGCCTGGTACACCACTGAAGACTAGGGTAGGAAAAGTAAGGGTTTTGTTGTTTTTAGTGTTTTAGGCTGGGAGTTGCACATAGTAAATCAGTGGCACCAAACTTGGTAGGAGGTTTGAGACTATTCATGATTATGGTCTGTAGCTGAGGCAGGTAGGCTGTTTTTAAGTTGGCATTGTGTGTACACCATGTGTGTGCATATGTCAGTGTTGATAGATGCTAATGAGATCCTTGTGAGGTGAGCGTTTTGTGATGTGACCTTTAGTGTTGTGGGGAATATGGCTATTTTGTTGGATCACTTGTGAGTGTTGTTGGCCAGGTGATGGCAATAACACTGTGGGGTGCTGAGCCACCCTTGATGTGATCATTGTGTGGCCATAACTCTCTATTTTGTGGTTGGTCACTAGTGTGCTTGATTTACTGAACTTTTTGGATTAGAGTAACTTGTTGTGGTATAGGGCCACTTGTATGTGACTGTTTGTGTGGTGGAGACAACAGATCACTTGTGATTATTTGTTGCTACTTTTGGTTTTGTGTTGTAGCAGGTCAGGTAATCATTTTGGGCTTGACTGTTGTGCTCCTTTGTGTTGGTCACATGTTACTTTTTGTCTGTTCAGTGTGGCAACTTCAGATCCTCATGTAGGGGCATCCATGCTTAAAGATGCCAACTTACTTTTGAGGGATCAAGGCTTCAGAGGGACTTTTAACTTGTTTAGGGGTCCTAGAGGAACCCTTTTAAGGGAGGAGGTGTTACGTCCCTCTGCAGCTTCTAATAGTCTCAGTGTTTTCAGCTGGTGCTAATTGGCCACACCTAGTCAGGTGTGGATAGAAGCATACCTGAGGCAAGCTTCCCGGCAGTGCACTAGTCTTTGCCTTGGTGGCACCAGCCATTTTAGCCAACCTGGTTTTCCATTTTAGGATGAAACCTCTTCTCACCCACACTCTGTTATTCATCTCCTTTTTTTATGTTGCGGCTTTTGAGCCGGGTCGTAACAACACTCAAAATAAATTTCCTGTGGTAGGAAACTATTTTGTGCAACTTTTTTGTATTTACAGTTTTGAGGGATAAGCCTCTTAAATTTCTCTAACTAGAAATATATGTTAAAAAAGCAAAAACGATTTTCAATTTTTTTGTAGTTTATTGCACTTTTTTGCAATTTATGTAATTACTATGCACTTAATGAATACATATTATTAAAATCTGGGCTATAATTGTTGTATTGATGTATAGCAACTTGAAATGCTCCCAAAAATGGCTCCACACCATGTAAAAATATAATATAAGCTCTGGAGGACTTGGTTTTATGGTAGGTCTTAAAGGGTTAATGTTGTTCGTGTGTAATTTACGTTGAGTAGGCTAGCTGTTGCTGTTCTGTGAGTCTATTGTGCAAGTGGTGTGATATGCCCATGTAGAAAGGACGGCACTGCAACGCTGGACTTGCCCTTACTCTGGGCTCCCTCTTTATTCTGGCAACTGGTACAAAGAAAACAGCACACAGTCTTCATTAACAGTGTGCAAAGCAACTGCAACATTCAGTTCTGTTAAAAATAATTAGAACAATTACAATCTCATAGAGAAGCATTAGAGCTGAGTGCAAGTCAAAAAGCACCCGACTAGCTAACGAGTATTAGCTTAGCATGCTAACTAAAAATGCTACTCGTGAATAAAGTTACTACCCATGCATCAAAATGCCTGTAACTTTCAGGATACATGCTAATACTGCTTACAATCAAAATACATGTTGACAATTACCACTATAAGAATGTTTTCCTTAATACACATACAAAATTGACAACAGTATCACTCACTAGCACCTACCACCAGCTGGGAGTTTTTTTCCTTTGCTGAGGCATGCGCTGTGCAGCAATTTGGAACCTTAACAGTTGCAGTTACTGTGTTTGTCCACCAGGTGGCTCCAACTATTCACAAAGCACATCAATTTTGAGGAAATTCATTAAGCTATTTTCTAACTCTGTTACATAACCACGTTATTACATTAATGCACGTAAGGTGAACTAGCAAACACCATTGTAGTTACATGCGGCTGTCTTCTTGTTTGATGGCAGATACTCTCTTCACCCTGGCCAAAAAGGCTAAAATGACCAAAGAAAAAGTGGGAAAAGCTAAACATGAGAGGTTTTTGGACAAAATTGGTGTTTTCCATTATTTAAGCACTGCTTCCAGCCAAGAGTGATACCATATATCCCCTATAGCTGCAGAAAAGGCTAACATTGTTATCTTTTTACAAAAAACAGCTAAACATAAGAGGTTTTTGGACAAAGTGTGTGTTCTTCATTCTTTAAGCACCGGTTCGAGCACCATTTAAGCACCGGCACCGTTTCAAAAGTACCGGTTTGGTACTGGTATCGGATAAAACCTAAATGACACCCATCCTAACTCTGGACTGCAATGAAATAAAGCTGGGCATGCCGTAGGCCTGATGACATCATCGGACCTGCTCTTCTCTAATTGCTAATGCGTCATTAGCCTCTGCCAGTTAAATGCAGCGGGCATTTCAGCTGGGGCCAGAAAGTCAGTAATGGTTAAACCTGTGAGTATGTGCAAAGCGCAAAATTAGAATTTGCTCATTCATTCACTCATGGCAGCTGATATTTATTCAGATAATGTACATAATAGCCAGCCCTGTGGGTGCCATTTGATTTGTGAAGCCGTACTTTTTCCTCGGCATCGATCCATGAGCCTGACGTGTGGAAACCATCAATAAGAAACCACCCATCAGGACTCCATCTGGCCCAGTGGCCTTTTGACTGGATGAGGAGGAGGCTCGTCTATCAGTGACAAATGTCAGGGAAGAAATGGCACATGTCACTCTTGAGCTTGGGAAACAGGTGGGCTGGTACCACGGGATTAACAAAGCTTCTCTTCTTTTACCTTGCCTGTCCTCATGTGTCAAAGAGCACGAGCGGGGAAATGGGTTGCACCTCAGGTGGACAGCTCTCTTGAGCAAATGCCACTGGAGGCAGCTTTCAGGAGGAATCTGAAGCCTTCTTCTTGCTGTAGTTTTATCCATACTCACGCTGAATTTTCACCTATATCATTTTTATCTTATGTTTAAAGCCTGGCATCCTTTAAAGCACTACAATCAACTACACACCTTCCATCATCTCACTTCTATAAATATGTAGACCATCAACTAAAAACACCAAAGCTGTGAAATGAGGAAGAGAGAGACAGAGTCAGGGAGTAAATGTACAAAATTCCTTCAAAAGCATAAAACACAAATAGCTGCTCATTAGATAGATAAATGTAAATTTAATTTCTGTGTATTGTCCATCAATAGGCACAGAAAAACTGAGTCACCAGCTTTTTGTTCAGGCCCCAAAAGAGCTGAACGAAACGGCAAACGCAGCCTGATGACTCTCTGTTAATGGTGATGAATGGTGGTTAACAAAATAATGACGTTCTTCCAATAAGACAACAAATCAGAGCCATATTAAAAGATATTTTTAGCTCAACAGGGAAAGCTGCAACGGTGTTCATAAATTTTGCAAACGCCAGCTCGTTTGTTCACCACCAGAGCCTCTTTCTAAGGGGATATTACTGAGTTCCCCGACTTCAGAGTATAACCAAATGCTAATCATCATCATCATCTCTCATAACAATTGTTGAGTCTGGCAGCAAAGCCCCTTGTTATCTTCTCCCTACACCCAATCCTACTCTCCCTGCACACCCTCTCTGTCCTTCTCCTCATCATCCTCACTGCTGCCAGCTACCGTCACAGATGTGATTGCCCCAAAAGGCACATTAGCTCATTTGGAAAATACCCAATATGTCAGCATGGCCGCTCCAGCCGAGCCTAGAACTAAACTACTGCTCATTTCTTCTCCTTTACTTTAGCAGTCACCACTCTGGCTCAGACTTTCAGTCAGTATTTTAGTATCCCAACTATCCAATGAAATATCATCACTTTTCTTCTCCTTCCAAAAGATGTGGTGAAATGTAGTGAAATGTCTCACCCGGCTCAAATGTTATCTTCCTCTCAGGATGATTTGTAATGGTGTTAGTGATATCAAAGATCTTTTCCATTAGTACAGCAGTAGGCAATCTTTACTGTCAAAAAAAAAGAATTTTGAGCAATTTTTCACCAAAGGGAGGAAAAAATCCACAAAATACTCATCTGTAACCCCTACAGCACACCTCACCGCTGTCTGCTGTCCTCACACATGTCCTGCCCCTGACATGCCTTCTCCTCTGACGCTCTCACTACATATTCCAGCCTTTTTCTTCCCATAAATCACTTTAAGAATGTGAGAAAGTCTCATCTGCATCACCAAATGATACAGTTCGTGCTGCCTCCTCCATGTGATCCCTCCGGTGAATGGGAACTCGCTAATCCGGCCATTGTGCCGCGAAATGCACGGAGAATCTTCCACATCGTCACATGGGCTGCCCTGTGCTTCTCGCCCTGCTTTTGCTTTCGGTGAAACTGCACCATGCCTCTTATTTCCACAAAGTGCTTTGAGATCTGACACTCCTTGTGGCTTCAGGGCAACTAAGCTGATACACACTTATTAGCAATAAAACATTAAAACGACTGATAGGTGAAGTAATTAACATTATCTCATTACAGTGCAATGTTCTGCTAAAAAATCTTTGGTGCTGGAATTCATTTCACATTTAAGCAATGTTAGCACGAATGTCTTCAAGCGTCTGTACAGGCTGGATCCACAAGACAAATCGCAGGACTAAAAGGACCCCTGCCAACCTCCCAGTGCCAGACACCCTACATGATGTTGGGCAAATGTTTTTAGTGATGTGGATTGATTCAACTGAATTTTGTATTTTAGAAAAAATGTGGCATTCACATGGATGAGTCGATTCTTCTGGAAATACCTCAGTTAATGGAGGAGAAGGATAGGATTGACAGATCCAAATAATTGTTTGGAAGGTTATCCGGTTTGTCCTTTTCATAGACTTTTCATTTGAGGCAGGTTGCAGTGACGCGCTCGCTGATCTGCAGGTCTCCTTCTCTTCAGCATTCCTGGCTACAGTGCATCATATTTCCCAAGCTCTAAAATGGTTCATTTGCAAGTGAAAAACACTTTAGGAAGCAACTTTTTGTCATTAGCACTTTGGGGGTGGGTGGCTCACCTCTCACTGGGAGCAATTGTGCTGAAAATGCACGCTTTAAAGGTTGTGTGGTGCCATATTATGATCAAACTAAAACTCTCTTCTCTGGGGAAACAGAAGCTTGAACGGAACTGCAAAACAAATGGAAGTTGCTCACGTTGCATTTGCACTAATGTGTCGACACAGACACCCAAATGCAGCTGCTTTTGAGTAAAGAGTCTTGCATTAAAAAATAAGAGTGTGGTTGTTGTTCAAGCGTTACCATCCTACTGCCAAGGTTTCACATTTTTTGAAAGGCACACCCTAAAAAAAAGTTGAAGTTTTGAAATAAGCAAAATTTTATTTTCTAAAAAGTGATTTTTAGAATACAAAACAAAATTAAGGCTTATTAAAGGGTGTGCACCAAAATCATGCTGTCACCTGGAGAACTACATTTCCCAAATATGGTCTAGGCTTTTTAGTATTTCTAGCAGTAGTGAGATATTTAAAGATTTGCTTTGTAATGTCCAACAACCTGAACAAGGCTCTTGCTGTTGTATGCATGTAAATAAGGGGAAATCAGCCAAAACAGTGATCAAGTGGATGAAGTCTGAGTGTATAATAGATAAAGTGCTTAGGCTTAGATAAAAGCATTGTTTAAAAGTGTGTGTCTGTGTGTAAGGATTCGGGGTCACCTGGTCCGGCCCTATCTATAAAACCGGGAGCTGGTTCCATCGAAGAGGGTCCTGGAAGCTGAAGGCTCTGCCTCCCGTTCTTCTTGCAAAATATCCGAGGAACCACCAGAAGTAATCCAGCAGTCTGAGAGTAAAGCACTCTACTGGGGTGATACCCACCCACTGTGCATGTTTGCTGGTCAGAGGCCGTGTGAGCTGCATATCCATATATCCAGGTGTGGCTTATTTCCAATTGGCGTGGATACACTGACTGCATATCAAGTTGCACGTTCTGCACAGTAGTGGTATTCAGTGTGAGCTTTGTGTTGTTCTGAATCTGGTACAGTGTGTGCTGCTTGGGACTACCAGATGGAGAAAGCCCTGCACCAGTCTGCCTGCTAATGAGAGCAGAGTAGCCAGAAGACCCTGGCAGATGCTAGATGAAGGGGCGCACTTCTAAAAAAGCAGTTTGGGGTATAGACTACATTTGAACCTCCTCTCACAACAGAATAACACTCTGGAAGAAGGTATTTAAAGAGAAGAACGGTTACATAAAAATACAGCTGGTAAAATGATGAGACATTCACCGAGCTGGTGTAGATTCTGATCTGTAATGCATCACACTGTCATGGTAAAGTGTTAATATTCAGCAGACAAAGTCTGTATCTCTTTACATCAGATACCGTGCGGGATTAGATTTAGCCTGGCATGTCGCCCCCGCTCATAAATCATTTGCTTTATCATTTCTCCAACCCAGTAAAACTCCTCTAAATGGAAATGCACCACCATTGTCGCTGGGGCTTACTTTACGAAAATAACCATATAAATCAAGTTTGTTTAAAAATGGAGCCTCATAAAGTTCTGCAGCCTTTAGATGATCAGAGACGCACACTCACGGAGGGAGACAGCTAGTTATCCTGCTCTAACCTGACTGGCTTCCCTCTGGCATGTGTCCATACAAAAGTGAATTATCTACTGGGAGCTCAATCAGAGACGCAACACATGGCTGCAGGGAAAGTCTTACAAGTCTGAGAACATTACTGCATGTGGACAGTGTGTGTGTGTGTGTGGGGGGGCAGGAGAAAGGAAGAACAGGAGGGACTATATTTAGACCCACAGTCTGGCATGAGGTGGAGCAGGGTGTGTGTTTGATGGGGTTATATAAATGATTAATGTAGTCGATTATAACATTGAAACTATGCTGTAAGTAATATTCTTCAAGGCCACGTCTCAGTGATTTTTTTCCCTCATATTTAAAGGGAGATACATCCTGTCTGACCACAGTTTCAGAGTAACTCGTTAGTTAAGTGTCTGCTCGTTTTAGGAATCCATATTTATCTGAATCTATGTTTTAAATTGACCGTTACTTCTATCACTTCTCTTGTGCTAAATAAAAGTGACTTTCTCAGGTGATGCAGAGGAGAAAGAGCTGTCTGCAAAAAAAATGTATATTATATATATATACTGCATACATGAAATGAGAGATTGCAAGTGCACCACATGGGCCTCCGAGCACAAAGGAACCAATCAGTTAAAATGAGAGCTTAATACAGTTCTGGCATATGAGAAGAAAGACCTCCCAAAAGGGAGAAATAATTTACCACTTGACCATTTATCACAGAGCTGAATGTTAAAGTGGTCAGATCGCCTTGACCGCTAAGTCCCGTCCTCTGAGTGTGCCCAATATGGAACAAAAGAGCCACTTTCATCAGGGACAGACTTCGTTATTAGTACAAAGAGCCTATGCGCTTGTAGTTTTCTCTCATTTCCCTCTTCCCTCGCTGCCCTCCATCGTCTAGTTCATTAGGTGCTGGGTGTTGATGAAATGACTGATCTGGGCTGAGCCGAGGCTTGGCCTGAACCAGCTGCCGCCAGAGAGGCTGAGGCTTTCAGGGGAAGGACATGCTTCATTAGGGCGATGGAAGCAGATGGCGGAACGGTGATAGGCAGGAAGGACTCAAACGAATCCAAAGCTCCACTTTGTTAGAGGACGTGGCTGATTTGTCTAAATCAAGAGCAGCGTTTTGTTTGCTGTTGCATTTTGTAATGTGTTGGTGAGTCTTCTGTCATCACAGTGGCATGATTTAAAAACACTAACCGATCACATGTGGAGCTTTTACGAGTGAACAACAGTATTCTGTGTTTTTATGATTCAAACACTGTGTTTAGATCTAAAAATATATTTGACCTGGAAAGGCAGCGAATTTTGAAACTGATGACTTCACTTCCCGTGGACCAAACTGGACGCCCTGGTGGGTTTGCTCTGTGCCCTGGGCAACATGTTTGACAGCCCTGCTTCAGATCAAATAAGACAATCAAACCTCTACATAACAGTGGCTTTGATGAGGTTGTGAGAAAACAATGTAACCACACATCAAAAGAAGTGCTTTGTTTTGACAGATATGCTCGTTAAACTCAGCGAGGCACTCAGCCACACGATGCCACCGATCTATTGAAGTTTGGCTTTCCGGTGCTTTAAAGACAACAAAGATGAGCGGGGCGTCGACACTGACAAGACAACGCTCTGATGTCACAAAGGCGATCATTCCTTGTTCATGATCAGCAGTGCTCAAGAACTCCTTTCGAATGTGTCCTGCACTTGGTTCAATTACAGGAGTGGTCTTTACAGTCGCCAACATTGCTCTCTTTCAGCTTCCAGAGCCAAAAAAAGGAGGTAACACGGGGCTAACCTCATTTGGCTGCCAAGTTCCACTTTGCAATTGGGTTCCTCATCATTCACACAGTAGTCAGAGTGCACCACAGTAAATTTTTACCAGTGACGTTGACAAGCTGACAGCCCGGCACAGTATTTCACCGACGTGCCTTTTAGTCCTCCTCAGTGGTTTGGAATGAATGAAAGATTGATCGCCTGCCTGATAGGTGTCATATCTGTGCTGTACGTTGTTTATGGCTCATAATGGACTAATGTGGTGAGGAACAGCCTTTGTTATCCATCACCTGCTAATGAGCACTTTATTGAGCCTGGATACATTAAATAAGATGTACCTCATATTTGCTCTGAGGAATGTGATCAAACTCAGCACTTTTTCTATTTATTTGCATATTTCTGAAGGAAATGTCTCCACATAATGGAGAAGGTGGGTGGAGATGTTTATGGCTCTTATCAACAGGGTTTAAATATATTGGTGCTGTATTTAGATTAAAGGCTGGCTGCCAAAGATAAAGTTCAATAAGTGAAATAAATTTTAGGGTGAACTGTGCTCCGTGACACCATTTAAAAGTTAAAATGTCTGCAGATATTACTTTTTTCTTCTTCCTCTCATCTCAACTTGGGCTCCATGTGTTGCTTGTCTGTGGAGAGCAAAAGGGTAAACGAGCTGAAAGCAAAAAGAAACACATTAAGATCATATCTGCACGTGTTTATTTATATATACACACAAATGCATTCGCTTGCACATGCACGTACTCATTCCAAACGTAAGAAAGTGAATTTCTGTGTTCCAGTTTATTAAAATATTTCAATTCAAGTTTGAGTATAAGTACTGTTTATCTCTTGGTCTCATTCAGTACCTGCAACCACAGTCATGGAGAAAAATGCAGACTTTTGCCAGATGACACCTTCATCTTCACTCTGCACAAGAAAGTAGGCCGCAGAAGAAAAAGCTGGATGCTTGTGGAGTGCTGTGCAAAAGCACATTAATGGAAAGTTAACTAAAAAAGGAAAAGTGTGGTAGGAAAAGGTCCGGAGGCAACCACCATCAAGCAATTCCTGAACCATCGAAAGTATATTACGTGGAATAAGTAGAAGAAGAACTGGACTGCATGTGTTAAACTCTAGAGAATGAGTGGAAACACAACAGAGCCATGATTTGGGGCACAATGTCACCTGCTGGTGTTGGTGGAGGGTGGCCCGCTATATCAAGTCCACACAGCAACCTACCAGGAGATTTTAGAGCACCTCATGCTTCCATCTGTTCACCAGCTTTATTCAGATGCTGATTTCTTTTTCCAGTGGCACCAAAACTGCTAACAAATGGTCATTTTAATGTGCTTGACCTGAACCCTACAGAGAGAAAGATGTTTCAGGACGAAGATGAGAACGTCTCAAAATCCAGACAAGACGAAGGACACCGTGGAATCACTAACAGCTTTTCGGAAGTTGATGTGTAAATCTGATTTTCATGAGCTACGCACCACAGTCAGTTAAATGAAAACCAAAGGGGCTTGAAATATTTCACTTTACATGTAATGAATATAGAATATATGAAAGTTTACCTTTTAGATTCAGAGGTGAACTTTCTCAGGGAAAAAAGCATTTGATATTCAAATTTCTTTTTTGAGATTCACTAGTATGCAGATGCACTTTCCAACATGTGCGCAGAATTCATGGTTTCATAATGAGGCACATAAAAGTGATCTATTTTAATTTAAAAGGAAACACTAACAGTAAAAGCGAAACTCTCTTCCTCTCAGTAAATGCACCCAGTGACGTGATCTGCTCATCCTGGACATTTTCTTGAAGATTTTTCTATTTATCTGTAGAAAAGGAGGAACATCTCTCACATTCGAGTCAGAAATTAATGGAAGCCTTTCAGCGCTCTCTCTTTTTAGCTTTCGTATCTCTCTTATTAGTCCTTTCAGCGTTGTTCGAGTCGTTGTGTGTTCGTCATACGCAGAACTCACTTCCACTCACCTGACATCTCCGGCTCATCTTACACATTCCGCTCAGTCCTCCTTTTTGTTCGATGCTAGCTCTCATCATCAGTATGTGTCACCTCGAGAACAATTGCCATCCTCTCATTTTTCACTGTCAGCCACCGTCTGTGTGCATCTATCACTGTCTGCGGTCCCTCGTCTGCCGCTGAATGCACGGCTCTCTCCTCCTTTTGGAGAATCAAAATCTGTGTTTGTACCGTTGTCAACTTTCAATCCTTTGTTCTCCGGCCGAGCAAAGAAAATTATTTCGCTTCCATTATTTCTGTTTTTATTCTTCTACACACACACACACACACACACACACACACACACACACACACACACACACATCATGCTGCTCCAAATATAAAGAGAATTTATTTTGCAAGTGTGCATGTGTGTGCATGGCATAACGTCAGAGAGGAGAGGCTGGAGCAGAGCTCTGTGGCTCTATCAGCACAGAGCAGACAGGTTTTTGTCAGCCTCGTGCTGAATAATGTCTAATAGGAATAACCTGGGGGGCACAAAGACAATGGGAGAAAAAGAAAAGGATAGAAAGGGATGGACAAAGGGAAAGAGAGATACAAAGAGAGGATAGTTTGGCCTCACAGTGAACCGGGATGGCATAATTGCATGGCTTAGTTTTTGGGGGTTTTTTTGGTTTTTACAAACGAGTGTTTATTATGCAATCTGAAAATGTAGTCCAAGATTACTGCCATTAAAAAGTAATCTGTTACACTGAAGTGTTACCTGCAGAGAGATGTAATGCGTTAAGAGTACTTCTGTACTTCTGCATTTAGCCTGCTGGTTATATATCCAGACACGCTGAGGGTTTTGACTTTAACTCGTTTCATACCAAGATTATATTAACAGTAACCCCTCCACCACATAACCATCAAAAAGCTTTGTACTTTTGCTCAGTGCCAGCTTTACTAATAGTTGGCTGCGTTGGTTTCAAATCGGTAGCCCTGTAATATTCTCCTGCCACAGACGGTATACAAGACAAGGAGGGCGTCTATTAAACTGAAGGGTCGTGGTTCAATGCCTGGCTGCTCCAGTCTGCATGCCAAAATATCATTGAGCAAGATACAGTACCCTGCGATGCTCCTAATCTGTTCATTGGTTAAATAGAAGACAAAGTGGAAGAGAATGGAAGGATGAAAGTTACCAAATTTGGTTGATTGTTAATTTATCAGCTAATACTATCCAGGTTGATTTTGTTCATCTGGACGTAGCGTTTTCAGAGGGAGAAACATTTCGTCACTCATCCTAGTGACTTCTTCAGTCTCAGCTGACTGCAGGTTTCCCCAACTTTATAAACGGTACATTTGCACAATGACTCAAACTAACACATTGAATGAATAATGGGCTGTGAGGTCAGTTCCTGGACACAGACGATCGCTGGTTTAAGGGCGGAGTCAAGGAGGCCGTTTATGTGAAATGGGAAAGACCGTCTCTGAGGAGGGGGCCTAAGGCTACATCTTTCACCATCTTACAATGCTGTGATTGCAGCCATTCCCCAACTCTGTGTGAATGGTACTCATGACCACTGATCATTGATCAGTGGTTGTTGGTCAAAGGTCATGACATTTTGTGTATTAATGATCAAGAAACTGAAACTGAAACCACCAGTTACTGGGGAAAAATGTCAATTCCAATGCATTTGGTGAGTGATTGTAGGAGGTTGCTGTTGCTAGGCGAAAGTGGGTGCAAAAAAAACCAAATGACACTGCACCAGAAACCTCCTCGTCATAGTTTTGGTCACTGGTGGAATGAAATTATCTCCGATAGTTTGCATGAACAAACACATTTGCATGGATAAACACTTACTTGTCTGCAAGCATTCAACAACTGATCGCTACATGGAAAGTCGCACCTGGTTAGTTAGTGTTCCCTGCAAACTGCAGCCGACCACTCAAATCTGCTAGTGACTAAAATAATCACAAAGGTTTTTGATGTAGCACCCTATTTTGGGACTGACAGCAACCTCCAGCAACCACTCACCAACCAGTCAGGGATTACGCAGTTTTCCTCCAGTGACTATGGCGTACCAGTGGGTCGCTGACCAGTTTCTTGTGCTGCAGGACTGGGGCGTAGGTGACCTGACTGATCCAGTTGTAGGGCTGGAGAAGGAAGCATAAAAATATTCCCTGTTCCTTTAGTTGCTCACAGTAAGGATTTCATTGTCTAAGAAAGTAACAGAGAATTACTCAAACTGCAAAGCTAACACATTACATTACGTGACACACCCGAAACTGATTTTAAACAATTTTCCGATGGCAAAGGTACGAAGAACAACAGTGATTTTAGGAAAATTAAGATTGGCTGGTAAACTCTGATACTGGCAGAATGAAAGATTTGACACCATGACTAATGATTTTCTGATTGCCTATGAGTGAGTAGTCCTGAAAGTGTTTCCTGTTAATTAATATTAAAAGTAGGACATTATATTAGTCATTATGATAGATGGCAGCATGTTCTTGTCGACTAAAGAAGTTTGTGACAGACGTTTTAGGCAGATACTCATTTTACATTTGCAGAAAAAGAAAGACTGAACATCCTCAAAATCCTGGAATCAGCGAGATCTTACTGGTCTTTATTCAGAGATAATCCGTGATAATCTATATGCTTAGTAACCATGAGAGTGTGCTGTGGCTCAGACTGAAATTCACCTTGCTAATTTCTCTCACTTCTCAGTCACAGTGAGATTTAGATCTGTCGTTAAATTTTAAATCCCTGAACAGCTACACTGCAAACATTTCAAACTGGTTCAGCTTATGAGTTCCACCAATATTAGCGTCACATTCATTATATTCTTTATCTGGGGAGAAACAACAATAAGATAGCTCTGTTTTTATATATGGGAAGTCTGCTGATATTAAGAGTAAAGTCAAGTTTCCGTTCATCACATTCATGGGACAGAAAAAAGTTAAAAGTTAAAGAAGTTTTTAAAATTGGTTAATTTGAAAGAGATTAATTTGATCCTGCACATGACAGTGATGGATCTGAATGACAAACTACACACACAAGATAGTGACATCCTAAAGCATAGCCCGATTTGTCTTATGTTTCACTTCAAATGGGACAATGTTTTACAAAATAAACATCATGGATGTACTAAATAAGATATAAAAAGTGTGTTTGAGACCATAAACTCAATAAAAATGTTACTGAGTGAGATATTAGTTTCATATATTATTTCCATATAATCTGACACCTTTTAAGAAGCACAGCATTCGCCCCTTCTGGCCATAAGATGCAGGCTTAAGGCACTTCCATATTTGCTTTACTTTACTGACTCATAGGATGTAACCAGATCTCTAGCTCTGCCTCCAAGTCTGAAGCCATGATTCTGAGCTGGAAAAAGGTGGAGTTCCAACTTCAAGTTGGGAACAAGTTGCTGCACCAAGAGTTTAAGTTTCAGTTTACTGGAGCGAGGTGGATTGTTGTACAGGTCTGTTATTGTGAAGAGAGCTGAACGTGAAAGCGAAGCTGTCGATTTATAGATCGATCTACGTGACTACCCTCACCTATAGACTCGAGCTCTGAGTAATAACTGAAGGGTGCCTGGACTCGCCCTCAGAGATGGGGTGAGGAGCTCAGTCATTCAGGAGGGATTCAGAGTAGAGCCACTACTCCTCCACGATGGGTGGATGGAGATCCTGTCACCTTGATCTGGGTCCCAACAAGGCGAGGCTACACTGGTGAGGCTCATTTGTGTACAAGGTGCCCCACTGCTGTGAAGAGACACTTTTTATCTCTAAAACAGGGCCGTAAACTCACAGCTTCTTTCTAAAGCAGATATGTGTTCAATGCAGTTTACAATATTTACTGTAAGAAAAGTACATTAAGAAACATTTTACTCTCATATATCTTAATTAAGGACTCCGTGGCACCTAAGTCTGCTGCTACACCTGGTACGAATCAAAGCTATATAATCAAAGATATCTTCCCAATTTGAGTTCAGTTGGATAAACAAGGTACATTTTTCTTATATATTTTCGTCTTCAATTCTGATTTGTACACGAATAGCTCATAGTACTACTACTACTACTGTGCAGCTGTGACCAATTCCAGTTCAATGAAGGATGAACAACAGGCTGTAAAAGAGAGTAGGTGTGTGAAAGTGACCTGTTACATCAGAGGATGGGCTGAGGGGGTGTTCGGAGGCAGAGAGCCTTTCGATTAGAGGCCAGCGTTCAACTCACACTTTGAAGAGAGCACCGGTGCTTTGCCCGCTGCAGCTCCCCAGTGGGATGGCTTCCTTCAGTATCCAAATGCTTCTCCCTCTCTCTGAACACAAAAGCACAAAGACAAACACATGCATGCTGGAGAAGGAAGCTGGAAAGAATGACTAAAATAGATGAGCAGTGTGAGGAAGGGAGAATAAAAGACAGAGGTGCTAATATTAAGAGACAAATTATGCTCAGTCGCTGTGAGGAAGCCATCCAAGATGTGTCATCGGACATGATTTTCATTTCAGCTTCAGCGTGCCTCAGCTCAGCTGTTCGGTTGATTTCACGCAGCTTTAAAGTCCTACTGTTGAAGCCATTGTCACAAATCTGAGTTTTCGCCATGTCCGCCTAAACTGCTCAGTGCTTACACAAGATTGGCCTTTTCTCTGCTTAGACAGCTGAGAAGAGATCAGCGCCGCAAAGGCTTGTAAGTCCGATTTGCTGTTCCGATGTGACAAAAACAAACAATCCAGCCAGCACATATACGTGCATTTGGCATGTGGCTCAGACCTCCAAGTGCACAGCCTCTTTCCTTAAAGAAAATCTCTCCCTGGAGATGAACATCGGTATTTAGTGGTCCATTTAATTGAGAGAGGTACTGAGTGACAGATGAAAAGGATGATGGGGATGCTGCTGCCATAGTACGGTAGGTTTTGTGGCTTTCCAGCACTGCGTAGATGCGCTCAATTTACAGAGCGGGCACAGCTGAAACACAGAGAGGAACGGCAAATGGATATTTAACGGCTGCTTTTCCAGATGCTTTTCTTTGTGGAGTGGGTTTTTTTTTTTTTCATCTGTGAGGATGTTAGCTTTCAGGGTTTCGAATCTCTGAAATGTCATCATGTAAAAACGCCACTTAAATTGCGCACTGCAAGTCTGATGAGTGATGTTAAATCTATGTTGTGCATGAAAGTTTGTGTGGAGAACAGAAGCCAGGTAATGTCAGCGTTAGACATTCGTGTGTGTGTGTGTGTGTGTGTGTGTGTGTGTGTGTGTGTGTGTGTGTGTGTGTGTGTGTGTGTGTGTGTGTGTGTGTGGAGGTCAAATAATGCCACCAATGAGTGTATTAATGTCCACCATGGGAAAGAGGATGAGGTGAAGTGAAAAGGCCGTCAGAGTGAAAAGGGCGACCGGCAGAACACAGCTGCAGCAGCATCCTCATGGTGTCTTACAGCAATAGGGCACAGAGAGCAGGACACACACACACACACACAAAGGGCGTTGCTTTAAGTTCCCAGCCAGCAGAGCAGCTCAGCAGGAAGACCAAGCATGATTTGGAAAGAGGCACTACATAATATAGCAGCCAATGTGCTGTTTCAGGAGGCAAATGAGTGCTGTGGTGTGTCAGTAATTGTGCTCCTCAAACCAGTGAGTCCGCCCCCACAAGCTCAGAGCGACTGAGCGCGGGGAGTGTGTTTCTCTTCTCCCATGTGAGCCCCTCGGCACTGCTCTGCTAATCCTCGCCTTGTAATATGTGCACATGTGAAGGTGTGGGTGTTCACACACATGTAGGGCTGGAGGGAGCTTTAAAGGAAAATATTATTTCATTATAACTCAGCTCTTATGTTTGTAGTTTAAAGAATTAGCTATTTATCTACATTTTTAAAAATCTAAAGCTATTGCTGAGCCCAAAGCCCGTTTCAGATGGACTCAACCACTTCAGCTTTGTCTTTTGTTCAGGGATTTTATAACAGGGATCCTATTATGTTCATTTCCAACCCCATATTTTCATTCTTGGACTTGAGTAGAGCAGCTTTGCATGAATAACAGTTAATAAATCATCCTTATTTATCTTTTACTTAGCCTCAATGCAGCCCATGAGCTCATCCTCTGTCTAATAAACATTTTTATCTCTGTTTAGTTTTCATTGGTTATGTTTTTGAAGTTTGGACTCTTGTTTAGTTCGTATCAATCAAGTATTGTCTGAAAGAGTGGCTCTGCCTTGTGGGGTACCTCAGGGATCTGTCTTTGATCCGATTCTCCTTTTTTTTGCTTTACATACTCCCTGTAGGCCAAATTATTAAACACTACAATAATATTTCTTATCATCGCTATGCTGATGAAATTCTGCTATTATGTTCTTTCAAAGCCTCTTAGTTATAAATTGTCTTCAATGTCTTCAAATTGCCTCCAAGAAAAAAAGGCAACTAAAGCAACTTCCTCCAGTTAAATACTGATAAAACAGAAACTTTTATTATTGTTTCCAACCATAAGATCTCAGATTCTTAGGCTCTTCTGTTCAATCAAGGCTCAGAAATTTGGGCATAATATTTGACAGTTCAATGTCACTTGAGCATCAACTGTTGTTGTTTTTATCATCGAAGAAACATTTCAGAGTACTGAGGTCAAAGGCTGAGCCTGAGATGATGCTTATTCATTGCTTACTGTTTGGATAATTGTAATTGTCTTTTTCACTTTGGGTCACCATCAGACCGTACACACCAAGATTTTTAACTGGCACCAACAGAAAATCACGTCATTCCAGTTTGGGCCCCTCTTCACTGATTTCCAGTCAATTTTAGGTTCAACTTTAGAGATTTAGCTTTAAATCCTCTCCCACTGTCTTTATGCTGCGCAGACTCCACTGACTCTTTTAAAAAGCAACTGAAGACTTCTTTAAACAGTCAATCTTTGAATGAATTTGTTGTTTTATGATTTAATGTTATTGTTTTACAATGTTCTTTCTGGTTTAATTGGGAAGCACTTTGTAGTTTTTATCTGTGAAAAGTGCTGTTTGTCAGCCAAACTCATCGATTCTTTATCTGTTCCACAGATAAAATTCAGCTGTTAGCCATATTTATAGATAACCATTTCAACTACAAACATCCCTTTTCTGTCATCTTTTGTTTATGTAATGTAATGGTGTCCGATTTTGATAAGGTTTTTGACTTTTATTTTGAAAGTACAATATTTTAAATATCCTCTCTCTGGTGTTTTCATCTTTTTAAGCAGGTTTGTCGAGTTGTTGTTGGGTTAGGACATCATTGTTGCACTGCAGTGCAGCGTGCAACAATTAAAATCTACACTATAGCTATTAGCAGTGGCTCATGGTCAAAGCAGCCATTCATTTTATGTGAATCCTTGAATCTCTCCCTCATCGTCTCCCACCATCTATGTTAATTGCACCTTCCTCCAGCTCTTCACCATGGCTACTGTGGAGCTATTTCTAGTTTCCCTTTCATTTTCTCTCTTAGTTTCTCAGCTTCACGTTATTGCTTTTGTTTGCTCCTTTTTATCAACAACTTCTTCACACTAATCTCTGCTCTCAAGGTGCACGAGTCCACAGGGCAAGTGGGTGAGGAGCAGGTTGCATTAAGAGCGACTGGGCAATCCGGTGTTAGTGTTGAAAATGAACGAATGGGCTGCTCTCTGTGCTTGTAGGGTCGTGCGCAGCTTACACCCTGTATAATTATTTCAACAAAGAAAAAATATACATGTATTATATATAGTCCTAAGAACTGAGGAAGAAAAAAACCTTCCCTTTTTGTGATTTCCTGTGTCTTTGGAGCTACCCAGACACATGAGATATCAATGAAAGGCCCAGGACAGCACTTAGTAGCTCGAATAACTCAAAAGATATAGAGGAGGCGTCAACTCACCAGGCAAATGCCCAGTATGTCAGATTACCAGTCAAGTCCTGACACCTAACACACTCAAAAAAATAAGTCATTGGATGAACTCAATTGGACTGATGGCAGGTTTTCCACGTAATACATCTATTTTGGTCCAACCTAATCTACATACATCATGACAATTCAATTAAATTGAGTCAGTAGAACACAATTTCGTAAATACTGCTAAAATGAAAAAAAGTACATTAATATGATGTGAAAGGTTTTGGTTGGTCCAACTCAATACAATGTCATTCACTTGAGCTAGATTTTCATTGCATTGAAATCATTATTTTGAGTTCAACTAAATCATAATTTTCATTACCAGAAAACTAATTTAATTATTAAAATAATGACAAAATGAATTTGTTTTTACAACTCAGGTTTATTCACTTGAATTAAAAGCAGAAACAGAATATTTTGTAAATAAACATACATGTCACATGGTCAAATCAACCTTAACAAAAATCAAAGTGCTCACAAAAAAGTGCTGACGTACATTTGTAATGAATGTCAAATCTGAATAGCACACACCTCTGTAATACTAGGCAATACTGAAAACAAACTGGAATCTGTAAAATCAGATTTCACTTCAGAATCATTGTATATATTTATATAGGCTACATTTCACTGTATGTTATACTTGTATAACTATGCATGTGACAAATAAAGAACCTTGAACCTTGAACAATACATAAATACACACACACATATATGTATATATATATATACATATATACATATACATATATACACATATATATACATATATACACATATATATACATACATATATATATATATACATATATATATATATATATATATATATATATATATACACACATACATATATATACACACATACATATATATGTATATATATATATATATATATATATATATATATATATATATATATATATATATATATATATATATATATATATATATACATACATACATACATACATATATATATATATATATATATATATATATATATATATATATATATATATATATATATATATATGTGTATATATATATATATATATGTATATATACACACAGTGGGGCAAAAAAGTATTTAGTCAGCCACCGATTGTGCAAGTTCCCCCACCTAAAATGATGACAGAGGTCAGTAATTTGCACCAGAGGTACACTTCAACTGTGAGAGACAGAATGTGAAAAAAAAAATCCATGAATCCACATGGTAGGATTTGTAAAGAATTTATTCGTAAATCAGGGTGGAAAATAAGTATTTGGTCAATAACAAAAATACAACTCAATACTTTGTAACATAACCTTTGTTGGCAATAACAGAGGTCAAACGTTTACTATAGGTCTTTACCAGGTTTGCACACACAGTAGCTGGTATTTTGGCCCATTCCTCCATGCAGATCTTCTCGAGAGCAGTGATGTTTTGGGGCTGTCGCCGAGCAACACGGACTTTCAACTCCCGCCACAGATTTTCTATGGGGTTGAGGTCTGGAGACTGGCTAGGCCACTCCAGGACTTTCAAATGCTTCTTACGGAGCCACTCCTTTGTTGCCCGGGCGGTGTGTTTTGGATCATTGTCATGTTGGAAGACCCAGCCTCGTTTCATCTTCAAAGTTCTCACTGATGGAAGGAGGTTTTGGCTCAAAATCTCACGATACATGGCCCCATTCATTCTGTCCTTAACACGGATCAGTCGTCCTGTCCCCTTGGCAGAAAAACAGCCCCATAGCATGATGTTTCCACCCCCATGCTTCACAGTAGGTATGGTGTTCTTGGGATGCAACTCAGTATTCTTCTTCCTCCAAACACGACGAGTTGAGTTTATACCAAAAAGTTCTACTTTGGTTTCATCTGACCACATGACATCCTCCCAATCCTCTGCTGTATCATCCATGTGCTCTCTGGCAAACTTCAGACGGGCCTGGACATGCACTGGCTTCAGCAGCGGAACACGTCTGGCACTGCGGGATTTGATTCCCTGCCGTTGTAGTGTGTTACTGATGGTGACCTTTGTTACTTTGGTCCCAGCTCTCTGCAGGTCATTCACCAGGTCCCCCCGTGTGGTTCTGGGATCTTTGCTCACCGTTCTCATGATCATTTTGACCCCACGGGATGAGATCTTGCGTGGAGCCCCAGATCGAGGGAGATTATCAGTGGTCTTGTATGTCTTCCATTTTCTGATGATTGCTCCCACAGTTGATTTTTTCACACCAAGCTGCTTGCCTATTGTAGATTCACTCTTCCCAGTCTGGTGCAGGTCTACAATACTTTTCCTGGTGTCCTTTGAAAGCTCTTTGGTCTTGGCCATGGCGGAGTTTGGAGTCTGACTGTTTGAGGCTGTGGACAGGTGTCTTTTATACAGATGATGAGTTCAAACAGGTGCCATTCATACAGGTAACGAGTGGGGGACAGAAAAGCTTCTTACAGAAGACGTTACAGGTCTGTGAGAGCCAGAGATTTTCCTTGTTTGAGGTGACCAAATACTTATTTTCCACCCTAATTTACGAATAAATTCTTTACAAATCCTACCATGTGAATTCATGGATTTTTTTTTCACATTCTGTCTCTCACAGTTGAAGTGTACCTCTGGTGCAAATTACTGACCTCTGTCATCATTTTAAGTGGGGGAACTTGCACAATCGGTGGCTGACTAAATACTTTTTTGCCCCACTGTATATATATATATATATATATATATATATATATACATATATATATACATATATATATATATATATATACACATATACACATTTTTCTGTTACCAACATTTTCTGTTACCAAGGGGGGAGGTATTTTAATAAAAAAAAATCTTTCAACTATACTTCTCCAAAACCAATTACATGTAAGCATTTACAAGCTTATAAGAACGGGAAGACCAACTTTAAAACACTGGAAGACACAAAACTTGTCAACATTTTTCTATTACCTTTGCAAATCCCAAAAGCAATCAAAAAGAAAATGGTGGTTACAACCATGAAACTTTTTCTGAGCTAAATCCCCAGTCCTTTCATCCATCTATAGTAGTACAGATTAAAGGTCACATCACTCACAACAGAACAGCAGACAAAAATAGACAACTTCCATTTGGCCAAAAAAAAGAAAGAAAAAAAGGTCACAGTTTGAACAAAAGATATAAAAAGGCCAAAATCAACTTTTGTGCTGGGTCTTGTTTGCCTAAGCAAACATCTTCATTTTCATTTGCTGCATCTTTGTACTGAGCCTTTGTCCATCCAGATTCATCAAAATCTTCTGACAGAACTCAAACGTGTACTTGTGGTCATTTGGATAGCTCAGATCAAGTGCATAAATCAGTCCAAAGAGGACGATGAATGCCATGATGACACTACCGAGGTTGTTCATAACTGTAGTACCTTCAGTGACAACTCCAACATCCTCTGGCTCCTGAATCCCTTCTCTTCTGATGGTGTAAATACCCATGACAGTTGCTGCAGTGGACCTCAACCGTTCATCCTCAGTGGAGGAGGTCTGAAAAACAGGTTGTTTCAGGTTTAAGGGCTCTGTCACTTGGAAGGGGACATATTATGCAAAACTCAGCTTTTGTATCATTTTGTGCTGAAACATAGGTCTCTACCGCCTCTATAAACACTCCAAACATAAATAAAACCCGTCAATCTGTTTCCTATCAATAGTTTGGGTTCAGGTATTATGTACCTCCCTTTGGGAGGGGCTTGATATAGAGCAGCAGCTCCTCCAGTGTCTATCAGTGTGTGTGTGTGTGTGTGTGTGTGTGTGTGTGTGGGCTGGGTCAATTTCCCTTATTCCATCACAATTGGGAACCTTTTGAAACAGCTTGTTTTAGGCACATTATTCCGGAAACCAGGAGATTGCTGTAATGGCAGTGACACTAGTTAGTGTCTTGATGCAATCTGCTGTGTTCCTTATAATGAAGACTTTTTACTAATTGGCATAATAAACTGAACTCCATTGGAGTGTTTACTTTCTGAAGTGCCTTGAGATGACTGTTGTTGTGATATACCGCTATATAAATAAACTGAATTGAAACACTGACAGAAAATGGATGAATGTTTTGTCCACATTTACTGTGTTTATAGAGGCAGTAGATACCTACATGGCAGCACCAAAAGAATGAACAATTGAATTTTTGCTGAAACCGTCCCCTTAAAAAGTGCTCTCCAGTGCAAGTTTCAACAATGACTATTAAGAATAATACATATTTCACAATTATATTGTCTCTTTTGAATATATGAGGATTTTGTGTGCGATGAACCTAACTCAAATTGAATCTAGAAAAGAAAGTGTGATAAGCGTACCAGATACTCCTTGAACAGTAGGTCTGGATCTTCATTAAAGTAGATCACCAGGCTTTTAAGAGTATGCTCCCTCTTTATGTCGATGTCATCATACTAATGCAAGGGTGGAAAAAAAAGGGTGAAAAAAATGTAATTGATTGATTGCATTTAATTGATGGGTTTATCATTAGTACCGACCAAACTACTGATCGCCATGATATCCTTGATCTTTTGGCCCTTTGCTCCTTTGCTCCCCTGAAAAATTTGCATCAGCTTGTCTGTTAAATTGTCCAGCTGAGCCAAGAACTTCGCCTGCAGGGGTTTTGTAGTGATCTGCAGGAACTCTGCATTCACCTGGAAATAAAACATACATAAATATAGTAAACTAGAAGTTTAAATACAGACTGCTGAATCAACACACTGAAAGTTGCTAAACATTTGAACCATCAGTGAAGTTTGTCAAGACCTAAACTGTTTTTAGCTGAGTTTAGGAATATATCGCCACCTGTTGCTTTGGCATGTTCCTAGCAGCGTTTTCCTTCATTTTTGCGTTTACCTGTGGACGGGATTATTTTTTAAAACGAAAACGGAAAATCTCCGTTTTCAAAAATACCTGTGTAAGTGTGGACGTAGCCGAAATCTTTTATAATAATAAATAGGTTTGAACGTCATGGGAGTGCGCATTGTGCTGCCTGCAGTTACTCTTCCGGCCACATGGTTCGCTTTTGGTAGCACCCTCAGTAAACTATGTAGTGCTTTTAAAGACATCTCAAAACGATACTTTCTACTAGAAAATGGCATATAATAATAAACACAGAATACCATATTTTTAGATTATAAAAAGAAAACAGTAAGAAAGAAGTTAGCTATAGGACATCATCTTTCATTGAGCACAATGGCTAGCTGCTAATAAGCTAGCACACGCTCCGACTTAAAAGTTGGCAGCTACACAATTTCTCCTCTAAAACAAGGCACTTTTGAAAAGACCTGGCTATATTGTCAAAAAAAAATAGTATTCAAGCAGAGAAGAGAATGGTAGCACCACCAAAAGTTCAAAAAACAACTGTTACAAGCTTCTATGATAAATAGCATTGCCATAGATTTAGCTGATAAAGAAATACACAATTGGATATATGAAAAAATAATATGTTACCTTACCTGAAGGTGTAGTTTTATCCAAAAAGTACAGAGAGGCGAAGAGCAGCTGCATTCATTTAGGTGATCCTGAAAGAGCGCAAAATTTTCAAAGAAGGCGGACCGTTGTGTAACTCAATAACTTTGTGTTCTTGTGACAAAGACTGCTTTGAGAGAAAATAATTTAGGTTCACCACACGAATAATAATTGCAGTAACGCTGGAGTGCTACATTTGCGTTGAATGAGATTAAAAATAATGTTTAAGCTTAAAGAGGGGCTTGAATTTATTTCTTTGACTTTACAAATACTTAAGTGCAAAAATGTACTCCTCCTACCCCCAGTGCCCCAACAAACTCATTCATTTTGTGTTCAGAATCAGCCTCTGCTGGTTTTGAATAATTTTAGGTTTACACAAAGAAAATCAAATTAATTTGGTATTTTTTAATTGCATTTGTGAACAACTAACATAATTTGCATGTGTTCTTTGAAAGGAGGACCTGAATCTGTTTTTTGAGTGCATGTGTTGTCCCTTTTCTAATACTTATCCAGTGGCTTTAGTCAGCTGCTAACTACTCTAATGTGTTCTCCACACAGTTGTGAAATTTATTTTCTTTCTTTGAGTTTTTTTGTTTGTTTGTTTGTTTGTTTGTTTGTTTTTTAAATTAGTTGAGCTAATCTTTCCATGTATCCCCTGTCTGTTCCAAAGGTACCGCCTGAGGTGCCTTTACCCCTTGTTGGGAATCGCTGATGAGTACTGCAACATTGCACTGGTAAACTCTGTGCAACCCCAACAGGCCTGGCTGCAGCAAATCAAGTCAAACAAAGCAGAACTAATGTTACTGGTCCCAGAGTTGGAGTCACAGCAATGAAACAAGTAAATAAACTGACAACATCAGTGAAGACACAAAGCAACCCCACCACACATTTTTTTCATTATTCATGAGCTGTAAAAGAATAATAATAACAATAATTCTGTTTTAATTTCAGTTTCTTCTACAAAAAGCAGTCATCCAGTCTGCTTCATTTCATATTTTCCCTCCACACCCAACCTGCTGTGACTCTTTATCCCACAGTTTTAGTACTAGTGTAGGAGCAACTACGACTGTGCTGCTTGCTAATTTGTCCTCATAATTAATTTTTTTTAAAAACCACCATTACCATCATCTATTTAAGGAGGATAGCACTGATTTTAACTTTTCTATGTGTTTGGCCGAATTTAATTCAATTAACACACAATTTAAGCTTCTACCACACTAACATAATTTGAACGCACACCACATGGTTTCCTATCTTAGCATAGACTGCACTGATAAATTGCTCTTTTAATTAATTGTTTCTGTGTATGAAGTGCTTACAAGCTTCAACAGTTTCCTTTTAGAGCTGTTGGTTTATCTGTGCGCCAGTTTAGCCTGCTGATTTTATCTCATTTAGAATTCCAGTTAAGCTAACAAACATGTCTTTGGACTCTGGGAGGAAGACTTGAAGAGAACCCTCACAAGTACAAGGCTGCACATGCAGACACACAGAAAGGCCACAGCCAGACAGCAGATGTAAAGCCAGTACCTTCACATCTCCCTACTTGTGCACAATCTTTTCTTTTTCTCAGAAAGAAGGAGTAAATTAAAGATTTTTAATAAAATACAGTAAAACGACTTTCTTTGTGTCTTCGTGCTGGTGGGTGTGCGTGAGCATGTCAGGCGAGAGTCTGTGACGTCAGGAGATGTGACAGCATCAGTGCCGTGGAGGACGCGGTGACCTCCCTCCTGTCACAAACCACCGAGACACTTTCATCACGTCTTCCTCTTTTTTGTATACACTCACAGTCTCGCTCACACACGCACACATCTTTTGATAAAAGACAGCCATGTCCGCCCAATTCTTCGTGACATGTCTGCACTGTCTAACAACCACTACCTTCATCACTCCTCCTGCTTTATTAATATTCATTAAACGGAGGAAGATGATGTCAGCCTTTTCCCCCCCCCTGTTATTCTGCAGCCACAGTCGTTTTCCTGAGTGCTTTCTTGGAGCGGTGGAACTTCAATGACATTGCACATCAAGAGTCAGAGTGGCACAAACCAGATGCAGAAGCAGCTTAGTGGATTTCTCTCAATCAATCTCGCCCGTTTCATCTCAGATGATCTGCTCTCTCTCTCTGAGCTTTTAGAAGTGGTGGATTTTGATGCAGCTTTGATGAAGACTTTTGGGGTGATTGAATTTGCAAATGCCAATTTGTGTTTGAATGTTGGACCACAAGCAGGAGTGCTGGGTGTAAGCAGAACATGGTCTGGCTGACCAAGAAGCCCAGAAAATTAAAGGTTTTGTTCACTGAGGTAGGAACCAGCTTCCCACAGAGAATTATCTAAGCTGCCCTAATTTTCTCTGCTCAACTGATCATTAAGGCCAGCATCTATAACTTTAATTTGTGTACACGACAAAGTTTTACTTCTAAGAGTTATAAAAATCAAAATGTGCATTAAAAAAGGGGGACTCAAGCCACCTGACTGTGTTAAAGACAGTACTTTAACTCATCTGGACTTATGGTGCAGTTAAAATCAATACAAAGTTGAGCACACACCACCGCACAAAGAGAAATGGCTTACTATTCTTGTTTTTCATTCTAATGCACAACAGGCAAGTCATTTCCTTGACTTCACAAAGTAAACATTAACTCGTCCTCATTAAAGATTGCAGTCTTGATGAATAGGTACAGCACTGGAGTCGGAAAGCTTTATTCCAATGAGGCCTGTAACAGCTTCTCATAAAAAATAAAAAATAAAAAATAACAGCTCGGCAGTTGTGCTCCGTGATGCAAAACGTGGCCAATTAAATTGACTTTTCCACCAAGGAAAGAAATGCTCTCTCTGCACTGTAACTATCCCACCAAATCAAATCACTCAGCCCGGGCTAAACTAAGAGCAGGCATCTGTGACACTCATTTCAACACAAACAGCTTCCACTACACTTTTAACGTCCACTCACAGGGTTAGTTAAAGGCAGAAGTGCTGACCGCAGTGCTGAATGCAATGGCTCCCTCGTTCGCCGGTTGATTCATTGCAGTCGTTATTTGAGGGGAGCACATGATCGCCACCATGAACATCCCTGACCCACAGACCTGCTCTAAATCTCACTGTCTCGTATAGGCAAACGCTTAAAGGCCGGGAGATGGTATCAGACAGCCGTTTAAAAAAGATTACAAAACAAAAAATGTAGATTGACTGGAGGGGAAAAGCAGAAGCAGTGCAGAAAACCATTAAACATGACGAAAGGGAATAAAGGAGAGAGCTGAGCTGCAGCAAAAGCCAGGGAGATAAGACATCGTTGTGGTCATGTGGAGAGACTGAATGTCTTTAACGAGCCTGTAATTCCTCAGTCAAACACACAGAAAGTAGAGGTAGAGACAGGAAGGAGACAGACAGGAAGGGAGGTTGTAATTGGATCCCTTACTCGACTTCTTTTATCAGCTCCACAGAGAGCTGGATATGCTCTCTGCTCTCCTTAAGAGATGACTGAGGTCTGCCTCCTATCAGTCATTTTCAGGCTTTCACCTTGTTCAGCCGGCATCTCCCAGAGGAGCGAATCACACAGCAAGTGCATTTACACTTTCTGTATGAAATCTATGCGATAGGGAGTCTTCTTTCAACTATAGAATATTGCAAAAAAAAAGGTGATGCATGAGCCAATGCTTTTCTTTGATTTGGTATTTTCACTGTCAGCCTCGCAGAAAGCATCTTCTGGTTTCAGACCTGCTGCTCAGCTGGGGCTTTTCTCTGTGCACTTTGCATTTCCTCCCTGTACCAGTTTGGGTTTCTATTCCCCAGTTCGTTAACCCACCGAGGGGTAGTCAGTAGTCAGTAGTCTTAATTCAAATGTAAAAGACCTCAAATGCCCAAATTTGACATCTAAAAGATCTAAAGACAGTTCAGTCTGTAAAACACCTTTACACACACTTCTGAATGCATCGGCACATGGTTGTTGTTGTTTTTTCTATCATCTTTAGTATGATGTTCTCCCCTCTCATGACTACCCAGCACTGAGTGACTAAACAGACTCAACTGTACCCTGTCCTCTGGTATCGCTCCTCTGATACTTTTTTCCAATTTATTAATAATTAGTTGAGTTTGAAGCTACTCCCAGTCATTTCTGCACGACTGCATGCTGCTTTGCAACCCATTTCCCCTTTGAGCTCTGGGGGCCTTGTCTGCTAAACACAGTCATTTGTACTACAATCTTCTTTTGACTCTGTGGTCCTCACTGAACCATCTGTAAAACTGATTAACACTGTGGTTCCTAAAGCAGTGATTACCAATTATAACAGCAGTTTAAAAATCAGATGAAGGGGTGCTGGGGCTCATCTCAATGTGTTAAAGGATAAATACGGTTTGTTTGAATTTTCCATTCTTGGAATTATCCTTTATTATAGCCTCATGCACACATGTGGCACAAACCACAGCTGGACAGACCTGTTTCACTAGAATATGCTATGATGAGCTACACAATTGCAGATCAGTTAAAACAGATGCTAAAATGAATAGCGTGCACACAGTGGGAATGCCACAGGTCATTATACGCGCATATAATAAATTCAGCCACAGGACTTAATGACACAACCGGAAACAGAAGACAGACTGCACTGCTTCTACTTTTCTGTAAATCCGAAGCCAACGTGCATTCCCACAGCTCAACAAAGCATGTTGACTGATAAATTGGCTTTCAGTTAATAGACTCACTAAGCCAACAAACAAGTAATTTGCTTCAGGAGACACTTTATTTCTTTGCCCGTCAGATGTGGCTTTTCTTTCCTCGACCGTTGAAATTAATTTAGTTAAATTTTCGGTCACTTTAAAAGCTTCATCGGCTGCGTTCTACCATAAGAAGCTTTGAGTTGACAGTCAGCCGCTGTCAGTTCAGATTTACCTCGTTTTCAGACGGGAGCATGTCTTCACACAAAGCTACTGATGAACTGTGAATCTACAGCAGCGTAATGGGATTATGAGCAGGAAGTCAATCAGCTACAGCTGCAGCCGCTCCACGTGGCAGCAGAACCGATGCATTCGTCTCCCCAGACAGCGCGTGCCAATCACCACTTTTCAAACTAAGACAAAAGAGGGGTCAGGAAAGGTAGAAGCTTTTTTTTAAGCCTATTCCATGTTGGAATTATTTCCCTCTTGGAGTTAAATCGTACCTTCCCCTGCTGTCACAGCTCAGTGTTTGTATCTCCTCTCCTTGGGCTAAAGTCCCAATCCTATCAGGCTGAAACAGGAACAAAGACTGCAGTCCCTCACTTCCTGCCCCCTCTTTCCCTGCTCCCACCCCACACCAATCTCTAAAAAATCCCCTCCTGGTCCTGGTCTGCACCTCTGAGCGACCTGCCAGAGCTCATAATCCAAAATCATATTGAAAGACAGGAAAGTCACGGTAAGCTCCAGTGTCGTGTCAGAAAATATTGGTGCGTGTAAAATATTCATGGCGCGGTGTCCTGCAGTTGCTGTTTTATTCTGTGTTTAAGAAAAGAAATGCTAAATCAGGGTGTGGATTTTAGCAACTGTTTTGCCTTTTTTTAATAATCCTCCACGGCCGTAATGCCGGGTCAGATGGAGTTCTTACTTCATGACTTCCAGTGATAATCACTGAGTTTCATGCCTCAGCAATTTCAAATGTATGAATTGTCTCAAACATCCGTTGACTAATGCTCCTGGTGTGCAGAATACTCAGGATTGCACATTTAATATTAACTCAAAACTTAATGAATGGACAATTATAGAAGTAATGGATTAAAATAACTTGCTGACACCAAGATAAACAACGTCTCCCTCCACTGGGCTGAAGCTCACGGTAGCAAAGATGAACTACAATGTCCATAAAGACGTCAGATTTATTGCTGATTTTCTGCTTGATCTGCGTTTAATGTCGAAGACTGTAAGGTATCAGCGAGGCCAATTTCCAGGAGCAAATTACCCGCCTGGGCTGAGTCCTTTGTGTGTTTGCTGAGTGCTGAATATAAAGACTATTAATGGTTTGTTGGGCCAAGACTTTCAGAGATCCCTGGGAGTTCCCGGGGTTGTGGAAACTGTTGACAGTACAGTCAACGTGCTGCCTGGCCTTCAGATTCATTAAGTCAGTTTGCCTTAGCTGTGTGTGCGTTATGTGTGCTCCATTAAGCAGCACATTTTCTGTCATCAGCCAGAAAGTCATGTTTGTGTGCATTTCACATGCTTGCAGGCTTATATAACCATCCAGTATTATTACACAACGAAGTGCATCAAAGACATGACTCTGGACACCTGAGGCCTGGGGCCCGTTCTTCGTACCTCGCTAAGTAGGTTAGCTGGATTTGATTGTTGACGATTTCGCGTGATCTTGGATCGTTCGGTTCCCCGAAGCTCATCCGGGACTTGCTGTCATAGCAACAGGTTTACTTTATGTAAACAGGATTAGATCGCGGCCACGCAGGTATGTCCGCTTCATTTATACGAAAGCAACAGCGATATTCCACCACTGTTTCACCATAAATAAATAACATCAATGTAACTAAAGACAATGCAGCACCTGATCCATTTATTGATTTCACACAGATACATACAGGTCATTTCCTAAAAAAGGGAAATGTACTATTAACATTCTATCACATGTATGTGATTATTACAGATGTAATTCATATTTCAGAGTAGCAATTGTAAATTACTTCGTGTAATCAAGATGAGAGACCACGGCTATAAAAGCGAAGGTGGATTTGGGAAGCCTGTCGCAGCCATGTCCTGTCCGTATACGCGAGCCACCCATTGCGGAAGGTGCAAGATTGATAAGGAGAGTCCTCAGAACTCAGCGTATATTGCGGGACAGACAGGATCCTTTAGCTCAGCGCGACAGTGTGCTCATTGAGAGATATCGATTTTCCCGTGAGGGTATTATTCACTTAACCAACTTGTTGACGAGGGGGTGCAGGACCACCATCTGTCTTTTTTTGCTCTGCCCTTTTCTTGGTTGCTGTTATAAACAAACAGATTATTCCAGGGTCTCTTTCCAAGAGACTAAAAGCAATATAAGTGATAAATATTACCATTGTGTAGAATATTCTTATATTTCACTTTTACCTGTTCCCATGTTCTAGTGGGTCCTGTTGTGGCTCTAATGTGAAAGGGGATATAATATAACATATTATAATATAATGTAATATAATATTGGATAATATAGTGTAATATAATAAATCTACCCTACCGCCTACTGGTGTTGGCCAGAGGGGCCGATGGCGCGATATGGCAGCCTGGCTTCTGTCAGTCTGCCCCAGGGCAGCTGTGGCTACAACCGTAGCTGCCTCCACCAGTGTGTGAATGTGAGAGTGACTGAATAGTGGCATTGTAAAGCGCTTTGGGTGCCTTGAAAAGCGCTATATAAATCCACTCCATTATTATTGTTATTATTAAATTACTTACTAGTTTAATTTGTCAACAACTTCCTGCCAGCCCTCGCTCCTTGCTTTTGCAGCCTTTGCAGTGTTCCCTTGCGTTCTGATTAAACTCTGAAACTCCTGAAATCCCTCACTCAAGAGTTCTTGCTCTGCTGCCGAAAAATACCGAGCCGAGCGCGCTCCGTCGACATTTTCGCCGACCAATCAAAGGGTTGCCGATCAATGTTTCTACTATCGATGCGTAGCCCCTTTTAGGACACCCAGTGATGTCACATTACTGCGTCCAGCTGTACTAATCGTCAACAGCAGGTGTGTTCGGAGAACCGGATTAGCGAGCTCACGGTTAGCGCGATGGTTTGATCTTGGATGTAGTGAGCGACGTACAAAGAACGGGCCCCTGTGCTACTACTGAGGTGTCCTATCATTATGGTATAAACAGGTGACCTGTTTTACAGTCTTAACCCTTAAAGTCTGAACCACCAAATAATTAGCAGAAAATTTACATTATTTGAAAATTTAGTTCTTATTGAACCTTCTGACGCCTTCTGGATCATTTTTGCTACAGTTGACTTTTTTTTCATTTTATTGTATTTATTTTGCAATTTATTGCTTTAAATTATATTGTGCAATTAATTGGGGTTTTCAGGGAGAAAAAGCAACAGTGATCATGTAGAAAAACATGCATCAAAGATGATGTTAAGGGATATATTAATGCTTACTGAACAATAAAACTGTTTTGGAAAAAAAAAAGGTTTGCAGCCAATGTGAGGGGGAAAACTCAGGGAATAGAGTTGTGGCTCATTTGGGAAAAAAACAAAGACTTCACATGCTTCCAACAATGACTGGCTGATCCATCAACAGGTGGTGGTTTTAAACCTGTTGACCTCCAACCTGGGCCCTGTTTCAGGAAGCCGGTTTGGAAAACTCAGAGTGAAAAACGACACTCACGGTTGAGTAACCCCGAACTGTCCAACTCGGAATATTCCGTTTCAGAAAGGCTGATAACAATTAGTTCAGTCAACGCGGAGTTGCTTTAACCCCAAGTGAAGCGCGCGGACGAGGATACATAAAGCCCTGATAAGCGGAGCACAGATTAAGCGAGTCACCATGGAGACGGAGGGAAAGAAGGCGCGGTCAATGTATTTCACAGCGCTTGAGGCCGAAATTCTGATGGCAGCATATGCCGATAACATGCAAATTCCGCGGAAAAAAGTAACACAGCCACAGCTGCAAAAGAAAGGGAGCATGCATGGCAAAACATAGCCGACAGAGTCAATGCGTGAGTGTTAATATAAACATTGATCTAGGGATTTCCACCCATTTAACACGTTATTTTATCATATGTTATTTTATTTGTTATTTTATACATTTTATTTTGTGATGTGATGTGAGCGCAGGTGCAACCCAACAGGCCCCAAACGTGCCTGGCAGCAAGTAAAAATGAAATATAAAAATATAGTCCAAACAGGTAAGGTGTAATTGTATTATGAGCCATAGTGCTTGGTCTGTTTGTCCCATGTAAATCAATTGCAGTTAGAGGCTACATTAATTTTCTTTCTGTAAGCACTTATTGAAATTATCTGAGCACATTACAAGTACATATTTGCTTACTCTGTATGCTCAAATGTGGCCCGTTATAGCCAACAGAAAAAAAGCGGAGGCCCGAAAAACAGGTGGGGGTCCTCCACCACCACCACTCACAGAGGCTGAGCAGTTGGCCCTCAGCCAAAACAGTGGGCGCCCTGTGGCTGAAGGCATCTCTGCGGGGACATCCTCTGAGTCAATAACCCCGCAAGACACAAGTGCCTACATAAGAGGTAAATTCAAAATAATACATGATGTGCATACATCCTTTCTTCACAGTCACCTTTGCAGTGCTACTCATTCATTTGATAAACTCTTTACCATAATGAATTATTTTGTAGTGAAGTTATTTTCCTACTGATTTTGCCTTCCCTCAGTCTTGGTTGTCTTTGAGAGCATAATGACAATGAAGTGTAAGGTGATTGGTATGTTTGTTAATTGCCATTTGGTCCCTTGTAAGTTATAAGTGACCTGTATAAACCTCATATTCTATCAGTTGATGGTGGTGGTGTACTGCATCTGGTGCAGCCTCCTGTTGAGCCAGACCAACATGCAGTTGTGAGTAATACTCCACAGATTATATGAGTTTACAGTAGAACAGCAATGTTGTCTATTTCTTTACTACAGGAAAATAATGAAGAAACATTGACAGCTGTTACAGAGGAGGAAGCAACAGAGACACTTTATGAGGTTTACATCTTTTAATACTTTGTGTACAGGAAATACAGGCGACCAATAAAGCCAGTTGAACAAAAAATCTGTTTATTCTTCTTTCAACATGTTGAGGTGATGGGTCAAAGGAAATGATTGTGACATATGGTGTCTCTGACTGCGCTTCCATCTTGTATGTCCGTGGGAGGGCCAGGATGTTCATGGTTTGGATCACTGCTGATGTTTGGTTCAGAAGGACAGTGTTCTCCTCTAATTGTGGCAATGTTGTGAAGAATCACACATGCCACAATAATGTCACATGCCCTTTCTGGGGTGACCCTGAGTCTTTGCAGGCACTGGAACCGGGCCTTAAGCATTCCGATAGTCATTTCAATTCTGGCTCTTGTCCTGCAATTAGCCAGATTATATAGCTGCTGTGGGCCCGGTTCAGGGTCAGGGTAAGGGGTAAGCAAATAGGGTAAACATGGATACCCCCTATCACCAAGCAAGTAGCCAGTGAACTCTCCTAAGACAGAAGGATACACTTCAGTTCAAATGTCCCTGAAGCAATTGGTCTTTATATATTTTAAAGTATTTTCAACTCACCATGTCCAAATTTTGTGCTCAGTGTACATTCACGGAATATTTGTGAGTCATGGACAGAGCCTGGCCACTTGGCTTCCACATTTGTGATAATGTTGGCAGCATCACATATGATCTTCACAGTGCAGAGAACACAAATTAGCATCCATTACTATAATGAAATAATTTGTTAGTTTGACATGCTACAGGGAACTATGTACCTGTACATTAATGCTGTGGAAAGACTTCCTGTTCACATAGTCTCCTTCATTTACTGAAGGAGCAATGATTGGAATGTGAGTGCCATCTGTACAGCCAATCACGCCTGGGAACCCTGAAAATAAATGTGCAATTTAAGTAGTAGTCCAAGTATCACCACATCATACATTAAGTTTTGGTCATCCTGATACCTGCAATTTTGTGGAATCCCTCTTTGATGAATCTTGTGGGTCTGTGACCGGGGAACACCACAGACGAGTACAGGAGACGTTTCAGTGCAACTGTAACATTCCTGACTGCCCGACAGACGGTAGCCTTGGAAACGTGCTCAGCGTCACCAATATTATACAGAAAGCTCCCGTTTGCAAGAAACCGAAGTGCAATACAAATAATATGCAATGAACTGAGAGGATGTCCGCGATGTGTCACATGCGTAATATATGGCCTGAGGATGTTATCCAAATAAATTATAGATTGTGCTGAGAAACGGTAACGTTCGCACAGAAAATCATCAGGAAATGATAAAATGTCCAAACGCGCTCTAATCACTCTCTCCCGGCGGAGAGCTCTGCGGAGAATTTGGGCTTCACGATCTACTGGCTCTTCAAGGAAGTGGCACGCCATGTCCGACACTTCCTACTGTCAGGTTTCCGACAAAGGGGCGGAGACAGTCAGGGTTAGTTGTAGTAAACCTGCTAGGGGGCAGGTTAGCTTCACGGAGTGTGTCGTCATAGTGACTCACTCAGGCTGCAGCTGAACTCGCTTTGTGAAACCGAAAACCCAGAGTTTTCGTTAACTCAGGGTATACTTACTCAGTTTTTCCACTAAACCGGCTTCCTGAAACAGGGCCCTGGAACATTTGCGGTCATCTACCCCAGCAAGAAGTGATCCACCTCTGTAGTACTGAAAACCCGGGATTAAACCTGGAGTTACCTGGATAAGATAAAATCCTGTTTCACAGGACAGGCCTCAAGTGAAAGCCGGCAAACTTTACTCAAACTTCAGGTAAAGCAGAGTTCAGGCCAATTTTGCAAGTAGTGGCAAAAACCAAGATTCTCAACAGAGAGAGGCTCCACCCAGCAATTGGACACAGGTGGAGCAGATTAGGACAGAGCAGGTAATCAGACGGTGGGCTGGACCTGAAAAAGGACATGGGGTGAGTAAACACAAAGAACAAACAACTACACGCAAAAAAACAACTTAAATTGGGTTAGAAATCACTTTAACACAGAAACATCCCAGAAAACATTTCAGCACCAAGTAGCAGTCAGCTGAACCTTTGTTTGTTTGAAAAATTGTTTCAAAATAAAAGTCTGTCTTTGGCATCACCTGGATGACCTTGTTAGACTTGATGGACATGTACATCCATCCATAAGTGGTTCAGTTTTTGCCTTCGTAAAGCAGGAGGTAACGTTGTTGCTTTAGCTATGTTTGCTGGGCTATAATACTTTATAAATAGTACTGTGTCCAGGTGGAAAAATTCACCTGTCATCCAATTTGTGCTTCTGGGTCATAGTGTGTCTTCCTTTCTCCGAGTCCTCTTTCAGTCAGGACATGTCTGTGCCCTGAGGGATCCTTTCACGCTTCAGTTTGACCCCAATTCAGTGGCCTGAGCATGTCTCTGTAAACCCCAAACTTACAGCCAGTGGCCTTTTTGAATCTTACCAACTTTTTCACAATTAAAACAACTGAACACATGTAACTTTGGTGATATTTTATCTTCTAGAAATGAGAAGAACAAGCACAAAACCACCTGACCTGCTTTGTTTCCCCTCTGCTGCTGCTTGCCAAATAAACCATTTCAGGTCATGTGACATATTTGCCACAACAGTGTCTTAATCTGAGTGAGTCTGATGAAAAACTGTTAGAGCAAAATGTTGCTCTGTTAATTTTGATCGATCAGAAGCTGTCAGTGCAGAGTGGTTAATTTTCTGACCTCCAAATGGGAGGACTGGAGCATGTCCAAAACTGGTTCCGGAGGTTGTGAAAAGCTGAAGCCCATTTCTGTTTGCTGCCACCTTATATCTCTGCATTAGAGGAGAAATGACAGCTTTCATTACTGCTTACTTTAGCAGAATGATTGGTATGGGAGCATCCAGATATTGATGGCAACCATAATATATGAAAAAATAAAGTGTAATTAATTCGCAAGCAAAGAGAAAAAGTTCAAGATTATTTTTCTATGCATGCATAATGGGTAGGTTACTATTTTTAGCCCTGATAATAAATGGAAATGTGATATTGTGAGAGCCATGAAACAATTAGTTCCCAGTGATGTACCTTTGCCAGAAGATGGGAACATTCATTATGACCCACAGAAGTGCTTCAGGCTCATCCAGTTGGAGGAGGTCCCAGGTCAGACGCGGTTTAGGGATGTCACAGTGTCTCCCCAGAAGAGCTGAAGGAGGTGCTGAGGAGGAGGTGGTCAGAAATAAGTGACTAAGACCATAAACTCATTAGGAAAGTGTTTACAGAGGTCAGGGCTGAGGGTCATTTTCACTAAGATTTTTAGAGGACCAGAAGTCTTTTTGCTGTCACAGGTGTCCTTTAAAAAGAATGCGGCTTTAAAACGCCGGCTTCACTTTTAGGCCCAGAAGCTACATCGGTCTTTTACACCATCTATAGTTCTGCATAATTAATATTTTTACTCTGAATATTGTCACCAGCAACAATACTGAGGGAAAGTCTCCACCAGCTTCTGAGGGGAAAAAAATCTGACTTCTAAACCGCTAAATGAGAACATGCTGTGTTCACAAGCTGTTAGCTGCATCTGTCTGCAGTTAAAGTAGATTTATACCTTTTTTTTTTCCTTAAAACGCCACTTTTGCATGAAAGCAATGCAAATGCAACACATTCAGACTGAAAAGGAAAAACATCAGGGTGTCAGGGGTGGTGCTCTGCATGGACCCACTACCAAGCTGTACATGGCACAATTAATACCACTTCTAATACTTATGCTGTTAGCAGAGTGTCATTGTTTTCTTCAGTTCCAAACATGACGGATGCATCTGTCGTAAGGCTGTCTTTCTTTTCTGTTTTTTTTGTCTTGACCTGAGGATAATTTCTTGATGTGCATGGTCAAATCTGAAAGCTTGAAGGTGATGAGAGTTAACCAAAACCAAAAGCAGAGTCGCTGCTGACAGCCAAACAGGAGGAATGATTTGATTGATACTTGTGAGCTTTCATATATTAAAGAGCAGTTTTAGTAGCACGTTTAACGCAGTACTTCTACTTGCTCTGGAGTGTTTTCGGTGTATTTGAGAAATGTGAATACCTCTTCCACCACATGCTGTGCAGATACATTATGCTGGTGAGGATGGAGCCTATATTTCCCCTGTCTCCTTACAAACTCTCTTCCTCTCCCTCACTCACATATTAGATGGAGGGGGAGAGCAGTAGCCTACAGGAGTGAAGCATGCATAAAAAGCAGCACAATAACCCCTCCACCTCCACCACCACCAGCAGCAGTGTTGCTGTGAAGCACGTCAGAGGAAGCGGGCTATGAATCGAGGTGCACAGCGGGGTAAAGAAAACATTTCTTGTGGACACAGCTAGGGGACAGTGCCGGTCTCCTGACTCGGGACTGACACTCCCCTCCCCTCCACGCACGCAAACTAACATCCCGGAAAGCTTCAAGTCCACATCGCGCTGCAGGGGAAAACATCTGAGGTAATTATGCAGACTTTTTTCCACTTCTCTGCTCGCTTTGAAACAACGTGAGCCGAATACGGGAGGGAGTGGAGGCGGTGGCGGAGGTAATGGTGGTGAGGATGTCAACTCAGTGGTAAAGTCGAGAGGCACGTGTTTGTTTTTGAAGTGGTGGGGAAAGGATTCAAAGCGGCTCCGCTGAGACTTTGTCTTTGCAACTGTTTGCGTGGGCCAGTGGATGCATATTTAATCGATGAGTGGGCAGCAGTAATTCACAGTACAGGAGTGGGCAACTGAAGCTGTGGATGAGAGAGAGGAGAGGCTTTTGGTGACAAGTCGATCAGCTGTGCTCGCTCTCGGAGGCCTGGGAGAAGTCGGTCTTTAAAGCGTGGTGTTGCTGCTGGGCTCTGAGGCGTGGAGGGTGGGTTACTAGGGGTGGAAGAAGGCGGGTGTTTATTATTTTTAATGTCATAAGGAGGAGAAGCGGTGAGTGAGTGTTACAGAAAAACATCAAAGCTGAACTGTAGTTTTTGGACATTTCTTGACTTTTTCGCTGTTATTGTCGCAGCCGGGGGGGTCCTTGGGGGGGTTTGCAGCCTCGCTCTCTCTCGCTGGAGTCAGTGTGGCGGGCAGGAACAGTCCAGGCGCTCATATACAAAGCCAGCACGTTTCACTGTGTCTGCAGCAGCTGAGCGGTGCTGAGCACCACCACCAGCAGCAGCAGCAGAAGCAGATCTGAGAGGATTTGGGAGCACAGTTGGAGGATCGACGACGCATCGATGATGAAGCTCACCTGCTGTTTGCAGGTTGCTGGTCTGAGGTTGGAGGGTGCCGAGTGAGCGGAGGTGTTGCCGAAGCGCTGTCCGAGGTGCTGAAAAGCCCGCGGACAGAGCGCCTTTGTCGCCTTTCCAGTCGAGATGACACGCACGAACTGACGTGAATGCCAAGCAGCACAACGCGGCGGTTAACACGGCTCCCCTGGCCAGAGTGCATGGGACCGCGCGTCCTCTTGGCGTTAGAAACATGGAGAGAATTTTCCTGCTCGTCCTGAGCTGTCTCGGCGTATCTCTGGTCACAGCGGGTAAGTTTACGATTGTGTGCAATTACAAAGATGTTCCGCGAATTTGAGCGCAGCAGCACCTTCCAGAGTGGCTTTTATCTCTATTTTCTTCCAACTAAACGAACCATGGAATAATTCCTCTATCGGCATCTGTGTGAGAGAAATGCTGCTGGTGCTGGGCTTCAGATTTAATTCAGTGTTGTTGGTGGTGGTGTTGCTATTGTGAGACGCTGCGTAGTCTGGTGTGTTTGTGGGGAAACGCTGTGTTTGTAAGACAATACATGCATTTCTGTGCGGTCGTCTAATTAAACATGCTACAGTTAGTGGTGGTGAGGGATCCACATCACCAGACACAGTGGGGCTAAACTATGCTACTGTGTGTGTGTGTGTGTGTGTGTGTGTGTGTGTGTGTGTGTGTGTCTCGGTGTCTGTGTGTACGTGGGTGTGTGTGTGTGTGTGTGATTGATGTGATCCAAGCTGACCTTTGAATCTCATTTCAGGTCAGTACTATAAACTGCTGCATGTCCACACACAGGCAAACTATCCCAGTGTGAAAATTAGACATATGTAGGGACGTTTGTTGACTCCACTGCTCATTACAGACACTTCCCTCTAAGTCTGGCTGTAGTCGACAGCCACTGGCCACTATAAATACATGATTGGACTGCCAGGGCTGTGGAAGTATCCAGCTCACCCTGTGTGTGTGCACATCTCTAAAACAGGCTTTTTAGATCTCAAACTACACACACTTGACCGCTCTCTGTGATGAAGTGCCACACTACACTCCTGCCATCAAAGTGCACCTTTAGTTCACTCAGCACACTCCCACTCCATAGCCTTTCCACTCACGATACATCACTATCCTGCTCCTGTCTCTGCGCGCGCACACACACACACACACACACACACCCTCAGTCGTGTGTGTTTTTGTCTCCTAAACTTCCAGAAATAGATGTACAGTAAAAGTCAGTTTAGGTCCCTGCAGGCACAGACTACACAAATGTGCCTCTTAGACCTCTGTATTGTCAACAATGTGCACATTTGTAGAGTTTCTTCTTTATTTCTTGGCAACTAAAACAAACCATTTCATGCTTGCAAACCCTCCCAAGTCTTTGGTGTCCGTGTGCCTGGTGGGCTTTTACAAGTGGGTTTCCTCCTGCAGTCCAAAGACAAGTATGTCAGGTTAGTTTGCTTGCTTAAACTGACCACAGGGGGGAATGCATGATGGTTAAAGCTGTGTGAGACAAGCAGGGATCAAAGATCGTGGCTCAAGAGTTGGCAGTTCGTCTTGTAACCGGAAGGTTGCCGATTCGAGCCCCGGCTCGGACAGTCTCGGTTGTTGTGTCCTTGGGCAAGACACTTCACCTACCGCCTACTGGTGTTGGCCAGAGGGGCCGATGGCGCGATATGGCAGCCTCGCTTCTGTCAGTCTGCCCCAGGGTGGCTGTGGCTACAACTGTAGCTGCCTCCACCAGTGTGTGAATGTGAGAGTGAATGAATAGTGGAATTGTAAAGCACTTTGAGGGCCCCGAAAAGCGCTATATAAATGCAATCCATTATTATTATTATTATTATTATTATTATTATAAAACCACTATCTTAATGCCTGTTTCAAAATGCATGAATAAATAAATGGATACCTTGTAAACAATATTATGCTTGAAAAACAAAAAGTGAATTTTTCTATAGTTGCATTAAAGTAGAAAATGCCACCATTGGTTTAAAACTGGTGTAGAAGGATGGAGAATAACAGCAGCACTTAAGATGGAAGCAGCAGCACCTTTAAAGGTGCAATAAGGAACTTTTTTTCCCATCAGTGTGCAGAAATGATGCTGATTGCAGCTTTAACTGCTTTGCTTTATGAGTTTGTTTCTTTGCATTTATATTGGATGAACGTCTGCATTGGCTGATATCAGTCAGTCTGGACTGATGTCAGCAGCCAGTGTTGATCTGTTGGGTTGCATCAGTTTTGTGCTAGATGCTGAACGATGATGCGACAAAGAGCCTAAACCCTTCAAACGGTTCAGTGATTATTATTAATATTATTATTATTTTAATGTAGACTTTTATTGTTTCTTTGGCAGAAATAGTGGATGAAAGGAAAATAAAATCTAAATATCAGCCAGAATCGCTCCATCCCTGTTTGTTGTTTCTCTTGTGAAACAGCTATGACTGTTGGATACAATTATTAGTCGAACATGTGCTGGACAGACATTTGATCATAGGTGTGTTTCTCTCTGTGTTAGTCCTCGAATAGACTGAGGCTCTGTAGTCTCTCATCCTGTGACATGTGAAATAGGCTCCAGTCCCTCTGTCACAACTTCACAATGGATGAGCAGTAAAGAAAATGGATGGAAGGACTTCAGCAGAACCTTACTCTGTTAAAAAGCCTTTATTAACCCTATAAATACCTCATTCAAAGAGAGACAATTATGCAATTCCAAATGTTATCAAGTGTCTGTTTATGCTTACACCTGTTGTGGGTGCTTCATCACAGCAGTTCAGAGCAGATCTGAGATTTTCATCAGCAATTTTAAACGCACCATTTATCCAACCGGGCATGCAGTGAGGTGGAGGATAGCTGACGCTGGGATGAGGCATCCACCACCGAGCTAACAGAGCTGAAATCACCTTCAGAATTCAGCCAGTAAGATTCTGCTGGATGTTCTTGACGTGCTCTAGAGACACATCGCCTTGTTCCTCTCATTAACTGCCACATACCTGAAACTAGAGATGTCAAGCTCATTTATGTTAAATGCCATGTTGGCGGGCCACACACAGCTCACTGTGATCTCTGTCAGTGTAACAAAGTTTAACTACACTTCTAACTGAGTCGCCTTAAAATAAGAATAAAATCATTTTAACAGTGTTTTCAATTTTTCTACATGAGAAAGAAATGCTGCTGTCAAAAATAAGAGAAATGTGTCAGCATGATTTAAACATGAAACAAATAAATGTGTCAAATTAGAGAAAAACGTAATTGTTTATCTCTTACTTGATTACTGTGGTGTAGTATGAGGACTTCTTTATCACCAGGGAAAGCTGTAAAACTGAAATACAAGCAAATAAGACCAAAATTCATGCCTTCCTCATAATTTTCCAAAGCGGTCCAGTGGGCTGGACTGGAGTCTTTGCCGAGCCGATTCTGGCCCACGGGTCTTATGTTTGACACCCGTGCCTCAGATCTTTCACGCACAGTTTTTATAGTGAGTGACAAAGAGATGAAAAATACATAAACTGTCCCGTTTCAGCGGTGGTTAAAAATGGCCAGCTGAGGCAGGGTGTGATTGGCCGTATGCAGGTTCTTCCTCTTTGGATTTAATCTAATGGTTTATGCAAGATCAACATCGCCCACCGGTTTTAGACGCCACATTTTGAAGCTACTAATAAAAGAGCAGACTTTGACTCACCAAAAGTACAAATTACCTGAATGGGCCGCTCCACACAGCAAGCCATGATATTAGTCAGATAATCCATTAAAATGATTTCAAACGCAGCACCGCAGTTGAGAGCAGACAGTGATTGGCTCTAGCTCCCCGTCACCTGTCAGGGACACCTGTCTATCAATGTGGCCATGCCCCTGTCTCCAGCATGCAGATGGACGTAAACAAATTCAACCAGCTCAAAGTTACCATGAAGGGGGAAACTATCCATTGAGCCCAACACTGAGTTTAATTTCAGGCTGTAAATAAAGATTTGAACACTTTGATGTTGGGTAGTTTAACACAGGGAGACTGACTCCGTTTTGCAGCCGGCCTCAAGTGGCCACTGGAGGAACTTGAGTTTTTGCCACCTCCCGTAGATTTCTGCTAGTTTTTAACATCTGTCAGCGCCCTCTCCCCTGATCTTATAAAATTGAGTTCATTTAAAATCCTTTTTCCTTTTCAACACTTCTCTGACAACAAAAATAGTTCTTTTCATTTCTGTGTCTCAAAATGTGAGGCACAAAAGCCGATTTTCTATGCAAATGCTAAAAAAATGAGGATTTTTGCATCCTTTCATGAATGAAGACAGAGGTACAAATCCAGCTTGTGCACATGTGCGAGACAGCGTGTAAAACTTACATTCTTTTTATGGCCAGCAGGGGGCAACATAACGACTGTCAGTCGATTCGAGGTCAACCCTCAGCTCCCTCACTCTGTGATCTCTCTCAACACTTGTATATTAAAAGTAATGATTAAGCCCAACAAATAAATAAAGTCTTATTAAAAAGAACATTAAGTTAAATTTGTAAATTATTGTAATTACAAGAGGAGAATAAATCAGGCCATGCTCGCTGGCTCATGAAGATTCACCTCAGATGATGCTGTTGTTGAAAATGTTTGGCTCAAATCTTCACAATGGCGGCTCTTTCCATCTTTTATATACAGTTAATGGATTGTGATTATTAAAGAGGACCTACAGCTTTATGATTGTGACTCACTGTTTTACTGCAGCGGTTTATGCCTCTGGTCCCTGGACTCAGGCCAGAGGACCACTGTTGAATCTTTCCGCGTCCTTTAAATCCTTTCATCTCCTAAATGTATCTAAAAATAAATAAATAAAAATCCAACAGATCAGGATCATTCAAAATTATGACATCATCACACTCTATTTTTACTTTTTCATATTTGTTTGGCTTACTATTATAAACCTCAGTGAGTCAAAATGCTTGGTGACACTTTTGGATTCCCTCTCCAGCATGAGTCAAGCTTTTGTCTCCCACTTAGTTTAGACATAGTTAGACGCCTGCAGCAGGAAAAGCAGGCCAAACCAGTGCCGAAGCAGAGAGGTGGGTCGGCAGGAGTAAAACTGACACCGTGGTGACGTCTTTAAGGTTGTCTGTGTTTACAGGGACTCATAAACAGTCGGTTGGTCCTGTGAAAGGAAAGGTAATGTTTCCATTTAAAATGTAAATTGACTCTCTTAACACATTCATCTAAATGAGGCCATAAATCCTTGCAGGCAATTTTGCTCACTCCCTAACGGTTCTGTGTTTGAGGAACAAAAAGAAAAGTCAATGAATCAATCAAGAAAGTGAACAGAGATGGAAAAGCTGCAGGCGCTTTTCTGTCTTTGAGGGATGTTTATAATAATGAAAAAGGGAAATCTTTCAAGAGATAACAAGATTTTGATTTATTATTATTTTTTGAGCTGTAAACCAAAAAGATCCAAGAAAATTATGGCACCCACCTGCCAGGTGATGCATTCTCTGTTAGTACAGTAGATTATGTGTCAGGTGCTAAGCCATTTAGCATCCACAGAGAGGCCAAAGTTTGTAAAAGCCACCCATCTCCCGCGCTCTCTCACACTGTCAAACTCACGCTCTGAATATTTATGAGACTTCCGATCCATCACAAAAATGCATAAATACTGCAAAATCAAAACAGATGTGACTTTGGAAGAGCCTCTCTGTGCCATTTATCACACGTAGCAGTTTCTCAAATTACAAATGCTTGTTTATGCTTTAAGGGCTGCTCAGCAGACACCGGGCTGCATTATTCATTTAAAAAAGAAAAAACAACCTGCAGCGCTCCGATGTTATTGTTTCAAGACGGCACTTTTTGTCACATGCATGAAATTAGGTGAGTGATTGTACGTGAACAGAGAGGTGGTGTCAGGCTCTCGCGTTCAACAACACGTTTGTAGAAATTAAAATCAGAAGCTGTTTTCTGTAGCTTCAGTCCTGTGGATTCAACCCCTGTGCCCCAATTTTACTCAAATCTGTGTCCCATAGTATCTGGGGCAGCAGGAACCTGATTGGAGGGTTGAATCATCACTGTTCCTTCTGAATAGGCTCATTACGGGGCTTCGGGAAGGATGGCAGGTGTGTGTTTGTGTGTGAGATTCACAGGGGATGTGGATTTTGTCTGTGATTATCTGTTTGTTCGTTAGTCCATTTTACAAGCATGATTAGCTGTTGGCAATTATTCGCTGTTTGCAGCCTTGTTTACAGTTGGAACATTTTCTCTTAAAGCTGCGTTCTTGTTTTGTTTTGTTTTTTCCATACAGTCGCTGCACTTTCTTCTTACAAACATCTTGCATCAGATTTGGGGGCTTGACAGGGATATCTCTTATTATGCTGCAAGTGCATGTAACAGTGGCGTGAATACACAGTGCCAAGCCACCCCTGTTCACCATAAACCTGCATGTGTAGGGAGGAGGCACACCCTGCATCTCACAAAGTGGCAGCTAAATTAAATCCACATTGTATTTCAATGGGGAAACCCAGTGATCACAGCCTCTTTGGAATAAATGAGTTTTTTCTCAACATTACCCGTGAGAAATGCCAGCTCAGTCTGACTGAACATGAACCCAACTTGACAGAAGTTCAGGGGTTCAGCGATCGCATCATGTAACCAGATATATTTCCTGTCGTGCAAACACGACTAAAGAGGAATACTTGGGCGACTGATTTTCCCAAACATGTCTTAGGTTTTCAGATATTAGTTTGCACCAATACAACTTTAAAAGCTTGAGTAATGAGACGTCAGTGCCTCTGAAAGATGGATATAGCCATGCTGAAATCAGCAGCTGCTGAAGTCATGCTTTAGTTTGAATTATACACATCCCTTTTTTTTATATTATCTTCTTTATTTTTATTTTTTTTACAATTTCCATGGAAACCATCTTTATGTGTGATGTATGCTGCAATATTAGCACTTCATATAATTTCTTATTGGCAAATAGTTGAGGTGACTTTCCATTCTTTTGTTTCTAGAGTGTGAGTTTGTGTGAAACAGAATATAAAAGATGAAAACGGAACTAATTTATAAGCCTGGTTTGACAGAACTGGTGTATCTCTCCAGCACAGAAGTGAGATAATAGATAATACAATATTTATTTATTTATTAAGGTCCATCCTCCCCTGTTGTGTTACATTTTGTAACTGTCAATAGTCCCCTGATAATCCTTCTTAATCCTTCCTGCGCCCCGTCACATGTTGTCATCTGACAAGGCAAATGAGAGGACGCGTGATGAGAAACCAGTTTCAGAGTGGCAGCACGGCAGAGCGTTTGTATCGACTCCACAATGCTGCTGCTCTTTTCTGCAGCATGGTGTAACCTCCTTAACCCTCTTCTTCCCTTCAAAAAAGCCTGTTTGAGTTCGTCTTTGAGAGCTCGCCTGCAGCTTTGCAAGATGCAGATGAATAGAGTGATGGCCTTGTAGTTAACAGCATACACACTGAAGCTTTTAGAGGTGGCAGCATTTGGAGTGAGACCAAAGGGCAGGAGCTGGAAAACAAATGTCATTTTACTTGGAGGTTTCTCTCAGAGCACATTTGTATTTGTTCAGCACCGTCGCTTTGATCTAATTTATTGAATTACCAGCTTGTGTTTGCTTGCCTTTCAAGTCCACTCATGTCTGTCTGGACTTGTACATATTGTGAAGACTCCCGAGGACATTTAGTACTTTAGGCCGGGAGCAAATTCAGAAATATGGTGACAATCCTTCTGCTCCTGAAACACGGCGTTGAATAGTGAGCATAAAATGTTGTTGCAGTGTTTCTTAGTTTGTTTCTGTGATAATTGAGATCTGCACATGTGAAACCTTGACCCACTAAAATCAGAGCGGGTCTCCCAAGTCATTCTTGTGCCAAATCTGAAGGCTTTGAAGAAAGCTCTTGTTCATGAGAATAGGGTGGACAGTGCCTCCGGCTGTGGCTGCTGCTGGGTCTGAAGTGTAAAACTGAAATGAAACGGGCATCAGAGGACAGATTGGCGCAATCATATGGACCCTGGGCCCGTGGGAGAACAAAGCAGCCGTGCCAAAAAACTGACGCGGCAGTGATAGCTCTCTGACGCAGTCAGTCATCTGCCCAGCATCACGTCTGAATGTGCGCAGGTGGAGGAGGAGGGCTGAACCTGCCATCTGGAGGGAGTTGGTGGCATGAATGTAAAGCTGTGTTACTAACATGTTCACTCGGTGAGCAACGAAGAGATTCATCAGACGTGTATCCATGAAGCTAAACAGAGTAAAAACTTCCATGTCATCTTTGCGCTTTCTTAATCTCTTACCCCATTCTGCTCTTTCTCCGGCTGGTCGCTGTAGGTTTTTTACCCCCTGTAAGTTAAGTTAAGACTCAAAAGCAGAAGAAAATACAGAAGACTTAAAGGGCCAGTTCACCCAAAATCAAACATTTATATTGTTCTGGTCTGTAATGCTGCTGCTGCAGCCACTGTAGTGACTGAATGAATAAATGAATAGAAAAAAGTGAGGAGAAATGTCAGTTTCAGAAATCATGGTTTTAATCTAAGAACTATGTTCTTTCCTACAACCTCTATTACAACAACCTAGATATTTAATATAAGATGTGCTTTGTCTGTCCAAAATATGGAAATATTTCTTAGAGCTATTAAAAATTACAACATGCACAAGTATGTACAGGGAGTGCAGAATTATTAGGCAAGTTGTATTTTTGAGGAATAATTTTATTATTGAACAACAACCATGTTCTCAATGAACCCAAAAAACTCATTAATATCAAAGCTGAATGTTTTTGGAAGTAGTTTTTAGTTTTAGCTATTTTAGGGGGATATCTGTGTGTGCAGGTGACTATTACTGTGCATAATTATTAGGCAACTTAACAAAAAACAAATATATACCCATTTCAATTATTTATTTTTACCAGTGAAACCAGTATAACATCTCCACATTCACAAATATACATTTCTGACATTCAAAACAAAACAAAAACAAATCAGCGACCAATATAGCCACCTTTCTTTGCAAGGACACTCAAAAGCCTGCCATCCATGGATTCTGTCAGTGTTTTGATCTGTTCACCATCAACATTGCGTGCAGCAGCAACCACAGCCTCCCAGACACTGTTCAGAGAGGTGTACTGTTTTCCCTCCTTGTAAATCTCACATTTGATGATGGACCACAGGTTCTCAATGGGGTTCAGATCAGGTGAACAAGGAGGCCATGTCATTAGTTTTTCTTCTTTTATACCCTTTCTTGCCAGCCACGCTGTGGAGTACTTGGACGCGTGTGATGGAGCATTGTCCTGCATGAAAATCATGTTTTTCTTGAAGGATGCAGACTTCTTCCTGTACCACTGCTTGAAGAAGGTGTCTTCCAGAAACTGGCAGTAGGACTGGGAGTTGAGCTTGACTCCATCCTCAACCCGAAAAGGCCCCACAAGCTCATCTTTGATGATACCAGCCCAAACCAGTACTCCACCTCCACCTTGCTGGCGTCTGAGCTCTCTGCCCTTTACCAATCCAGCCACGGGCCCATCCATCTGGCCCATCAAGACTCACTCTCATTTCATCAGTCCATAAAACCTTAGAAAAACCAGTCTTGAGATATTTCTTGGCCCAGTCTTGACGTTTCAGCTTGTGTGTTTTGTTCAGTGGTGGTCGTCTTTCAGCCTTTCTTACCTTGGCCATGTCTCTGAGTATTGCACACCTTGTGCTTTTGGGCACTCCAGTGATGTTGCAGCTCTGAAATATGGCCAAACTGGTGGCAAGTGGCATCTTGGCAGCTGCACGCTTGACTTTTCTCAGTTCATGGGCAGTTATTTTGCACCTTGGTTTTTCCACACGCTTCTTGCGACCCTGTTGACTATTTTGAATGAAACGCTTGATTGTTTGATGATCACGCTTCAGAAGCTTTGCAATTTTGAGACTGCTGCATCCCTCTGCAAGATATCTCACTATTTTTGACTTTTCTGGGCCTGTCAAGTCCTTCTTTTGACCCATTTTGCCAAAGGAAAGGATGTTGCCTAATAATTATGCACACCTGATATAGGGTGTTGATGTCATTAGACCACACCCCTTCTCATTACAGAGATGCACATCACCTAATATGCTTAATTGGTAGTAGGCTTTCGAGCCTATACAGCTTGGAGTAAGACAACATGCATGAAGAGGACGATGTGGACAAAATACTCATTTGCCTAATAATTCTGCACTCCCTGTAAGAAATATCTTAAATAAGTAGAATGGTGCTTGGTTAATAAAATAGAATATGATTAAATATCTTTATCAATAGGTTTAAATAAGTTTATATTCCTTATTCCCTTTTTAGCATGTACACTATGCGCACTGTGTTACACAGTTCAACCATTTATCTTGTTAATATTTTGAAACCATATCAAAATCTAAAACTTCGTCATCACATTGTGTTGATTTTTAAAATAGTTATTTCCTTGTTCCGAATGAAGACAGACATGCATCCCTTCAGTGATTGCGATGCATAATTTATGCCTACATCCCTGACAGCACATTACGGTCTGTAATCAGTCGCTTAGTACTGTGGTTCCAAATTTCCAATTCAGAACCACAGCGGGACTCGAGCAGCAGAAATCGATCCGCCTGGTTCTGTTTAAATGATGATTTAAGCACAAAACTGCGCGTGGGCCACTTGATTTCTAATTCTCACCCAGCTCTCCTCAGCAGAGCATAAAAATACTATTTTTATTTGCTGCTGTGTTTTGTGGGGAGATTGTTTTTATGTGTGATGGGCCAGATGGTGTATTTTTTACATTTGAATAATCTGAGGCACAGGTGGAACCCACGGGAAGGTACCTGCCCTGCCGTTACCCACACACTTTTGCTCGTTTGTCTGCTGTCCCGAAAGTTTTGCCCCCAGTGTGTCTGACATAAATAAGTCAGGGGATATTTTTGTTCTTTTGCCAGAGTGGCCACAAAGTTTAAGATGCTGTAAATTTCTCAAACTTGAGCAACGAGTCTGGTTCAGGCAGAGGGGGGCCTCGATCCTCCATAAGGCGCCTCAGGGCATGTGCTACTCTTACGGGAATATTTGCGAGAGAGAGAGAAGCACGCACACACGGAGAGTGATGGATGGAAGGAAAGAAAAGGAGTGGATGCAAGAGGGAGATGGCGCTCGAGAGAGAGAAACTCAAAGAGGAACATGGAGAGCGCCAGTGGCAAAGGGAGAGGAACACGGAGGTGCATATTGTTCACGTTGTCTCCACGCCCCCCCGCCCCCTGCACCTGTCTGTGATATGAATCCTCGCAGGCACATACTGTAGCCATTACTTTCCCAGTTGCTTAAAAGGCTGGAAGAAAATCCACAGGGAGAGAGGGGGAGCTACAGTAACTGTGAAGTGAAATACAGAGAAAAGCGGAAAGTATGTTATGAAGCGCTAATATCATATTCATAACGTCGCATCAAGCTGTGAGCCCAGCGTCAGCCCCGTCCCACCGCACGGTTGTTTCACTGCCGGAGGGGTGGCTTGCTCCTGATTTGAGAGTAGATTTCATTAACAGTGGGCTTGTCAAATAATCAGCCTCACGGCACTCCTTTGCCTTTTTGAATCAGCTGCCTGGCTTTCTCTCTGAACACAATGCTGCATTGATTTTCATACGCTGCCTTTTGACATTTAATTAGAGAAATGTGCGTGTTTGCGCACTTAAAGGAAGGAGAGAGATGCAGTTTTACAGCCCACCCTCCCCACCTCCCTGTTCTTGTGGTCCGCTCGGTTGGAAAATTCATTTCCTTGGAGTAAATAACTCATTTCTCTGCAAAGGGACAGAAGGACCCTTAGGTGTGATAATTTGACAGAGCCGCTGTGTACAAATGCAGACTGCACCACGGAGAACGGAGAGGCACACGTGCAGAAAACCCACACGGCCTCGCTTATTGACTGTATATAAAAGACGGACATGGTCTGAAGCCAGTGCTGAAGTGTCTTAACGGCCAGCAAAAAAAAATTAGTCTGCCAGGGAAGAGGAAAACGACCCTCAACTCCACTTCGGCTATGATCTCAGGAAACAATAACAAGTTTATGAGCTTATTTAATAAGACTTTAAAAGAGTTTAAAGTCTTATTAAATAAAACATGATGTTCATTTGCTAAATTGTGGTACCCATCAGTATCCAGTGGGACAACAGAGGAGAATACGCTTTGACAGGTTGGTAGCCTGTAATGTGTATTGTTCCTGTTACATCTGGTTTTAAAAAGGAAAGATGGTGAGAGCAAAAACAGCTCTCAGCCTCACAACGAGGCTCATCGCGGTGCTCAGAACAGGCAGAAACCCTCAGGTTAAAATGAAGCAGTGCCAAAACACAGCAGCCCCTCAAATGATCACATGAAGCTATCCCCGTAGACTCTCATATAAAAAGCATATTTACAGCAGGTTTATGACCTGATCTGAAAAGGTTTAAGTCTCTGTAGTTAACTTGTAAAGCTCTAATCTGTGCATTTTTAGGAGCACTGAATACTGAAACTATAGATTGTCACTGCTGTTCAAAACTAGACATCACGGTTGTGTTTTGGAGCATTTTTAAAGCTCTTTAATTATATTAATATGCCATTCAAGATGGCTTTGCTTCAGTTTTTTTAGATTAGCAAGCCTGGTCGCAAATGCAGATTGGCGAGTGGTTGCTAGAGGTGAAAGCTGTGACTGCAGCAATCACCAATAACCAAAGCAATCACGAGTTGTTTTTCTTTGTAGTGCTTTATGCCTCTTTACAACCAGTTTCACGCCAGCAAACCTCCTAGAGCACATTCCCAAGGAACAGGTGTTTACCAGATGGTGACCAATTGGTGTCTAGGCCTGTGTGATGGGGTCTTGGCACTAATTAGCAGGTATTAAGTCACCCTGCATTGTCTCCATAACCTAATTTTGGCTCTTAACAGCCAAGATGGTAACGGCTAACATGCTCAGTTTGAGCCACACAAAGCGGTGGGTTACATCTTACAAACGGGGACGTTTTCCCATGAAGGAAAAACTATACGAGGATTATATTTCACACTGAAAGCTGCTCTTCATTTATAAGCAGCTCATCTGCCTACACAGTAAACCAGCGGATCAGCAGGCAGCGTGTGAGCAGCGTGAGGCTAATCAATAATAGAACAGTGCATGAATGAGTCACAGCAAGGTTACCGTCTCCCCTTTTCACCCACCATCTCCTCTCTGCACCCAGATTCCCACTGAAGTGTTAGTAAGTAGCAGAGAGCTGTACACAGCAGACTATGGAGGAGCTGCCAAAAAGTCCCAATGTAGTAGCTATACAGAAATATGGAGAGGAGCGTTGGAGAGGCAGACAAAAGATAAAAAGAAAGAGACAAAAACACATTGCCGATGCGGGGGTGTGTGTGTGTTAGGGGGAGGCTTAGCGCCAAGTGTCCGTTACTGTCAGAAAAATAGGTGTTGAAAGCAAAAGTGAATAAAAGAAGAAATAGAGGAAATGTTTGTGGTGGATTTCCTCTGACACGGAGGTGGTGGATACAGATCCATCAGCGGTGGCAGCTGTTTGAAACAAACGATGGGACAAAGAAGCAGCAGAAAAGAGGAAATCCATAGGGTGAGCTCCTGTTTGTGGCTTACGTAAGATTTAAAGCAGACTTGTGGATGAGAGGTGGATCAGCTGGGAAGCAGCTGTCAGTTATGGAAAAGGAATTATGGCAATCAATTATGAAACGAGAGAGTGTAAAACATGCGTTAGAATAAAGCACTTTTAAATTATTTATCAGCTTCTTCAGCTTCTAAAGGAGACACAGAAACACTTTGTGTTCAGGTCCCTCCACACTCAGTCGCTCTGTTATCCTTCTATAGATGTGTGCATCTGCAAGGACAAGGCCACATGCCAAGGTCTCCTCTGACACATGCAAGGGCAAATTCAAGATCAGCACAAAATCCTGATGGCTCTATCATGGCACATTAAGTATGAATGAGGGCATCGCTGCCAGCTGACCTCTGCGAGCACAGCACGCCTGACGCGCACGCAGCTCGGAGGCCTAATAACACGTTAGCATGGAGGAGCATGCAGCAAGCCACTGCGGCTCCTCCGGTACTGCTGTCAGCTTTGCCCCTGGATAATAAACATGTGCTAATTTAAAACTGTATTATTCTCCTCACCAAAGTGTTCCTACTGCTTGTTGCACCTTCCATACAAAGTGACTGTTTACATACTATTAGCTGGAAATGAACTAAGTGTTTTAACTTGCTAAATATGAATTAGTAGCAGCGCAGCGAAGCACAAAGTGATTCAAAGAGGAGAACAGGAAGTAAGCAGCACCTGAGGCCTGTACTTGCCTCTTAAGTGCGAGATAACAGTGAAATATGATGTAGCTAACAGGCAGTTTTCATGTTAGTTCAAAAGCATGCAGACTAACTCATTAGCATCCCAGGGAGCAGAACCAGCCCAGAGGCCTAACTCCGAGAGAGGCATTTCTGAGGATTGCAGAGCTGTAATAAGGTGGTACAAATCAATAATATCACACCACAGGGGTGGATGGGAGCTGGAGCACCACCCAGCTTTATGATCTCCCACTCGAAAAAAGCCCCTGCTGTCGGCCCAGGTATCACACTGATGGTGTAGTGCAGAAAGACGGGTTTTACTCATAGACTTCATTTTCAAAGCATGTGTAGAGTACAGGCAGGTCTCACAGCTCATGGTACAGATGTGCTGTATAAAACTAACGATAGGCCTGTGTTGTGATGTGTTGTAATCCTAAAGTCAGCAGATTTTAAACGATTCAGAGATATTAGCCGGTCATTAACCCGTCAGCTCCCTAATGCAAAGTACAAAACAGCTCAACTAACTGTTCAGCGCAAACTTCAGCAGCATCATCAGCAAAAGATGAGATTCAATTAAAAGCATTTTTTCTTTGAAGCAAACTAAAGTATGCAACATTACATAATCTCTACCAGGAGCAGGAGGAGGGAGGATTTTCTTTCTAAGGTCAACAGAGAGACGAGAGTGTTCATTAAGCAATGATGGACTTTATGCATGGAGACTGTGTGTGTGTGTGTGTGCGTGTTTACACAAGTCTGTGTTGTGAAACAGCAAATTAGCCTCCTCTCTTGACTGTGCGCTCACACATGCACACACATTCTGTCCTGGTGAGTTTTCTAATGAAGGGGGGCATTAAGGAGCTGTCACCCTTTACACTGCACAGTGTGGAGTAGACAACTAGCTGTCACTCTGATCATCATCAGGCTAACAATGACACACACACACACACATCTGTCATTGCTCAAAGTCACCCCCATCTCTTGGGGAGATGCAGACTGTGAGCTGCAGAGAGTTTATGAAGACATCTGTCTGGTGTTTCATTAGAGTGGACTCTAATGTCATGTGGATATTTAAGACCTGAAATCACGGCCAGCATCCCCTCTCTTTGTCCCCAAAGTGTAATGCAGTCATATGTGAAAGTGGAGCCAAAGACGGGCACAAAGTGACCAGAAGTTGTGGGATGTGAGGACACTCGAAGAGAGAGTTGAACTTCATGTAGCAGAACTACAAGGACATGTTTTTACCCTTTAATCTTTGGGACTCACGAACAAAGAAGACAGTCTTTTTTTCCCAGACTTGAAACACAATAATTCAAAAATGCAAAGCAACAGTGAGTCATCAGTGTATCCAATAGAAGAGAAAGAAACAAAGTAAGTAAGTCAAGGACATCAATGAAAATGTGCGTTTCATTATTTAAGCTCATCCAGCAGGAAAGACATTCCTGATTTCAAAGGGCTTTGCAGCAGACGGCTTCATTTTAAGGAGCAAGGAGAAAGTTGCTTCACCAAGATCCAAAGTTTAGAGGTTTTATTAAAAACTAATAAGCTCTGTGCGAAATTATATGGTTTAAAAGACATGAGACACCAGGTACAGTTATAGCTTTACAGATCAGACTTTAGTCCGTGATCACTGAGAGGAGACGCAGAGCCACACCAGCCTGATGCTCTTATCACATCTGCAATATTAAATTCTATTCTCTCTACATGATGTTTATTTCACTCCTTTCTTTCTTTTCAGTTATAGTTTTTCCTTTTTAGTAGTCTCTGTCAGCTGACGACTTGTCAGGACTGGCTTCCCCTGAGAAAACAGGAACTGAGACGTGGCTGTATATAAATCATTAACTTTCACCCAGAACACAGTTTGCATCCTGTGTACGGCCATTTTCAACTTTTGTGTCTTTTCGATTGATCTTTGGTTAGGTGTAAGAAAAAACATGACTTCAAACAGACCCTTTTTTTTTTTTTAAAAAACAGCACTATTAACCACATGTTAGAACGTACGTTTTTCCTCCATTTTTATAACTTCCCATCAGCGACGATAGCAACAGAGAAAATTTCCACCCTGCTCTTTGAAAAATCCCACGTTAAAGTGTGACGATGGGGGTCCTAAGCACATATGTGATGAGCAGCTGCTGTGTTTCTGTCATGTTTAATACTTTCCTCACCCAAGAGTGATTCACTGATGTCCTTGTTCTGATCCTGAGGCGTCATGTAACCCCGTTTTATCGCATGCACACGTGACCTTGCAGGCATTTCAAGGGATCTTTTAAAGACATTTGCCTTGATGAACCAGCCTCACCTGTATTGATTAACAAGAGATAAATGAGTTCCTTTTGCCTCTGATGGCAGGGCTGTGTGACATCATTCCCAGCTCTTCCAGGGATCCCAGTATTAGTGAAAGAAAAGCAAAAAAACAGGCTTTGTTTTGCTGGGGTCATTCATTCACCCAGTGTAATACCTGTTTTTTGTTTTTGTGGGGGGCGTTTCTGCTTAAACACTAATGCATCTTATTTAGGGAGTCACAAATTTAAGAAGAGACGGGAGAAACACCCTCCAACCGTGTGACGAGTGGGTTGCATAGTTTGTCCACTAGAGGGCACTCTGCAAAGGTCCCAAATGATGAGCTGGTCCGAGCAGTCAGGTAGAGCAGCGGTCCCCAACCTTTTTTGCGCCACGGACCGGTTTATGCCCAGCAATATTTTCACGGACCGGCCTTTAAGGTGTCGCGGATAAATACAACAAAATAAAACTAGTACCGGTACCGAAAAAAAGAAGATTTATTCATAACACACGTGAAAAGACCCAGGAAAACAGAGTTAGCGATAAAAACGATAACAAAATAACGCTGAAAACCGATAAAAACCCTGAAAACCATACATTTCATACCTGAGCCTCAACTCTCGCGGCCCGGTACCAAACGACTCACGGTCCGAGGCCCAGGGGTTGGGGACCGCTGTGGTAGAGCGTAGATGAGTAAAACAGTTTCTACACATAACAAATGTTTGGAGAAAAAACCTTTCAGTTGATACATTAGATGTCAAATTTAAATCACTAAATAACATATCAGAAATATTGATCAGGCTCTTTATTTATTAAACCAGCAATGAGACATGAAAACAGTTTGTGATCATAAAAAAATTTTTTGTACATGTTTATCCTTCAAGTGTACCACCTGTGCCACTGTAATATGTTTTATCATCCATCTCAAGTATATGTATGTTTTAATAACCGTTGATTTTATTGTATTTTTCCACTTTAATCACTAAACTGTGATTTTGCAGTGAGCCGTGAGTAACAGACGTACAGTACAGATTTACTGCTGCAGAAGCCTTTGATGCTGATATTTACTGAAGCCGAAAGCGAAGATGAAACCTGCAGATGAGTCGGTTTGTGACTTGGTGCCATTTTGCAAAAAAAAAAAAACTGAATGAAAGTAACCAAAACTAATCGACATCAGAACAAAGGAAGCAGTGCAGGAATGCAAACTGAGCCTTCAAAGTGTTTCTGTGTAACATAAATTAACCCACTCGGTTATTGTCGTTATAAAATCGGATAATATCGAGTTCTATCTTTTTATATATGATTCTAGATATTTTTGAGCATGTGCAAACAAAGCGATGGTGCACATCACTGAATAAAAGCGGTGTTTTTCTCTCCATTAGGAGCTAAACATTCATTCACAAGCAGGAGGAGAATACGCGGAAAGATAATGACTTTGATTTGTGATTTCTTCTGTTCCATCAGCCCTCTCAGCCCGTGGCGCCTGTCCCTTAGGCAAACAGCAGACAGTAAACAAAAGCAAATCCACTTCAAACATCCAGGCCCCCCACTCGGATGAAGAGATGCAGTGGGTCTCCTTCCTGTCATCTGCTGTTAGTCGGGCTATTTATCAAAACATCGGCTGCAGGCTGAGTGGAAGCAAGTAACCTAGAGGCCTGCTTTGGCTCCGCTTCGCTCTTTCTAAACGTGCAGCGTGTCAGGGTGTAAACAAGTGCCGCAGCAGCTCATCATCCTGTGAGGTTTTCCCGTCGAAGGGCAAGCGAGCGTTAACCTATTCAATAACACGCTGACTGTGTTATTACCTGAATTAGATTTATGTCCCATTAGCCTCACTGACAGGGACCACTTCTCCTCATCCTTATTCACTGGTCCTTGTTACAAATATCAATAAACACCAAAAACGGAGAACAGAGAGGGACAGTGACACACTGCATTAGGTTGTTCACCTTAATATTCAGCAGCTTATTCTCTTATTTGCATAAACAAGAATGTAAACATCCCAAACATGTCACAAATTTAAAAATACTCCCTAATGGGACGCACGGTCGAAAATGCCCTTGTTTTCAGTTTCTGACATTTCTAATAGTTTCCACTTTATCCATTTCAGATAGCTGGACCAGATATGATGCATCATTTAGTTGGAGAATTTGTGATTTAATCTACACTCACTGGAAAATGTACAAGCTCCTTGCTTTTACCGAGTTAGACCTCTGTTTAAGTTCTTCCTGGCAGAGATTCAAGGTGCTGGAAACATTCCTCAGAGATTTTGGTCCGTGTTGATGTGATGGCATCACACCGTTGCTGCAGATTAGAGGGATGCACATCCATGATGACATCTGCTGTTCCACCACATCCCATATGTGCTCTACTGGACTGCGATCTGGTGACTATGGAGGCCATGCTCAAGTAACCGATTTGCTGGATTCTTCAACATCGTCATCCCGCTGGAAGCCGCCATAAGAACAAGGCTGGACTGGGACAAAAAATCGGCCCGGGCATTTTGACTAGAGACCAGCCCACCAGGATAAAGATTGAAAATGTGACGTCATTCAAGGGTAAAACCGCAAAGGATTCTGGGAACTTGTGGCAAGAGGTACTAGCGCACGCAGGCTTTCAATTGAAATCAGTTATACAAGCCGACGGGTAAAGAGATCGGTTTTTTTCGGATTACGTCGTTGAAGAGAAATTTTTTAAGCCATGTTTCCGAAGTAAGAGCCGACGGATGGTCTGGATATACCAAATATAACGTCCCAGAACACTCCAGCTCACAGGTTAGTCTGCTCCAAGCATTCCCACAAAGGTCAGAGTTTTGTTGTAGTTAATACGTCATTTTTCTTAACATAACTGGTGATATAGGTTACAAGCAAGTCTGGCGCTGAACAGAAATTGTCGCGCTATGCTCCTTTGTTTATTGTGTTTATTGTGCATAAATAGTGAATTGTCCTGACACAATATTGCGTTTCGCTTCTGTTATTATGGTACATTGACAAAAATATATACTTTTATTCACAGGGTAAAACAGATTTTTTTGTGTATCACCAATTGTCCAGTACGATTACAGCATACAGTATTATTGTCACTGCTACATTTCTGTAACGGGTACCAGAAATTATTTCCACTACTAATTAATTACCGTTGAGCTCAAAGGTTATATTAATAAACGGTTAACGAATGTGTATTTATGAAGACGATTTGTGAGACTGGTAAACTTACCTTTGTTCGTACGATGGTCTTTCGTTCTACACGGTGCATTTCAAGGTCCTGTACTCATCCGTCAGTAAACTGTACCTGGGCTTGTTGCAGTGACCTGAAGTTACTAAACTTCATGAGTGTATGCACTCACTCCAAGAACCGTGTAATTATAAATCTGAGCGTGGTGAAAGTTGGGCAGCATGCTAACGTCCTTTGTCTCTCTGTGTGCTCGTAAGGGTCTGACCCTTTCACTGCTTTGATTTTTTCCTCGTATCTTTTCTTTGTCTTTTCGTCAAGTCTGTCTTTGTACGGACCGGCATTGTTCTCCTTTTGTTTTGTACATTCCTTTTTTGTGCGGCAAAGAAAAAACAAGAAGGTATTGGAACCGGAGAATGAACGTTTTGCGGTGCTGCAAATGCTTGCATTTGATGCGGTACTTGGATTGTTTTGCCACGAGTTCCCGGCATGCAATGCGCGAAAATCACGTGATTGCTAAACAAGGGGGGGGGGGTTCATCCGGCCTCCTCGGCTGTAATTGGTCCAGCCCAGAGTCGATCATGACCAATTGGCCAATCCAACACCTTTCATTATATATACCCTTCCTAAAAAAATAAATAAAAAAATCCATCGGCCCATAGAAACAAAAAATCGCCAGCGGCCCACCGGGCAAATGCCCGGTATGCCCGATGGCCAGTCCAGCTATGCATAAGAAGATGGTATCCTGTGGTCATAAAGGGATTGACATGGTGGCATGTTTTAACAATGTTCGGTTGTTCGGAGGCTCAAAGTATGCCACAAGCAGCAGCCTGAACTGTTGATACAAGGCAGGAGGGATGCATGATACCATGTTGTGTATGCCGAATATTGACCCTACCATCTGAATGTCACCACAGAAGTCGAGACTGAACATTTTTCCAATCTTCTACTGTCCAATTTTGATGAGCCTCAGTTTCCTGTACTCAGATGACAGTACTGTGGTGCTTCAGGAAGTAGCTCTTCTGCCTGTGGGAATCCCAGCAGTTACTGAAACACTCGGACCAGACCGTCTGGTATCACCACAGCATGTTCAAAGTCACTTAAATCACTTGCTGCCATGTGATTGGGCGATTAAATTCGCAAGCAGTTATGGACAGGTTATGGTCCTGATGTGGACCAAAATAAAGAGTAAATGGTAAAACTTGGTTGTATAAGGCCTGTTTTTAGATCAACTAAAGATCTCAAGGAATATTAGATTCAGCAGTTCAAACCAGTTCATAAAGCCAACAAACTAGAATAACAGTCAGGCACTAGATGCAGGTGTAATTATAAATCACAGAGTCATAACTGATTGTACTGACATGAATTCCAGTCAGTTATGGATCTGTGGTGCATACTGATCGTGACTTTAGGGCACAGTTGAACTATGACGGTACGAATGTGTGGCGTCTCTGTTTGAGGGGAAAGAAGAAGGAGACGTGATCATAAAACAAGAAAGTGAAGAAAAATCCATTTCAGGACAAATCGAATGATGATGTTATTTAATCTCTCGCCTTGATCTTCTGATCTGCACAAACGTTCATGTAATACAGCCACCACTGGGTATGTGCTTGTTCAGAACTCGTACAGTAATTACAGTCTCATTCAGCAGCAGGCGGTGGATGCACACACACACGCACACACACACGTACAGCTCACACTTAATTATATAACGAGACAAATTATTATTCTCAAATCTTGTAGCCCGTGACCCCAATTAAACTAGAAGTGTGTTTAGAGCATGAAATATGACACTTAGATGAAAACAAGACTAATACACACACACACACACACACACACACACACACACACACACACACACAGACACATTAGCTGCAGTCACAGTTTGCTGATGGGTCCAACAAGCACACAGAAGTAAAAGATGACGCCATAAACCAATCCCTCCAGACCCCAGTCTTCCCACTCAGCAGCCATGTTGGTAGCAACACCTGACTGTAATTTTGAAGTGCTTGTTTAAAGAAATACAGTGTGAAAAAGTTTACAGGTAGATCTACGTTCCCACCCTCACTATGACCATCACCTTCGGTAACTTTGGTAACTGAATGTGACCGTAAAGAATGAAACTGAGAGTCCAAGCGGCAGAAATGAGGGCTGAAAACAAGTCGCTTGTTGCGCATTGCTTTGAAGCTGACGGCGTTTGTAGTCGAGGTTCCAGCTGCCTAGCTAACCTTCTCATATATTGCTAATCTCCTCAGGTCACATCATCAGTATTCACTTCTCTCATTGGTCACGCCCAATTTGTTGCAGAATGTAATTCACGTTGTATCGTCTTGGTCACAACGTCGTTCCCAGTGTGGATGCAGCTTAAGACCTCAGTCCTGCAGACCAGCTGGTTTGTGAGTGGAAAAATTCCAGTCAGTATGCGAGTAGTTGCTAGAGGTTGCCGGGTGTTGCTAGATGTAATTGGTCACAAAGAGTCTGCTGCAGTATACAAAAACTCCATGTTAACTGCTTTGGTCACTAGCATGTACTTAGAATTGTGACCAATTTCATGCAAGCAACTTGCCAACAACCTCCAGCAACCAGTTGGCCAACAGTTGCCACCCAACTCGCCCACCAATTGGAGTTAGCCAAATGGTTGCAAACCTTTAAGCCTTTATGACTGCTGACTTAGACGTTGAGGATCTTTTGGCAGATAGGAGGTGCTAAGAGCCTCTACTCCTCCACATGAAAATGAGCCAGCTGAGGTGGTGCATTCATCCGACCTCCTGGACTGTCACAGGTGAGGTGTTACCAGCCAAACTCGGAACGAACTCCAGAGCAAACACAGTTTCTCTCTTTCATTAATGAACTTTGACCTGCTTGTCAGAGGATTAAGGTCTTAGCAGGTGAGGTTTACTGATGTTAGAAAATTTAATTAAGTAGAATTCATCTGGCATTAAAGTGTATGTAATGGAGATTTTTGCAGGTGAGGTCACTTATGTCAGAAGAATGTCTGTGAAGTTTGGGAGAGTTTGGACTAGATTTCTTTGAGGTATTCAAGTTTCATGTTTCATGGCAAAACATCAAAATTCACCAAGCTGCCGAGGTCACGCCCTCTTATGAAAACTCACTGTTTTGAATGTGACCTAAGACCAACTCCTTCAGGCTTCCCTGAACAAATTTGAGGTTGCTGGCATCAAGCGTCTTGAAACTGTAGCCCAAAGTGTAAAACATGACATTTCCTGTTCTCAGTAGGTGGCGCTGTAACCACTGTCAAATATTGCAGTTGAAATGTGTTCGGGGGGTGTAGCTTTATCACGTGTGAGAAGTTTGGTACAGATCGGTCAATGTATGTGGGAATAAGAGCCAATTATAATTTCAAAGCGAATGATTGAAATTCGCTGTGGCGCCACAGAAACGCCCTTAGGTGAAAACTCTAAAGTTCCACTATTTAATATGGCTCAGATCTGTAGTCTAGACTGACGAAATATGGAGCTGATCCGATAAAATCTCTAGGAGGAGTTTGCAACAGTACAACGCCTGGAAATGGCAAAATCTATGCCAAAATGTTACGTTCAATTCAAAATGGTGGTGGTGAGTTGGCACATGGGTCCAATAGACTGTTTGGTATATCTTGGGATGTTACACATATGTACAAAATTTCATACATTTACGTAAAAGCCCAAGCAGGGGCTCATTTTTCCCCACTTTGTACGGGGCGCTACTGAGCCATTTTGCTGTGCCCAGGTCTCAAACCAGTGAGACCAGTAAATTTTCACCAGGCTTGACGCATGTGCAAAGCTTCATGAGTTTTCAAACATGTTAAAGCCCTCAAAAAGCCAATTCATTTGTCTGGATAATAACAAGAAGAACGGGAGCGATTACAATAGGGCATTCGCACTTTTAGTGCTCAGGCCTAATAATGGATTCAACTGAGCCATTTATTCACGCCACTGAATAAACTTCTGCCATTCTAGTCATTTCACAGAGCTGCTCCTTCGTACTTTAAAACATACAATAACCTTTTCTTCTCTCTCTGTCTTTATCTTTATCTCTGCAGATAGCTTGTCGCCTCCCGTCAATGTGACCATCAGAGAGGTAAAAGCAAACTCTGCTGTGGTGTCATGGGACATCCCCGAGGGAGACCCAGTCATTGGCTTTGCCATCACACAGCAGGTCGGTAACACTCTCTGTCCCCTCTATACCACTGTAACCATTAATGCTAATTACTGTGCTTATAAGCAGTAAAAAATACATATGGAAAAGCATTTAGCAGATTCAGGCAAGTTTTGGAGGGAATAAAATCATCCAAACCTTTTATTTATTGCAACTCATATTACAATTTTACAGCTAAAGATACAACTTTACTAGATACGCCTGTTCAACTCCTCATTAATGCAAAAATCTAAAGTTCAAACTGAGCAGCAGATGGAGTACAGCAGCAGAAGACTACACCGTCTGCCACTCCTGTCAGCCAAGTTCAGGATACTGAGGCTACATTTTACACCACATCACCAAAATTGGACAATAGAAGATTTCAAAAATGTTGCCTGGTCTGATGAGTCTCCTTTTCTGCTGTGACATTTGGGTGAAAGGGCCTGAATTTGGAGTAAAACAACATAAAAGTATGGCTCCATCCTGATTCGTATCAATGGTTCAGGCTCCTGGTGGTGTACCTAATAAAGTGTCCCCTGAGTGTACATGTAAATGTACTATAATGTAGGTACATTCATTAATGCATGTAAAAGATTTCTTGAAGAAACTCCCAAACTAATTCAATTAAGTTGTGGCTTGTCACAGGTTATTGTCTGCCACCTCCTTTCCTGTGTTGCTCCCTCACTCCAAGTCAGAATGCATTATGGGAATCATCAGAGGATACAGCATCCTGTCGGACAGCCTGTCCCCTCGCTGACAGACTATGACAGCTGTGTGACAGGAGAAAAGTCAACATGCAAGCTTAGACACACATCTCTCGCACAACCACGCATTTACGTGGGACAAGTTGCCATCTCGTGGTTGTACAAACACACATATGCACCCGTCCACAGGAGACTGGAGTGACATGTTTGATGGCAGCACTGGAAGCTGGGAAATGTGTGGTTTAAAGCTATAAATAAAAGTTAATAATAAGAAACAATAGCAGAGGACATTCAGCTGCTTTGCAGTTGTTATTGTTCAGGCTGTTCTCATTCACTGGTCATCAAATCCCGCCGTTTTGTCAAAGCTGCTGCAGTCACAGAGATGTATACAATATCAGATGCGGTGTTATTTTAAAGTATGACAAGTTTGAAGCATTCAAAAAGGGTGGCGGTGGTTTTAATCAGTACTGTACAACTTCATCCTCTATCATATAGCAAACTCATCCTCCAAGTCTTGGCAAGAAAGGTAAAAGCATATTCACTCTTTATTTTCTATAACACTAACATGAAATGCACCTGACAATTAAAACTTCAATTCAGAAGTCAAGCACAACTCAAGTGCTCCCAAAAGTCCTTATGGTTCTCCAACGTCTCCCTCCACACAGTTTTGTGTGGTTTTTCCAATGCTAACTGTGCTAGCTGTGGTTGTTGTGACTGTGATTTTAAAACTGTTCCAGGCATCTCTTAACCAGAAACCAAAACAGTTTGCATCCCATCTTAAATCAGCGTTTAACAATAAATGTCCAAAACACAGATGTTTAAATCCGGAGGTCAAACATAATGAGTAAGGATATCACTTCAGGCTGAAGACAGATCTGAGAAAAAACACAATTTAACAACTTAGAAATGTATTTAAATTTATTTTGTCTGTGTCCACAGGTAATGAATGATCCCCTGTCAAATTTGAATTGTGGTGTCCCTCAAGGCTCTCTCCTTGGCCCTCTTGTTTTATAAGCACACTTCCTCTCAGCGACTGTTTTGCCAACACTCTACTATCCAACAACACCAGCAGCGTTGGTAATCTACTTACCCACTTAACGGTGAAAACTAAACTCACCAAAGATAAATCTTAAAATTTACCACCTTGGCCCAAAATAAGCTTTTTTCATTCAGTCTGCTACCAACCTGGGAGCTGTTTTTGAAACCGATCTCTGTTTCAGCCCCCCTGGTTTAGCGCAACAAGAACAATTTCCAGAATTAGATCATTCTTGTCAGCTGCTGAGTTGCATTTATTTCACCCGCCTTGATTGAGGATAAATGGACAGATACTTTACTTGGCTTTTATTTGAGCACCGAATGCGCTTTCTTACAACAAGCCTCGTTCAAGTGTGTTATTTTGTGCCTAGCTTTCACACGTACTCTCATGGATGCATTTGGATTTACAGATGCTCAGAAGCAGACTACAGTAGCCGGGGATTGCACCACCAACCTCGAGATTAGTAGACGATCCGCTCCGGAGTCATACCAGTCATCATAACTAAAGCATTTCCTTTGGGATTAATAAAGTTGTCTGATACTGATCCTGATTGTGATAAAAGGAGATAATACCTTTTATAACAGCATCAGTCAGAGCTCACATCACCGGCTCAAGCTGATCCAGAACTCTGCTGCGTGAATTTTAACTGGCACCATGAACACATCACTCCAGTTCTGGCAAATTTACACTGGCTGCCTGTTAAATGCCAAATTGATTTTAAAATCTTACTAATCACTTTTAAAGCACTAAATGGCCTTGCTCCAGAGTACATTAAAGATTTATTTACTACTTATGTGCCATTAAATTGGTGAATGGTTATTCCAGCATCTTGGCTAGTAATCAAAGAGCTCCCGAGCGGCGGGACCACTGAGATCAGAGTAGCCACGTCTTGATTGTTTTGTTTTTTTTTAAGTATTCTCGGGAGGGGGGGGGATTGATGTGCATATGTTTAATTTGTGTGAAAAACTTTGTAATTTTGAGAAAAGTGCTTTAAGAGTAAGTTTTTTGTAATTATAATTACCAACAAGACAGGAAAGACTGATACAGAGGATGGAAAAGTAACAAAGTCGGGAGGTCAAAGGAGGTGACCAGGAATTATAAAACTGTACACGGAAATAAAAAATGAACAGGCAAACCCAGAGCCACGGTCATTAAGTTTAATTTTAGTGAAATAAAGTGTGAGTGTGAACGCCGGTTGCATGTGTCTCTCTGTCACCCTCCAACAGAAGAAAGACGTGCGCATGCTGCGATTCATCCAGGAAGTCAACACCACCACGCGATCCTGTGCATTATGGGACTTGGAGGAAGAGACAGACTACATTGTGCATGTCCAGTCCATCTCCATGTCTGGGACGAGCCCACTGAGCGAACCGCTGCGCTTCCGGACGCCGAAGGAGGCCGAGACTCAGGCCTCTAAGAGTGAAGGTGAAGCGTGACAGCGCCACGCATGCATACGCATCCACACAAATACACTCCTTCACCCAACACGTCCACACTTAAAAGAAAAAAAACCCTGAATCTGTCGGTTTTCCAGACATGACTGCAGCGGGGACTTGGCCTTTTGGCAGCATTGTGACTGATTTTGTCCAAAGACCAATAAAAATCAATAGAAACACAAACCATGAAATGAAATTTCACAAGAAAGTGCTTGAAGCTTGCCCCCTCTAACCACAACTCGGGAGTAGAAGAGCTGAGAGGGATGCATACTTCACTGTGTATCGACTTGCCTTCGTGGCCTCACCCAGCACACGCTCTGCACAACTGCACTGTAAACCAAAATGAGGAAAGGCATTTATCAGACGCAGGGAGGAAGCAGTGGGAGCTGTGAGGGGTGGGGAATCGATGCGCTTTTGGCTGAGGCGCTTCTCCAACTATTCTTCCTCTCATTTACACTCATGTCTCATGTGAGCTGCAGCTTCACTCCGATACTTCGCAAAATGTTGAGCCAGAAAGAGTCTGAACTTCTGTTCTGGTGTTGAGCGGGCTGGCAGAGGCATGTAGAACACAAAAACAATCATTGCAGAGCGGTGAGGCGATGCTCTCGCCACCGCCGAGGCCTAATTAGCACGGGATGTGTTGTCTGTGTGTTATTTGTGTAGCTGAGAAGAATTTACAGAAATCAATAACAGCACAGATAAACGTGTGCGCTTTCATAGCAGCCTGTTCTCTTTCTGTCCGTGCACGTGCTCGTTTCTTTGAGGTTTCAGGACACAGTAGCGGTTTTTGATACGGGCGACCGCCCGTGTCGCCCGGGGCGGCATCGTGGTGAGGGCGGCATCACGGACATCGGCAAAAAAAAATTAATTGCTCGTACTCATGCTGCCCCGACATCAGCCAGCGCATATTGGGAATGGCACAGGCACTGATCGGTTTTCTATCGCCCATTTGCTGGGAGTAAGGGCGCCCTCCGTTTGTGAGGTGCGCCTGCTGGAGAGGGCGGGGCGGCGGGGGATTCTCTGACCGGCTGGAGCAGCGTCTAATAACCAACTCGCAAAATAAAACAAAATAAAAACAAAATGTATTAAATTATAACTAAAAATAAAGCTCGTCAAATTCTGTCAGTCCATAGCTTTTGTTGACACAGCTGCTTTTAATCCATAAACCACAAAAGCTATTAAAGAACTTGAATCACCAGTATCAATCCAGTATATATAATTTAGGTCATTTTGATTTGTTTATACAAGCTTAATGATCTAAATTATTTAGAATAGGGAAGAAACTTGATTTGGGCGACCCTTAACGTAACGTGGTGGTTGGTGTCCGACAGGCGGGTCTGAGTGTTTCAGAAACTGCTGCTGTGCTGGGATTTTCCCAGACAACCATCTCTAGGGTTTACAGAGAAACATCCCAAGGTAAAATATCTAGAGAACAGCAGTTCTGTGGACAACAGAAAACTGGGAATGTTGCCTGGTTTGATATGTCATTTCCGGATCAAAGGTTAGCATAAACAACATGAAAGCATGGATTCATCTTGCCTTGTAGCAACAGTTTAGGCTTCTGGCACACTTTGGCCCTCTGAGTACCAACCGAGCATTGTCTAAAACACCACACCCTATCAGAGTGTTGTTGCTGACCATGTTAATTCCAATCACAGTGTATCCAGCCAGCAAACTGGTAAGTTACATATGGCCTCCACAGTCACCAGATCTCAGTCCAACAGCAGACCTTTGTGATGTGCTAGAATGTGAGATTTGCATCATGGTGCAGCTGACAAATCTCCAACAAGTATTTGAGGCTGTCTGTGAGGAACGTTTTCCCCACCTTTTGAATCTGTGCCATGAAGAATTAAGGCAGTTCCAAAGGCAACAGGAGGTCAGTCCAACCTCCTGATCTGGATGAATCAGTGACATCTAACTTGAAAACGGGTGATAACAAGTGGACTTGCTTTACAATTGTTTTCCTACATGCAGCTGAAAAGCTTGCAAAAAGCATTTTAATTTTAAATGAGGACAAAAAGTGACCCAACTTAACCTCAGGATAGAGAAAGAGCTCCTGTCTTTAAGCCGAGTTAACTTTCTCCTGGTATTTCCTTCACATTAACTTTTGTTGTTGCTCAGACTAATCAGGCGTGATGTAATTAGTAAGCTTTGGAAATAGGTGGATGTGGTTAGATTTTTACACAGAACACAGATAGATGAATCTTTGTATTCGCCGTACAGACAAGAGAATATTAGTAGTGTTCTCGTGTGACTTTCAGTAAGAGAGCAAATTATTTCCCAAAAGGTCAAGAAGCACGGGTCATGTCTGTGTTTCAGAGGGCGACCCCCCGCTTTCTTAAATGAGTCGGGTGCAGGAAGTCTGCCTCATCCAAAAATCTGCAGGTTTTGCACAAACACACACACAGAGCCCCTAATTTGCTGAAAAATGTTGCTTCACACATTTGAAACTATCACAAAGCAAATATCCACAGAGAGCACGTCTGTGATTCATCATCCTTCACTTCTACTCAACAACAGCTTCACGGTTTAGCGCGACGACACACATCCGTCTCTGTCTCATTTGCGCTGCTTGCTCAAGGATGTCTGTTTAATTAGCGTAGCTGTGTTGAAACAATAAAAGCTTTGATGGCAGATGAGAAGGTGTTCTTCAGTCAACATTTTGTAATTTATTAGAAAATCGCGTGGATAGGATTTGGGATCTAGTATCTAGTATGAAGGGTAATTTTAGTTTAGAGAGATCTTCTTAAATCCACCCAGATATGTTTGGCTTTTATGATTAAACACTTTGTCTTTCTCTAACAAGACAAATGGTCGTCATTTACCACTACATCATTTTTCGCTCATAATCCTGCCAATTTCCCTTCAGAAAAAATGGCTAAGCTGTGAGTCCAGACAGTGGGACGAGAGCTGTTCGCTTATTGAGAATGACTGACGGACAAAATGTGCCATGGAGAGAGAGAAGGAGTTTGTCTTTCACTGCAGATAAGTGCACAGGGTACAGAGTGTGGAGGGAGAGCGTCTCAGTGCTTCTCTTAGTCCTTTGTCTCTGTATGACAGGCGAATGTCCCGAGAAACAGAGAGAGGCTTTCACCATCCTCGCTCAGCTGCTCAGCCCTTCTGTTCTGCAGTATCACGTTGATCTCAGTGGAAAGAGCAAAGGATGAGCCTGAAATGCTGGATTATTCCGCATTTCTTCTCGTTTCCTCTTTCACAATGGGTTTAAGCTTCGGGAGATCAAAGGAAGTAAGAGAGAGATGAAGGGAGAGGGGGGGAACTGAACAACCTGTGCACAAAACAGCAGGAAGAGAGGAGGGGAAACAGAGAGTGGCTGACAGAAGCAGCCACGGCAATACAGGAGAGAGAAATCCTGAAAATTTAATTCTGCTGTCAGAAACACACTGTGTGTGTGTGCGTGTGTGTAGGCTTGTTTACATATCTTTGTGAGGACCAAAAATTAAAATGTTACTATACTTGTGGGGACCAGCAGTCACTTGTGAGGACAAAAGAGCCTGTCCCCACGAGTTTGAAGGCATTTTTGAGGGTTAGGGTATGGGCCTAGGGTAAGCATTATGTCAATTAGATGTCCTCACTAAGACATCAAAATGAGAATGTGTGTGTGGGGGGGGCACAGATGTACCTGTGTAACCTCTCAAGGAAATTTACAGACTCGCAAACATGGAGAATAAAAAGTTCTGGTGAAAAGGTTCATCGTCTCCTCAGATCTAATAAAGGTAGAAACTTCTCTCTCATCTGTCCTAAAAGTCTGGCTTGTTCTTTTATGAGGATCCATCTTGAGTGAAACATTTTCTTTATCTCCATCTCGTGTTTGGATACTGCACAGCGGGAACCTGACAGAGAAACTGAGAGTATCGTGTAATCAGCACAACCCTGGACCTGGAAACCAGAAAGGGGGGGAAATGATTTTTTTCTTTTAAGCCAAAGCTGAGAAATCTGACTCGTTCTTCATCAAAATGACATCAATCAGAGACAAAATGAGACAAGCAATTCTTTTAATTAAATTAATTTTTAAAAGACCACTTTTCCCATTTTCTGTTTTGTTTGTTTTCCCTGTTTGGAAGTGAAGAGTGAAGAAAGGCAAACAGGTGAGCAGGAGGTGAAAGTAAATATAAAAAAGCTGCTCATGAACACAGCCTTTAAGGAACAACTTATCTTTCATCAGCAGGTGTGAACAATGTTCCCTCTAAGCTGCAGGCGTGCGCAATTGCGCACTGCTGGCACGGTCTCTGCGCACAGAAAATCTGCATTGCACACAAAAAAAATCTAACCTGAATTGAAATGAAAGTAAATAGGTAAACTATTCTGTTTTGCAGTGTTAGTCAGTAAGTGACTGACTGCTCCCATATGGGATTAGAACGATGCCACCTTATCCCATAGTCCAGCCAATGATGCGATTCACATTCGTATATACGCAGCTAATCAACGTGGTTGACAGGCTATGACAGCGTCCTTATGTGCCGACACCGGTGTTTTAGCTAGCAAAACGGCGTGGCTGCTGTGGAGTGAAGCCACGTCAATGACAATGTGTACAACCATTGGAGATGTGAGCAGGACAGACGGAACAATTGAGGGAAAAACTGTGGACTTTATACCAGTTTTTAAATTGTGTTGAGAGGACACGTAAAACCAGAGTTATGATAAAAATATATGCAATTTTTTTCCTGAATACTATCATTGTTTATATTTACTGTGAGAAGAAAAAACAGCGTTTTATAAGCAAAATGCTCAAAAGCCTGTGAGCAAAGACAAAAAAAAACAAAAACCCACGCTTCCCTATTGGTCGAAAAATGATATGGCAACACGGCATTTAGTTGTTTAGGAAGGGGGGGAAGTTTTAGGAGTGATGGCGGTGTTTTGAGATGTGAGAGATTTGAGACGTTTAGCACAAATCTTGTGTAGTTAGTGTGTAGTGTAGTTTTGTTGTGTGTGTCAGAACAATGAGGCGACTGCTGAATGTTACAGGTGTTACAGCGGTGATACATCTGTTGTCAGGCCTGCGGGTATCAGGCTGTTCTCCTTTATCTCATAGTGGACAGAAATTATTTTTTGGAGTGGCACAAATCATTTGTGTGGCATCAGATTTGATGCAAAACAGCTGATTGTTCTGTGAATAGTTTGAAATGTTTGTTTAAAAAAACGCCTTGGCTGCATTTGTAGGTAAACAGCTGCAAAAAACTTTGTTGTTTGCAAAACTCAATTACTTTTTTGAAGAAGTAACTATATAATCAATTGTAGAGATGGACCGATCCGATATTACGTATCGGTATCGGTCCGATACTGACCTAAATTACTGGATCGGATATCGGGGAAAAATAAAAAATGTAATCCGATCCATTAAATATCACGAAAGCACCTCACAAAACTTGCAACACGCCGTAACTCACCTCAGAACGTTAGCACGTCGGAGCAGTATGCATCACGTGATAGAGCGGCTGTGGCATGCGGGACCTGTGGTCTGGATAGCATGTGGAGCTTCGCTAGCAACCCGGCATTTCATCTCCGACAAAGTTATCCCCGAGAGAAGTAAAGCAAGTGTGTAAGTCCATCTCTGAATGTTTGTAAAGCATTCCTGCGTTAAGCTTAACAAGCGATATATGGAGCGACTGCCTCCTCTTGCTGCTACTTCAATCATGAAACTGCTTAACGATCAGCTGATCGGCTTTTCTGTCGCAAGTCCGTGTCTCTAGTTTGCTTTTGGCCCACTTTGCACCAGAAAGAGGAAACCAGCGGCTGAACAACAGCAGCACGTTTAAGCTTGATCAGCTGTTGTTAGAATTTATTTATTATTACTTTCTACTCCAGGATCTTTTTCTATGTAGCTGACGCTGGTAACTGTGCAGGGGCGGATCTAGCAAAGTTTAGCCAGGGGGGCCGATAGGGCATTAACTGGGAAAAGGGGGCACAAAGACATACTTTTCTTTCTTATTCTCATTTAAAATGTCTAGCTTTTAATAAATAATTATCTGACACCCAAAGTTTTAATTTGATGTAAAATGAATAGAAGTCAATTATTGTATATAGTAACTATTAAGTCTAATATATACACCCTAGTAAGCTATAGTAGTTTTTCCTTTGGGAAGGTACCATCTGTGCAGTCTGCAATTTTGTTGAAGAAAGATGTTGAATCTATTTAATATTTCTTGAAAAATAATTGATTTCTGTGCATTTTTTTTCACACTGCATCAAATTAAGGTTGATTACGTCGATTAAGCATCATGAGGTGGAGCGTGAGGGGTGGTTCCCTATTTTTTATTTATTTATTTTTGTTGTTGCTGGGAGTTGGAACCCTATTAGTTAGGTTGCTTAATATTTATGCTAAGTACTCTTTAAAATACCAGAATAGGGAGGATGGTGTAGGTTTAAGTTTATTAGATTGATCAGTATTGCTGAACTATGAAATATTTTTTTTTGCATACAGGTATAACAGAATAGCTTTAGTGTAGTTGTTGTTTTAAACTTGAGTATGAACTTATACAAAATGCAGCAAGATATTTAAAAAACAGTTTTGTTGATTAAAAAACACTATATCGGATTCATATCGGTATCGGCAGATATCCAAATTTATGATATCGGTATCGGACATAAAAAAGTGGTATCGTGCCATCTCTAATCAATTGCCCAGCATTGGTCATTATATACTGTATTTTGCAGACAGAGAGTTACAGACTCTCTCCCAGACCACAGACTCATAATACAAGTCAGAGCTTTATTAAAAAAAGAAAAGAAAGTTGTGTTTTCAAAATTGGAGTTCAAGTTATTTTTACTTCCAATAGTGTTAACATGCTACACAGATCATGAACAAGATTTTTTTTTTCTTTTCATTGTAAGTGGGCTAAAGCAGTTAATTAAAAGTAGTCTAACATAAATGTAAATGCTGTAATTTGATTATTTTAATAAACCATGTGACTTGGATGGATTCGATGCTGGCGTGACCATACTGCACACGTCTGCTGTTGCTCACAGTGGTCCAAGGGACGCTCAGGGAGTTTGCTCAGACACGTGAGAAATTAGAGGGAAGATTGAGTGTGAGATGTTATTTAGTTACATAATGTGAATTGATAATCAAAGGCTGCATGTTTCCTAAGTTGTGCCAAAAAAGAGCAGCAGCAGTCCGGACATATCAACAAATAATTAATCATTGTTTGACAAAATAAGACTGGATGGTGGAGGAAGTAATTACATCCTTTAGGCTAACCACATTTTATTATTTATTAAAGCCACATGTTAAAAATGTAGCTTAAGCTGCAGTCACACAAGGCAAAAGAGTTGTTGGAGACGCTGGCACAAACAAAATTATAGCAAGCGTGTTTAATGAATCTGCAGTCTTTGGTTGCTTTGAAGACGGGAGCCAGGTTTGCAACCACTGGGACTTAACTTTGGTGTGTGGGATGGACCGAGCAGCGAAGGAAACTCAGGCACAGGTTCAAGTCCAAAAAAAAGTTTTTTTTTATTTAATCCCAAAACATAGTTGGTTAAATCATACAAAAATAAAAAATAAAAAATCAAACTCTTGGCCCATAAAAGAGGTCAAAATAACAGAACTCTACTCAAAGTTAACAACAAACAATACTGATAACTCAAACTTACTTACCTAAGGAGGCAAAGGGGAAACTTAAATATTTGTGAGCTGATCAGCCCACAAAAACACAAAACAGGGGTAAAACACACAAAACCTAACTGAGACTAACATAACGAACTCCAATTCCCCCCCATGATCTCAAGTTATGGAATGAGCCAATTTGCAGTTTTCCATCTAGGCTTGCTCCGCCCCTTTTCCACCTCTTGGCTCCTCAATGAAGAGACTGGAGCAGCTGCAACTAAGGTAACTCAGAAAACAAAGAGATTCAATCATAAATAACAGTGTAAACTAAAATGTGCACAATTATTTTAGAACAGTGTTATGCAAATTAATTCTAAACCAGAACCAGTTATTTATTATCCTTTAAATTAAATCTTATATCTAAAGAAAGAAAATGTGAATGCAGTGTCCTTGTTGTTGTTGGTAATATTAGGTGGATATTACCACAGTGTGGCTGTAACTGCAGCCATCACAGTGTGTTACAATGGCAATAAAACAAGTCATTCTGCTATTAGTCTTTAAATAGGGTCGAGTTGGCACTTACATGTAATCTGCTTGTGCTAACATAACAATCAAGTATAAGTCAGGGAAATTTGCAAACATGTTTTGATCAGCATAAACACAAACTCACATAAACTTTTTAGCTTCAGAGTCCAGCCAGAACCTCGAAGATGTGGAACAGAAATTAAGGAATTGCTCCACAAATAATGATGCAGTTGTTGCATGATGGCAATTTAACTGCAAAATTACACAGCGTCTTGGCAACTTTGCTTTGATATGGGAACATAACAACAATGCAATCAACTGGTAAGAAGCTGAGTCGAGTCCCAAGTGTAATCTTATGACAATCTCTCTGCATTTCAAAATTTGGCAACAATTATTTGGAAAACTTTGATAATCTTTCCGAGACTGCACTCAGTCTGAGTCAGACTGCAACTGTTTGGAGGCAAGTTGCCTCCCACGAGAACGAAAACTGGCAACTATCTTGCAATTAAAAATAATTAGCCCAAACAACTTCTATAATCAGTTGCTGGACAAATTCAGTACTATTGCCAGGTAACCACTGATTTTTTTTTACCACGGAGCTCGCTGTCCTATAGCGTGGTCGTCCTGCTTTCTGCCTATGTCAACAAGCCTCAGTAGACATAAAGCACCCATCCTTGGTTCTTCTACTCGTTAGTCCCTCTCACCTGACAGAGATGTGAGTGGAGAACAGTCGATGCAACAGGCACTGATCAGAATGAGACGTGCTGGCCTCAGAGCTGTTACTTTAGTGATGTGAATAAAATGTTTGACGTGTCTGCATCATAAATAGTTTTGTTACAGCTGGATTTTATGAGCTCAGGTGGAAGAGTGTTTATACTTCATGCCGCTTTTAATTAAATTCACGGCATGCCAAGATGTGACAGGATATAATGTTTTTAATCACACAGAGACAGTGAAAAGGAGAAAGTCTGATCATCTTAAATAACTAAGACAGAAAAAGTTTTCATTTTTTTAAAACCATGATTGATCTGTCCCAGCTGTGCACTGCACCTCTTTTATGCACTGAAGGTAAAAACACTTCTGCAAAGGATGCACCTGTGTGTCCTCAATTACATCTCCTCCTACAGACTCCCCTCTCATCTGTCCTCCAGATGCATTTAAAAAACCGAGAGATCCTTCATCACAGCGTAATGAGACCGATTTCTGGGTTAGAGACATGAGGATGGACATTTAGACCTCAATAAAATAAAAAATAAATCAGTCTCCTTTTAAATGAATGCTATTCATTAGTTTCCAAAATGCTCTTTCCACGGGAGACGACTTTTAAAAGGCCAACAAGGCTAAAATATTAAAACTAAGTGGAACTTATTGATGGCTGTAACAGATAAAACCCGCCTGGTGTCTGGATCTTGGTCAGAAAGCATCAGAGGTGTTTTAGAGCAATGCAGTGAGCCCCAGTGAGGCCAGCTTGCAACAGTGTCAGGTGCCCAGGGCTGCTGGACTTTGATTATTTAATACAAGGCAACAGAGGCCGATCGATCAGCAGAAATGCTTGATGCTAAAAGCTACTGGAGCGTGGGGTTCCTGCCACACCGGGCCCTCCAAATGTCACACACTGCATCTAATAAGAGTGCTCTCCACGCTGCAGTGAACTTTATATCAAGCCTGTGACTTCCCCAGCACTCAGCATTGAGGAAGAGTTGTTTGTGCTGTTGTTTTGCTCAGTGGATGTCTGCAGGCACCCACAGGCAGACTTTTCTGTTGATGGTCATGACTTCAAAGATGGAATTTCATTAAGGCTGGTGTAATTAAAGAAGACCTATTGTGTTCATTTCCAGCTCCATATTTCTATTCTTGGATTAGAGTAGCCTTTAATGTTTCACAGTCCAGTGGGACTATGTTGAGCCTCTTAGTTTATCCTCTGTAAAACAGGCCATTTTAGTTCCTTTTCCCATCTCTTTTAGCCAACTTTCTAAAGCCAAGATCAGAGGAAAACTGTCTGAAACAGTGTTTGGTGAGAGCAGGGTCAAGTCTGACCTCAATTGTACATATTCATTATATGTAGCTGCAACTGCAGCAGCTATCCGGAAGCAGCTGGATAGCGTAGCGGTAAGACTACACACCTTTGGCGCAGGAGTCACAAGTTTGATTCCTGCTTGGGTGAGTCTGTATCCAGTGAGCAGTGAGGGTTACATTCCATTCCTGTGCAATCTTCCACAACACACATGCTACGGCAAGGGGGAGCCAGGACGCCAGGTCAGGGGGAGGCTGTGCTGACTCCCAAGCTAGGAGAGAGACCAGCTGTATATTTTTATAATACTTACTTTATATGTGTATAAGTAAGTATAAGTATTCATTTGTATCTTTATTCATCATGAATACTAATAAGATACTAGTCTTAGATATAAAGATACTAGTAGATATTAGTAGATACTAGTACTCTTAGATATTATATCTAAGAGTACTAGTATCTTTATTTAGATACTAAATAGAATAATTTTAGTGTACAGTGGGGCAAAAAAGTATTTAGTCAGCCACCGATTGTGCAAGTTCCCCCACCTAAAATGATGACAGAGGTCAGTAATTTGCACCAGAGGTACACTTCAACTGTGAGAGACAGAATGTGAAAAATAAATCCATGAATCCACATGGTAGGATTTGTAAAGAATTTATTCGTAAATCAGGGTGGAAAATAAGTATTTGGTCAATAACAAAAATACAACTCAATACTTTGTAACATAACCTTTGTTGGCAATAACAGAGGTCAAACGTTTACTATAGGTCTTTACCAGGTTTGCACACACAGTAGCTGGTATTTTGGCCCATTCCTCCATGCAGATCTTCTCGAGAGCAGTGATGTTTTGGGGCTGTCGCCGAGCAACACGGACTTTCAACTCCCGCCACAGATTTTCTATGGGGTTGAGGTCTGGAGACTGGCTAGGCCACTCCAGGACTTTCAAATGCTTCTTACGGAGCCACTCCTTTGTTGCCCGGGCGGTGTGTTTTGGATCATTGTCATGTTGGAAGACCCAGCCTCGTTTAATCTTCAAAGTTCTCACTGATGGAAGGAGGTTTTGGCTCAAAATCTCACGATACATGGCCCCATTCATTCTGTCCTTAACACGGATCAGTCGTCCTGTCCCCTTGGCAGAAAAACAGCCCCATAGCATGATGTTTCCACCCCCATGCTTCACAGTAGGTATGGTGTTCTTGGGATGCAACTCAGTATTCTTCTTCCTCCAAACACGACGAGTTGAGCTTATACCAAAAAGTTCTACTTTGCTTTCATCTGACCACATGACATTCTCCCAATCCTCTGCTGTATCATCCATGTGCTCTCTGGCAAACTTCAGACGGGCCTGGACATGCACTGGCTTCAGCAGAGGAACACGTCTGGCACTGCGGGATTTGATTCCCTGCCGTTGTAGTGTGTTACTGACGGTGACCTTTGTTACTTTGGTCCCAGCTCTCTGCAGGTCATTCACCAGGTCCCCCCGTGTGGTTCTGGGATCTTTGCTCACCGTTCTCATGATCATTTTGACCCCACGGGATGAGATCTTGCGTGGAGCCCCAGATCGAGGGAGATTATCAGTGGTCTTGTATGTCTTCCATTTTCTGATGATTGCTCCCACAGTTGATTTTTTCACACCAAGCTGCATGCCTATTGTAGATTCACTCTTCCCAGTCTGGTGCAGGTCTACAATACTTTTCCTGGTGTCCTTCGAAAGCTCTTTGGTCTTGGCCATGGCGGAGTTTGGAGTCTGACTGTTTGAGGCTGTGGACAGGTGTCTTTTATACAGATGATGAGTTCAAACAGGTGCCATTCATACAGGTAACGAGTGGGGGACAGAAAAGCTTCTTACAGAAGACGTTACAGGTCTGTGAGAGCCAGAGATTTTCCATGTTTGAGGTGACCAAATACTTATTTTCCACCCTAATTTACGAATAAATTCTTTACAAATCCTACCATGTGAATTCATGGATTTTTTTTTCACATTCTGTCTCTCACAGTTGAAGTGTACCTCTGGTGCAAATTACTGACCTCTGTCATCATTTTAAGTGGGGGAACTTGCACAATCAGTGGCTGACTAAATACTTTTTTGCCCCACTGTATATATATTTATTTATTTTATCTTTATTTAGTAAAGATACTAAATAGTATTTAGTAAAATAAAGATACTATTTAGTATCTTTATTTAAAGAATAAAGTATCTTAGTATCTTAGATATTAGTATCTTTATATCTAAGTATCTTACTAGTTTATTCATTCATGATGAATAAAGATACAAATGAATGATGAAGAATGATAATACTTACTTATACACATATAAAGTAAGTATTATAAAAAAATACAAATATATAAATATATAAATTTATAATATATAAAAATTTAATTTGAGAATCTTTTTCAGTTCTAAGAGCTACTGGTGGAGAAAAGGGACATGGACCCTGAGCCAAGGTGTGAAAAAGGTTACATGGCAACATTAATACAAGATGTGATATATATATATTGATGTTCATGTTGATATCAGCTGGATAGTGTAGTGGTAAGACTCTAAGCCTTTGGGGTGGGAGTCACAAGTTCAAGTCCTCTTCAAGTCCAGTGCTTATCTCTCATGGTGATGAGGTACAACACATGTGCTACGGCAAGGAGGAGTCAGGACGCCAAGACAGGGGGGATATCGTCCTCCCCGAGGTTGGCAACGTCAGGAAGAAGCAACATGAGTCTTTTCAGCTTAGAATGTTGGTTTGTTGAGAGAGAGATCAAGAATATTGAGAGCACAATGAGAGTCCAAGAGTACTGAACTGGTGGCATCCTTCAAAGGCTATGTGGTGTTAGGAGACATTACTCAAAAGCAACAGCAGGCTAAGATAATCAAATTACCTGTGTAGGATGTTAACACATGGAAGTAGAAAAAAAAGTATTTATTTAGAATCAAGAACCTATTTTTTACTCTGTCGTGTCTCAAAAAAGTAATCCAGTTACACAGGTAATTTGATTATCTTAGCCTGCTGTTGAGCATCTTGAGTAATAGTTCTCCTAACACCACGTAGCCTTTGAGAATTATGGCCAATGTTAAGGTTCAAAATTGAGGAAGGAGAGTACAAACCACCCTTGGTCCAGAAGCTCTTGGTCAAACAATGATTTTTAATGAACACACACGTGTGGGAAGACAACTCTGTACGCCGACAGCAATTGATCTTCGACTTACTAAAGCACAAACAATTATTTTATAACATCAGGGTTTGATTTACTGACGCCCCTTCATGCGTCACAGATACATTTTATACATAGATCAGATCAACACCACAATGACTTTTAACCCAGAAGATCATCTTCTATTTTCATGGCTGGTACTTTCCGTTCTTGTCTTAAAGTGAATTGTTCCTCTTTCTTGCCGAGACATGACTAATCTCTCCTCTAAATAAATCTAACTCATGTGTGTGTGTGTGTGTTGACCCCACATGCTCTTTGTGTCACCTCTTCACCTACTAACTGTCTGTGTCTCGTCCTCAAATGCTCTTTCTCAATTCACCTGTTGCACTTCTGACCTTTTACCAGACCAGAGGCTCACTGAGACTATATGTATGTCTTCTACTAAATAAATGTTTTAACCAAGAACCTCTACTTAAACCTTAATATGAAATGACCTGATATATGAGTGTTTTGTAAGCATGTATTGCAATTCCTTCTATGGCTCCAAGTCACTTGCACAATAGATTGTCCGGACATCGCGCCGAACAAAGCTTCCAACCCCCAATTAATTGACCGAGCTCCAACTCTTTAATAAGCACAGATATGCATTGTGTATAAAATAGTCATAACTGCACCTGAAATACAAGGTCAACATAATAACTGTATGCATAACATCTTAAGGCCATCTTAAAGCTATCTGTTACATTGTTAAAGCCTCGTCTTAGCCTGCTGCTCAAAATAACTTCCTGCTTCTGCAAACTCTCTGCAAGCCTGTTTCCTGTCAGCCTGTGACTTTTAGCCTTTCTGAAAGACACACTGTTCAACCCCTGAATGCAATATAAACTCCAGATTATATTATTAATGCAATGGTAATGATGATTATTTAACAATAGCAGTAAAATAATTTCCCTGCTCCACACTCCCTCTCTCGACCTCTGGAACACCAGAGGTCGCAATACATTGTGTCCTCGCTCAGCAAATCAGACAACCTCCTGTCATCTACTTGGTCCAGTAATAAACACCAGCTCCCATTCGAGAACACTCCATGTGTAAGCTTTGGTTTTCTCAGTCCCTCTCTGGTGGTTCAGCAGGCCTCGAGATCTCCAGGATCCTCGCCCCTCCTGTGGTCGCCGAGATCGATCTTCTGCAAAGGAAACAAAACACCTTTTCCTGCATCTCCCTAACTTATCCTATCTGGGACTCTTTAATCAAAAGCATGATCCTAATTATCTTCTTAACTTATTGACTTATATTTATATATATTCTTCAACGTTCCTCATCCCTTTAAAACTCTTTAAGCCCTGCTTTCACGTCCGGTTGCTCGCTCTATTTTCCTATCTGATCATCGACCTCCTGTACACAAACTGTCCACCTTTTTAACAAAAAATCATTAGAACCAGCCTATTCTACTAAAAGCTCCAAAAGAAAAACAACCACTTTAATCAATTAAGTTTAAGCATATAAGCAATTACTCCTGTATACATTTCATCATAGCTAAATGCTGCCTTGAAACAACTCCTGTGTGTTAACACTAACTTCATTTTAAAACCTCACATTTCCTATGTTATAACCTGTTTTTGGTATAGCCTTTTTATTTCATTTGCTTCTGATAAGCTGCGTGCTGTGTGTGTGACAGGAAGTTACATGCCCATAAAAGGAAGTCTAAGAGAGAAGTGTGTGCGTGAAATAAGGGAGTATTGTTTTTACATCAAGGTTTAGTAGAACTAAAGTAGAACGTCACAAACAAACAAAAGAAGGTAAAATGAAGAGAGAAAATAACTGACAATTACATTAATGAATAGAAAACACACATACACAAAGTGCCATATGTGAAATTATTCTAGGAAAGAATCAGAAGTGAGATAGTTTAATATAAGAGGCAATGAAGGAAGCAGCTTAAACTCCTTTAATTTCCAGAAGCCAGTGTCTCCCCTCCCCTCATAGCACCCGTGCCCACTTGGTCCCCGTATCAGGCGAGTATGGAAGGCTGGATAGCCCATGACGGGTAAGATCCCACCTCGAAACCCTGGGACAACCTAAGGCAGGCACAGTCACGATTACTCGGCCTCACTCAGTCCCGGTGAGCTCAGACTCACGGGTGAGATGAAGGGAAGAAGACGGGACCTTAAGGGTAAAGCCGCTGGGCTAAGGCGGAGGGGGTAAGTGGCAAGTGGAGCCCTACCTTCTGGCTGAGGACAAGGAATGCTGCTATTTAAGGTAGGAAATCAGAATTTGGGTTAGTAAATTTGGGAAGGAGTAAATTGACTGTTTAAAGGCAAAATTATGAAGGAGTCTGACACACTGCAAAAGCAACATATGCAAATTCACACACACAAACAGAAAATGCATTAACCTTATAAAGACAAGACAAGCTCATGATGATTATTTGTATAGATACTGATTAAACCTGGCTTAGAACACAAAGATACGCAATGAAGATCAGTTTGCTACTTGTATGAGTGGTAGAATGGTGTGAATGGTTAATGAAATACACTTGAGTTTGAAGCTGAGGAATAACTCAAAGAAGCTATATGACAAAGGGAGTTATGAAAATAAAAGTGATTAAAGTAGTTTTAAAAGAGTGACTTAGGAGTGCTCTCTCGTACTGAGTGATCAAGTAGTGATCACTGTAGAAAGAAATAAAATGATTTAATGAGTTGGTAATGTTTAATCATATGTTTCTGTTGTTACAGCAACTCATTGAGAGATGACTCAGTATGCAAATTAGTTGGAGTGAGTGGTGACGAAGGAACTTCCTGTGTGTGTGTGTGTGTGACTGAGGAAGTGACTTTCAGAAGAGGAAGCATGGCAGACAAGAGAAGTGCAGATTTGGGTAGGAAATTTATAGTTTAGTGATATGTTGTTGTAAGGGGGTCTTATGCTGAATGTAAGTATGTTACAGAGCATAAGGGGGTGATTTTTGTGTGCAAATTGTGTGGTTTTAATGAGACTTTCGGTGTATTGAGGAGGTGAAATTATGTGGTGGCAAAACTTTTGTGTGTTTAAGGTTGTTGAGGTTGTTGTGGTGATGGGTTGATTCTGTCGGTTAGGTTCGGGTTGTTGTTGTTTTTGTTTTTAATAGAGGGAGTTTTAGGAAACATGGACATGTCTAAAATTGGGCCCATTATTTTGTAACAGTGCACTTAAAGAAAACCTGTCAGGTGATTTTGTTTTGTGTTTTGTGAGCTAACAATCAGCTCTATTTTTTCATTTCTGTTTTAAGCAGGCCTGCAACAGTGAATAACGGCGCTGAAAATTCTCGGGAAGAGCAAATATAAGGGGGCTTTCCAGATTACAATTGGCTGAGGAGAAAGCTACCTGTAAGTCCCTGTAAAAAGGATTTTATGCGAGTCAATCCAGTCCAAAAGCATAAAGAAATATTTTCCTATGGAAAATAAAAAATGACTGAGCTCATTTTGCTGAGGGTGGAGAATCTGATCACTTGCTCCATTATTAGCAATATATGGTGTGACTGCATGTGAATGAATGTGTGACTGGATGAAGGTGTGGATGAATACATGTGGACAAACAATTTGTTTTTACCAGAGAAAATTTCTGTTTTGTTTTGTTGACTGGGGTTAGATTATGGGATTATAGTATATTGTTGGGAGAAGGCCAAATGTTACGGGGGAGGCATTTTCTGATATAACTCAGTTACCATTAATTGTAGAAACACATGACTGATAATTGTTCTGTTTTAAGTTTATTTTTATGATATAGATTGGAACATGAGTGGGGAAAACTGAGCATTTTTAGTTTTGTATAGTATTTTGACACATTTCATGTGTCAAAATAAAGGGGGGTTTAGGGTGTATTAATTTAATTGTTTAATAATTTAGGATCATTTTAGGACTTTTGGGGTTTTTGATCATTTGGATATGGTAAAACTGAAACTGTTATTTTTATGTTAAGGTTAAAGGATTAAAGAACTGAATCCTGTTTAGAAGATACAATGCCGGTTTTTCAAAGCTGTGCACAAATCTTAGAGGGAAATTGTGGGACACGTTGACAAAAAGATATCCTTAGGGGAAAATTAGTGAGGGTTGAAGGAGGAGAACAGGTTTGATTTCTTTTGATTTCTAGAAGTAGTGGTTATAATGTAGGCTTACACAGACAGATATTACACAGAAACACACATGACAGTATTGATTCCAGGCATAAGGCCTAAAATTCATTTAGCTTTTAACTGAACTTAAAAGAAGGACCAAAGAGGAAGGAGAGTACAAACCACCCATGGTCCAGAAGCTCTTGGTCAAACAATGATTTTTAATGAATACACACGTGTGGGAAGACAACTCTGTACGCCGACAGCAATTGATCTTCGACTTACTAAAGCACAAACAATTATTTTATAACATCAGGGTTTGATTTACTGACGCCCCTTCATGCGTCACAGATACATTTTATACATAGATCAGATCAACACCACAATGACTTTTAACCCAGAAGATCATCTTCTATTTTCATGGCTGGTACTTTCCGTTCTTGTCTTAAAGTGAATTGTTCCTCTTTCTTGCCGAGACATGACTAATCTCTCCTCTAAATAAATCTAACTCGTGTGTGTGTGTGTTGACCCCACATGCTCTTTGTGTCACCTCTTCACCTACTAACTGTCTGTGTCTCGTCCTCAAATGCTCTTTCTCAATTCACCTGTTGCACTTCTGACCTTTTACCAGACCAGAGGCTCACTGAGACTATATGTATGTCTTCTACTAAATAAATGTTTTAACCAAGAACCTCTACTTAAACCTTAATATGAAATGACCTGATATATAAGTGTTTTGTAAGCATGTATTGCAATTCCTTCTATGGCTCCAAGTCACTTGCACAATAGATTGTCCGGACATCGCGCCGAACAAAGCTTCCAACCCCCAATTAATTGACCGAGCTCCAACTCTTTAATAAGCACAGATATGCATTGTGTATAAAATAGTCATAACTGCACCTGAAATACAAGGTCAACATAATAACTGTATGCATAACATCTTAAGGCCATCTTAAAGCTATCTGTTACATTGTTAAAGCCTCGTCTTAGCCTGCTGCTCAAAATAACTTCCTGCTTCTGCAAACTCTCTGCAAGCCTGTTTCCTGTCAGCCTGTGACTTTTAGCCTTTCTGAAAGACACACTGTTCAACCCCTGAATGCAATATAAACTCCAGATTATATTATTAATGCAATGGTAATGATGATTATTTAACAATAGCAGTAAAATAATTTCCCTGCTCCACACCACCAGTTCAGTACTCTTAGAACTCTCATTGTGCTCTCAGTATTCTTGATCTCTCTCTCTCTCTCAACTAAACCTCACATTCTTAGCTAAAACACTCATGTTGCTTCTTCCTGACGTTGCCGACCTCAGGGAGGACGCTATACCCCCTGTCTTAGCATCCCGGCTCCCCCTTGCCGTAGCATGTGTGTTGTGGACGATTGCATAGGAATGGAATCCTCACTGCTTACTGGATACAGACGCACCCAAGCAAGAATCGAACTTGTGACTCCTGTTCCAAAGACATGTAGCTTTACCGCTACGCTATCCAGCTGCTTTCGGATAGCTGCTGCAGTTGCAGCTACATATAATGAATATGTACAATTGAGGTCAGACTTGACCCTGCTCTCACCAAACACTGTTTCAGACAGTTTTCCTCTGATCTTGGCTTTAGAAAGTTGGCTAAAAGAGATGGGAAAAGGAACTAAAATGGCCTGTTTTACACAGAGGATAAACTTACCAATAGAGGATAGAGATAAAGATACCAATATCTTACCAATATCTACCAATATCTAAGATACTAGTAAGATATTACTTTATTATAGCTAACTAACTAGTATCTTAGATATTAGTATCTTTATTATAGATACTAGTATCTTTATATATTAGTATCTTTATTCATCATGAATAAAAGATTCTTGAACTTTTTTTTCTCATTTGTGTTTTTTTTTTTAAATTACATGTGCACTTAGGTAGACATCACCAGGGTATGGAGTGACACATCAGTGTGTCTAATGTTGTGGTTTATGTGCAAGTATACCATCAACACTGACAGAAATACTTTGCAATAGCTGTCCTATGTTGTGACCACTATGCATGAAGGGCATGGTCCCTCGCTATAACGTAGTTCACTCCTGTACAGAATTCATTCAGCTTTTCAAATTTACATAAATCTTCGATCGCTAGCAGTGTGACTCTGAAGTGCTGTACTGTATGTTTGTACGTTTACTCCCCAACAAACACAGAAATGTCAAAAAAACACCTGCAGGTGTCTTTGGTTTCATTCTATAATACTGGACTTATTTTCTACAAAGGTTTGAACTTTGAGTGTTTAAACAAGAGAGAACAGTGTGAAAATGTTCATGCCTGTCTGAGAAAAGTGTAAAAAGTGTGTAGTGAGGGGTTTTAAAGCCTTAAAACATCTATAATATAATAAAAAATAAAGTTGGCTACTTCGCAGATTTTATCTATTGCGGATAAATGAGATACCACTGTAATATATATTCTCTATAATGTTAGTTTTTTAATATAGGCTAATTTCCTGTTTCCTCTAAAATCTTTTTTAGACGAAGTAACAATGGAGGAAGTGGGACAGACGACCCAGCTGCGGGCTGGGGAGCTCATCATCATCGTGGTGGTACTCATCATGTGGGCAGGTGAGGACAAACCTGTTCAGTAAACCAGGATCAGACGGCCTTTGTGTGGATTACACTCGATTTTCCCAATTTTCTGTAAATACAACACAAAATCCAGCTTTTAATGTTTAGACGATAACAATACCCAGATTTGTCCGATCATGAATGCGAACCATCTCTCCCCCAGGTGTGATCGCCCTCTTCTGTCGCCAGTATGACATAATCAAAGACAACGAGCCGAACAACAACAAGGACAAAGCCAAAAACTCCTCAGAGTGCAGCACTCCCGAGCATCCGACGGGGGGGCTGTTGCGCAGTAAGGTATAACCCACCCCCCTCCCCTCCTCCTCTCCCCGGGTGTCTCCCCCTCAGCGGCGCCGGGCAGGTGAATGGTCCCGGCCACTTCTAGACTTTTTTCCACTGACACTTCATACGCTCCCATGGTGTCATCTGAGCGTCAGGCTAAAGCTGAACATTGCTCCAACATGGCGCCATTACGTGCATGACTACGCAGCATCAGCTCGCAGCAGCCCTCGAGTCATGGCTTCCAATAAGTTCTAATTGATCAATGCACAGAGCCCATTTCATAACCATGTATCGTGTGCTGACAGCACAAGTCCAGAACTAATCTTTATTCCTTTCACTCTCCTGCAAACATCAATAAAGCATCCAAGTAGCAGCAGAGGCATCCTCATACTCATTGAATTTTATTGTGCAACTCCTGAGTCCTGCGGTCGTCTCATACCTGTCGTCTTCTTCTCTCCTCCCACAGTTCCCCAAGAACAACAACAACAACAATAGGATGCCATCTGTCAACATCATTGAGGTGTGACTGCCAGGACGTCTTCTCTTTACCTAAAAGACTTTGTGTTCTCACAAACAAGCAGGCCCCTTTTAAGCCCATCTGCTTGTCAGGATGACGCTGGGACTCTGGGCCCCTCGGCAGCGCCTTCTCTCCTTTGGGCCTGGCGCCAGAGCGAGGCCGCAGGACTCTGGGTGTCGAGCATGCTCCCTCCGCCTGCGCCGGTGTGAAAAGCAGCGGCTGCTCCGTGCTCAGTGACTACTGCACTGTGGGGCGGCAGCGATTAGAGCCGAATGGCTCTGGTGTTGGAGAGACTGCAGATAAACAGGCCCCAGGGACCAAAGCTGATAAACAGAGCCAGAGACCTTTTCATTCTCTCTGTCACCTTCTTCTCAGCGTCTTGCGGTGTGTTATCAGTGACCGCAAAACCTGGGCATTTCCCTTTTCTGGGTTGAAATCGTCTCCTCTGCTTTAATCTTTTATATCCACGCATAACTTCATCATTACATGTTGCATTCTGTACTCTTAAATGGGCTGTTAGGGTGTAGTTGTTTAAATTTTTACAAGGTGCCACCAGTACAGTTTTGTTGTTCTGGTATTTTTGTTTCATTGATCCTCTCTCGGGCAGAAGCTCTTTGCAATCTTGTGGATTCACTTGTTTTTTTTTCCGCCCCCTCAGGGAATCCAGACTCTACCACCTGGCTAATTTATGAGATGTTTCTAAAATGTGTTGTGACAACGTCAGAGCAGCTTTTGAGAGGGCTGCTACCAAAGCTGAATCACCAGGACTCGATCAACAAGATAAAAACACTTAAAAGGAACCTCTGATCTGAACAAATATTCACAATAGAGTTCATGAGAAGCCAGGTTTCATCCTACTTCTTGTCCCTCATGCTTTTATTCTGAAATGTTACATTCCATGTCCAGAATGAGCCCTTTAGTATTCCCTCGTGTCTTTCTCTCTGAGGGGGATGAATCTCAAAGCATTCTGGAGAGGAGCAGAACTGCCATAATGGAGTGCATTCATCTAATTAACGAACTCTAAAAGGGGCTGGACTCTCGGAAGAAGTGGTCTTTCCTCTTCAGAGACACACAGGAGATCTCTTATATCAGCAATAACAGCCCTCAGAGGAAGTGTAGAATCGAGGACTCAAACGCCGCAGCCTCTTTGAATAAAATCCCGACCTCTCAGCATGTTGTAATGTTCAGGCAGACAAATGAACTGCACGTCCAGTTTGGAGGGAATTAACTCCGAGCCCCAAACGTCCTTAAGCGCTGTTGTAAAAACTTTGGTTTCCAGTGGTTAGCATGGGATTTTAAAAATAAACTAAAAAAAATAAACTAAAAAAAAAAAATCTTTTTTTTTGTTAAATGGGGCCCAACTTGCAACCCTACGATTTCTTTGTCACCAGACAGAAGGGCTTCTATTCAGACTTTTTCACCAGTTTAAAGTCAACATCTGTGCTGAAACAATGGTATATGGCACATCTGGGAGCAAAATGACGCATTCGAGGGCTGATTCAAACTCAGTAGTACTGCCTTAAAAATAAATCACACCATATGATTTATCTAATAAGATGGAAGCCCCTGTATCTCACACCGTGATATTTATCTTCCACCCAGTATTTAAATGTGTGTGCAAAGAAAAAGGGAAACATTACAGGTCGATGTGTTGTCTGAAAAGCTGGAAGAGGTGGCTGGCCTTTAATGTGTAAATACATTTAAAATTCCACTCTTGTTTGGTAGCATCAGTCTGAAGAGCTTTTAATGAAATATGACAAGACTAAATGGAAGATATATAGTCTCGTATTGTAAGAGGGTACCGCTACTGCTAGTGAATTTTTTTTGTTTAGACACGGCTGTTAAAGTCCTGTTATTGAATGCGTTTTTCATGGCACTCCTCTACCGTTATGTGCTTCTATTATGTCATTATGCTGTTTATGTGCATTAAAAAGAAGAGTGTTTTCGATGAGGGACACAGCCCTGGATATTTCACATAATCACCCAGGCGTGGTGTTCGAGGGCCATTCAAGCTGCTGGGAATCCGTATCGACGGGCAGCTTCTCATTCTGTGATGCACCGACTCGTCTTTTACTGCGAACGCAACAGGTCCCGGCTCCTCAGCCTTGAATGCAGTGGAAAAGGGAGGCAGTTAAGAGAAAAAGCAATGAACAGAATGAGTAGACTGATAACTAATGCAATGGCAGGTTTCTATCACTCACGAGCAGCGAGCCCTGCTATTTGCTGCACACCATTTCCCCGGTCTCCTTTCACAATTTCTTCCTCTTCATCGCAACTGTCACATGAAGGTTTAAAATGTGAGTCTGTCTAATGTAAAGGTCTCTCCTGACTAACACTTCTGTCTAGCCAGGACAAACTTTGGGAAATTTTCTGTGAAGTGATCACCACTTTACTTAAAACACTTCACTCAGCTGAAGGCTGAATCCGTTTTATCCCCCCGGAACATTTTCCCCGGTGGCACACTCTCCGATCAATAGGCATCCGTCCACACAGTGAAGGATAATGACGAGAATCGTCTCCAATGATTTCTTTGAACATCCAACAACATATTTATCCCCTGCATTCCCCGAAACAGTGAAAGTCCTTTGCTCCTCTTTGGTATCGAGTCAGCTAGCAACGTATGAAGTTCATTTTAAAAGTTGTGATGATGGTACGCGTGTTGACACTGTAAATACTGTATTCCTTATTAAAGATTTAAATGTAGGGCTATCGTGGCAGGTTGTCAAACTTTACCAATAAATAGTTTGACATTTTGGGAATTTGCAGTTACACGAGAAGATCGACACTTCTCTTAGCAGCTGGTTAAATTACAGCCAACACATTCTCAAAGTAAGGCATCGAATGCCAGCACGTTGCTATCCTGGGGTAGAAAATAATCCTGTTTTGTCAGATGCTACAAGATGCCCTATGGTGCTGTTACCTTAATGCACCAGCCACAGCCACCACAACACAACAGTCCAGTTTTAAAGACCCGCAAAGTGAACATTAGGAAGTTGGAAGTTTGGGTCGTCTGCTGTTCCCGTTGGGAGCTTTCTGTTTAACTCTTCAGTCGCTCTTCAGCTGTGTAATGAAAGCTGGAGCTTCTTGGGTTAGAGTTCGCACTGGGTCACTCCACTTCACTTTCCTGTCTAATGTTTGATCCGCAGCTGTCCCAAAGTGAATGCAAAACCAAGAGGTCCTATGCTAGTGTCCAAATTTCATGATTACAATTAATTTCCGTCTCACTAACCTCATAAGTCCCAAAGAACAACTGTGTGCATCTGTGAGAAACCAGCAGTTTTAACAAAACAGCAGTATTTGCCCCCTGGGAATGAGAATGGGTTGCTGGCTCGAGCAACAGTACAAACGCGGAAGCGCAGTCAGTCTCTTCATCTAACTAATGGCTGAGAAAGCCATCAAGTGGATGTCTGAAAGTGCCAACCCTTTCCCTTAAGGGTTGCAGCTTCAGCAGCTGAGCACTAGGTGAGCTCTCCAACTTAATACATGAAAATTATTTATCTGGTTTTACACACAAGTGTTTGACCATGTTTAACAGCTACACAGTGGCATAACATGTCTAATTAAGTGGAAGGCATCTGGGTATCTAATTAGAGTCCACTCATTACAGACAGTGGACAGTACAGTTCGCTTAGCCCATCGCTGCTGCTACTGAAAAACTGATTACTGGGATTTAAGTTGGCTGAAGGCAACACCCAGCTGCTACCACTCTGACTGGAACAGGTTAAGCAAACGGTGGCCAGATGAAAAATCTTTCCTTAATCGCACTCGACAACCGGTGACGACAGCACGAACTCAACATTCCACGTGAGCCCTGTGGCGTCAAACCACTCATTAAAAAAGGCCCGAAACCTTTTCGCCTGCTACCGTTTGTGCTAAATCAATGCCTGAGAAAAAAAGAGAGGGAGGGGGGGGAGACGATGCTCTGTTGCAGTGACGGACCGTTTCGCAACAATCGCTGGATTTTAACAACACATCATGTGTTTTGTTTTAGAGTAGAAACATGCCTGGAAATACATGAAGTTTGACCGTTTCATTATGGGATTCTTGAAATTTAGGAATGAGGATGACGAAGAAGCATGGTTTAGTAAAAATTAACTGCTTTACTAGTGCTATCATGTTTATATTCATTGTATGGAGTGTACAGCAGTCATTGCTTAAAGAGGGCTAGCATGGTTTAACTATTATGCACAAGGTTACACAACTTCAATTATGAAGAATATGGTGTATGCTTACTTGTGTATGCTTAAATAAAATATCTAATATTTTCAAAATAGAGGTGTGTGTTTGCTCCTTGTTAAAAACCATGAGGACAGCTGGTAATGCACCAGAGAACAGATGCGACTGGTGAGTTCTAAGCTTTAAGAAAAGAAAAATAATATATATTTCAGCAAGAAAAAAGCTTAAATTCAGCAGACTACAACTGACAGGCTTCTCCTACGTTTAAATAAAAATACAGTTTAGTTTCACGGTTGCTGTGTGTTACGTTTCGGTGTTGTCAGTGTTTTGTTTTTGCGTGACTGTCATGTGTTTCCTGTTTTACTTTGAAGGTCTGTTGTTATCTTAGTGTGTTCAGATTACGTTTCCTTGTCTCGTCAGGTCTAATTTGCCCCAGCTGTGTTTCCCTCCTGTGGTCCATTCCCTGATTGCTCCTTCTATGTATTTAAGCCCTGTGTGTCAGTTGGTCATGGTTGTAAATAGATTTGTCGATACTTTAGTTTTGGGATTTTGGTGGAGAGCTGTAGTTTTTTTCTCGTGTGTTTTTTTTTTTCTTATTTTTATTTTCATACGTTGCACGCCGGTTGCCTAGGCCGGGGTGTAACACTGTGGAGGAATCAAAGTTTGACAAAGAGATGTGTCCTGCTGAAAAATGCAGCCGTCAACGTGGTTTTGGGCGAATGCATTTGCCGTCCAGTCAGCAGCTAAGAAAACGTGCATGAATTCGTAATGGCTCAGAAATCAATGAGGCTTTAGCAGCGAAACGACAAATCACTCGAAGCCTACTCGAGTCCAACATTAGACTGCATTTGCTTTCGCATGTATCAATACGAGAGCGACCGCCGGCTCGACTGTTTGGCTGAGCAGGCGAAACGAGGCGGTGGGATTTTATAGCTGACTCGTTATTTGTAGTCTGTTTTGACAATTCCCAACACAGCTGCAGGAAAACTGTGAGGCACGTCAGGTAAACACAAAGCTGTGTTACTGCCTCCGAAGGAAAGAGGAGGGGAGGGAAAGTATAACACAAAATAAAACACAGCTGGAAGGTGTGGATCAGCGCGCCAAGTGCCCTGCAGTCTGCAGTTTCACGAGGCCTATGCTGACACACAACTACATACCTTCTGGCTGGCCGGGCGGGGACAGGCTGCCCTACTATCTGCACAGACGGGATTACTTTAACCGCATGCATTATTCGTGGAAAAGACCCCTGCTCCGTGCTTCTGGGCCGCCTGTGTTCACCTGGGCTGTCAGAATAAAACTGACAAAATGCAGCATTATTCACCAAACATTAACACGGGAAGACAACTGTACTGGGAGCTGAGCATTATTATGATGACTCTCTGACTCTAGGGAGTGGGTTCTCTGCTAAGAGCCGGTGGCACTTACACTTTTCATGCAAGGTTTAATGAGAGCACAGTGCATTGAATCCACCGAGCAGCAAAGAGTACAAAGAGGTCGCTGCTGCTTTACAATAAAAACAACAACAATTTAAACGAATATCTATAATTTAAACACCTTCCTGTTTAACCCCAAGTTGTAGTGTGTGGCCAAAGAGGTAATTTGATTAGCAGTTCAAAAGAAAAGGTATGAAATCTCCACCATCAGGAAGATCCCTCAAACCTCAGGAGAGGTAAACGCTGCTCTATATGAATTAATACAGTACTGCACAAAAGTCTTGAGCCACCATCACTTCTTTGTTTTGATTCCAAGCAGTCAGACTTCCTAAGAGTTTTTTTTTAAGGTGGCTTTGAGGAATAGTTCTCCAGCTTTCTGCAGGTCTTTCAAAGTGTTTCTTTGGACACTGGCTGCTTTTTCAACCATTTTCAGTCCAGACCCTGTACCTGAGCATTTTCAAATGATTATTTGTTTGTTTGTTAAGCTGCTTAAAACTAAACTATGACTCACTCAAGGGGGAAAAAAGAAGGGTAACGTAAGAGACTATTTTTAATTGTATCTTTAGGCACCTTGGTAGTAGCAGTCTGTTGCAGAAACTTGTCATTTGTTCCCACCACAATACCATCTGGAAAGCATTTGATTGGCAAAGCTTCATGTTTCCAACATGATAACGATCCCAAACACTTCCAGTCCAGTAAAAGCAGACCTGGACAGAAAAATACACAATGAAACACTACCAGTCAACAACTGGCCTGCCCAGAGCCTGGACCTCAACATCACTGAAGCAGTGTGGGATCCTCGAAACACAGCCAACATCCAAAGGAGAGCTCTGAATGTCCTCAGAGAAGCCTGGAGAACCATTCCTGAAGACTACTCAATGAAATTATAAGAAAGCTGCCGAGAAGAGTTCAGACTGTGTTGAATAAAAAGGTGGTGATACCAAATAGTGACTTTCAAGCTTGTTAGAGTTGTACAGACCTGCTTTGCATGCTGCATTTCTATGTTTGCTCATCTGTCAATACATTGCTGTACCTCTTTCCCATTTTCATAGCAAATATAAAAATAGAAATACACAAATTTTGTTTTGTTTTTAAATGAGGGGTGGCTCAAGACTTTTGCACAATAGTGCATCTGATCCTAAACAGTCAATGAGACATTTTTGTCCTTTTTGCCTTTATATCAAATTTGCACAGTAGACCAAGCTTACGTTTGAATTCTATTTTTACATTATTTTCTTACTCTCACACTGTTGAACAGCCGGTGCTCCAGCTGAAGGATTGAAAATTAAAACTGTCTTACGCACATCTAAACACTAATTTAATGAAACCCGACTCCGACATGCTGCGATACTGCGAGGTCCGTTACCTTACACACTGCAGGCTTTTCTCCACAGCTTCAAACTTAATAAAATTACAACTTTATCAATTCAGACGTACTTTTCCAGTCTTCCTGCTAACGCACTTTTAGGTGAATATGCTTGGAGTTGGATTAACAAACCCCAGGTTGAGCTGAAAAGCTCACCCTGATTGCTGATGTTTAAGTAAGTGAAGTCAGACATGGAAGAGATATGCTGGATATCCTGAGCTTGTGTCACAGTGCAGGAAAAAAAACCCAAACACTGAGAAACCCCAAACATCACTTTCAGCTGATGCCTTTAAAAGAAAGCACAAAGGACATTTGTTTAGGCCACAATCCTAATAAACAGGCACGATTATGAAAAAAGAAAATGCACTGAGAACTGTTTTATTCCCAGAGAGAGTATTATAATTCAGGACACAATCAGACACATTTACACCACCGGTAATGTTGGACGAAGATGAAACAGCTGGTATGTGGGTGAACTGACCTGGCAGGTATGACATAACAGCCTGCCTCCATATCAAACTCAAAAGTGCGTCAGTAAGTGTGCCGCAAACAGCTGCTTGCAAATCCTGATGATAGCGAGCACATGTTTCAACACATTACAGAGTTTTCAACCATTTAAAAAGACATTTCACGTGCCTGAAAAGTTTTCCTGCTTCTTCCCCATATCAAAATATGACAAATCCCTGATAACCTGTGATGTACTGATCCAACTTTCTCAGTCAGATAGATACCTTGGCTGGGAGTATCTGTTAGCCATCAGCATTTCTCACTGTGACGATGAGGCTTGAACATCGTTTTCAAAATTGTAGATGACTGTGGAATTGCCATTAGCCACGCTTTTCAGACGTCAAAACAAATCAACACTTAATTAAAAATAACCAACAATCTAGAAAAAAAGAACTTGTTAGCGTATCAAGCAGGATATTATGTGACAGCTCGTAGGATAGTGAAGAATTTAGCAGGACAGATGGGCCCGATGTCACTTGGAAGGATGCAAGTACTGGATCGGCACACACCACATTGAAACATGCACCAATTTTTAAATAAAAGACAAACGTAGAATCTAAAGAAAGAAAGAAAAAGCAAAAGTGCAACAACAAAACAGACAAACCAGGCAACCAAATACAAATTCACCCAAGAAACAGAAAAAGTGCAAATATTTGACACAAGGAAAAACGAGCCCCTTCCAGACACACACCTTCCTCCTCAGTAACCCCACTGCCCGATCCACACAGCTGCACTGTACCAGAGGCCCTGCACTTGTATGAATACAGTAATTACCAATAACACGTACATATTTTCTTTTCAGTTATTAAAACATTTTTATCGAGAGGAGGGGTCTCTTTGTGTGTGAGGGGCGGAGTACAGCTCTCTCAGCAGCACTCTGCACCTTCTTATCGACATCAGTGGAGAGAGCTAAATATTTAAAGCGTGGCTACACTTCACTACAGCGCTTGTGCGTGCTGTGCCTCTCTCCATGACGTCTGAATGTTGCCAGCAGCGAGGTTATGCATGTCTGAAAAGGGCCGTATTACACCATAACAGTAAAGGGTTTTTTCACACAGTGTTTCTTGCTCAGACATTTTAGAGTCGAGGACAGTGGTATCTTTCAAACAGTTTAGGAACTTTTGAAAAGCGTTCGTGTGAGCCATAGTTCTTGCGTTGCCATTCTCGGAGCGTCATCTCTGGCTTTGTACCAAAGCGACTCTGGTAATTTCTGAAATTAAGCAGATTCAGATGGAGATTATTACAACTTTAAATAAAGCTAAACTAAAACTAGATATAAAACATGACATTATGTGCTGGTAAAACTAAATTTAGAGGATATTTTCATTTAATCTTTGACAAATCTGACAAAACAGTCAGGAAGCATTTGATGAACTTCACTAAGATAGTCTGAGACGACTGAACAAAGCCAGACAACTAAAACTAAACTTGATTTTTTACAAAAAGACAAATAAAACTCAGACTCGTTTATTCTGAATCCACAAAAAAAAAAAAAAAAATCAAAAAAGGTGGCGTACCGGCGGGTGAAGTCGGAGGGATGCTGCCACCGTTTCCCATCCTTGCCCGCTTTCTCACCAGCAACACGGTTCAGCACACTCAGCAGCTCAGACATGACACCTGAAGGAGGCACAGATGTTAGAACATCAAAACTGAAGGTCATACGTGACTGAAGGGAAGAGTCATGACACAGAGGGGGGAAATAAAACCCCACAACACAAGCTTCCAAGTGAGAGACGTTTACACGTTAACTTACATCTATAAAATAATTACTTTTACTGTCATTACTTACAGTAAAAGTAACTGTATTACTTAGTTATTACTTTCTGTACCACTAACTGCTTATTTAATCAATTAAAAGTCACCAAAGCTCTCTGGACTCAGTAGCCGTGGAGCTCTAAAACTCCATTGCCATTAACATCAGCACTAAAACTGTGCACCGCGAGCTCCATGGCATCGGTTTCCATGGCCGAGCAGCTCCTGTAGGTGTAACGTGTAGGTGGCCCAGTACTTAGTAATAATTTCACAGATTTATTTATTCTAACTAAAGCTTTGAAATAAATCATACCGGTAACACTACATGCTGGTTGGATTTAAGACAGACCCCTGCATGCAGTAGCTGACAATCGACCTGCAGCAAAGTTTACACACACAAAAAAAAAAAAAAAAAAAAAACGCCACCAAGCTTAAAGGTCAAGACAGTTTTTTTATTTCTGTGTGGAGGCGAACAGAATCACTTTCCTTCACCTTTAAGTTTGTTTATCGTGTGATCTGATAAAGCACTCTTACTGGCATTTTACCTGCAAAGGTTTGGATAGATTACAGAAACAACCGTGGCTGCTGTCAACTGTAGAAAAATGTTTTCTTTCTCTTCGGCGCGCTGTGTGTGGAGTCAGAGAGGCTCCGCCATAAACAACTACAGCGCCATCCTCGCTGCTGCTGCGTCATCAACTTTCATGTCGGCTAAAAGTGAAGCTGCTCAGGCTGAATCTCAGAATCACTTTTTACAGCCAACATACGTCTACATTTTAGTCGCAAACTCGAGGTAAATGTTAAATGCGTCCTTTACTGTGAAAACATAATCCTTACTTCAGCTAGTTTTCTTCACATGTGACTCAGTAATGGTAGAAACTTCATCTCTGGCTCGTAAGGGCTGACCAATCAGCTTGCCTGACATACGTCTTTGTTGCATTTTCATTACTAGCCATCAGTGCAACATCCTGCAATTACCAGAACCCTGCACACATATTCTTGGCCTATCAATCAAATTCCTTTCACTTCGCTATGTGGCAAACTGAAACGATTTCATGAGAGTAGCATTTAATGTTTAAATGGATCCAGCTTAAAGTTTCAGTTCTAATGTACAGCCATCAGCTGAGGAAAACAACAGCACTGAGAGCGCACTCAATAATAAAATAATTAACTAGAATTAAAAAAAAAAAAAAAGATCATTTCCTGCTCTGTGCATCACATCACCATATTAACGATGTACTGCAGCATTCATCTCCGGTGCTTTTTACAAGAATGTTGCCTTTTACTTTTTACTTTTGAAGCCTTCGTAGATTTTTAACAACCATCTGATAACATTTCTGGAGTAGGTGGCACTCGCAGGGATCGTTTTTTTGTAGAATAAGTCATGATCTGTGAAACACCAAAGATGTGACATTCATGTCGAGTATGTAGACGGAGATTCGTAATTCGGGGCCCAGGCCAAGTCCGATCCAGGTTAAAGGTTACTTTGTCAGAAAGCGAAACAATGTTTTCAATTTGTACCTTATCCTTGAATTCATGAGCACATACTCACAGCACAGCACACGTAAAGCATCAGCTACAATCAGGCTCAGAGGACTACTGAAAAATCATTTCAGGGAGGCATTGCCATGATGTCTGCCACCATTTCACGCATGTTTCCATAAATATCATAGTAAAAAACATTAACTGTCAGTTTCCTCTGAGGTAAAACATCAAAATAAATATTTAAAATAGGAGAAGAAGAAAAGAAATATGGGAGAAAAGAACAACAGGTTCTTACCATTATGTGCTCCTTGTTTCTCTTGCATGTGTCTCATTACTGAATGGACATAGAGTCTCTTTTTCTTCTCCCAGTCTGACCTCCTGCTGAAGATCACAGGCCTGAAAAGATACAAGCACATGGCCCCACAAATCTGTAAATATGAGGCTTCTAGAGAACAGGCCGAGCGCCTCTAAAAACCAGAGCGAGGCTAGTGTGGTCCCACTGCTCCCCCTAGAGGTAACAGTACCTTTGAGTCCCGGAGCACTTGGCAGTCCGAGCACGCGACTCTTCCTCTGGTTTTGTGGTTTGCTGGCATGGAACAACAACTTTTGATTTCACCTTGAGGAAGCACAGAATATTTGTGTATGATTGCTGGGTTATCACAGTTTTTTTAGCTTTACAAATATCATTAATTTGAGAAAAACTTTTAGAGCATTTTCTTTGAACTCTTAATATGACACAAAACACAAACAAATATATTTTAGTTAATAAAAATTCAGGTAGAGCTGATGGGCTACACGGGCCACAGGAATCATGCTGACCTAAGGGAGTATTCTGCCTTGCAATGTTATCCTCACAACCAGAGGAAGGTGGGTAACAAACCCTGACACCAAACCAGGGAGAGACCCTCAGTGAGACAAAGGAGAGCTCGCCAATGTCAATCAGCTTAGAAAATATCTGTGTCGATCCACTATAGCTCAACATTTACCTCTCCAGAAATGCCCTCGAACACGACTGTGATCAAACTGATTGGTAACAATATGCTGTGTAAAGAGCTCAATCATGGCAAACACATGGATTTATGCAGAGATATTCCTCCAAGTGCACCACAATCTGCTCAGTTCAGCTAACATACCCCTGGATTAGCGAGGGTCATGATTTCCAAGTGTTACAAATGACAGACGTTACTTTTGTCTTAAAATATACGTTTTCCCTTGTTTTTAAACCGCAAAAATGGGCCTAGGTGCTATGACGTCACCATTATTTTCATCTTGGGTAACTTTATATTATGAATCACGTTGTGATGAGTGAAGGGTGGATTCTCAGTGAAACCACAGTTGATGAGCATACCCTCGATAACCCGCCTTTTATGCCTCTCAAAATGATCAAAATGTATAAAATGTACTTAATGTTTTACTCAACATGACATAAAACGATCAGCAAAGTGTTAACAGAGTTCACAGCTGAGGACTGATTTACAGTCTTTTTTTCACAGTCGCAGCTATCGCCCCCTTGACGGCAGGTTTAAGGCACTTCTGTGTAAGCTTCATCTTTCATATCCAGAAGACGCATCAATATTTTATAATTCAATACTGGCTTTTCAGACAAAGAGGTTACATGGGGTTAAGTCTGTTTAGGCTACGATACCAACTTGATTGTTTGTTAAGATTTCAATTAACACACATCTTCCAAATTGTCTGAGATGCACCACTGCACACGTCCCTAGTAAAGCATGCTGCATTAGAATGGAGTTCAAAAGCATCACGAACTCACTGAAGTAATTTGCTTCCTGATAGAGAGATTTGGGACAATTGGGGCCAATTCTCTGCACTATTTTGGCTCTTACGGCTCAGTTATGGCACTGGGCAATGTGAGGTGGACCCGTGGCTGAGATAGGAGCCAAAATTAGGCCAAACATTCATTGCTATCTGGGTCAGGACAAAACTTTGTCTGATTTATTTGGATGTTCTTGTGTGTTCTTGCAAAAAAAAAAAAAGAAAAAAAAAAGAAAACATATACAGAGCACTGCTGTAAAGAACAGGAGCAAAGTGTACCTGTACTTGAAGAGGTAAGGTATTTTCCCAGGCGTCCTCCAGATTGGTGTCTTCTGTACTGTGTCCAGATGACTCTGATGCCAGACGTCTGTCACTAGCAGTGTTTGGCCTGACTTTGCCATACGGAGAGGATTCAAGCGTGGGAGGACCGATATCCCACACCCCCTCAGTCTCACCTTCTAAACTCTCCACAACGGAGGTCATCAGCTCCATGAAAGGCCCACTGACAGCAGGACTCAAGTCGTCCACTGCAACAGTAAAGCCTCCAGAGGTCACAGTTTGTTTATTATATTGTGGCTTGGGTGATCTTTGAGGATGACAGCCATTCTCAACCACCCTGAGATGGGGATTTGAGTTACCAGTGAGCTGTTTAGAGTTCAATAACCCATCTCCTTTATGGTCATTTATGGAGGAGAGAGATACATAGCCTCTATCATCACTGACTCCCAAACTCTCTCGTCCAACTCTTCTTTCCATCTCTTCTAAGTGTTGAACAGCAGGAACAGCAGGAAATTGTTTCTCTGGAAACGTGTTGCAATGTGGAGCTGTGCAGCTTTCTGCAGGATCCAAATTACCTGCTGCAGTGCAGGTATTAATGGGATTGAGGTAACATATTGTATTTACATCATAGTCAAACACAGGGGAAAATTTTAAAAGGATATTCTCAGATGTAATATGTTTTTGTACGATCTCCTCTTCACCTCCTGGATCTGTGGAGGATCCACACTGCTTGATGTGCTCCGAGTGTAGCCAAGAGTTCACAGGCTGTTTTACTGCACTCCCAACATTTTGCTTTTTAGGTAAAGGTTCAGGATAAGACAATGTTGATTGCTGTCTCACAAAAGGGCTGTAATAGTCCGTAAAACACTCGAGATCAGGGGACAAAGCCTGTGGACTAAGGGGCTTTTTTAACGGACTAACATACCCTTCATCAGGACTGGAATAGTACGGTTTCCTTTTATTTATCCAGTTATTACGGACCTCAATTTCTAAATGATTAAATGTAGAAAACCTTCTCGATTGCTGCAGATCAGCCTTTCTGTTACAGGTCATCCTTGAATACATGGAAAGAGGTTTCAAACTTTCGCATATGGGTGGTTTCAGACAGCAGACCATCACGTTATTTCTTGCTTTTTTATCCATACCTGTTGAGGGTGAAGAAAATTCAACATTATCAGTTATTTTCTTCCCAGCACACGCGATTTCTGGGCTGACCACTCAAACCTTATGCCATTTATTTGTTCCCCCATTTTTGTTTAGAAAACAAAAACCTCCAATATAACAAAAGTTTTCCAACTTTAAACATTTAGCCAGCACAACACCAACACAAATATTAATCACAACCTCCATGAATGTCCTCCTAGTTGCTCAAACTAACCAATACACTGTCGTATCCCACAGTAAAACTTAAATAACACAAAGGTCACTTGTCTTGTTGTGTTGTTATGAGATCATGCAGTCCACACAACCCATAAGCTGTGAGTTTTAAAATCAATTTTGCACTTACTCACCCAGGACTTTATGAGCCATCTCCACCTGCTTTGTCCTTTTGGCTACCTATTGTTGCTGTCAAAGCCAAACACAAAGCACAGTGTCATCTTCAAACTTTTCTTAAAGGTTATTATGCAAAGTTTTTACCAGTGGCTCCATAGTGTAATGGTTTACACATTCACCTAACAGGATACCTGGTCTGATCCCAGGACAAGGCACCAGGCTTGTGCCCCCCGAGTTCTGGCGTAAAAAGCTGCAGATCAAACCTGCAGAGTTACCTGCTCTGACGACCACCTGTAAATAAGCAAGCAGCCAAAAGTAGCTTTGGAATTAAAAATAATAATAAAATAAATATTCACGGTAGAATAAAAGCAAAAAGGAAAATACAAAACTGCAAAGCAACTCTAACCTAACTCAAGTAATCTCCAAACTAACAAAAACTCCAAACACTAACATGCACAAACAACTCTAATATCACCCCAGGGAGGGTTTGAGCTTCCCCCAATTTTTTAAAAAGTGGATTTACATTTAAATCAACAACAACAAAAACTTTTTCTTTATGTAAATCCAGAAATTCAATCACTACATTACAAGTCACTGATTTGAACTGTGCGGTTTTGTTTTGATCTTTTTTTGTCTTTGAGTTCGATTTCGGGGGGCAGCAGCCTGCTGTTCAACGCGTGAGCCAATTAAAAAATAATTTTCCCATTTATATTGTTAGTTAACGTAACTTAAATTATGTTGAAAATTAAATATAATGCTATGGGTTTGGGGAACTTTGTACATTCTCTAAAAAAACAAAAGCAAACTATATCACCACTAAAAACACTTGCGTGCATTTCACTTTAGTTTTTTTACGTTTCGGTTTATTAGCTTAGAGTTAGCCAAATGGTTAGCCAAACAGCCGAAATCAGTTTAGTTGAGCCCAAACGTTCCTCCGCACTTGGTTAAAGACAAACTTTTTGTTGGCCTTAGGCCTGGAGACTCTAGCCCCGCGTTATTTTTTATATTACCTAACTTACTTCGCACCTGCTCGGTCCTCAAAAACACACGTCCTTGCGCACGCTCAGGGCTAACATTAGCTTTTAGCTTGTTACCTTCATCGATATTTTGGATATGCTACAGCTATAAGACCACACAAATAACATGAAATAAAACTCACCTCTTTCTTGGAAATTAATCTACTAGACACGCAGACGCTTTCCTCTCTCGGTAGCGCGCACAGGTGTTTAAACACACGACGCACATAAAGGTTAAATGAGCAGGCGACACCGCAAAGCTCAAACTTGAGGTGAACAAACTGACATGAAACGCTCACATGTTGTTTACATCTGTGCTAACGCTTCTGATTGGCCAGAGGCTTAAAGTACATTTAAAAAGATTAGTCTATATAGTTATTTGTGTCTCTTCAGTTTAGGCCCACACACTGGAGTAAGGTTACGGTTTACATGTTAAATGTCACTGCCCTTTTATTGACTTTATTTTAATTGATGTGTCATCTGGCTTTATCGATAAATCCAGGGATCATCTGCAAATCAACTAATAATCTTAAATATTGATAATAAAAATGTATTATCTCCAATTTAATACTTTTTTGGATAACCTTTTCCTTTCATAAATGAAATAATTTACTTGTATTTACTTGTATTACCTAAACTTTTATGATGTGAAACAAATGACAAATATGCAAAACACAAAGTCATCAGAATGAGGGTGAATACTTCATATAATTCCCGTGTGCAACACGGTGCATTCATGCCCCAGGTTGACTTTGTTCAGGTAATAGGTCTGTAAACTGGGGAAGCCTCAAGTTCATCTAGATGTCAAATTCTTCCCAGGCCAGCTCCTCCTCCAGGGATGGATACAATATCACTTATTAGATGATTGTGTGCAATACCTTCGTTGTAATCATCCTCAGTCAAGAACTATAAGAGCTCTACTTTTCAATATAAAGCACCTTGAGATAATTGTTGTTGCAAAATAGCAAATTCACTGAAGAAATTAACTAAATTTCTCACTTTATACACAATATCCTTTTTCTTAGTATGTCACTGTCACCGTCTCTAAAAATTAAAAATTAATGTGCAGGGGCAAAACCTGCAGACTGATTTATTCTATTCAATTAGTGTTATATGAATATTTTAAGCGAGAGTGCACCATTATGGATCGATAAATCTCAACCACCCAATACAAAGCTGCATGTGAAAAAGGAAAAAGGAAAAACAAAATTATAACCCCTAAAAAAAACTATTTTAAATGATGAACCAGTGCAAATTATCAAAAATGATGGAAGCAATTTTAACTACTATTATAATTTACATCTACTGGTACAAATCAGATTCTTTCTGCGGGGGGGGGGGGGGAGGATCTGAGGAAAGCTCCAACTGATGCTTAATTTTATAACTGTAAGTGTATATTCTGGATTTAAATATAATTAGAGTCCCTTTTATTGAAGCCAAATAAGCCTCCGACTGAATGCTCCTCTTATAGGGGAATTGGTCTTATGGGATGTGATACAAAGATTTTGTGTAAAGCACTCTCTGGGAGACCAGATGAATGTGTGCCTAATTTGATAATAGATGGTCAACAAGGTTTTGTTAAAACGAGACAAGGCTATAATAACATAATGTACTTTATGAGAAAAACAATAGTAAGACACTGTGCTGTTATCACTGGATCCATGCAACCATCTCTTACAGGTGCTCCACAAATATGGACTGGGTGAAACATTTCTGAAATGGATCCGGTTATTGTATACAAACCCGAAAGCACAAGTTTTAACTAATAATAAAATATCAAAACCCTTTAATCTACAGCAGTCAACCAGGTAGGGCTGCCCTCTGTCACCAATTCATTTTGTGTTCGCAATAGAACCTCTGGCCATCGCTGTGAGAGCAAATACAGGAATATCATTTATCAGGAGGAGGAGGAAGAGACCATTTAATTTCTTTATTTGCAGATAATATTATATTTTTTGACTAATCTGAAAGATAGTATCCCTAATTTAGTAACGTTGATTAAAAAAAATGGAGAATTTTCAGGATACAAAATTAAAAATTCTAAATCAGAGTTAATGTTTCTTAATGAGGAAGAAAGAAGAAGGCCTGTTGTGGCCATTTAAAACAACTAAAGCAGGCTTTAAATATTTAGGCACTAGGATCACCTCAAGCCTCAAGGACATCCCCTTGTGGGACTAATAAAGGTATATCAAAGAACCTCAAATTATGTTCCCCTTGTAGAAAAGGTCACGGAAACGCTAAACCATTGGTTAGAGTTTCCGTGCCCAACTAACATCAGCCACCAATTATTTTTGCCCAACAACACCTCCCAGCCTGGGTTGACATTGAGCAAGAATCTGTTTCAGATCTTCCCTTACACACTTTTCTACATCCTTCAGACACTAAGACGTTAAAAAAAGAATACAAAGAACCCTTTCTTGAAAAATACAATTATAATTTGGCATGCAGCACATAAACATGTGGATGATCCTCCATCGCTTTTGCAATTCACCCCTATTAGGGGAAATGAAACATTTACTCCTGGTAAAAATGGAGGATTTAAAATATGGAAAAATAAAGGAATTCAAAAAGTTAAAGACTTATATGCAGATAGCAGGTTGCTCACATTTGATCAGTTATGTAAGAAGTATTTAATAATACGCCCAAAGCACTTTTTTAAATATTTACAATTGAAAAATTATTTGTCATCAAAACTGCAAAAGATTGCTGAACTTCCACCATTAACAAAAACAGAAGAGGCATGCTTTAAGAATACAAAAGGGAAAGGTTTCCTCTCTATATATATTATCAATAAATGATAATATATATAGATAATATATATATATCATTTATTGATGCTTTCCTCCACAGACTCAGCAGCAGATAACCTGGATGCTTGGAGACTTAAGATCCAGGAGGACGGATGAAAATGACTAGAACCAGGCTTGCTTAAAAGCACAAAAACAAACAATAAACACACACTTTAAACTCCTGCAATATAAAGGGCTCACGAGAACCTATATAACACCCGCCAAGTTCCATCATGTGTCCAATGATATTCCAGACATCTTTACTAAATGTTTAGTTGAAAAAGGAACTCTTCTCCTTTGTCTATGGGAATGTCCTAAAATCCAGGAATTTTGGAAAGATATCAAATGTCTGTCTGAAGTGTTTAAGGTAAAAATCCCTTTCAAGGGTAAACTCTGTGTACTTGGAATATATCCAAGGGAATTTAAACAACCGGAAAAAAACCGACGAAATTACTGGACTATGGACTACTTCAAGCCACAAAAGCCATTGCACTGTTGGGGGAGTATGGATGCTCCCTCCATGGGACTCTGGAAGAAGGAAATACTCTCTAGGCCTGGAAAGACTAACATATACTGCCATGGGCAAACAGTGGCACTTTGTGAATATGTGGAAGCCATATATGGATATTTTAGGGCGGTGAAGGATGTTTATGAGAAAGAAGGAAAAGAGGGGAGAACCTTGTTTACCCAAATTCCTCGTGAGAACTATGCTTATTTGTACATTTGAATATGATGTAGGCAGGTTTGATGTATGGATGGGTGTGTGAATGTGAGGGTGTTCAAATGTATGTTTGTATTGTAAAACACAACTTTTTAATTAAAAATATATGGGGGAAAAATACAATTAGAGTCCTGACACTGGACTGTATTTAAATTTGTCTGATTATGATTATTATATTTTTTTTAAATAAATGGCCAAAGACGACAGTAAGAATCAGCCATGGAAAAAGAACGTTTAATGCAACAATATAACCATGTTCATAATTTTTAGTTACTGAGCAAAATCTTTAAATATTTACATCAACGCTGAGTAAATATTTCAAAGAACAGTACCTAGAAAGTGCAGATGCTTCTTTGTTACTTCGTAAGTAAAACTGACATAGTAACAAATCATCGCTACTGTAAAGTAAAAATTAAGTGCAATAAAAGACGCACAAAAACAAAAGGTCCAAAAACAAAGAGCAAAGATAGAAATTGAGTCTCATTGTTATTGGATTGGAAGTCTGTTGTCTGCTGCGTTACAACCCCAGAGAGGAGACCGATTAACAGGAACACATGTAAAACACTGGCAGCCACGAGTGCCAACCCCAGCCTCCTAGTAGATCCACCAATGGTATGCTTTTGAAAATCTTAGAGGACTTCTTTCTCTATTTGAATTTTCCAAAAGATTAAGAAAACTTCACCTCTGTCCCCGAGGTCAGTGAGATTCAACGTCACCTGAGAGTTTTAGTAAATTAACCTGTGGTATAAATTTGAAAATCCGACATCACCTCGAGTTTTCACATTCACACACTCGGGTGGTCCTGGCCGCCCACCCTCAGGGTGCTCCCATCAGGCTTTTACAGCAAAGGAGTAAAAACTAACCATATGCAGAGTAAACATGAGACAAATATGAAGTAGCAAATACCTAAAATCCAAAAATCCAAGTCAGTAATTCAAGTTTAAGACATTCTTCAGTGATTCAGACTTTCACAAAACAAAATCACTGAAAACATGCATAAGTTTTTAAATTAGGAGGAACGTGCATGCATTTGAAAGAAAAGTAAATCAAAAAGCCAGAAAGAAAACCTAAATACTCAAATATATACATATACACAAATGTGTCTTGAAAGTGTAGTTTTTCCTGACGCGTCTATAAACCACAAAGCTGAGTTTACGAACACGGACTCCTTTCAAAGATCTTTGGTATCTTATCGAAGCGCTTGTGCATCAGACAGTTCTTGGCCTGCCATTCATCCAGGGTCATCAGTGCTGCTGCTGGCCCAAAGTGTCTCCAGTAATTTCTGAAAATAAGGGCAGAAGACGGCGTAACTATGAAGTTCAACATCAACAAAATGGGTGTCATGGCAGTGATTATCAGCATTCTGTTGTCTGAGGCAGTCTGCTCCCGGCGCTCCACTACATGCTGGTCTTTTAACCCTGGAGTCTTTAGTAAGTTCTTATAACACAAAATAATGATAAAAATTAAATAAAAAGAATGAATAAAATCAACAGGCAAATATGCCACACATAAATCTCATAAATAACATTAATTATTAAAAACAAGACAATAAATGTCTCCCACAGGCGATAACTGTTGCTATAAATAAGATGAGGGTAATACTTCATGACTTAATAAAGTTACTTTAAGTGCTGCTGCTTATTTCGACAGAAATTAAACCTATGAAACTTTAAACTGAGTTAACCTGGGATAAAGTACAAAAACATGAGTTTTTTGCATCACCAACTGAACACATGCAAATTCCTGCAGCAGCAGCGCTGTGTGTTTAGGCAGAAAATAGCTTTAATTAAAAACATCCGAGTATATCACACAAGTTAAATATACAGGGTTGACACTGAGGTGCCCTCTTACTGTACTTTATTTTTCCCCTCTGCAGAGGATGTGCAGATAGTACAGGTGTGCAACTACTGCAGTGTGTAGTTGCTGGAGGTTTTTAACTTTTTTTGTTCTCTGTTGTATTATTGAAGGGACTACAAAACAATACAAATTTTAATTTACAATATAAAGTGCCTTGAGATGACTGTTCTTGTGATCTGGCACTGTAAAAAAATAAGTGAATTGAACTTGTGCTTTACATTGAGGGATTGTACCATGAGGCAGCCACAGGCAGGAATGATTTCCTGTGTTGTTCAGTTGTGCATTTAGGTATTCTCAGACTCTCACCAAACCTGCTCATGTGACTGGCCAGCACGTCATTGAGTGGGTTGGAGGAAGTGTCCAGCATTGTCCTCAACTTTGACTCAAAGTCTAGCTCCATCCCCACAGTTTTACTGCCCTTGCAGATCAGTTTATGGACCCTGTTGGAACCCTTCAACCTGCTGCCCCAGCATGCAAGTAAACATAACCTGCTCCTGACAAGTGTATCCATTCAGCATAATTTACTATGCTCATCCAACCAGGAAGAAAAGCCACCTTCATAACACTGAACCTGCATGAAACATCTAGTTAACCCATTAATCTTGCTTTGCATCATTCCTCAGATCTGCCAAATGATTGCTTGAAAGTGAGACTTCAACATAGTTATAAAGAACTGCAGAGAGCGCGACGTACCTGCGGGTGAGGTCGGAGGGATGCTGCCACTCGCTGCTTTTCACGCCTGCTGATACACAGCTCATCAAACTCCGGAGCTCAGTTGTGACACCTGGAGGAAACAAATGTCTTTACCCTGCATAGTTTAAGTATTTTTAGTTTGTTTCATTTGTTTGTTTTAAAATGTCTATACTACACTCCTCCACAGTACTGTAGACAGAGCTTAAAATGTAAAAAATAAGCTGTATCGTGCTGAAATTTAAAAACTGTTCTCTGGTGTTCCTTCTCAAAATCATGTTCTAATAAATCTATATAATGTGTAAATTAATGGATATTTTAAAAAGGAATGCATAACAAAACAGTAAACAGGAGAAAGGCCTGATAATTTAGATATCAGAGTGCTCCATTCTCTTTGCGCAGACACTAGGTCAGCTTCTTACCATTACTGACTCCTGGATTCTCATACATATGACTGACAACTGAATGCACATAGAGCTCCTTTTCCTGCTCCCACTGCAATTCACTGCCGAAGACCATGGATCTAAAGGAAAATAAAAACACCAAGTTCAATCTAATCATGTCAATCATGAAATTATGAAACTATAAACACAAAGCCTGCTCAGCTAAGAAAAGATACAATAAGCTGCAAGAAAAAAACAAAACAAAAAACAATAAGGCAGATACAGACAACCTTGACATCACAAAGCCATGAAAAAAAAAAAAAAAAAAAAAAAGAAAGAAAACGTGTGAGTTACAGTAACATAGCTCCCTCTAGTGGTGGCAGTGATTACTACAATACCTCTGAGAGGCGCTCTTGCCAGGCTGAAGGGTTCTGATGGGCTTTGTCGCCTCCGTCTTTGGGACAGAAACAACACTGCTGTCCTGGGTGCTTCTGTTTGAGTTCTGTACTTTGGATTTAACCTGAGAAAAAAAAAGTCAAAAGGGCAATTTGTGTAATGTCCAAGATTTACGTAAGTGATCCCCAATATTACAGTTGATATTTATATTTAAAAAGTAATCCAGGCAAATAAGATAAAGGCTGAGGTAACATACCTGTACTTTGAGGGGAAGAGTGGCTTCATAGCTGGTTTCCACAGCAGTGTCTTCTTTCTTCAGTGTGCTTTGGACAGGCTCAGTCACATTTTCCTGCACCTCCTCCAACACCTGACAGCTCTGCTCTGCTTTCAATTTGTCCGTTTCGCTGTGGCACATAGAGGATTCAAATATTGGAGGACCGATATCCCACACCCCCTCCAATTTACAACTTTCCAAACAATTAGTGTTCACGTGCTCCAAGAGAGGTTCGCAACTACTTGGGATCAGGTTGTCTACTGTGACGGTAAGGCATCCAGAGGTTGCAGTTTGTTCATGTACCCGTGGGTCAGATGAAGTTTGGGGATGATAGTCACCCTTGGCTGAGTTAGTTGTAAGCTGTTTGGAGTTCACCAACCCGGCCTCTTTATTTTCATTGATAAACGAAAGCGATATATAGCCTTTATCCTCTTCCACGTCTTTTACACTGAGACACGTTTCCCTCTTCACCTCATCTGCTGGTTCTTCTGCCACAATGAGTCCAGCAACGGGAAACAGCCCATCTTGAAAGATTTGGCAACTGCGACTCATGTAGCCGTCTTCATCTTCCAAAAATCTTAAAGGGCTATCGGGATTGAGACACAAGATGTCATCCACGTCACAGTCAAATGTCGGTGAAGGATTTAAAACCCTCTCATGCATCAGATCTTGTGCTTTGGTCTCTTTTTCGAGAGATCCTCCTCTTTCTGTGGAAGGCCCATATTTTGCATCTTTTGAGAGCAGCTGAGAGCTCACACTTTCTTTTATTTCACTCCCAACATCTTGCGTCTTAGCTGTCAGTTCAGGATTCAATGTGGAAAAAGGGGATGCCAATTCCTGTTTCACAGGAGTGCTGTAACATTCCACAAAACACCCCAGGTCAGGGGACAAAGCCTTTGGATCAAAGGGCTTTTTTAATGGGGTCACATAACAGTCGTCAGGACTGGATTCATGCAGTTTTCTTTTATTTGTGCTGTTGTTAATGATCTTAATCTTAAAATTAATAAATGGCTTAGAAAGCCGTCTCAACTGGTGCACATCAGCTTTTTGGTCACAACTGATGATCCCTGGACAGACAGAAAAAGGTTTCAACTGGTCAAATATGGGTGGACTGAGTCTTCTGAATATATTTGTGGGATATTTGTCATCTAGGTCTATTGGAAAAAGAACGGAAAAAGCACCATTTTCTTTTTTTTAGTCATTAAATAATTGTTCAAACAGAAGTTTATATCAGATTAACATCTTTTTTTTTTTCTCCTTAATGCATTAATGGGCAACACTATACAACTCTTGGAAGAATATGAACTCCTGCGTGTCAACAGCATTTCCCCAAGACTCACTGTGGATTCTTTGCGCCATGTCCTTTTCTGTGCTCGTGATGAATGTGTCCTGGATTCCTATTCCTTCAGTTTAAGGGAAGAGAAAAAATGTACGCCTCTGTGTTTACATCAAGTCAAGGGCGCATGTTGAAAAGCACAGAAAATAAAGATTACACTGTTCCATGGAAATTTCTTTCATTTTTTCCTCTTTTTTTGTAAGTTCTAGGTTTTTAGAAACTCAGCAAGTTTATTCTGTTCATCTGGATGCAGCCTTTCCAGGGGGAGAAATATTTCATCACTCATCCAAGTAACTTCCTCAGTCTCAGCTGACTGCAGGCATGTCAGTATACAGCTGTACCGTTTATAAGCTTGAGGAAACCTGCAGTCAGCTGAGACTGAAGTCGCCATTTGGATAAGTGATTAAAAGCTTTTCCCACTGAATCTGGATGATGATATTTCAGGATTTCCCAAACTGAGTTACTGAACATGCATTTAAAGTTACCAAAAAGATTCAGACTTAAGTTTTAGTTTATGAATTAGCATTTTTATTTTGTTTTGTTTAAAAAAAAAAAAAAAAAAAAAAAAAGCTTTGGCTCTATGTTAATGCAGACATCATCATACTCTGCCCTGATTCATATTTAATCCATGCTTATTGAATACTGAGCAAGACACATGAAGCTCCAGTCATCCTTTGGAGAGCTTAACAAGTCCTAGCCACAAATGCCATTAGTGAGCTCTTAGATTAGTCTGTGAATGGGTGGATGACTGGATGTGTATAGAGCTTTGGAGTCCTTAGGGACTAGTAAAGCGCTATATAAATACAGGCCATTTACCATTTAGATTATTATTGAGATCATATTTTTTAAATTTATGTGCAAACAAAAAACAAAAAACAAAAAAATGGAAACACTATTGGTGTGGAGCAGGGGTGGGGGAACTCCAGGCCTCAAGGTTATCAATATCACCCTGGGTCAGCAGACCTGAAGCCAATGATTTGTTCATTACTGGGCATGTGGAGAAGGTAAGACATGTTAAGGAGGTAATTTACCCATTTGAATCAGCCGTTTCGGATCAAGAACACATCTAAAACCTGCAGGACACCAGCCATTGAGGTCTGAAGTTCCCCACCCCTGGTGTAGAGGGAAAGCTCTACCAAGGCCCACACTGAGAAATCAAAGTCACATCAAATCATCTCATTCAGTCTTTTCACATACAATTTGGTCAAACCACAACTATGCAGATATTTTACTCCCCATTTGAATTGTATTAATAGCAATAATAAAAAAAAAACTAGCTCTACCTTCATAAATATAACAATTACCAGTATTAATACAATGAAATCAAAATGATAACCTGCCAAAAAACAAACAAAAATAACAACGTGTGTACTCACTTGTGGCAAAGGACTTATTTTGACCCATTAAGGTAATAAGGCTCATTTACACTGAGTCAATCACTTTCAATTTAAAGACCAAATACCGAAAACGCTAAAATATTTCAACCTTAGAATATGACTGCATTACATAATAAAATTTCACACAGTGAATACCACCAACAAAATTAAATAAAACTAAATTATGACTTCTGTAAGTCTGAATCAATGATGTTTGTAGCTATCGCGGATGGCAGGCAAACATTTCTGACACTTCATGATTACTACACCTCGGGTGTATTTAAGGTAAGAGAACTTTTTTAATATTACTTAAAAATAGTTCCCATAAATAATGGTAGCTGATTTATAAAAGCTTAGTTTATTACATGGCTTAAAGCTAACATTAGCTATTAACACACTTAGCTGCCAAGTCCGCTACCCGTTCGAGCAACACCGAGACCCCCGAGCGGACGCCGAGAACCAGAGGAGCGGATGAGAGCGGTACGCTGCCCGTCTGAGAGACTCAGTAACGGGTTTTTTTATTTTATTTTTTTTAAAACAACTAAATTTAACGGCTTTAATATCAAACCAAACTCACCCGCTGAAGCTCTCACCTCCCGCCCTACTTCCTTCCTTCACTCCCGCGTGCAGGTGTTTAACAGGCGACAGGGAACAGTCGACCTTAATGGGTTGGCGGACTGTTCAGTTCAAACTTCCGGTTGCAAGAATTTAAACTTTCTTCAAATAACTTTAACTTTATTTATGTTTTTAAAATGTGTTAATTACTTATATTTATTTTTTGATTTAAAAACTTTAATAATGAATTAATTAATATTTTAATTACAATTATAACTAGAAAGTGCATTTTCTGAAGAAACTGCAGTGTGAATGCTTGAATCTGAATGTATGCACTGAAATGAATTAATTACTGAATTTAAGTTAAAAATCTTGAATGAGATAAAAAAAAAAAAGTCCGAATTTAACCTGAAAACAAAAGTGCTGAACTGCTAAAAGCTGAAGGTTACACAGAAGAAGAAGTTGGAAAAAAGCTGAAAATGTTTTAATTGTAAATTAGAAAAACCTAAGAAATGAGAAAAGAACATTTAGAGTCAGAAAACATCTGAAAGAATATTAAAAGGTCATATTCTTTGAATCACTGAATGACTAAAATGTGATCCCTCCACTTGGACCCACACAGTTTAAAAAGTTTACATCTCTGAGCTTTGAAAGACAAGATGTTGGAAAAAGAACAACGATGGCGACGTTTTGAGGGTAAAATGATGGCTTTAACACTGTGGACACAGCAGCAGTTGAAAGAGAAGTGTTTAAGATGAATTTTGGCAGAGTGGCAGAGAGAGCTCGTTAAGCAGGCAGGTGTGAGCCTGGTTGCTATAGTGACTGCACCCAATGGCTCCATACACACGACACAGACATGCACCTCACTTTTGCTGCTTAAAATGAACAGAAAAGTCAGGCCCAAACAAATTCTTCCCAAATGAAAAGTACATGTCGTATTGACAAAATTCTTTCACCGTGAGCGACAGCCATGTCTAGTCTACCAAATTCTCAGTTTTCATGCCTGTGGAGTTTATTATATGGACGTGGTGACAGTGTAAAGACACCATGCTCTTCTGATTTTCAAACGAACCTTCTGAGCCATTTTAACATTAGAGTCTATGGAAGAGTTGGAGGGAGGAGGCTGTGCATTGGTGACATTTATGAAAGAACCATAACACCTAGTACAATAGTAAACACATTGGATGAAAGAGGACAGCCATGGCTACGTTTTGAGGGTAAAATCATACCTGTAGAGCAAACGCTGTGGACACAGCAGCAGTTTTAAAAAAGATTTTAAGATTAATTTTTTTGCTCCTCTCACTCTAGCAGTTGAGCTGTCTCACTCTAGCCCCAACATTCCGTCCCATACACACCCATTATAAACTCTGAAACGGGTGAAAAAACATCATGAAACTTAAACTGGAACTGAAGAAAAAGTATAATAGATATTGAAAAGATAAATACAAGTTGAATAGTTGAATGTCTTGTCTTCGTTTTAAAGTTTGAATGGTGGCTCTATGTCAATGTATGTGGAAGTAGTAAGAGTTTAAAAATGAGTAAGTTGAATGAGGATTTGAAGGGTCTCCCCATTGAAATACATTATAAATTTTTGTTGAATAAAGTTGAATAAAATTAAAAATATAAATGTTAAAAATATGAAAAATAGAAGCAGTGTTGTCCAAAAGAATAGGAATCTAACGGTGTTTGAATGGTTTTTCTAAGTTGAACGGTTTTGAAGGAGTGAGATGCCAAAAAACGTACGGAATATATAATAATAACTAGAAAGTGCATTTTCTGAAGAAACTGCAGTGTGAATGCTTGAATCTGAATGTATGCACTGAAATGAATTAATTGCTGAATTTTGAGTTAAAAATATTGAATGAGATTAAAAAAAAACAAAAAAAAAAAACGAATTTAACCTGAAAACAAAGGTGCTGAACTGCTAAAAGCTGAAGGTTACACAGAAGAAGGAGTTGGAAAAAAACTGAAAATGTTTTAAATGTAAATTAGAAAACCCTAAGAAACGAGAAAAGAACATTTAGAGTCAGAAAACATCTGAATGAATATTAAAAGGTCATATTCTTTGAATCACTGAATGACTCAAATGTGATCCCTCCACTTTGATCCACACAGTTTAAAAAGTTTAAATGCCTGAGCTTTGAAAGATACGGTGTTGGAAAGAGAACAATAATGGCGACAATTTGAGGGTAAAATGATGGCTGTAACACTGTGGACACAGCAGCAGTTGAAAGAGAAGTGCTTAAGATGAATCTTGGTACAGTGGCAGGCAGAGCTCGTTAAGCAGGCAGGTGTGAGCCTGGTTGCTATAGTGACCGCACCCAATGGCTCCATACACACGTACACAGACATGCGCCTCACTTTTGCTGCTTAAAATGAACAGAAAAGTCAGGCCGAAACAAATCGTTCCCAAATGAAAAGTAAAAGTCGTATTGACAAAATTCTTTCACCGTGAGTGACAGCAATGTCTAGTCTACCTAATTCTCAGTTTTCATGCCTGTGGAGTTTATTATATGGACGTGGTGACAGTGGAAAGACACCATGCTCTTCTGATTTTCAAACGAACCTTCTGAGCCATTTTAACATTAGAGTCTATGGAAGAGTTGGAGGGAGGAGGCTGTGCATTGGTGACATTTACGAAAGAACCATAACACCTAGGACAATAGTAAACACATTGGATGAAAGAGGACAGCGATGGCTACGTTTTGAGGGTAAAATCATACCTGTAGAGCAAACGCTGCGGACACAGCAGCAGTTTTAAAAAAGATTTTAAGATTAATTTTTTTGCTCCTCTCACTCTAGCAGTTGAGCTGCCTCACTCTAGCCCCAACATTCCGTCCCATACACACCCATTATAAACTCTGAAACGGGTGAAAAAACATCATGAAACTTAAACTGGAACTGAAGAAAAAGTATAATAGATATTGAAAAGATAAATACAAGTTGAATAGTTGAATGTCTTGTCTTCGTTTTAAAGTTTGAATGGTGGCTCTATGTCAATGTATGTGGAAGTAGTAAGAGTTTAAAAATGAGTAAGTTGAATGAGGATTTGAAGGGTCTCCCCATTGAAATACATTATAAATTTTTGTTGAATAAAGTTGAATAAAATTAAAAATATAAATGTTAAAAATATGAAAAATAGAAGCAGTGTTGTCCAAAAGAATAGGAATCTAACGGTGTTTGAATGGTTTTTCTAAGTTGAACGGTTTTGAAGGAGTAGGCTTACAAAAAACGTACGGAATACAGAATAAAATATAATAATAATAAAGATTAGAATAACAATACTGTGAATGCTTTTCAAGCATTCACACTAATAATAATAAAGATTAGAATAACAATACTGTGAATGCTTTTCAAGCATTCACACTAATAATAATTAGACCTTTATTCTGTGACATTGCCAGGGGAAATTTGGGACATGTCCTTATTTAGGTTCTAGCTTGCATTTATTTTGGGGTTTGGGATTACAAAGCTTATGATACTGGAATTAATTTAGATGTACCTCTATCTACATAGTGCCCATGTACATTATGTGTACAGTTTCTTTCTAATATGACTGTTTTGCAGGTTCTGCAGCTGTGCTCCTGGTTGGACTATGTTTGAGTCTCGCTGTTTAATTTTCTACCACCAAACAAAAGTATCTCACAAAACATAATGAAATGCTAAATGGATGCTAAAAGAGTCAGTCAAGCATAATTTCATCAAACAAAAGCCAAGGCCCCAAATGCAGGCCTAGAAAGCAGTCTGCAACCATCTGTCAACCACTAAGGAATAATCTGTAGTCCCTGTTAAACTGCTGGTGAGTGGTTGCTGATGGTTGATGGCAGTTGCTGTAGAAATGATTCCTAAATCAATGGTTAGTGAATGGCTGCCAGTCAATTAGTGGAAAGTCAAAGAAGTATATGAGGTGAAGATGTGAAAAGTGTTACACAATTTGGAAACTTTCCCAGCCCCCACAGAAGGACCAGGATTTTCAAACCTCAGGACAAATTCTCCGAGTCCAGAGTGTGATTTCACAGAACAGTATTGGCTGCTCTTGGAGGGAATCGTGAGCAGAAAATATAAGCGATCACTATCATCAAAATTATACTAAAAAGCAAAAAGCTTTACTTCTATTGTACTGCTGATTTACCTGCAGACAAGAAGAAAATCCATCTTTACCCATGAATAAACATTTTTCCTTTGGAAAAACTTCAAGCAGTTCAATCAGTGAATGCAGTGACATTCATCATGTCTGGTCCTCGAATCCAGCATTTTTGTGTTAACCTTCTTTAACAAAAATAAAAATCTTTTGTTTTCATACTTGTCTGCTTACTATGAGAAACTTGATATTCTTTGTGATATTCAAAGTTAAACAGCATGAATCATTTTGAGTCACTGGATTAACATCACATTACATCTTTCAGTTTGCTTTTCAGTCAGGTCTTGAGTCTGTGTTGGTGCGTGGCAGATTCAGACGTTTGATGAACAAACAGAGAGAAAGCAGCATGACCTGTGGCTGTATACTACCCACACAACATAATTGTGTGAATATAAAACCTGGAAAGTACTGATCTGCTCATGTGCGACAGACGATTACTTCCTGTTTATGCCCCACTGGTTGAGACACATCACACCCTCTTCACCTTACTTACAACAGATTTTATGCAATCACCCAATCATCACCCAGACTGATGTCTGACGTCTACACTGGGGTTACTCTATAGTTCAGTCACATTGACTCACTGTGCGAGTTAAAGAAATAAAACAAAAAACAAAACATTAAATGGCAGAATTTGTTTTTTAATTGTTAGTAACAGAAAACATTTGGTCACTATTTACTGTTTTAAAATTACAGGATCAAATTGCCAGCGAGTTTTCTGTAATTTTATGAATCTATACATTAAAGTTTAAGCCAAGAGAGTCATACATGTGGTACAGTGCAAGTACAAAGAGTTCTCCTTTGGCTTTTGTTTTTGATTAGGGTGTAAGTATGGCAGCAAAATGTGAGCAAAAACTCACATGACTGACTTTGATGTAAGTGGTGCCCCATCTGGGAAATCAGACTGTGTTTCATGTGATAGCAGCTGCTACTGTGCAGCACACAACTGCTGTGCATATGATGCCTGACAGGATCTATGCTAATGCACAAATCTATGGTGTGCCCTATAATGTACACAGAGAGCTTCACCTCTGAGCTGTTGTGTTTGATTATGTGAGATGAGCAGTGTGCTCGGAGCCATTGTTTACTATCAGGCTGAGAGTGCTCTAATGTAATGTAATTGCATCACCAAGGCTCCTTCTGTTTGTCATTACTTCCTCTTTGTTTTCTGGGAAACCAGTCACGCCACAAATGTTTATACACTCTCTCTGTTACTCATAGTATTAGTAACTTTTTGTGCAGCTTAATCTCATGACTTAAACTCCTCCTGACTTAGTGAAGAATGTGAGTGAATAATTTCATAGCAGTGCAACTTTCTGCTGGGTGGATGTTATGGATGTTATTTTAAGCTGTTCATCAAGCCCTCGACCCCTTGAATTTCAAAAGTCCAAATGATTCTTAAACTGAAATGAAAGCAACTCAGGAGGGTTCAAAGAAGACAACAAAGAGCTGAAGGTGCTAAGAAAGGTTCCCAGAAGCCTTACCTTTAAACCAGCTTGTGGTCTGAATGGTTTTGTGGTCTGACCTACAGTAAACCTACTGAATCTTACTGGAAATTTTACACATGCATTGTTTGCCATACATGGACACATCAACTCACAAGGCTCGACTTCTGAGAAACCCTTTGGTGGTAAATCACGCTGTGGTGACTGAAGATGATGCAGATGAGGTTAATTCAACTTGGAAGGATTAAATAGGGCTAAATACTAAAATTCAGATCCCGTGTGTGAGAGAGAGCTGGTTGATGAGCTAATTAATTCTTGTGGTGGCGGAAGAAACCAGAGCTCTGGGAGAAAGGACAGGAAGAGCAAAATAATCAAGTCAATCAAATCAAGTCAAGTAAGCAAATAATCACGCCGTAATGTTCTTCTGAGAAATCTCAGATCTTGTGTTCAGGTGGATGCTACACATCTAGACCCTCCTTCCATCCCTGAATTGCCACAGTGCAAACCAGTGAGAGTGGACGCCATGCAGGACAGAAAGAGTCCAGGAGCGCTGGAGAAGAAGCGCAAAGCACCTAAAGTGCCAGCTCTCCAAAATCCCCCCCACTGGAACCTATTCTTCCACAAACTACACCTAAAACATCCATCCATCTATCCACTTAACTGCTTGTCCAGCTCAGGTTTGCAGGGTAAGCTGCAGCTTATTCCAGCGATAGGCCCTCAAATTGGGGTGTCAAACTTAATTTGCTTCCTTTTATATTCCCAAATGGGCCAGTAAAACCACTACATACGGTAATGACATATACTGAAGAAAGATTATTCCCCTTTTTTAGTGTATATTAAAGTGGATTAAAAAAAATCTTCCATTTAATAAACCTTTTATCAAACAGATAAAACAGACTTCTTAAGAAAAGTCAGTCAGTGTCTCAACAAACATGCATAAAATATGGATGAATGGTTAATAAAAACACTGGCTTTTGTCTTTCTGTAAGAAATAAACATTTAAGGACTCAGAAGAAAAGTCCTCCACCCTTTAGACTCATAACTTTTATCTTGTCTGGATGTCTGGAGGCATCATATTGTATTGTCAGGTATGGCTTGTGCATGAACTCTGATAGGCTGAGATCCCAAACATCTCTGCATTAGCTGCATATCCCAGAAGGAGAAGGAAGGAGGCCCACTTCCCCCCACTGACAACGCCCCGTAGCACCACCGAGCCCGAGGCAGCACCCACATTTCCCCTCACTAAAACACTTTTTTGTACAGTGATGCATGAAGAGCAGAACTGCACAGACAGCACAGCTGCCGTTTCCTAAACAGAGCAAAAGTGAGATGGTGAGATCAACGATGCTGGAAACAATGTGAAAGGGAAAGAAGGAAGTTCTGGAAATTTCAGAGGAAATTTCACCTGCTATGTTTTTTGTTTATAGAACAAATCCACAGGAAACCTCATACCCCATGTAAGGCTTACATACAAAGAAAACACAAGGCTCTGTTTTTTCCTCCATTTTGATGTAGCTGATCTGAGGTGACTCTGGGCCTGGAGGTTGGAGACCCCTGTGTTAACCTAACAAACACGGCTTTGGATGCTATACAAAAAAACCAAACACGGCCAGCATGTGTTCAACTGCTTATTAATGCAAATAAACATGCTAATGTGTGTAGACATGGTCAACACAACCTGTATATATCTATACCTATTAAAGTGGCCAGTGAGTTTATATACACACTATAAATGTGTATATACACCCAGTGATGTATCAGCAAAAAAGCAATGATGTGATGTCACAGGGCTTTACTTCCTGTATATGACCCATTGGCAGAAACACATAGTTTACAAACATGTAGATGATTATCAGACAAGGATCCTATATCATCACAAGTTTATAAACATTCATGGCAGTAAATGTAAAGCAATGACAACAAAAATGATCAAATAAGAGTATTATTGTTGTTATTATTGGCATCATCATCCTCAATAATAATAATAACAACTAGAAAGAAAGCTTTCAAGTGCATCACAAAAACAAGATGTTATCAGAAAACTGAATGTACTTGCTGACAGATGTTTAGTTCAGATTCTTTTGTCAGCAATTGTGATTTGGACAGACCCCTGCTGTCATTTCACAGTTACTGGGATCTTTCTATTTTTAGAAGCGTCACCAATTCCCGTAATAAGCTTTAAAAGGTTAAAAGAGTTCATTTACGGTACCCTGTGCAACAACAGTCGATACATAGTCACCCAATCACCACCTAGACTCAGCTCAGCTCATGAAACCATATATGGTTAAGATTGGCTCTGGCGTTTCTATTGTTCTGTCAGGAAAAAAAAAAAGAGTGTGTGAGTAGCACACGAGAGCTGGCTGCGACACAAACACAAAAACACAACACTGTAAATCACCCTGGGTGAGAACGAGCCAGGCAGTGGGTCCAACGTGTAAAACCGCAAAACAGGAGGGCAACTGCAATAAGAGGGAACAGAGAGTTTAAAGAGTCTGAAAGAATAGAGTCGTCTTACTGAAAAGCAATTTCTGATTTTGAGTTGGTGTACAGGGGTGTAGCTCTGCTGCCATTTACGGGAAATTCCCAGCTAATGTAATATCTGGCAAGAAGCCATAAAACATGACTTTGCAGGTGCACCATCTGAAAGTTTTGAGCCAATACTTTGACGTTTGCAACCACCCAGACTCTTATTAAGAATAGGATCCATGCTGACATCTTGGCAGCATAGTTTATACTGCGCTGCAAAGCTTCACAGTTAAATCACCATATTACTCAGATTACTCAGATTGCGCCGGGCTATTTGCTTTTCATTGTGTGAAACAGATTACACCACATGTTTCACTTGTATTCTTAGATATAACCTGCTGGCTCAGATTCAGAACAGCTACAATAACAACAGCAGGGCTTGTTGTGGGTAGTTGATACGCCTTAATTGTAGCAGTGTTTCCTAGAGCCCGAGACACTAAGAGAATTTCCCCAGAGGCCTCCACCTTTCAATCAGCCACACCTCAAAGGTGCACTGCTACAACCCCCATGCCCAATCAGTCTGCACAGTATGAGCACAGCTCCCCAAACAGCCTTAAAAGATTAACAGTTTCACTTCTTGCAGATCACCAAATAATCATACGTCACATTACTTCAGAGGTGTCCTAGAGGATCCATAACAGTGGAATTCAGTGGGGAAATTAATGAGGAGAAACTGTTGGTCTAAATACATAAAGGAGTCTGCAAACAAGTACATTTTCCAGTCTAGTTATCACAATAACATATCTCACTGGGATTTCCCCACATGCATTATTTGCTTTATCACACACGGACACAAGAAAGTGCACTTATTATGAAATCATAAACCTCAGACTGGACTTCTCAGAACTCATGTATATTTTGATAAATCACATGACCCTTGTTGTGATACCAACCATAGATACAGTTTCCAGGAAGAGCATAAACACAGAATAGTCATGTCTGGTTTCAGAAACCATTTTCATGTTGTGGTGAATATTAATATGTCAACATGGCAAAAGTTTTAAACCAGACACTGCTCAGGTGCTGTTGAGCGACAGTTCTCCAGGATATCTGAAGCTTATCTTTGGCTGTGGGCTGCTTTTTCACCCATTTTCAGTCTGTGAAGGAATGTTTTTCTGCTTATTAAGCATCTTGACACTGACCTAGCGATGCGTCTATACATAACAAACATTTGAGCAAAGAACCCAATTTAAACTTGGACTGGTGTAAAATTACATTTTTGCACCAACAGGTTGCTTCCCAAAGAGATGTTAGCTGGAAAATGTAAAGGAAGTGAACACATGGGGAAGTGGAAAAGAAGTGGAAAAATAAAAACACTGTGAAAGTCATGATGATTTTTGAGCCTCTGGGGCAGATAAAAAGAAGCACAACCCCTTTGATGTTTCACACAATGTGAATCCAGAGTTTGTCCTTTATCCTGTCAGTGCTGATGGCAGACTTCACATGACACTTCCAGAGGTAATAATCTGGTAACTATATTGATTTTAATGTTGTGACTGACTAGTTTAAATAATGCTTGAGCCCCGGGATAATTTGTAAATCTGTAAAGCATGCAGTATGGATTACCTAAGTACAGTTTATTTACCTTTTTTACACCCAGTCAGTAACAAATAAAGTCAGAGAACAAGACTCAACCTTTGTATTTGAATGTCTGCAGAGGCACAAGAGCAGTGTCGGGTTACAGTGGAGTTAGTGCCTGAGCTCCTCCAGACTGCTATAACACAAAGGACCTGCTGCTCACGCCACCTCAGCTGCCCACCTCCGCCAGCCTTCACTGGATGCTAAAGTGTCACCAGATATGATGTGTAAAAAAAAAGAAAAAAAAGAAACAAAGCAAAGAAACAAAATCAACTCAGGTTTTTAATCAGCAGTTTTTAATCCATTTTGAGCATAATAGGGGAACATAAAGCAAAAAAACAGAGCAAGAAGGATAATCTGGGACAAAAACACTCACAGTGACTGGCCATGCAGGTACAGAGTACACATTACAGGAGGAATCCTTTAAATTAATGACATATACGTTATATAATAAGAAAACAGTACAAATAAGTAAGCAAAAATAAAGAAACATCCACATTAGAAAAATATTTGCAGCATTTAGATAATAAGCTATTTATAGTGTTGTATGCATATATACTATGTGCTGTAATGCTATAGGACACTGAAAGTGCACGCCCTGGTGCTGCATTACGAGTCTCCGAGCTTCCACAGCTGGTTTACATCATTAACACTAACATGGGGGATCTGGCTGGAAGTAGGGGGGATCATTGTTATTATATTATATTATATTATATTATATTATATTATATTATATTATATTATATTATATTATTAGCATTATTGCAGCAAAGAGTCTGAGAGCTTCCACAGCTCATAGCGCTTTGAGTACTCCAGGAGAGTAGAAAGGCGCTATATAAGAATCAGTCCATTAACAATTTCCCAGAGAACTTTTCACCTGTGCACCAATCCCTCACAGCTAGTGGAATTACAATCAACACTGGGATCAACGCTGTAACAGGATACAGTTTCTAACACTGAGCTGAGGTTTGTCTGTGTGGGAAGAAATCAATGACCTTTCATCAGTCACAGCGTTTTTTAGCATTGATGAGGCCACAGAAGAGCCTCAAACTACTGTTGCCATTTTGCTTTCATACAAATAAAATTGAATTGAACAGTGTGGAAGGAGGAACTCTTATGTTAGAGTTTGGCACATCAAGCCTCTAATATCCTGTAACATGGATTTCATTCTGTAACTGTCCTGTCCCAAAAAGCCGCCCGGCAAAATACAGAAAAGCAAACCCGCAGAGATGAAATATTAATGCAAGCATACTGCTACTTAAGTAATGCAGGGGAAAGGACGGAGAAAGCATGGCTATAGATTTATCGTGCACCGAGAAGCTGCTCTATCCTCCTCCTGTCTCCACATCAGCTTTTGCTTGCGGAGCCTTCTTAAACATCACACGAGGGTAGATGCCTCCAGTCTGGCCACAGCATTTACTATCAAAGACAGAGCATTAGTTAGACCATATTGGATGAGCATGTCATTAAATACAGCTGTTACAGTCAGATAAATACCTCCAAAGTCTATATTTGTAGCACAGGAAGCACACGAGGCCGAGCACCAGCAGGACAATGAAAGCTACTACAATGACACCGATCTGGGAAGGAGGCATTCCTGAAAAGACAAACAGCCAACAACATCTAACATGATCTCAAAGGTCAAGTAGTTTGTTCAAAGGTACAAAAACAGGCATTTTCTCAGAGCTTAATACCAGTCTTGAGAAATCTGCATGCAGTTGCACTACAGTCATAATAACGCCACAAATAAATGCTGTAACGCTCCACAGCGAGGCCATTTCTTGTAAATATCCATGATGCTAGGATTTCCATGTAAACATCAAGTATCAAAATTACCAAACATTCTTCTAACTTAACCCCGCTGTATTGTCTCTAATAGAGATCCAGAGACTTTGGACTATATAAAAAAAATGATATTTTTATTTCACCTTTGTCTCCTATTGTTTCTTCTTTTTCTGCCAGGCAGGTGACTGTAAAAGAATATTAGATGTTCACATTAGACTTAAAAGATGGAAGAAAAACATGACAGAATGCAAATAAGAGAAGGAGATATTCAGAATAATGCTCGTCAAACATGTTCAGTCTGTTAGTGATACTCACCAGTGCAGCTGGCCGTATAGTCCTTTGGTGTCCTCTATGAAGAAAAAAAATAAAGACACCGGGATAATGATTAAATGTTTTCTGGGGGTTGGCAGAACAGCGTGTTCAAATTAATACTTTTATTGTTGTATTCTAAGTATTTCAGCATGTTTATATTTCTGCTGTTAACTAAACCTCCCCCATCAAAACTAGAGTTTCTAATTATGCTGACCACTGTTGGCCATGGAAACAGTGATACCTCAGTCACGCAGGTTCCACTGAAGATCATGTTGCCGATGCATTTGGAAGAGACAAGTTTGCCAAATCTGCTCATCGTCACCGGCTCCATTTTATTAACGTGAGTTGCAACCACGGTTTGCTGAAACACAAACCCTCCACATTCTATCACAACAAGCCAGGCTGCACGTAAATGAAGTACAACCCCATGTAACCTGCATTTTCATACATATTGATGGAAGCGCTAATGTGAAGTTAAGACTTGGTAGTAACTGTTACACATCAGAATACGTGAAGCTGCTCTGGTACGGTTTACTTACAGATGCGTTGGACCAGGTGAATGTGCAGCTGGAATCACTTGGACCCTGAGCATAAGACAGATCTGGGATGTTATATGTTGTCTCATGATCACGCTGAGTGACGTTGCACTTGTGTGCACCACCAAGATGAAGTAAAATACCTGACAACAAAAAGTGTTTTAAAGTTAAAATAAAAATATAATTGTGCACGTGAAAATGGATTATTTTCTTTTTCATGAATATCTGGAGGTTCGACGTTTACAGACAATACCTGAAGTTTAGACACAACGAACTTCAGAACTAACAGAATAACTTTGCAGATTACAACATTGACATTAATCAGATTAACACACTATGCTCTGCGCTCCTTTCCGGGTGTGGGTGAGTGGTTGGGTGTTAAAGATCCCTCGCGTGCCATGACTTTAAACTCCTCACGTGTCTCGGAGACTTTGTGAGATTTTAGCCACGGAAATGAAAACCACAAAGAAACAACTACAACTTCAGGAAGGGCTCGCATGAATATTTACTGCCGATTACTCGAACGCGTTTACAGGCTAAAAGTTTTGACGTGCCGGTGACACAAACCGGAATAAAACAGCTGAGTAGGTGCGCGGATTACTGATAAACACATAAACACAATTTCCTCTCTGCCCTACAGGTTACAGTGTTTGTTTGTTTCCAGTCAACCCTTTAACAAATAATCTGATGAAGTTACTCACTTATCCCCATGGCTGCCGACACCATCCCCATCTTGAACGTGTTCTGCTTTGCCAGCTGACTGCAGGTGTATTTCCCGTTTATGCGTGAGGGAGCAGGAGGGGTAGGTGGCGTGTAATTCCAGAATAACCAAACCAGCTTGTACACCCCTCCCACATCTCATATCATAATAATGAAAGAAAAGTGTTTACTGTCATTAACCACGAAACATTGTTTAGCTTTCTCGATTTAATGTACTCGGCAAGCAAAGGATATCCTGCACCTGCCCCACCCCCATAGATGTGACACTTGGTTGCGTCCTAACCGCGCCTTTTCTTTTCTTTGAATAGCCAAAGCAAGAAAGTAAAGCCTGAGCAACAGGCTACTGTCTATGGAAAATAACTTTCCAGGTCAATCCTGGGGACACCACCTGTTGTCTCACATGTCAAAAAAGTTGTTACTACAAAACTGACCCGGGTATAATCGAGTCCGACTGAGGGCGTAATTGACCTGTAATTAAATGGAATTTGAAATTACAATGTAATTATATTTACTTACACATCCTTAAAGGTATAGGCACACTAAGGGGGGTAACAAGTCAGATTTTTAAAGGAAACAAAGACATAATTATACTGTGTAAGTACAATGTCATGGTAACTTTGGTAAGTATTATATGGTAATATATTATATTATATGGTACCTATTCCCCCATCTTACATAATAAGTCCATATCCAGTGCATGACAGTGTACTATTATTTCGTTGTACATTCTTGTATAATGATGATAAAGTATCTTATCTTTCTTAAGTACGTGGTCCTTTTTGTTATGCGGCACTTTTTTTCTTTTTTTTTTCACATGGCCTTCATGCATTCCTGTTTCCATCTGGGGCCTCTGTCTTCCAGTGCTTAGCTAGCTTCCTTTTAAGAGGTCTTTAGACAGCTGATAGGCCACCTGTGGACACACCCATGCCTCAGCAGGTGATCACTGTCAGCTAATTGTCCCATGCCCAGCCATTCCACAGTGGATTAAAACAATGTCAAATAACACACTAAAAACATGCAATACAAACAGAATAAAATCATGCAAATAAAAACTACACTTATAAATAAGCATTAAAAATCAGAATAAAACCAATATAAAAGATAAATAGAAATTTCCACTGTGTGACATTTATATATGTGTATGTGTGTATATATGCTATATTTATTCTTATATTTGTACTCCGTCATTCCCCTTTATTTGGTGTTCCAACTCTGTAACATGCAACTTCTGTTTGTGCTGTGCTACTGGAAACTGAATTTCCCAGAGGAACCCACCTGAGGGATTAATAAAGTTTTATCTAACCTAATCTAATCTTCTGGAAGAAGATGGACTCAGTGGGCTCGGATCCCATTAAACGCGTTCTGTCTATGTGAACTTTGCAGGAGGCCCAGTTAAACCGTGATGAGCAAATTCTGCCCCATGTTTCCAGAGAACAGGCCTCCACTGTGCAACAAATTTGTGCATTAAAAGATATGTTGGATCCCGCAGAAATGAGAAGTCTCTAATCAGCCATCTTTTCCCTCTTTATCTACAAGTGCTTCTTTGATCTGTGCTGTCCACGCACCTCCTCCACCTCCCGAGTATCCGGAGCGCCCGCTTCCTTCGCCCAAAACGTTTACGGGTAAATCAGATGTGCCTTGATTTTCCACCAACAAAGTATAACTTATTAGACAGACAATGCTAAGACTGCTTTCATGGTTCTGCTCTCACGGAGGAGAGCTTTAAAGTGGGCACATTCTGTCCCTTCCTTCCCTCCCCATCTCCAGCTGCCTCCCTCTTCCCGCTCCACCACAACCACCCACACATGCAGGGCCTTGGAGTAGGGGTATGTCACCAGGGTGCAGAGGAGGCTACCCCCCCCCCCCCCCCCCCCCCCGTCCCCTTCTGGCTGCCTCTGCCTCAATTTTATCCCACAACTTAGACATTCACATTACTCACACTCTCATTATGCATACATATAGGATCTTGGGGGTGGGCACAATACACAGAGTCCAAATTACCATCAGGGTGGACACTTCACCCCTGGCGTCGTTGCCCACCTCTCAATTTTGAATACACGTAGACATTGAGGGCTAACAGGAGGGACTATGCGCTTACCTGCTGCTTCTTGGCAGGTAGCTCCATGCCCTCCTGGGTTTTAATTGCACCTTAGAACACACATGCATCAACACTACAATGAGCGGGTGGAGGGAGGTTTGGAGTCTTCTCTCACCCCCATTCTCTGCGGCCTGCTGGAGCGGGGGGGCCAGGAGGAGTTGGCCGTCCGACTGCGGTCTGGAGTGTGGGGCCTCCCTGCTGCTGCGGAGTCGGGGCGGTCTGCCTCTCCCCACCGCAGGGAAAAGGGTAACACCACCTGGGTCTGGGTGCAGTTCCCCCCTCCAGGGGCAAGGGTACCTAGACCCGGTTTGTAGAGTACGCTTGGGGAGTGTGATCGTGTGTACAGCGTCTCTTTATGTCTGTCTCCATGTTGGTTGAATGTGGAGTAAGCGCATATGAGAGCATGAGGGTGGGAATGGATGTTTGTATCTGTGTCTATATGTCAGGTTGGGTATCAGACGCCACCTCTCTGGGGACATCTCAGGCCCTCCAAGGTTTGGAGGCCTATCTCCACCCACCACTTCCCCTGCCAGTGGCGGACTCCCTCAGGTGTCGGTGCGTTGGTGGTTCTTTGTGTCTGGGGGTGGGCGTCCGGGTACACACCGGCTCACTCCTTGGCGGCCGCTTATCGGGGCCTGGAGCCTGGGGCTCGCTCGGGCCACTTCGGAGGTGGGGTGCCCCCGGCCTCTCGGCCGGGGGCTCGGTCACTCAGGCACAGCTGGCTGCCGGCGGAGCTCATGGGCGCGTCACTGCAACTCCCCCTGGCTTCTGCTCCGCGGCTGCTGAGTGAGCCCTCATCTGGGACTCTCCTCAGCTCTTACTGGGACAGTGGCGCGGCTGCCCCTCTGTTGGTCTTCCTTGGTCTCTTGTGTTCTGGGGGCCTCTGGATGTCTGGAGTTTTGATCTCCTCCATACCTGCTTCATACCCTGGAGGACGGGGCTGTGGCTCCCCACACTCCCTAGCAGATCGTTACATGGAGAAACCTTTGGAATGCAAGCGCGCTGATCCACACAGGTGTACACACGGGTATTCACAGACACGGACTACAGCTTTCTTGGCTGCTGCCTCAAAGCACATTGTGCGCTGTCTATCTTGCGTGCTGCACAATATCGTTTATTATTTAGTATCTACTGATATCTACTGCTAGCTAGTTTATTGTGATGGTGCCGTTTTTTTTATTATGTTGCTCTTTGTTGTTTGCTTTCTCTTCTGTTTTTTTTTCTCCATACAGGTGACCCAGGTGTTTTGTTTTTTTTTGTTTGTTTTTCTTTCTTTCTTCTCCCCCTTCTCACCGTCTCTTCTCCCCTTTGGTTTTCTTTCTCTCCCTCTCTTTCTTTCATTCTCTCTCCCTGTCCTATCCCCCAGTCATGTCTGTCCCGTTTGTAGCAACTGAAAATAAAATAAATTCATAATTATAATAAAGGTCAATCAAATGGACCAATATGGCAAGGCCATGATGATCCACTTGGTAAAATAAATCCGCTTGGCATCTTTCTTGGCCTTAAGACAACAATTCTGATGGCTAAAGATCCAAACGGGACACACAAAAAATAAAATAAAATAAAATAAAATAAAATAAAATAAAATAAAATAAAATAAAATAAAATAAAATAAAATAAAGTGGGCACAGGTGGTTTCAAAACTAACCTGAATCTGTTTTGAGGGGTTTATCCGCAAATTCAAGAATCTTTTTGACAAAGGATCCAACTGTGACGTGGCGGTGTATAAGATGTTTCACCTGAAGCAAGGTAGGAGGAGTGTGGCCAGTTTTTCTATAGACTTTGGGATTTTGTTTGACAAAGCCGGACCAAAGAAGAAGAAAACTTAAGATAGGAGCTGGCTGCCAAGGATCTCCGTAATTCACTTTATGCTCTTGTTTCCATGTGTATCTGGTCGGATAACCATGTGGGTGAACCACATGGTTATCCGACCAGATACACATGGAAACAAGAGCATAAAGTGAATTACGGAGATCCTGCATATAAGAAGTGTCTTGATGCATGCTGATGCAAGATGGAAATCTTCTTCTTGAGGTTGTGTTTTCAGTGGAAGAAATTTGTTCAGAGAAACAAAGTATCCTGGCTGAGTGACGAAAGGTTTCTCCCAGTGAACAACTACAACTCCCTCACCCCTTTGGAGGGCTCTCCTCCATGTGGTGAGGAGCCTAGCCGGGGGAGAGGTGGGTCTGAATACAACGAGAAACAGCCTGTGCACCTCTCACCTTCTGAAGAAGGGACGTTTTGTTGGCACCTGCCCTGTGTGAACAAAAGATCGGGTGTAAGTGTGGGGAGACTGGCAGGCAAGATGAATGATAACTCCTCCCCACCAAGACTCATGGTTTCAGCCACATTCATCATTAATGCTCTCACTCACTGTTTGAAAACCTTAAGAGACTCCTAGGCTGAACAGAGCTTTATTGATCAAGTGCTAGCAAAAGAGCTTAACATCCCACTTGTCACCCTTCCTGAACAGGGACAAGTTTCTGCTTTGAATGGTCCCCATTTCCTGGATATCACACATCACACTCAGTCCATGTCATTGTCCCTGTCTGGTGAAAATGTGGAAAGATTAGTTAGTTCATGTTTGATGCACAAAGCACCCAGGTTGAGCACACACAATCCAAATATAGACTGGGCAAAACTGTGTAAGAACCACAGATCTCTCTGTTCCAGTTTAACCCGGTCATTTCTGGTCAAGTTACCTGATCTGTCCTCAGTCCCTTTTCTGTATCACGAACTTGCAGAAGTGTTTAGAGTTCGCTCTTTCTCTCCCTCCTCATCGCCCTGACGATTGGGGAATAGACCTGCTCCTTGGTGTTCCATCACCTAAGAGTCGCCTTTACGGCCTTTCCAAACATGAAAGGGAGGCAATGGAAAAATATTTTTGACCCTGGCGGAGCTTTTGTAAGGGAGAAGGACCGTAGAAGAAGAACCACTGTCACCAGCAGCTAATATATCACAGATTGATTAGCATTTGGAACAATCCGCCCCTCGACTTCCTGTCTTCATCTATGATCCACCCTGTGTCTGTCTGTCTCATCCTGCCCCACAATATGAAGATCCATAACATTTTTCATGTTTCCCAGCTCAAGCCTGTCTGGAATGACTGTTGAATGACTGCATTCAGTGAAACCTGGCTCTAGTGATTGAGGTTCTTTTTGTTACCTGCAACGAAACTCACCTGTGTGTGGTGAGCAATTATAAATACTGAGTGAGCTGAAGTGGAGTGGAAGAAGTACCACTGGCACCTGGGATTGGGATGTATCACTACTGTAGAATTGTTTTTGCTATCATTGCAAATAAATTCCCTATTTTGAAGGAGCTTCTCACTTGACTCAAGCCTGACAATAATATGGCAAGTCCCCTAAAAAGTACAGCATACTTATAGTGTAAGATGGGGAAATTACTAAGAGACTATGTGGTACTTAAAATTACTTAATTCATTGATATTATGGACTATTTAAATTTACTTACAGAAGTTTGTGGGACTCCTTTCCTGTAAAATACCTGAAGTTAAGCAGTACTTATTCATGTACTACCTAGTTAAAATTATATACAGTTACTTGTAGACTACTTGCAGCAGACAAAGAGCTATAATATAAAACCTGGAACAACAAATTTGCATAATGCATGACTTGTGCTTTTAGACAAAGTGATTTTATTCTTTGCAGGTGCATTAGCTGTAAAATTAACATGAAACTGTGACAACAGCAAAAACAAATACAAGAAACGTGATACAGAAAAATGATTTGGTGAGCCTGATCACACACACACACACACACACACACACGTTTGATAAGGCAGGATTCATGATGCATTATTTAGGACTAAAACATTCATAATAACTGGTCATAATCACAAGCAATCCAGTACTACAATACAAGTACACTGTACTTTATTATTGCATCTCAACCCCAGGTAGTGTATTTATAATTATTATAAACATATATATCTTATATAATAGAAATAATAATAAACATATTATAAAAATATTAGCAACATTTGGATAATAAGTTATTTATAATATTCTTTATAGTGTTGTATGCATATATACTATGTGCTGTAATGCTATAGGACACTGAAAGTGCACGCCCTGGTGCTGCATTACGAGTCTCCAAGCTTCCACAGCTGGTTTACATCATTAACACTAACATGGGGGTCCTGGCTGGAAGTAGGGGGGTCATTGTTAATTTATTCATGCTACTGGGTCCTCAAAGTGCACTCACTGGTGCAGCAAAGAGTCTGAGAGCTTCCACAGCCCAGAGAACTTTTCACCTGTGCACCAATCCCTCACAGCTAACCGGCAAGTGGAATTAATGAAACAGCGCTGTAACAGGATACAGTTTCTAACACTGAGCTGAGGTTTGTCTGTGTGGGAAGAAATCAATGACCTTTCATCAGTCACAGCGTTTTTTAGCATTGATGAGGCCACAGAAGAGCCTCAAACCGTTGTTGTCATTTTGCTTTCATACAAATAAAATTGAATTGAACAGTGTGGAAGGAGGAACTCTTACATTAGAGTTTGGCACATCAAGCCTCTAATATCCTGTAACATGGATTTCATTCTGTAACTGTCTTGTCCCAAAAAGCCGCCCGGCAAAATATAGAAAAGCAAACCCGCAGAGATGAAATATTAATGCAAGCATACTGCTACTTAAGTAATGCAGGGGAAAGGACGGAGAAAGCATGGCTATAGATTTATCGTGCACCGAGAAGCTGCTCTATCTTCCTCCTGTCTCCACATCAGCTTTTGCTTGCGGAGCCTTCTTAAACATCACACGAGGGTAGATGCCTCCAGTCTGGCCACAGCATTTACTATCAAAGACAGAGCATTAGTTAGACCATATTGGATGAGCATGTCATTAAATACAGCTGTTACAGTCAGATAAATACCTCCAAAGTCTATATTTGTAGCACAGGAAGCACACGAGGCCGAGCACCAGCAGGACAATGAAAGCTACTACAATGACACCGATCTGGGAAGGAGGCATTCCTGAAAAGACAAACAGCCAACAACATCTAACATCATCTCAAAAGGTCAAGTAGTTTGTTCAAAGGTACAAAAACAGGCATTTTCTCAGAGCTTAATACCAGTCTTGAGAAATCTGCATGCAGTTGCACTACAGTCATAATAACGCCACAAATAAATGCTCTAATTTATCTGTGAAGTCATAAATAAACAGAGTGGGTTTAGCACTAGTTTATCAAAGTTTGATCTCCTCACTAACTGGTGCTGAAGATCAGTTCTCTGCTAACATGAGCCACAGCGAGGCACCTGAGGCCTGAGCACGCTACCTGTGTATCAAATGCCTACCTGTGTCATCAATCAGAGCTTGTGGAGGGCAGACGGCTGTAAAACAACATCAGAAAATCACATTAGACTTATAAATGAACACAGAAACTCTAACACGGGCTGAACAAATAAAGACAAAAATTTTATTTAATTAAATTTAGCACGGTGATACTCACGGGTGCAGCTGGCTGTGTAATCATATGCTCTTTGCTATGAAGAACAAAGACACAGTGATTGTGATTAAAGGTTGTTTTCACAGCATAGAAAGCGAGTGGACGTCTTTAAGTTCTTTAAACTTAAAGACGTCCACTCGCTTTCTTTCTGAGCTCCACAGACAACCATGACCTGGATGACTGAGAACCCACACAGACATTTTCACAGTATATTCATCTCATCATTTCCAGATTAAACCCCTCCTATGAACACACTGTTCACCCCACAATGCTTAACATAACTCAGAAAATCTCCTCCCTCACATGTTTGCATTTTTAAACGTTTTTTTATGACTTAATTAGTTCATAACAAGGTATTTTTTAAAGAGTCATACCTTTATCACGCAAGTGGCTGTGAAGCTAACGTTGCCGATGCATTTGGAGGTGATTAGTGTGCCAAAGCTGCTGCTCATCACGGGCTGCAGGAACAGGCCCCCGTGGTGTGCGATCACAAAATCCTAAAGTCATCGAATTTAAATAAATAATTAAGAAAACAATTCAACCACATTATATTAAAACAAGCCAGACTATCACACTGTAAGTAAGTCATAATAGATCCGAATGCCTTCTCACTGCACACATGTTGATATGTCATAGCTGCTTATGTTGGACAGATCAAACTGCTCTGGTTTAATCACACTTACGGTTGCATTGGACCACGTAAACATGCAGCGGGAAGCCTCGTTTCGTATATCAGGGGACAGGTCTGAGATGTTGTATGTAGTCTTTTTGCCAGCGTGAGTGACGGTGCACATCATGTCACGCGCACTGCAAAGCTGAACAAACACCCCTGGGAACAAAATGCAGTTTGAAGTTAAGTCATGTTACAGTTATGCACATGAATATTTTATCAGCACTTAGTGCACGAGACAATGAAGGTAAAGCTCATGCTGTGAGGTCAAGGACTACGTAGGTCAAAGTAGGTCACGGTTTCATTTTCTGTGTCAGATGTTAAAGTTGAGTTTAACAGTCATGTTTTGGTTCAGTAGGAAGAGATGAATAGATCAGGATGTGTGAGCTTACTACAAGCTGCCCGTTAGAAACTCAAACTACTTTCAGTATGCTGTGTCGTCCCATAAATACTGGGTCACGTGGTTAGTGGCACTACTCACACACATACACAAACAGCACCGACACGAGTGACAGCAAGGAAACCTACTCCACACCCCCTGGCCCGCCCCGTCCCGCCTCCCGGGAATTCCCTCAGTAATGCCGAAATTTTAATACTCGTGACTGGTGACCCCATGTGTGAGTGTGATATGTGAGTTACGCCGCAGATGTAAACCGTGTTTACACGCAAAACAAAATCGATGAAACCAAACCATCTGTGGCGAACACAGAACTATTAATTCTGCAATAAATACAGAATACATGCAGAATACTACAGAAATTACTACGAATACTAGTACCGCCCCGAACTGCATAAATAACAAAATCTAATAGTGTAGGAGTACAAATACTACCGGTGCAGCAGCTTTAAAATAAAGCGGTAAAAATCACAGCGAAGAATAATTATATTATAACATATTCAAATGTCCTTAAAGAAAGCCGATAGTGCTACTTCACAGAGTGACGCAACAGTCAGAACATGTATTCGCTCCAAATCTTTGCCTCTCTGTCATGCAGCTTTCACGCTTTGTTTCCAAGCAACAAAATAATAATAGTAATGATATTAATTATCGTTATTAATTAACAGGTCACTCACATAAGAGCGCAGCAGGAAACATCTTTCGTCGCGCGTGATCTCCACTTCTTTCATGAGCCTGCAGCCAGCTCCTGGAGACTTCTGTCTTGTGCTCGCATTTTTTCACATCGTTGCAGGAAGTGAGGCTTTCAAAATAAAGTTAGAAAGAAGAAGCTTAGATTTCACTATTTCCCAGACGTGGGTGAAGATTAATATTGGTCTTTAAATCAAATTATTTTTTTCAATTGAAGTTTCACTTTATTCCAGGTGTAGTTTTTAATCCAGTGTAGGGGATTTCCTGTTAGTGTGTGAGTGTGTTTGAGATGAACCAAAAATAACAAACCATAAAGTAATATGTTATTTATCTATAATAATGCAATAAACACGACCAGTTATTAAAACCGCTGCTGAAAAAGCAATGAGTGATGCATTCAATCCAAATGGAGCAGCTCCTGCAAGCTTGTTTGGCACCGATTAAGAGTAGTCTCAACTACTGTGCGCGCGCGCGCGCGCACACACACACACACACACACACACAGCTTCAGGCTAGTTTATTATTTCTCATATTTGAATATTGTGCTTTATGGTTTCAGATTGCTGCATTGAAGTTAGGCTTGTGCTTTTATTGTTAAAAATCCTAAGCGGAACTTCGTACTTTTGATGATGCAAGCGGGAGTAATGTAAATGTAAAGTAACAATACCATGAAAATGAGGGAGTCGGTGCAGCAGGACGGGAGCGGGTTTCGTCCTGATGATGTGATCCAAGAGGAATGGCTATGCACTGGGCTGCTGGGATTAAACCTAATTGAATGTGATACACGCGCTTCTGCGAGTACAAGCATGTACTCCTGTCCCTCAGAAACTAATCTCTAATCCTAAATGTAGTCAGTTTCAACAGATGCTGACATAAAATTCCCTAAAAAATCAGAGTGAAAGAAAATTAAAAGCATTCGTGACCTGATGTAGCTGAAAAAAAAGTTAAGACCGCACCAAGGTTGAGGATCAGAAACTCTGTGAGTAATGTGCAATAAAGAAGGTGCTTTCACGTTAAAGTAGACATCAAATAGAGCGCTGCCTTGCCCACATTGTTTCAAGCTTCCAAGAAGCTCATCAGCAGAAATACAGAGAAAACAGAGAAAGCAAAAAATCCCCTTCATTGTTTCACTGTATTGTCAGACTAGCTTCTTGGAACTGACGTGAGGGTTACTACAGTTCAGGTAGCTTTTCTAGAAAGAGACATAAGGACTCACTCTGAATGCAAGAAAAGAGTAAAGAGAAGGCACACAGCAGCTTGTGGTACAGTCACAAATACTGGTTTCCACAAATTTTGCTGCTTCAGTTTTTATGATAGCAATTTCCATGTACTCTAGAATGTTATGAAGAGTGATCAGATGAATTGCAAAATCCTTCTTTGCCATGAAAATGAACTTAATCTCAAAATTTCAATTTCCACTGCATTTCATCATTCAGCATTTCATGCCATAAAAGGACCTGCTGAGATCATTTCAATAATGTCCTCATCAACTCAGGTGAAAATGTTGACGAGCACAAGGCTGGAGATCATTATGTTATGCTCACTGAGTTAGAATAGCAGACTGGATGCATTAAAAGGAGGGTGATGCTTGAAATCGTTGTTCTTCCAATTAAACATGGTTACCTACAAGGAAACACGTGTAGCCATCATTGCATGCATCCTCCTGGCAACTGTGGTGGAATTTGTAGCAGAGCCGAATTGAGCTCCAAATGGCTCCAAAGATAAAATATATCCGTGTGCACGCTCCTACATGCTGCAGCTTAAGGGAAGTGGGCTGACGTTTAAGGTCCTGCGTACATTTCTGCAGACACACGTACGCTGCTGGGGGACTTCCATGATGCACCGAGCGTTTCACTTTCTCTGACCATGTGTTTATATAACACTCTGCATTTAATCATCAGTTATCTGGCTCTCTTCCACAGCATGTCTTTTGTCCTGTCTCCCTCCCTTCTGCAGGAGGATTCTTCCTGTTAGATTGGCAGTGGGAAGGAAAATCTTCCCAAAGCAGTGCTTGCGCATAGGGAGTGGTCAGATTGTTGGGGGTTTCCCTGAATTACTGTACAATACGCTGTATGATCTTTACCTTCCAATATTAAGGGCCTGGAGATGACTGTTGTTGTGATTTTCACTAAATAAATAAAATAAAATTGAACCAAATTTTCCCTCTCATCTGAAAAGCTTCTGTCCCTGAAAGATGTGAAAAAAAGAAAGAAGTTGCACCCACAACACACGATAAAGACAAAATCATGATCACAAACAGAAGATTTTATTGATTTTAAACAAAAGGAAATCACACTGCGATACAGCTGGGTTAAATATATATTTCATCTACAAAGCAAACCAGCTTAAAATTGACCCTCACTAGTGAGGAGTCTCTTCTTACAAACTTTTCCACGGAGGCCCTGAGAGGTCAAACGCACTGCAACTTTGGAAAACAAGGAAGTGAGACAATAATGTGACGGAGCAGCTGTGGAAGTGACAAACGGAGAGCAAACAGCTAATAGCACACATGTATCTACAATCTCACATCAATTATGTGATGATTGTGTTTCTACTTGTGGATGTTTCTCCAAGTTCCAGTGGATTTGATCTCTCTGGGCCATCGTAAATTTCACATTAAAACCCGAATAAAAGCCCTTCATCAAACCGTCTGCATGCATAGTTTAAAAGTGAAGAAAAGCCATGTCTTCAGCTGCTCCCATTGGGATCCAAGTGCATCTACAGATAAAGTGCTGCAACTTTAAATTTGTCAGGGTTTTCTTGTAAACTGCTGCAGGCTCCTTCTTTCTAGTACCTGCAGCAGGCGGAGGTCAGTCTAAAGAGGCACACAGCATTCACTCAATCCACTGATTTTAAAGCTTAAGTTGCTGATTTGTTTCTCATAAAAATTTAAATCCTCTAATAAATTATGACATACTCTTACTTGGTAACCCTGTAGTAGCAGAATAGCCCATGAAGTCATGAAAGTGGCCTTTGTCAGGGCCATTACAGCTCTGATCTACTGACCCGGTGGACACATTTTACACATTAATGCACTAAAACAATGACTTTATTATTCAAGCGTATTTATTATACTGGGGGTCCTGAGTGGAAACTCTGCTGTGTTTCTGTAACTGCCTGACAAAAACACAGAAAAACAAAGATATATAACGGACGAATATCATTAATAAAATACTGCAGAGGCATCAACACAAAGTTTGAATCCAGCATGTGCAGAGAAACTTTTACACGCTGCTCTCCGGATTTCCCGTCTCCACATCAGCTGGTATTCGGACTTTCCTCTGCAGTGCGGAGTCTTGCATCACGGGCGCACCATTGTTTCTTCAGTGACAAGAGAATAACTATTTAAAACACGTCAGGTAACTGTGATGCATTTATATGCTGACACAATTAAAAGAATACCTTCTAGAGCGCACGAGGCACACCATGAGGCCTGCCAGCAGTAGGACTGTCAGGATAACCATGACAGCAATCATGAAAGGAGGGATTACAGTCAAGCAGGACTCCCCTAGTACCAAATCACAAAAACAGTTTCCTCAAACCACTATTTCCTTTTTAGGAATTCTAGTTCTGTGATGCATGACTTTTGTTGTGCTGTAAGAATGAAAGTGAAAGACAGCTGTCTGTGGTTTTGCAGCTGCAGCAATTTTACTCCAAGTAACAGAAGATGCGTGTGGTTGAAAATTTCCAGCATCTTAATCACCAATTCCTTTTAACTTTGATCTAAAAATCATACGTTATGCAGATTAAGACTTTTGTCCCACCTTTTCCATCAAACAGACCTTTTGCAGGGCAGGTAGCTGTGAAAGAAAGAGAGAAAAGTCATAAAAAGCTCAAATGATATGAAAAGGAGAAGAAAATATTCAGAACATTGCTCATGTGGGAGGACGGTGACTAACTTGTGCAATTGGCTGTGTAATCTCGAACCGTCCCCTGTGGAAAATAAACAGACAATTAGATGTCTCAGTTTATCTGAGAATTTAACTGAGAGTTTATCAGTTTACTATGTGGTTGCGATACTTCTGAGCATGTTTATCAGATTTCCACAGCGAGCGAACACACTCCTAAACTAAGCCTCTGCGCCCTTACTGTTCTTCGAAAACACTTTGCCCACAAACCATGCAAGCACAGAAACTTCACCCTCACATCTTAGATTGTCTTTTATGCTCTAATGTACCTCTAAGACGACATGTCCTTCATAGACAACGTTTGGGTAGCAGCTTGAGGTGACGAGAGTGTCGCAGCTGCTACTTATCACCTGCTTCGCGTGGTCCAGGTGGTTTGCGAGGACACTTTTCTGAAGTCAGAAAATAAAAAGAAATTTTAAAAAACAGTTCATCACACAACAAAATCACATGTTCTTACAGATATATTTGAATAAAGCTTGACCTTAAATGTATGATAATAGTGTTAACCACATCTTAAAATGGGAAGCTGCTCTGAGTCGTCCTACTCACGTCTGCAGTGATCCAGGAGAACTCGAGCTTGGATCTGTTTGCATCCATGAAATCAACAAACTTCTGGATGTTGTATTTGGCTGTGCCACCACCGTGGGACACATTGCACATCAAGTCCTGTATGCTGGAGAGCTGAAGTCTACCTGTGGACAAAAATGTGCTTTTATTGGTATTTAATCTTTATATTTATGGTAAACACAAACAAGCTAATAAGACTCAAAACCGCCATTAATGTCTTTATGCTTGTATGAAAAACAGACATTGTCCTAATCCGTGCATACAGCTGTACTGGAGTGACGAGCTCAGGTATACTGATATACCAAACTTGAAAAATAAACACACTCTGCAGATTAGAGGTAAGATAAAGCTTAAAAGCGGTGTTTTGGGTTCTTTAAGTATAGGAAAAGCTCTCATGTGACAGTCTTTGTGCCGCCTTCTTTTTTCTTCTCCAATAACTGTTAAAGTTTCAGTCGGGGCATTTTTGATACATTCTCACTTCCCTTGAAGAAATACGGGATTGTCTGGACAGGTTTCATATTAGGTCTGACAGCTGGTGATTCTAGACCAATAATCACTCGCTCAGATCTGAGTGGAGCCTACAGTAATTAGTCACAGCAATCAACTCCACTGACTTCATTACACACTGTAGCAGACGTCTCCTCGGCCTCTGACTTGATTATCGATCAGGTAAACAGGAAGGAACACCACTAACGCTCACACCGCTCAAGTTCAAACAGTGAGAGCGATGCTTATCTTTGTGCCTGACTTCTGTCATGACACATGCTTGGTCAGCTTTAAATGAGCTGCAACGTCACATTTATAGCATAAATGTGCCACTTTGCTTTCTTCTTTTTCAACAAAAAAAAGTGAAGCAAAGACCCAAAAACAAAGCAACAGTGAAGCTGGGAGTGAAGGTGAGCTTTAAGTGCTTGAAGGAAAACTGAACTCATTCTAACATGAAAAACAAATAAAAGGCACAAATAAAACGATGAATGCAAAATACTCAGGAAACACATTTTAAATGAGTGCAGAAACAACGCAATGCAGCAGACTCACTCAGGTTATTCACACTGAAAGTCTTTTGTTCTTTACTCACTTGAAAGCATCGCTGCCGGTGTCTCACAGTCTTCACAGTCCTTCTGTCTTGAAACGAACTGCAGATTTCTTTTGAAAGCTCCACACAGAGACCACACCTTTAATTCATCGCAGGGCCCCGCATCTTGCCCTTCACTCCTCCACCTACTTCCTCCAACTCTTTGGGGGAAGACCGAGGCGTTTCTCAGCCACAGGTTACAAATCATAACACATCAGAAAAAGGATTTTGCAGGGAGTCACGTAGCAAAATTCAGCCGCCAAAACAATAAAAAGAAATGAGAAAAAAATAGGAAGAAAGTTTTTGGGTAGCTTAAAAAATGAAGGATGAGCAGTGCTCCTTTCTTCAAAGTCACGCTCCAACCTCCGGTTTGTGGAGAAGTTCATAATGAACCAAAGCACACCTCAGAGACCAAAAATGACTTTAAAGTCATCTCACATCAGCCACGCAGAGAGAATCAAGAAGTCCTTTGGAGAAAAATAATCATAAACCACATGGTTTATGCTATACACACACTGTTGTGATTTGGTTGACCTTTGACCCAAACACAAGGAAAGAGGAAACCAAAGAAACAGACTCAGAGCCAAAATTATGGTTTCAGATTTTAAATATAAACATTTTGCAATGTCATTCTGCAAATAATAAAAAACAGAAGTGTTTATTGCAACACTTTAGATTTCAGGAATGTTTCAGTTGAAGCGTGTAAGTGCACGAATACGAGCCGAGTGAGAAAAAAAAATCCCCTTCAGCATGACTAGACAGGGCTGGAAACCATCTAACCCACGATACGGTTACTTAACTTGACCTCATTCTTCTTCTTTATTTTCTTTGTTTTTATTAACCACTACATATATCTATAACATTTTTTTAACATCTATCCACCTCGAGCTGTTTCATTATATGGCTATGAGGATTAAAACCACTTTGATTACAGCAGCTGACAGACTGTTTTGGTTTGGTTTGTTCTGAGACTGCAAATTCTTTGAACGCTCCAGGAAATCTCTAAATTCTTCTTCCACCGCAATGCACACCAGTCACGTAAGGTCACACGGTTGTGGCCTAGTTACCTCAACGTGAGGATGACTGTATACTATGGCATGCTCTGCCAGACGGCTTCATCCCTATTGGCTGACACTACTCACACCACATCCATGCGTGTTCTGTATACTTGTAATGTTACATAAGCTGCTGTCTGACCTGCAGTAACCTCACAGAAAGGGAAACACGGTGACATCACCATGTTATGGAGTAGCATGTGTGAAAGTCAATGTTTTGGGTCAAACAGTTTGTGTCTGTGGCTGAATATAAGCTAAAGATACATACTGTATATAAACAAGCAACGAGTTTGGAGTGTCGCTGCAGGTTCATGTGCAGGGAAACTCCCACCAGTGATTTTTCTTGCAGTGAATTAGAAAAGCCCCTCTGCCCTCTTCCTTCCTGTTATGTACACACACAGTAAATGCTGTTGGAGTTACACGGCCACCCGCAGCACCAGCATGCATTCTGGATTTTATAACTACATTTTTAAATTTTACATCAGCAAAAAAAATGAAGAACGTTTAAGGACTCCTCTGTAGCTTCATCAAAAAGCCCCCACCCCAGAACAAGACTCGTGACTGTCATTGCTTAAATGTGCAGAGGCATCGTGTTCTGAAGTGGCAGCAGCACAAACATGACCAATCATTTCCTTGTGCATGTGTCAATCCACCTGCTCAGCTTCAGTTGGCTCAGAACATATCACCAGATAGAAGACCCAAAAAAAGCCCCTGTAGGAAAAACAGGAAGAAAGAAAAAACAAACTAAAACCAAGCATGAGCTGCAAAAAACACAATGAGCTCATGAGTCTGAGCAGAAGCTTTTAATGAGTGAAAAAGAAACAGTAATACAACAGATAGAGAAACAAATGTTTGATTGACAGCTTAAAATATACACTTCATAAGGACAGCGTAAAGAGGACACATGACGAGTAGTTTAAGATCGCAATGTTCATCTTTATAAGTTATATAATAATAAAAATAATATATTTATATATAAATAATATAGTTTCATATTATAAAATATCAGTAGCATATAGATAGTAAGTCATCTATATTCATCTTTATATTACTATATGTTATATATACTATGTGCTGTAATGCTATAGGACACTGAAAGTGCACGCCCTGGTGCTGCATTATGAGTCTCTGAGCTTCCACAGCTGGTTTACACGGGGGGGGGGGGGTTGTATTAATGTATTAATGCTTTTTGGCTCCTCAAAGTGCACTCGCTGGTGCAGCAAAGAGTCTGAGAGCTTCCACAGCCCAGAGAACTTTTCACCTGTGCACCAATCCCTCACAGCTAACCGGCAAGTGGAATAAAATCAACAACGGGATCGAGGCCGTAGCCAGATACAGTTACAGTAACACTAATCAGTGAGCTGGGGTTCAGCTTTGGCAAGTATAATGCAAAACAGGAGGGTTCGAATCCACTAAACAGCTACCCTGAGGTACCCCTGAGCAAGGTACCGTCCCTACACGCTGCTCCCCGGGCGCCCAGTGGCTGCCCACTGCTTCAGAGACGAATTATTATTATTATTATTATTATTATTATCATCATTAAGTAATGCTTAAAATAAAAGGTCACACATGACTTAGAGTTTAGCACCTCAAGTCTCCAGCATCCAGTCACATAAGTGTCATTCTGTCACTCATTACCACCACTGTGCTGTCATTAACTGTGCCAAAGTACGAACAAAGAGAAACTGAAGATGAGTCCAGAGGAAGTGTCCACACTCCCACTGCATCTACACAGTAAGTGTAGATGCAGTGGGAAACTACAGAAAGCATCCACTCACAGGTGGAGATTAACCTTTTCATGCACACTCTACTTCAAAGTGAAAAAAGGGGAAAGATCATCGTTTCAGATCTGTTCTTTCTACACAATTTCTGGCTTTGCTGCTTCTTTCTTCCCGACGATGTAAAGTCCTCTGGTTTGCCCACAGCGGCATCTCCTGCCAATGAAAACAGAGCAGCAGTTATGAACACGCCAGATGAGGACACAGCATGTCATTGTATGATTTATATACGGGGAGATTACCTGAGATTTTCATTTCTGCAGCACAGGATGATGCATGCAAGCGCTATCACTATCACTATGACAATGACAATGACAGGGATGATCCAGTGATGAGAGTTCCCTGAGAAGGAAAACAGATTTAATAATATTTAATATTGCATTAAAGGCCAAATAAATTATTCACAGCTAATAAAAACAGTCACGTTCTCAGAGTTTATTACCTCTCTTAAATAGCCTGAATGGGACGTCACACAGCATGCAACACTGTTATTTAAAGATGATGTCATAAATAAATAGAGCGGGTAAAAAGTACTAGTGTAACAAAGTTTGATCTCTCCACTGTAACTGGTGTTACAGATATGTGTTATCTAATAATGAGGCCCTTTCCTGTATTTGTTCATCACGTGTGAAAACATGCAGACGCTGCCAAACATTCCTGTGATTTAATCACGTTTCATTTCAGTTTCGTCTCTTTTAGTGACACACAGACACAGTGACATAAATACTGACTGTTTTTTTCACCTTGGTCTCCGGGCAAAGCTACGGGAGGGCAGACGGCTGCAAAAGAACACGAGAAATTCATATTTTACTTCAAAATTGATGAAAACAAAAACCAGACACAATGTGAGGACGGGGCAGCGATACTCACTGGTGCAGTTGGCCGTGTAGTCGAGAGGTTTCCCCTACGGAAAACAAAAAGAGACAGTTATTAGGATGAAGTACTGCTGACAGGATTGTTTTCCCTGCATATTTATTTTGTGATTAGCAGATTTGCAGAGTAAACTCAACCTCTCTTGAGCAAACAGCATTATTCACACTACAACACGTCCGATAACACAGGCAAGTTTTTTCCCTCCAGTGTGGAATAAAGTTTTTTCTCATATTTGGAGGGTTGTACCTTGGAGTTGACGTGTCCTTCACAGAAAAGGTTTTCGATGCAAGCTCTGACAGTGAGAGCGTTGAAGCTGCGACTTATCACCACAGCAATTTGATCGAGGTGGTTGGCGAGGACGTATTTCTAAAGTCAGCAAATGAAAACAAATAAAAATTATCAGCCTGTCATGCGACAAAATCCCGAATAAATACAAATTACATGGAACCCTTTAAAGTTTATGATATATATAAGAGAACATATATGTGAGAGGTCACTCACGGAGATGTTAAACCACGAGAACTCAGGCTTCTGCACATCCTTGTCAGAAAACTCGGTCTGGAGGGCGTACGTGGTCGTGCCACCATCATGGGAGACGGTGCACTTCACTGGCTGCCCGCTCAAAGCCTGCACGAACACACCTAGGAACAGAAAGATGAGGTTTCTTTATTCTGACCAATTACAGTGAGCTTTATAAATAAATGCAAACGTTATTAAGCATGTTGTACATTTAAATATAACCGTCGAGGCAAAGAGTGTGCTCAGGTGAGACAGTTACATGCAACTGATTTATATCAAATAAAGAAACACTATGCAGGGCGCATGTTTTTGCATAATCCATACAACAGTGTACTGAGTGCAGTTTGCATAAAGTTTGGAAGTTTATATTTGTGGTCTGAGGCCAGAGTTATTGTTATGAAGCTGTTTTTTTTAGCTGATGCCAAAGACGAGCTCTCTGCTGAGCTTAAATAACAACAATTAACAGATTAACTACATCCTGTGGAGATGAATGACCCATTTTTAAACCTGAGTGAATCAGTTTTAGTTTACTTTTAGCTTTGGTCAGCTTACAGTGTGTTAGTCATTCTGATCCTTGTGAGTCCCTTCTTTGTGTATTTGTCAGGCGTGTTAACATTTGTAAACATTGTCTCGTGTGGGAGGAGGGGCAGCTGATAAAAATGCTACGCAGTCACATAAAAAAAGGTCACTTGGTCACTATAGCAGTAATAACTCAGAGTGTTTGGGGAAACCTGAACTCTGTACAAAGCTCAATTTCTTTAAAATCTTTTTTTTTTAAATCACTGACAAAGTCAAATATCCGGATGTTCAAGTTTTGGAACAGAAAGGTGGGCCCGCAGGGGAGTGTCATGTCTAGGAAATGATGTAATATGGCCTGATCTTGTGACTCGTCTGGCTCGTGACTCGTGTTGGTTTTCTGTTGTCAAACAAGCACACACACACACATACACACGTGAGTGAGTGAGTGAGTGAGTGAGTGTGTGTGTGTGTGTGTGTGTGTGTGTGTGTGTGTGTGTGTGTGTGTGTGTGTAGACCTTTAGACCAACCTGAACCAAACTGTAAAAATCTGAACGAAACCTCCTCTGCTACACTAAACTAAACTTCCTCTAAAGAAAAACAGATAATCGTCAGTTTAGGACGCGGCGATGAATCCAGCCACAGACGACACGTGGAAATAACTGCAGTGCAGATTACACAACAGGAAACATGTTAGTGTTACCTTCCCGAGGTTGTTAGTAAAACAAGATCGGATCACTGCTCGAGTAAATTTAAGTAAAGACAGTGAAAGCTGTCGAAGGCTGACTGGATACCGAGTGACGCAATCTCACCCTCGGCGTGCTCCTCTCACAATCACACGGACATTCACCACATAAAAATACTTTCCCCTTCGTCATAAAGAGCACACACGCTCTGCTTCCAGGAAGCTTTTTTAAAAGTTCTTTAACAAAACTCACTCAGCAGCAGCGCAGCGCTCAGCCTCCACCCTCCAGCCATCGCTCTGGTGACTAAATGCTCAACTTCCTGAGCTCCTGTCTTTGTTCTCACACGGTCTTCTCTACCAAAACTCCCCCTCAAAAAAACGCTCAATGCCACGCCTTCAAAATAAAATGTGCTGAGAGTTATATGATTTAAAACACATGAAAGGGAAGACTCACTGCAAACTAACACATACTGATCTCTGATCAGCTTCATCCTAGATGGGGATGCACTCATTCACAGCTCAAAGGGAGTCACTGAAAGGTTAGACGAGCATAAAAATGATGTGAATCCCATGGAAATACATTCACTTAAATCTTTTAATAAGTTCTGCTGAAGGTCGACTCAACGAGCCCAAGGCCTGTTACCTTTAGTGATCATGATTGATTAGATCTTTGCCAGCATAATAAGGATTGTTTGGCAGCTCTCACTGGAACCACTGATACTCAGACCAATGAGTATTGGTCAATGTGTGGAGTCATCGGTCTTCCACACTGGAGAGTTTCACATGATCATGGATTGCGAGGGTCGCGACCATAAAAAGCACCTGCTTCAAAAATGTGCAGCAGCCCACATGGACGAGCCAAATGCAGTCTCAGGAAGAGTTTTAAAGATTGAGCTCTTTGGCATCAATGACGCGTGGTATGTTTGGACGAGTTAAGATTCGGTTTTCAAAGCTAAGAACACTGAACCAGCTGTCGAGCATCAGAAGCTGTTCTTCTGCAGTGGTGCTGGCACACTACACAAAGTGGACGCAATAAAGAAAGAGGAGCAGGACTACCTTCGAGGGGCGATCGTGGCTCAAGAGTTGGGAGTTCGCCTTGTAATCGCAAGGTTGCCGGTTCGAGCCCCGGCTTGGACAGTCTCGGTCGTTGTGTCCTTGGGCAAGACACTTCACCCGTTGCCTACTGGTGGTGGTCAGAGGGCCCGGTGGCGCCAGTGTCCGGCAGCCTCGCCTCTGTCAGTGCGCCCCAGGGTGGCTGTGGCTACAATGTAGCTTGCCATCACCAGTGTGTGAATGGGTGGATGACTGGATATGTAAAGCGCTTTGGGGTCCTTAGGGACTAGTAAAGCGCTATATAAATACAGGCCATTTACCATTTACCTTCAAATTGTCTGAGACAGTTGAAACTTGGACATGATGGGGTTTTCCAACAGGACACATTAAACCTGGTTTTGGAATAAATAAAAAAGGCTAACGCTAAAGCCACGACCTTATTTAAAATCTGAAGTCGGGTCCGTGCCAGGAAACTAACCAATTTTAATTTAGACTCCACCTTTTCTGCGGAGACTAGTGGTTAAATATCCAACCAGAATTATGCCAGAAGCACCAGTTTAGCTCACCGGGATGAGCAGGCCTTTGTTGCATGTCTTCCCCTCACCCTCCCTCCACTTTCCTGTCAGACTTCACTGTTACTATCTAATAAACGAGAAAAAAGCCCCCCCAAAAAAAGCACTTTGCCAGAAGCATGTTGATGGATACTAAAAAGCATCTGGTCAAGATACAACTTGTTAAGTTACATTTAACTATATATTAAAGGTGTGTATGTCTACACTTGAGTCTATTGAAACCTAATGTTGTTAAAGGCTGTACAATCATTTCACCAATCAGTTCAAAGAAATTATTAAAACTCACAAATTATCATGACATTCATTGACATTACATCCATGCTGAATGTAAACTCTTGACCGTCTCCATTACCATCACCAAAACACCCAATCAAGGATTTTTCCTTTGGAGATGGCACACTGACCGTGCACTCAGCCACAGTTTTTTCTGATGTCACCTGTCATCAGTAAAGTCTTTAAATCTTAGTATATTTCTAATTATTCAAAAATATATGTGACTTGATTCAGATGTGCTGGACTGAGTTAAAGATGAGCTTTAAGGTTTGTAAACAGTCAAAACTTTGAAGTGGGAGTTTGATTATTGATGTTGCTGCTAAACCTGTTGAGCAACCACTCATACTGAGCCAGCAAAAAGTGCCTGCTTTATCATTCCCCCCAGTAACCTTTTAATAACATATTTTACAGTTAATGTCTTTAATGTGTGATTTTATTTTGAAAAAAACAAAACAGGAAGGATTCTGAAAAAAAAAAGTCATATTAATGACCTGATGCAACCGCTGCGTAGGGTGGCGAAATCATTCGCTCGTGATGACGAAACGTGACGACTTCACCCAGACTGCTTTATTTTGAAAGTATGTAAACAAATGAAAGCACCATTAAACAAGTTTTATCAGCAGCTGATATTTACAGACCCTGTGTAACCATCAGTTTCACTGCATGGCAATAAATTATGTTTAGTTATGTTTAATCTCCAGTAATCTTTCTACATTAACCACACAGGTGCACACTGCTGATAGGGAGTAGGTGAGGATAGTTTTGTTTGTTTGTTTATTTTTAACACTGTATGTTCAAATAAAATAAATGTCATTACAATATATAAAGCATTCAAAGTCATCTTTTTTAATTCATGAAAAGGGTGATGTAATGTGAACACACTGACCCATTTTCAGCCTTTTCAGCCATGTTCACTTAAATCATTCCTGAATAAAGTCAAGTCAAGTTTTCAGGGAGGAAGCTGGTGAAGCAGGAAGAGAACAGTGAAGTGTTTGTGAACTGTTTGGTACAGAAGAAGGGTCTTCCGTTAGAAATATGTGTGTCAAGTATAAAAGGAGTCAACATAATAGAGCAAAACAAGACTAACTGGTTGTGCGCACCTTGGGAGTAATAACTGCAATCAAATATTTACTGATAACTGTCAGTGAGTCTTTCACACCACTGTGGAGGAAATTTGGTTCACTGTTCTTTGCAGGATTGTTTTAACTCAGGTCCACTGGAGGGGTTTCCAGCATGAACGACCTTTTTAAGGTCATAAACAGGCCTTAAACATACTGTGAGACCTGTGTCCTTAAAAATGTCTACATTGGATTTTTTTTTTTTTAAAGTGTGAGGTTGAAATTTGGAAAAAGGTCAACTGGACGTCTCCCAGATGGCCACAGTTCACCCCACAGTACTTGGCTGAACGCATGACCGAAGCACGTTGGCGAGTCGGGCTGTGGAGAGCACCTGAGCAGAGATGTTTAAAGGATGTTGGATTATACAGTACTGGTCTAATTGGACTGTTCAGAAATGCCAGGAGAGACTCCTGTCTACAGGAGAGCTGCTGGATCCACAGCCAGGCTGCTGATGTGCTCATTTCTAATCTCGTCCATCCCGGTTTCTCCCAAAGAAAATCATCTTCAGCTCGGCCTCCTGTCTCCAAACCAAACACCACAGCAGGTCTCACTGCCATCTTGTAAACTCTCCTTTTCACGCCTGCTGCTATCCTTCTGTCACACATTACCTCTGACAATCGTCTCCACCTGCTCCACCCATCCTGCACTGTCTGTTGCTTTGGATGGTTGACACCAGATACTGAAACTATTCTACTTTCACTACTTCAGCTCAATGTGTCTTCTCCTTTGTGCCTGCCGTCCACTCTCAGCACAGATCACAATGTTTTCTGTGAACATCAGAGCCCACGGTGACTCATACCTGGCCTCATCTCTCAGGCCGTCCATTGTTAATAATAATTACTGTTATTATTATTATCACAGTAGTATCATTAAAAGCAGTATTAAAATCACTTTAACAAAACAATTTCCAAAATATGGGATATTTGATGCATGACGTAACTTATAGTTAAACAGCTTTCAAAATGTATTTAAATAAAAAACTGGTCTGGCTTCACGTATTAAATATCGGCTGTATGTTCTTGTATGTTCCACACGATGGCGCACTGAGACAGCTTCTTTTACCAAGGTGAGTCATTTAGAGTTTATTCTTACTGATGACCTCCACAGAGAAAACATTTTAATGGTGTGTTTAGTGTGGACTGCTCACCTGCTGTTGGGCAGCCTCTTCCTGTCCACGCTGTGAGCTGAAGGTTGAAGCTCATGGAGGGTTGACCAGAGCACACCTGGGAGGCAAAGTATGGGCAGAAATCTGTGCCATCAGAAACTGAATTTGAATAAGTTCAATTTGAATTTGAATTGCTCAGATTGAATCTGAATTGTAACTTGAATACAGTGGGGCAAAAAAGTATTTAGTCAGCCACCGATTGTGCAAGTTCCCCCACTTAAAATGATGACAGAGGTCAGTAATTTGCACCAGAGGTACACTTCAACTGTGAGAGACAGAATGTGAAAAAAAAATCCATGAATTCACATGGTAGGATTTGTAAAGAATTTATTCGTAAATCAGGGTGGAAAATAAGTATTTGGTCACCTCAAACAAGGAAAATCTCTGGCTCTCACAGACCTGTAACGTCTTCTGTAAGAAGCTTTTCTGTCCCCCACTCGTTACCTGTATGAATGGCACCTGTTTGAACTCATCATCTGTATAAAAGACACCTGTCCACAGCCTCAAACAGTCAGACTCCAAACTCCGCCATGGCCAAGACCAAAGAGCTTTCGAAGGACACCAGGAAAAGTATTGTAGACCTGCACCAGACTGGGAAGAGTGAATCTACAATAGGCAAGCAGCTTGGTGTGAAAAAATCAACTGTGGGAGCAATCATCAGAAAATGGAAGACATACAAGACCACTGATAATCTCCCTCGATCTGGGGCTCCACGCAAGATCTCATCCCGTGGGGTCAAAAGGATCATGAGAACGGTGAGCAAAGATCCCAGAACCACACGGGGGGACCTGGTGAATGACCTGCAGAGAGCTGGGACCAAAGTAACAAAGGTCACCATCAGTAACACACTACAACGGCAGGGAATCAAATCCCGCAGTGCCAGACGTGTTCCGCTGCTGAAGCCAGTGCATGTCCAGGCCCGTCTGAAGTTTGCCAGAGAGCACATGGATGATACAGCAGAGGATTGGGAGAATGTCATGTGGTCAGATGAAACCAAAGTAGAACTTTTTGGTATAAACTCAACTCGTCGTGTTTGGAGGAAGAAGAATACTGAGTTGCATCCCAAGAACACCATACCTACTGTGAAGCATGGGGGTGGAAACATCATGCTATGGGGCTGTTTTTCTGCCAAGGGGACAGGACGACTGATCCGTGTTAAGGACAGAATGAATGGGGCCATGTATCGTGAGATTTTGAGCCAAAACCTCCTTCCATCAGTGAGAACTTTGAAGATGAAACGAGGCTGGGTCTTCCAACATGACAATGATCCAAAACACACCGCCCGGGCAACAAAGGAGTGGCTCCGTAAGAAGCATTTGAAAGTCCTGGAGTGGCCTAGCCAGTCTCCAGACCTCAACCCCATAGAAAATCTGTGGCGGGAGTTGAAAGTCTGTGTTGCTCGGCGACAGCCCCAAAACATCACTGCTCTCGAGAAGATCTGCATGGAGGAATGGGCCAAAATACCAGCTACTGTGTGTGCAAACCTGGTAAAGACCTATAGTAAACATTTGACCTCTGTTATTGCCAACAAAGGTTATGTTACAAAGTATTGAGTTGTATTTTTGTTATTGACCAAATACTTATTTTCCACCCTGATTTACGAATAAATTATTTACAAATCCTACCATGTGGATTCATGGATTTTTTTTTTCACATTCTGTCTCTCACAGTTGAAGTGTACCTCTGGTGCAAATTACTGACCTCTGTCATCATTTTAAGTGGGGGAACTTGCACAATCGGTGGCTGACTAAATACTTTTTTGCCCCACTGTAAATGCTTTTGAAAACTGAATTTGAATTAGTCTAATTTGAAATTGAATTTATGGTTTGAAAATGATCATCACTAAATTTAAATTGAATTTATATTTTGAAAATGAATTGATTTTCTTTGAAACTGCATTTTATCCTTTAAAAATGCAGCTCTCGAATAATTTCAGTTTCACTTCTCACCATTCAGTTTCAGTTCTACAATTCAGTTTTTTGGAACTTACATCCGGTTCAAGCGCAGATTAATAGAACTACGTTTTACTAGCGACCGAAAGTGTTACTGACGGGAATCTACAGCGTCTTGAGCTGAATTAAGACTTCAGAAGTCATTCGTCATGTCGAATGACCAGCGGATAAACTCTCAGGTTGGTAATAAATGTATTACATGTATAAGAACAAGCGTCATGTTAACAAATGATAGCCGTAAGGTAACTTTTATGCTTATTGTAGCTGTTAGCTAAAAACGCTAATTTAGCGTAGTTTGCCCTGAATTCAGCTTTGACAACAAATATGATCGACTGTTTCTAGAAGAATTCCAAAGTTGTCATCTTGGACCCTCTCAGAGTACCCCCTCTGTGTGCTTGCAGAGACCCCTACAGTAGGGAAACATGCAAAACGGTGTCCAAACCTTTGTGTTTTAGCTTTATTTATATCTTACACAGCATCCCAACTCTTTAGCTAACTTAATAACTTTAGCTAAAGTGAATAGTTAGTCTAATTCATTAGTGCAGCATTACTGGATCGCCTCTGTTTGAAGTGATATAATATGATATACAACTATCACTGAAACAGCAAACTTTGTAAATAAGCAAACAACACTTCTCATTCTCTAAACGTTTGGCCACAGCTGTAGATTACACTATCAGTGCTTGTTCACTCTTGACAATAATTACACTTCTAAATTCTCTTTGTGCATTTACAGGTAAACCATATCTAATATTTTATCTAAATGACTGCTTTGTCTTTGAAAAGGGTGAGCCTGAGGCCGGTGACAGTCCAGTTCTACTCTAAGTACATCCTTACAGTGGCTCACAGGACAAGGCCACATTCCTGTCCTGCCAGAAGAGAAGAGAAACTTCAGAGTCTTCATGCAGTTCAACCACACCTGTCATATTCCGTATGACAGGGGTCTCAAACTCCAGTCCTCAAGGGCCAGTGTCATGCAACTTTTCCATGCCCTCGAGGACTGGAGTTTGAGACCCCTGCTGTATGGTGTTCATGCTGTTTTCTACCACACAGTTACAGCATGTCTGACTGCCTGTTCAGCATATGCAAAAATATATGATGAGTTTAAGCATGTGATGACTAAGGCCTTCCATTATGGTGTTTGTCATCACATGTCACAGACATCTGGATGATCATTTGGAATAAATAAAATACTAAAAACTTGTTACTTCATCTTTTATCTTTATTATTATTATTATTATTATTATTGTTCTTATTTTACACTTTTCATTGTTAGGCATTAGGTTTATTTGTAGTAGTCCTTTCCAACGTCTTTCCCTCTTCCATGTTACTGTGTCAGCATCTATTTGGGTTTGGAAGTGGAACAGAAAGTAAGGAAATCCAAAGTGCCATTAAAACCAGGAGAGGTTCTTATATTTCAGAAGAAGGGATTAATTCAAAAGAAATGACCTCAATGCCATATTTCATTTAGGAACCCTAGAGAGCACTTTGCAAAATAACACATTCTTATAATTTCACCCTCAGATGAGCCAAGCTACGACTGTCAGGGAAGGTGAAACATTTATTCACAATGAATAATTCACTTTTGTGTGGTAATCATTATAACACTTCCTCCACACTGCGACTCTGATCGCACTACCTAAATCGCACTACTGCCACCTGCAGGTCGATTTTGTCATTACATACCATGAATGCAAGTCTGATATTCACTGACAAGCTGCCCGAGGTTGTATTCTAGCCCCTCCCATTGAAAAACGTAATTGACGTCTATAGACGTCAATGGCAGTCAACGTAAGTTTTTCAATTGACGTCTATAGACGTCAATGGCAGTGAATGAGTTAATATGTTTGACAGGCTGAAGTTGTCGGGTCACCTCCTAAATCGACCATCTTTTACAGGTGTTTTGTGCCAGAAATGGAGTGTCCACTGAAGACTGAAGATACTGAATCTCTACGCCTTGCCATTGGTCCCTCTTGTGCCTTCATCTAGACAAGAGACATTAACTTAACCACTCTCATATGCTCTGTACCTACATCACCTTCCCTGACAGTCGTAGCTTGGCTCATCTGAGGGTGAAATTATAAGAATGTGTTATTTTGCAAAGTGCTCTCTAGGGTTCCTAAATGAAATATGGCATTGAGGTCATTTCTTTTGAATTAATCCCTTCTTCTGAAATATAAGAACCTCTCCTGGTTTTAATGGCACTTTGGATTTCCTTACTTTCTGTTCCACTTCCAAACCCAAATAGATGCTGACACAGTAACATGGAAGAGGGAAAGACGTTGGAAAGGACTACTACAAATAAACCTAATGCCTAACAATGAAAAGTGTAAAATAAGAACAATAATAATAATAATAATAATAATAATAAAGATAAAAGATGAAGTAACAAGTTTTTAGTATTTTATTTATTCCAAATGATCATCCAGATGTCTGTGACATGTGATGACAAACACCATAATGGAAGGCCTTAGTCATCACATGCTTAAACTCATCATATATTTTTGCATATGCTGAACAGGCAGTCAGACATGCTGTAACTGTGTGGTAGAAAACAGCATGAACACCATACAGCAGGGGTCTCAAACTCCAGTCCTCGAGGGCATGGAAAAGTTGCATGACACTGGCCCTTGAGGACTGGAGTTTGAGACCCCTGTCATACGGAATATGACAGGTGTGGTTGAACTGCATGAAGACTCTGAAGTTTCTCTTCTCTTCTGGCAGGACAGGAATGTGGCCTTGTCCTGTGAGCCACTGTAAGGATGTACTTAGAGTAGAACTGGACTGTCACCGGCCTCAGGCTCACCCTTTTCAAAGACAAAGCAGTCATTTAGATAAAATATTAGATATGGTTTACCTGTAAATGCACAAAGAGAATTTAGAAGTGTAATTATTGTCAAGAGTGAACAAGCACTGATAGTGTAATCTACAGCTGTGGCCAAACGTTTAGAGAATGAGAAGTGTTGTTTGCTTATTTACAAAGTTTGCTGTTTCAGTGATAGTTGTATATCATATTATATCACTTCAAACAGAGGCGATCCAGTAATGCTGCACTAATGAATTAGACTAACTATTCACTTTAGCTAAAGTTATTAAGTTAGCTAAAGAGTTGGGATGCTGTGTAAGATATAAATAAAGCTAAAACACAAAGGTTTGGACACCGTTTTGCATGTTTCCCTACTGTAGGGGTCTCTGCAAGCACACAGAGGGGGTACTCTGAGAGGGTCCAAGATGACAACTTTGGAATTCTTCTAGAAACAGTCGATCATATTTGTTGTCAAAGCTGAATTCAGGGCAAACTACGCTAAATTAGCGTTTTTAGCTAACAGCTACAATAAGCATAACAGTTACTGTACAGCTATCATTTGTTAACATGACGCTTGTTCTTATACATGTAATACATTTATTACCAACCTGAGAGTTTATCCGCTGGTCATTCGACATGACGAATGACTTCTGAAGTCTTAATTCAGCTCAAGACGCTGTAGATTCCCGTCAGTAACACTTTCGGTCCGCTAGTAAAACGTAGTTCTATTAATCTGCGCTTGAACCGGAACCGGATGTAAGTTCCAAAAAACTGAATTTTGGAACTGAAATTGAATTGTAGAACTGAAACTGAATGGTGAGAAGCAGGGGTGTCACTAGGTTTTAAGGACAGGGGGGGCTTAGCCCCCAAGAGATGCACACGACATGAACGAACGTAGTGAATGAGCACAAAATTTCACAAACAGAAAAAAAAGACTGAGAAATTGTTTTCCTACTTTTTTGGACAGATTAAACATCCTAGGCCACCAATAGATCTATTGTTTTATTTCAGTCTGCTTTATAATACAGTACAACAAAAAAACAGAGGAAATGTGTTTGCTGCATCAATAACAAGAAAAAAACTGAAAATAAAAAAGTACATTTTTCTGGCTGCAATCACCAGTTACTTGGTGGGTGGAAGCATCAAAGAATGACGTCTGTTTTTAAGAGTGGCAAATCGGTCAATCACTCTGTTGTGACTCAGATGCTGAAGCGTGTCTTTTTCAATAGACATGACTGCAAGACTGTGAAGTCTTTTCTGACCCATTGTTTGACGCAGCCAGGAGTGCAGCCGACGCAGTGCACTAAAGGACCGTTCGCACGAGCAGCTGCTGACAGGCACTGTTAGGGCAACTTGGATGGTTGCCTTCAGAGAGGGAAACATGTCTGAATCAAGGAGGTTGTACACAGACAACATATTTTTGGGTGGACATCCAGCCTCTGTTTTCCGGGTAAGAAAGTTTCTGGCCACCAGAACCTCCTCTTTTTTCAGGTCAAGTCTGTAGTGCTTTGCAAGTTCATTCAAGTGTGGTTCACTCAAGAAGTTCTCAGATTTAGGACTGCATGCCTGGACGCCTTTTAGCAGCCCTGCATCTACACTGCAAAATCTTTGATCAAGCTCGCCAACCATCCGATCCACACAAGGGAAAAGTAACTCTCTTTTCAATGTGTCTGAGTTGTTCAATTCAGTGCGTGAACCCACAGTTGCCTCCAGGACAAAATCCTCCATTTTCCTCTGTTTGTGCCTTGTCTTGGCACCTGGTTCAGGGATACTGTGGGTGTTACACAGGGCCTTGGTTTTCTCATACAGCTCTGTAGCAAATGCATCTGAGTGTTTGCCCTTAAGTGTGTCACACACAGCTTGTTTGCAGATAAAAGCTTCTGCCAGGTCTAAAGTCTCTTTCTGCAGGAATTTGTGGAGTCCTTCGGTTACAGACAGAATCGACTAAAACATCAGTAGTGCATAGACTGCTGAGAACTTGTAGAGCTTTGCTCTGAGACCAACAGCTATGGGGGATCCAATTGCAGATAGGCACTCCAAAATGGCAGGCAATGTCTCAAGAACTGCACTGATTGATCGCAACTGACATGCCCAGCGAGTGTTTGAAAGTTGCACAAGCTCAGTTTTTGTCAATCCAAGCTTTGCCTGAGTCTCCATGAACTTATGATGATTGACTAGGGAGGTGCTGAAGAAAGAATACACACACTCCAACAAGCTGAAAAGCTCCACAGCCTCTGGGACAGCCTTGCAAGTATTGCACAAAACCAGGTTGAGTTGATGAGCATAACAATGCACATAGATAGCCTCAGGATGGAGCCTTCTAAAATGTGCTTGTACACCTCCAGTGGAGCCACTCATAACGGCTGCACCATCATATGTTTGTGCTACACACTTAAGCTCTGCAAGACCATAGTTTTGGATCTGCTGCTGAATCTCATTTGCAATGGACTGGGCATCAAATGATTTTATCTCTGCAAGTGCAAGGAAACGCTCCTTCACTGCCCCCTCTGACACGTACCTGACACAAACAGCTAACTGCTCTGCCTTTTTATCCCTTGCCTCATCCACCATGATGGAATAGACTTTAGACTTTGTCATTTCAGATACAATGACACTAGTAACTTCCTGGGCACAACAGTCAATCATGTCATTCTGGGATGTTGGTGAGATATACTGTGCATTTGATGGGGGATTATGTTTTTGAAGAAAAGCATCAAACTCCTTCAAAAGCTCCATGCATGCAAGAAAATTCCCTCTGTTTGGGCTGTCTTCACCTTCATCATGACCACGAAAAGGGAGTCCCTGTCTCCCTAACATAGAGGTGACTGCAACAATTCGTCTGAGATACTCTCTTCTTTCGACTATCTCCCTCACATTTGCAGTTGCTATCATCTGTGCAACGTTTCCCTGTTTGCTAGTTCCCTGGTAGCTTTTCCATGTAACAACACTGTCCTTATGTGTTTGTGCCATCTCATGCTTGCCAAAGATGACTAAAGCTTTCTTCCAGTTCTTGCAACCGTTACTGACCAAACTATCATGTTTGATGTTTTTGCCAAACACTCTACATGGGAAGCAGAAAGCTGCATTCTGGTTGACTGAATATTCTAACCAGTTGTGCTTTTCAAACCAGCTGTGGTTAAATGCTCGCTTCTGTGTACCAAACGTATCATGTGGATAGCTCTTCAGCTTCACCTGTCTGGGCCCTGTGTCTTTGTCACCTAAATCAAACCCTGTAGTAGAATGAGTTGCTGCAGCTGCTTCATCATTTTCCCTCTCTTGGCCTGTTTGCTCTCCTCTCTCTGTAATAACTTGATCTTCCTCTGCCTCTCGATCTATTTGCTGCAGCTCCTCTGTCTCTCCTTGCTCTCTCTGACTTGAACTTGCCTGTTGACCTTTTTCTCCCTCAGCCACTCCTTCTGCCTCACCCTTCAAGATACATTAAAACATACTGAATTGTAATGTAAATTGCTAATATCATGACTTCTGCTCCCGCTCCACAGTAATTTGTTGCTCCCAAATATTTTGAAGTTACAAACATTATATTTTGAGCACGCATGTGACTAAAATGGTTGCAATTTAAAGCCCTGAAAAATATTACTAAATTACTTGAATTGAAGTAATATTAAAATAGAACCCTCAAAAATATGTGAGTCAGGCTAATTTGACTTATATACATATCTCTCTCTTTGCTCTCTCCACTTTCTAACCTTGACTCTCCTAAATAAAAGCTCAAGTTAAACAGGTCTTATATGTTGTACCGTGACTGAAATGTTTCATATTTCATATCCATATTGAGTCCCATAAAATTCTAATCAGACTGTCTCCATCACAAATGACTCCATCCTTTGACTCACCTCTCCAGCAGACGTCTCTCCCCTCTGCCTCTCTGTGCTCCTCTGCCCTGACTCCTACAGGTTAATGGGGATGGAGTGATTATTATTATTTCCACTGATGATAACCATACCTGAATGAGCTCAGCTGGATTTTTCAGAGCTAAAACGAGTGACAGAAATTAACATTATGCTAACAATTTAACTTAGTGCGCTAGCCAGGTTTTTATTTACAAAATGGGGAGCACCTGGTTCATTATTTACATGGGACTCTCTGCTGTTACCTGGAGCTAACTAATTGTTACTACCAGCCAGTGATGAAAACTTACTTTCTTGAAAAACTTGCGTATATCCATGATTTCTTGCCGTTTGCCACATGCACGCTAGTGTTTCTGCAGGTGTATACGAGCGGAGTGTAAAGTAGCAGTGAAAACGAGGACTGGATTTTCAGTCATGTGGATGTCCCCTGTGAACAACTGGAAGGGATTGGATAACGAAGCACTGACGCTACCTTAACAATGTAAAGCGAAAGGGACCAACCGAGTTATGATCATATTTGTGTGAATAGCGACAGGTTTATATTATTATTTCTTTAAACTCATATTCCTGCATCTTTATATTGAATTTGTCTGCAAGTTCTGTAAAAAAAAAAAAAAAAAAACCACCAAATTATTTAGGGGGGCTTAAGAATATTTTAGGGAGGCTTCAGCACCCCTAAAATAGGCCTAACGACGCCACTGGTGAGAAGTGAAACTGAAATTATTCGAGAGCTGAATTTTTAAAGGATAAAATGCAGTTTCAAAGCAAATCAATTCATTTTCAAAATATAAATTCAATTTAAATTTAGTGATGATCATTTTCAAACCATAAATTCAATTTCAAATTAGACTAATTCAAATTCAGTTTTCAAAAGCATTTATTCAAGTTACAATTCAGATTCAATCTGAGCAATTCAAATTCAAATTGAACTTATTCAAATTCAGTTTCTGATGGCACAGATTTCTGCCCATACAGTGAAATAACCGAGATCCGTCTGTAATCCTGTGCGCATGCGTCTCCAAATGCAGAAAAAACATGAGGATTTGGCGCCACCTTCTGAGTTTTGCTAGTTAAATGTACACATTTGTCTTAAGGAAAAAGAAACGTACAATTACAAGCTACAAGTATTTAAATATTTTTAAATAAGAGGGTTGACTCATTGAAATAAGCCGATCTGTGAGCGCGCAGTCTCAGAAACAACAAATGTTACCTGTGAGGCTCACCAGGTCCCCCCCCCCCCCCCCCCCCACCCCCCTTCTTGGACGCTGACAGATGTCGTCTCAGGACTCCGACAAGCAACAGCACCAAACTCTCCTGAGCGCTCATGATCATAAACTTTATTTTTAGTTATTCAATTTTTTAATTAAAATTTTAGATTTGTGCAGATTTGCCTCACGCCACTGTGCGAACAAAGGTATTTATATTACGATGTCTACAAACAATTTGTGATTATTTTATTATTTGTTTTATCTATAAATAAAAAAATATACATGCAAAAGCAAGCAGACAGTTTTATGAGCTCTGAATTAGACAAATCAGTCCATAAAAAAAAAAAGAAAACAGGCAGCAAATCCCCACAGTGGAGAAGACATGACATAAAAATAATATTCAACATTTAGATTTCAGAATAAAACGTGACACACACTGATAATTGGACTTTTATTGAAAACCAATGAATTAAATTAAATGAATATATTAACAAATGCTAAAATAACACTGGGATCCATCCCTGAGAAAAATATAGTAAACTAGTGGAGTGAACATAATTTAACATATGGTGATGGAGCGCCGCGTAACACCTGCGTCCTCTCACACTGCTTGTTTTTTAATAACTGTTTTCAGGTCGTCTTCAGCGATGGTGAAGTCTCACCGAGGGTCAAATATTTAAGGATGAGAAGGAAGGGCGAACAGAGGCACTGCATATAGTCCTAAATGATGAGGCTGACACGTGTGGACATTAAATTCCCTTACATGAAATGTGTGCTTTCGAACACGGATGAATGCAGAGTGCAAAAATAGATTTTGCAATACAAAAAAAAATAAGATTGTCACTTTGTTCTTAAATACTCTCTGACCGACACATACACACTGTTTTTTAAAGCTTTTGGTGCCCAACAAAAGGCCGAAGCACGCAGGTAGTAACCTCACCAGTGAGTTTCCTTCAAATCCAGTTACAGTGCTCCATGTTCAGGTATATAAAACACCAGGGTTGGACTGGGACAAAAAATCAGCCCAGGCATTTTGACTAGAGACCGGCCCACCAGGTATTATAGGAAAAACCATAAAGCCTTTGAATGAAAACAAACGCTGTTGTCACAGTGATGTACACTGTCTTGTTGGTATATATGTATCAATCTAATAAACTTAAACCTACACCATCCTCCCTATTCTGGTATTCTAAACAGTACCTGAAAGTAGACTGCTTGGTCGAGTTAACCTCCTGAACTATCTACAACACATGGTGAAAACCTGAAATTAAGACAGAGAAGACTAGAGGTGAGACATGATCATTACTGATTACTGATGGCAGATTTAGATATATTTTCATAAACCATTCATTTGCCACATCAATAAACAGCATGGCAGGGCAAAATATTTTTTCTAACATGGCAACCTTTAAAAAGTGAAAGGAGATAGAAAGACAGGTGAGAAACAATAAAACTTAATTGACTTTTTGATGGCATTTTACACACAGTACTGGTACAGTATCTAGAAAATGTGGGTAAATACTGGCATCATATACAGTACTTAGCTACTTCTGAATTTTCAGTAGCAGAAATTATGATGGGACCCTAAAAAAATTACTATGTACAATAATGGATTTCTATACATTTTACATCAGATGAAAACGTTTGTTGTAAGATTCAGATAATTATTTGTTAAAAGCGACACATTTTAAATGAGAATAAGAAAGAAAAGTATTTCTTTGTGCCCCCCTTTCCCTGTTAATGCCCTACCTGGGCCCTGGTAAAACTTTGCTAGATCCGCCCCTGCACAGTTACCAGCTGTTAGCTACTTAGAAAAGGATCCTGGTGTTATTTCTCAGAAACAGTTCATAACTTCTCTTCAACTCATTCATGTCACCTAAAAGGTAAACCTGTTTCTCCATCACAGCTCTGATGATTCAGTAAGGACATCTCCTGGTTTCATCTTCATGTTTCCCTCTCACCACATATTCAAACCATATCATGACCAGCAGCTTTTTTGCAGCTGTGGCTCCAGCAAACATCAGCTGATACTAGAAATTAATATTAAATAAATTCTAACAACAGCTGATCAAGCTTAAAAGTGCTGCTGTTGTTTAGCGCGACATCCGCTGGTTTCCTCTTTCTGGCGCAAAGTGAGCGATAAACAAACAAGAGAGAAAAGCCAATCAGCTGATCATTGATCAGTTTCATGATTGAAGTAGCAACAGGAGAGGGAGGGGAGAAAATGAGAGAAGAAGAGGCAGCTGTGCAGCAAAGACACAGAATAAATCCAGCTTTGTGTCTTTTTCATTGTAGCTGAAGTCCAGGACAAACTGTTCCTTTTCACCTCAATACGAAACGCTTGATATTTTCTCTGAATACCAGACGATTCCGTTTTTTACGGAACGGTTGGAAACTCTAATAACTAACCTTTGTGGAGCAGGGAAATTATTTTACCGCTATTGTTAAATAATTGTCATCAGTACCATTGCATTAAGAATATAATCTGTAGTTTATATTGCATTTAGAGGTTTAAACAGTGTCTCTCTCAGAAAGACTAAGTTGCAGGCTGACAGGAAGTTGCAGAAAGTTTGCAGAAGTGAAAGCAAAGTCTAAGTTATTCTGAGGAGCAGGCCAGACGAGGCCATTTGAATCACTAGGTTATTTAAAATGATCATTGCTTTAACAAAGTAACAGATAGCTTTAAGAAGGCCTTAAGATGCTTATGCACACAGTTATTATGTTTAGTAGAGGTTCTTGATTAAAACATTTATTTAGTAGAAGACATACACATAGTCTCAGTGAGCCTCCGTTCTGGTGAAAGGTCAGAAGTGCAACAGGTGACACAGAGAGCATGTGAGGTCAACACACACACACACACACACATTAGTTAGATTTATTTAGAGAAGAGGTTACTCATGTCTGGCTGTAACTGCAAAAGTGTCTCGGTAAAAGAGGAACCGTTCCTTGTTGTCTCGGCAAGAAAGAGGAACAAGACAAGAACTGAAAGGTAGACAGGAAGGGCTAGCCATGAAAATAGAAGATGATGTTCTGTCTTAAAAGCCATGGTGGTGTTGATCTGATCTATGTATAAAATGTATCTGTGACGCATGAAGGGGCGTCAGTAAATCAAACCCTGATGCTATAAAATATCTGTTTATGCTTTGATTAAGTCGAGGACTACTGGTTGTCTGCGTACAGAGTGTCTTCCCACACGTGTGTTCATTAAAATCATTGTTTGACCAAGATCCTCTGGACCATGGGTGGTTTGTACTCTCCTTCCTCAATTTTGAATCTTAACATTTGGGGGCTCGTCCGGTGGTTGAGGAGGGAGGATTGGAGGTTTAGATGGAGAAATTTGGTGGTCTCTGAGGTGGTCTGACGGGCAGACATGAATTCCAGTGGTCAAAGTGAGTGGGCATAAGCCGGCTTATCCAAAAGGTAAGGCACTACCTGTTGAATTATTTCCAAAGTGTGCCAAATTGGATATGATAAAATTTAAGTCTACTCACTGAAGTTACTGGTGGATGTCTGTTTTGATTTTGATGAAAATTTCATGAGTTGAAGCAGTTAGAGTTCTGCTAAGAAGAAATGAAAGCAGTAAAGTCTGCTAAAGCAGTTAGAGTCTGCCAGGAAAAGTTTAAATACTGGGTTGAAGTCCCAAAGAAATTGAGTTAGAGTCTCAAGTAGTTTGGTAGGGAATTGGTTATTGTGTTGGTTAGAGTCCAAATTTGGTCATAAGAGTGGACCTGAGCGGTCATGTTGTGAGTTGGAGTCTCCATTGACCACTAGGTTGCACCTGCCTCAGTTATACACTTGTTTCGGGTGTTGATTGTTGTTCCAAAGTATTATAAATGATCTTAGAACGGAACCGTGGGGGTTCTAGGAAGCGCAGAGCCCGGAGGTTACGCTCCCTCCTTGTCGTGGACGCGCGACATTGACCTGTCGGCGAACAGGGTTAGTTCAGTTTGGCTTAACTGTGGGGTACAGGGCATCCTGGAATTAAGCTAGGAGTTAGAGTCTCCTTACCGTTTGGAACGGTACCTGCGCTTTTTTGGTCAGAAGAAGTTGGACTTCGGGCGTGTAACTTTAACCTAAAACTTCAAAGTTTGGGTTGGTTGACGCTTTTAAATTGAGTTAGGGATTTTAGAAATGAGGCCAGAAACAGTTAAAGTCTTGATACTGGTTAATTGGTCGCAAAAAACTCAGGGAGTTTATCCGCTGGGCGGTTATTTTAAATTTGTCGAAATTGTGTAGGCGCTAAAGCTGACAGATCTGACAGTGGTTGTAAATATAAGACGTCGTTGTAATATAGAATAAGAAAATTTGGTGTGAGAGATCTCTGTGTGTCGAGTCAGTAATGCACTGACTGCCTGCTGCTATTTTTAGACGGTGTGTGTGAGTGAAAATGCAAATGAGTAAGCAGTGAACTGTTTAAGCCACAGTTGGTTTTACAAATACTGCTGCAAACATTGTTGAGTGTGTGTTTAAAATGCCATTTATGTTTATTAGAGGACTATAAATAAAGTTTTGAGTTGCCGTAGGGGATGTATAGTAATTGACTGAAGTTGGATGTAGATATATAAATATATTGAGTGCACTGTATATACTTAAGACTAACACATTACTTTCAGTAGTAACTTTTCTCCAGCATTAGTTGCTGGTGTGTTTTATTTTTAATATCTTGTGTGTGCGGTGAGAATCAATGGAGGTTTCAATTTTTCGTTTGTTTGTTTTTGACTTGCTCTTTTTGATTATGACAAGCATGTCTAAAATACTCTTAGGAAAGTGTGTTTTGAGTTATATTCCTCAACTCTGGTCACACTTTAAGTGTGTGAATGCGGTGACTAGAAGGTTTTGAATGATGAATAAAGGTGTGAGAGGTATTTCTTTGGTGATGTAAAGTAGGATGTTTTAAAGTTTGAAAGTGTTTTTAATTTAAGAGATGCATGAGTGATGTTATAAGAGTTTAGTTTATTTAAAAGGTGTGTGTGTGAGAGGATTATGAAATCATTGTGTGAATGAGGCTACATTTTAGATCAAAAGTTAGTAGAATTACAGAGGGTTTGTAGATTGTAAATATAAAATACGTTTGATTAGCCTGGAGAAACAGCAAAGCAGCTTGAGCTGCTCTGAGCAGCTGCGTGCTGTGTGTGTGTAACAGGAAATGGTGTGGGTGACAGGAAGTTTGCATGCCCATATAAGGTGACGAGTGAGCACCCAGAGAGAGAAACAGATGAGTTAAACTCTAGGCAGATAAAGCGAATGGAGGTTTTGAGAAAAGAAATGAAAAGGATATTAATTGTATGTTTTAGTGTGTCAACACAGATTATTAATTGTATGTTTTAGTGTGTCAACACAGATTATTAATTGTATGTTTTAGTGTGTCAACACAGATTACAGATAAATAAAGGTGGACTTCTCTCAACCTGGAATTTTGAGTACGGCGCCAAAACCACTAGAGTAGCATAATTGGGAGAAAACAGGCCAGATTTTGGCTTAAAATTTTACAGCTTGACCTCGCACTTGTCCCCATCCTGAGAAGAAGCTCAAAGGACAGTTAATCTCCTGATGAAGACCAACAGAACATCGTGGACTTGAGAAGAATTAATAGCAGGCAAAAGACAGTGCAACGGAAACCACACTGACGACACCAGCAGCAGCATGTAAGGAACCACGAGGTGGAAACATGTACTGTAAATTACAGGCTGGGCAGTTGAACAGTGGGATAATGAACGGTGGTAAAGCACTGGACACTGATTGTCAGATTTGCCATGCTTGGAGTAATCTTGAAAGAGATGACTGAGAGGATCAACAGAAAAGAAGAAACCACGTGATGAAACATGCACGGTGGACAGCAGGCTGGTAAGAACAGTGTGACATGACTGTTTAAAGGCACTGAATGTGGTATTTTGCCAGGCTGGGACTTGATCCAAAAGGAAAATACTGAAGAGAAACAGAGAAGAAACAGACTGTGTTTGCTGGAATTCAAGACAACAAAAGGACACTGAGAGAAGAGGACAGTGACCAGTGAGAGGTGAAGCCGGACGAGTTCGACTGTGAGAATACAGGGTGTAATTGGATTGAAATGAAAGCCTGAACTCATGATGGTTTAGAGATGTCTACCGTCACAAACAAAGAGGTAAACAAGAATAGAAAACACACATACACAAAGTGTTACATGTGAAATTATTTCTGGAAAGAATCAGAAGTGAGATAGTTTTGAATTAAGAAATCAGAGAAAAGATGCATGAATGAAACCTGACTATAACATATAGAGGCAATGAAGAAAGCAGCTTACACTCACTGAACATTAACAAAATACATAGGAAAAGCAATGAAGACCTGCTTACACGTATATACATGACATAAGTTGGGATTTCTGACCAGACAAAGGGAAACGGGTAGTTTAAGTACTTATGATAATAATGAAAATGTCTCAGTTGTGTTTCTTTAGGGGCTAAACAGACCTGGATCAATTCTCCCCATGCAGCGGTCGGAAGAAACCTGTAGGTTAACTTGACTGGACATGCCAAGGCAAGTTTCTGGTTGAATTGTTTACAGCGCCATGTCTCCATAAACATGACAAGTGGGCCCTAACTTCTGGCTAAGGAGCAGGAATGGTGTTAATAAGGTGGGAACTTAGAATTTGGGTTAGCAGATTTGGGAAAGAAACTGACGGCTTAAGTGGAGAATTGTGCAGGAGTCTGACACACTGCAAAAGCAACATATGCAAGTTCACATACACAAACAGAAAATGCATTAACCTTATAAAGACAAGACAAGCTCATGGAGTTTAATGCATAGACACTGATTAAACCTGGCTAAGAACACAAACATATGCAATGAAGAACAGCTTGCTATTTTGTATGAATGATACAATGGTGTGAATGTTTAATAAAATACATTTGAGTTTGTCATATGGCTTCTTCTATTCCTCAATTACAAAGGGAGTGAGTTATGTAAACAAAAAGTGATTAAAGTAGTTTTAAAAGAGTGACTTAGGAGTGCTCTCTCGTACTGAGTGATCAAAACCAGTGATCACTGTAGAAAGAAATAAAATGATTTAATGAGTTGGGAATGTTTAAACATATGTTTCTGTTGTTACAGCTTTTTGAGAGATGACTCAGTATGCACATTAGCTGGAGTGAGTGGTGACGTAGGAGCTTCCTGTATGTGTGTGACTGAGGAAGTGACTTTCAGAAGAGGAAGCATGGCAGACGAGAAGTGCAGATTGGGGTAGGGAATTTATAGTTTAGCGATTATATGATGTCGTAAGGGGTCTTATGCTGAATTTAAGAGCATAAGGGGGTGATTTTTGTGTGCAAATTGTGTGGTTTTAATGAGACTTTCGGTGTATTGAGGAGGCGAAATCATGTGGTGGCAAAACTTTTGTGCGTTTAAGGTTGTTGAGGTTGTTGTGGTGATGGGTTGATTCTGTCAGTTAGGTTCGGGTTGTTGTTGTTTTTGTTTTTAATAGAGGGAGTTTTAGGAAACATGGACATGTCTAAAATTGGGCCCATTATTTTGTAACAGTGCACTTAAAGAAAACCTGTCAGGTGATTTTGTTTTGTTTTTATGAGCTAACAATCAGCTCTATTTTTTCATTTCTGTTTTAAGCAGGCCTGCAACAGTGAATAACGGCGCTGAAAATTCTCGGGAAGAGCAAATATAAGGTGGGCTTTCCAGATGACAATTGGCTGAGGAAAAAGCTACCTGGGGACAATTCAGGTCGTAAGTCCCTGTAAAAAGGATTTTATGCGAGTCAATCCAGTCCAAAAGCATAAAGAAATATTTTCCTATGGAAAATAAAAAAATGACTGAGCTCATTTTGCTGAGGGTGGAGAATCTGACGCGGGAAGCTCCACTATTAGCAAAAATATGGAGTGAATGTGTGAGTGAATGTGAGGATGAATAAATGTGGACAAACAATTTGCTTTTACCAGAGAAAATTTCTGTTTTGTTTTGTTGACTGGGGTTAGATTATGGGATTATAGTATATTGTTGGGAGAAGGCCAAATGCTAAAGGGGAAATATTTTTTGATGTAACTCAGTTACCATTAATTGAAGAAACACATGACTGATAATTGTTCTGTTTTAAGTTTATTTTTATGACATAGATTGGATCATGAGTGGGGAAAACTGAGCATTTTTAAGTTTTGTATAGTATCTTGACACATGAAATGTATCAAGATAAAGGGGGTTTAGGGTTTATTAATTTAATTGTTTAATAATTTAGGATCATTTTAGGACTTTTGGGGTTTTTGATCATTTGGATATGGTAAAACTGAAACTGTTATTTTTAAGTTAAGGTTAAAGGATTAAAGTGAACTTGTCACGGTTTGCGGGGCAAGCCGTGTGGAGTTGTAGAAAAGGACCCAAAAGGCGGCAGCTCTGGTGCAGGTGAATATTTATTTACAATGGTGGGCACAAAACAGCACTGGTGGAAAAACAAGAAACCGGAAACCTAAACTGGGTAAGCTAATAACACAAACCAGAAACGAGGATGCAGGGAGGTCCGGGGAAATACACAAGAGACGCAGGGAGACCGAGGGGAAACAACACAGACGAACCAGCAACTACCATAACAGAAGACACAACTTAAATACACCCAGAGAACACAGGGAGATTACACACAGGTGGGGAACACAGGTGACACTGATAAACATAACGAGACAGGGCAGGAATGAACACAACATTACGCATACTGACGAGAGACTGTCAAAGTAAAACAGGAAGTACACAGAGGTTCAGACAGGAGGAGAGAAAGCACGGGGAGAACACAGACATAACAGGCTGGGGGAAACATGGAATAAACACAAAGAGAGACGAGAGCTCATAAATACACAGAGGGGCACAAGGGGGTAAGAGTCACAAAGGGAAAAACACTTAGGGAACACCACAACAGGACACCTCAGAAAACCTGGCCTAAATAAGGAGCGAAAATACAAGGAACCAAGAATACTGGGCCAACATGGCCCAGGACCATGACAGAACTGAATCCTGTTTAGAAGATACAATGCCGGTTTTTCAAAGCTGTGAATAATTCTTAGAGGGAAAATTAGTGAGGGTTGAAGGAGTAGAACCGCTTTGATTTCTTTTTGATTTCTAGAAGTAGTGGTTATAATGTAGGCTTACACATACAGATATTACATAGGAGGTATTTTTAGGATGAAGGGGAGAGCTTGTAAATAGAAATGATTTTTATACATATTGCATTTTGTGCCTTTAAAGGAGTTGTGGCTCAATTTGTCTCTTGAGGGTCATGAGCCTTTGGCTAGCGCTATGATTAGCCAATCTACTGTGAGGATAATATGAGTTCATGAAGGATTGCACACGCTTACAGACACAGAGTCCAGAAACACACATGACAGTATTGATTCCAGGCAAAAGGCCTCAAATTCATTTAGCTTTTAACTGAACTTAAAAGAAGGACCAAAGAGGAAGGAAAGCATATATTTTGGTTAAGTCTGATAAACTAGAATTAGAAGGTATTGTTAAATTAAAAGGAGCAAATGAAATAAAAAGGCTATACCAAAAACGGGTTATAACATAGGAAATGTGAGGTTTTAAAATGAAGTTAGTGTTAACATACAGGAGTTGTTTCAAGGCAGCATTTAGCTATGATGAAATGTATACAGGAGTAATTGCTTATATGCTTAAACTTAATTGATTAAAGTGGTTGTTTTCTTTTGGATCTTTTAGAGTAGAGGAACTTGCAGCAGCAACAATTTGTGCACAGGATGTTGATGATCAGATAAGGGAAAAATAGAGCGAGCAACCGGACGTGAAAGCAGGGCTTAAAGAGTTTTAAAGGGATGAGTAATGTTGAAGAATATATATAAATATAAGTCAATAAGTTAAGAACATAATTAGGATCAGGCTTTTGATTACAGAGTCCCAAAAAGGATAAGTTAGGGAGATGCAGGAAAAGGTGTTTTGTTTCCTTTGCAGAAGATCTCGGCGACCACAGGAGGGGCGAGGATCCTGGAGATCTCGAGGCCTGCTGAACCACCAGAGAGGGTCTGAGCGAGGACACAATGTATTGCGACCTCTGGTGTTCCAGAGGTCGAGAGAGGGAGTGTGGAGCAGGGAAATTATTTTACCGCTATTGTTAAATAATTGTCATCAGTACCATTGCATTAAGAATATAATCTGTAGTTTATATTGCATTTAGAGGTTTAAACAGTGTCTCTCTCAGAAAGACTAAGTTGCAGGCTGACAGGAAGTTGCAGAAAGTTTGCAGAAGTGAAAGCAAAGTCTAAGTTATTCTGAGGAGCAGGCCAGACGAGGCCATTTGAATCACTAGGTTATTTAAAATGATCATTGCTTTAACAAAGTAACAGATAGCTTTAAGAAGGCCTTAAGATGCTTATGCACACAGTTATTATGTTTAGTAGAGGTTCTTGATTAAAACATTTATTTAGTAGAAGACATACACATAGTCTCAGTGAGCCTCCGTTCTGGTGAAAGGTCAGAAGTGCAACAGGTGACACAGAGAGCATGTGAGGTCAACACACACACACACACACACATTAGTTAGATTTATTTAGAGAAGAGGTTACTCATGTCTGGCTGTAACTGCAAAAGTGTCTCAGTAAAAGAGGAACCATTCCTTGTTGTCTCGGCAAGAAAGAGGAACAAGACAAGAACTGAAAGGTAGACAGGAAGGGCTAGCCATGAAAATAGAAGATGATGTTCTGTCTTAAAAGCCATGGTGGTGTTGATCTGATCTATGTATAAAATGTATCTGTGACGCATGAAGGGGCGTCAGTAAATCAAACCCTGATGCTATAAAATATCTGTTTATGCTTTGATTAAGTCGAGGACTACTGGTTGTCTGCGTACAGAGTGTCTTCCCACACGTGTGTTCATTAAAATCATTGTTTGACCAAGATCCTCTGGACCATGGGTGGTTTGTACTCTCCTTCCTCAATTTTGAACCTTAACACCTTGTAAATAAAATAAGATACAGCCACATTTAAACCATTTAGGATGACATTTAAGGACTCCTCTGTAGCTTCCAAAAACATACTTCTGCCCTTCATCAGAATGGTACTGTGTAAAGAGTGGTGAACTGGTTGATGCCTGGGCTGTGAAAGAGGCTGGATATTCCTGTTTAGCATCTCTTGTGCCACTTAAACTTCCCTTCACTGACTAAAATAGCATCGATACGCCCTTGTATGATGTCACAAACAAATCCCGCACCTGTTCTACAAAACTGAAACCAAAATAAATCCTGATTATAAATAGAATACTAAACAGAAGGACTCAGGATGAATCACAGGGCATAACCAGTAAACAACAGAATGTATCCAGTCCTACCATACATACCATACACACACTGCAATAGTTCAGAAACAGTACATATATTTGACTACAGTAAGGTTTAGGACAGAAAAAAAATTTCAGGAATTGAGAGCAGTTTGATTCTTACAATAAAAGAAGTTAAATTCACATACTGCTATGACATTGAAATAGATCACCCTTTAGCAAACACTTGGTCACAGAACGTAAAGAAAAAATGTCCCCAATCCATGATTGATCAAGACTTTGAGGTAGGAAACCGTCTCCATCAACCAGCTGGTACAGAGTGCACAAGGAGGCAAAAGTCTGTGTAATAGACTTGTTTTAGTATATCAGTAAAACAAATATTCTTGTTACACTACCTCAATACTGTATGCTGACATTAGGGTTTCTACAGTTCATCAAGTGTCTGGTCTAAATTTACAAGGGGAAATGGATGGAGAGAGATAAGGACTTGCTCCAAATACAACAAAATTTGATTTAAATATTTTTTCTTTTTTTTCTTCTTTGGTGTTATAAGAAATTGTATAGAGGATATCACACCGAGTCTAAAAGAAGGCACACAAACAGATGGTTGATTTAGTTTCTCTTGGGAAACATCAGCATAGGATATGTTGTAGATCTCAACAGTTGAAAAGCAGAACATGAGAAGTTCACTTTTGTTGTACTATTATTGAACCACCATGATCACAGAATACATTCAGAACATTGTGGGCAAAAGATTTTCCGGTTGTATTGTCCAAAGTTTTGTACAGTAGTGTTTGATTAAAGACAAGAGCTTTGAAATGAGAACATCTGAGACCTGTCTTTAATAAACTACCAGGATTTACCATTTAGAATTATTAAAGTAGAACTCTGCATTTGTTTTAAAAGCATATTTATGTCAAACCAAAAGTGAAACAAAGCAGAGCCTTTTCATCTTTTCTTTTCTAAATTCCTACATTTCTTATGTAAAGCAAGTCCTGCAACCTAAACAACACCTGAGTTACAAGAAGTCAGTAGCAAATTAGAGGAAGTGAAAGTGAAAGTGTTTCAAAAACACGCCAAGCTCCTCCTCTCCCTTATCTCTGTTATATTGGTTTCACTGTATTTTTCCATGACAGTAGAAAGTTTACACTGGTCTCTCCTGAGATCTGAATTCACTTTAAACAGGCAAACAAGATTTTTATCTTGGTCTCCTTCAAAGGCACAAAGTTGACATCAGGACAGCTCTGTTTCTGCTCCAGAAACCAGTTTAAGTAAGTAACTGTTAACATTCAGAGTGTCACTCTTGATCTCTTTGATAGTTTTCTCCAAAGCAAGAATAACTAGTGTAAAAGCAGAAAATATGAACTAAGTTTTGTGTGTGTTCTGATGAATCATCTGAAGTCAAATGTAATATCATTATATCCAATCATTGTAGTCAAGATAGTAGTACTTGGTGAAACAGTTCAGTTGTTTTTTTAACTCTACTATGATTTTAGAATCAACATGGCGGATCTACTGGATTTCTATATAGTAGATATTGCTGAAGTGAAAGAGGCCCTGGAAAACAGTGATACTGCTGCAGCAACTGAGAAAATTCAAGAATGTTTAGAAAAGCAAGAAAAGATTCCATTAAACATTGCCATTACAGGAGAGTCTGGTGCTGGTAAATCCACTTTTATTAATGCCTTCAGAGGTATAGACCACAAAGATGAGAGGGCAGCCCGCACTGGTGCTGTAGAAACCACCATGGAGGTTACAAAATACCCACATCCAAACTATCCTAATGTCTTATTCTGGGATCTCCCTGGTATTGGCACTACCAATTTTCCAGCTGATGAGTATCTGAAGAAAATGGAATTTGAAAAGTTTGACTTCTTCATCATCATCTCAGACACTCGTTTCAGAGAAAATGATGTGAAACTCGCTCTGGGGATTCAAAAGATGGAGAAAAAGTTCTACTTTGTCCGCTCCAAAATTGACAATGATGTTCGTGCTGAAGAAAGAACTCAGAAAGATTTCAGTCTAGAGAAGAGTCTTAAAAGGATCAAGGAAAACTGCATTCAAGGTAAGATTGGGTTTTGTTTTGTTTGGTTTTTTTTAGTTCCCTTACCTCTAAAAACCAAACAAGATCTTCACTTAGAATTCTTTTGTGGACCCTAATAAATGCCACCCTGAAGATTGTCATGTTAGTATATTTAGAACTGGTCACACTGGTATGACCAGGTGTGAGGTGTGAATAAACCGATTTTAGTCCAGTCAACATGCTGACTGAAAGACTCTTTGTCTTTTTAATAACATGTCAGCTTTGTTAACTAGTGTAGATTCTCTAGAGCCAGAGTCATAAATATAATTTATGTATCAAAGACGAAATTTAAGGATATCCGCTAATATGCAACTTTTTAGATTTCAGAGTTTAAAAAAGGATGTAATTTTTTTTTAATGGGATTTTGGATTTTCTTAAAACACAGGTCTTGAAAAAGGAGGGATGACGTCTCCTAAGGTCTTCCTGGTGTCCAGTTTTGAACTCCACCTTTATGATTTCCCTCTCCTACAAAATACCTTAGAGAAAGAACTCCCAGCACATAAGAGGGATGTTCTGCTGTTTGCCATGCCCAACATCAACATGGAGGTCATCAACAAGAAGAAAGATGCCTTTCAGGCCAAGATAATATTATACTCTGCTGGATCTGCAATGGTAGCAGGCGTACCGATTCCTTGGCTTTCTGTTACTGCTGATCTAACCATAATGGTGAAAGCTATAGTAGATTATCTAACTGGTTTTGGTCTAGATGAGCCTTCACTGGAAAGGCTTTCTTCCACCTCAGGTGTGTCTTTAGATGAATTACATGCTGTCCTTAAGTCACCACTTGCTGCCAAAAACATAACCAATGATCTCGTCCTGAAGGTGTTGTCCCACTTAACAGGCACAACTGCATTAATGGCAGCAGAGGAGGGGTCCAGATTTTTTCCATTATTTGGACTCCCATTAGCAATGAGTCTGTCTTTTGTCACAACCTACAGAGCTCTGAGTTTTTTCCTCAACATGCTTGCAGACGATGCTCAGAGTGTGTTTAAAAAGGCTCTGGGTTTGGAAACTGTGGAATAAGGGAAATATTTTACTGCTACTCATATTCATCATTATTACCATTGCATTAAGCAACTTTGCATTAAGTCATTACCATTGCATTGATCAAATTAATCATCATTTCAGTAAAACATTTATTGAAGCTGTTGGCATTACATTAACCTTTTTATTACAGGTACAGCTAAGACCATTTTATACACATTGCATTTTGTGCTTATTAAAGAGTTGAAGCTCGGTCAATTAATTGGAGGTTGTAAGCTTTGTTTGGCACGATGTCCAGACAATCTATTGTGTAAGTGACTTGGAGCTATAGAAGGTTAAAACTGCGTACACGCTTACAAAACACATATAATACATATAATCTAGAAACAGGCTTGAGTGAAGGCCTGAATGTATCTGGCTTATTGTTGCATCTGAGTTTGCTTAGTAACAGGTGACAGAAGATGGGCCAAAAAGGAGGACCAGTCCCTGGGAAACGTCAGAACCTGAATCCATCGCCATATTTGGAGAAGATGCTAGAGAGGGGAACTTCAGTGTCTGCATTTATCTCTTAAGATTGCTCATTGTCTATAAAACATGCAAATGATGTTCTTAAAATACAAATTATGTTCTTGTACAACGCGAGAAGGGGCGTTAACCAACCCTGACGTTATAAAAGCAATCTGAAGTGTATTTTTGGGCAAAGATCTACATCTGATGTTTTGCAGTGTACATCTTCCCACGCGTGTGTTCAATAAACCCATCTGTTTGATTGCATCCTCCTGGGCCTCTGGTATTTTGTTTTGGTCCTCAACATCGCGAATCGGGACAAAATCTCTCAATAATATTGTATGAACAAGCTTTCATCTGAGAAAACTGCCAGCATTTTCATTTTCTTCTCATTTTTTTTACTAAATAAATCACTCAATCATCCAAATCATAGCTTGTCTTAACAAATGTGCTTGTATAGCTGATAAGTTTATGAGATGCCTCAGCAGATCTCATTTAATGCAAGATAATCTTAAGTCTTTGAAACTAGACTCTAGAATGTAATCTTTAGGTTCCTGTTAGTTCCGGTTTTATTTTGGTTCTTGTGATCACTGGTCCTTGTATATTATTGTGCATTTTATATCCCCTTCTTGTCCCGGGTTCTTACTTGAATTATTTGCTTGAAAATATTTTGAATGTACTAATAAATTGTCATGTAGTAGGTAACCACAAAATTATTTAACAATTGTAGATTTAATATTACTATGTAGGTGTCATAACTAAAGGTTTACGAAATATTAGAAAACCATTCTGCCTTTCTTTTGAATATTTTTATTATGAAATTGATTTGATTGATTGATTTTTATTATGACAAGCGTTCACTGTCCTTCAGTGGTCACAATGAGGCACTACAACTGAAAAAATACCAATAGTAAACAAAATGTTTGTCATTTTTGAATCATTAAACATGTACACAAATATAAGCATTAATGTAAGCATTTGTTTTGTTTTCTTTTTTACTATTTGCATACCAAATTTAAATCCACTGTTAGTTTTGTCCATTAATAAATGATATGAAGCAGATCACACAGATAAGGAGGAGCAAGGTTATGGATGCACTTAAATGTGAGAACTAAGATTTTAGTTTATCTTAGCTTCTATGGGCAACCAGTGAAGATGTTGAAGAACTCTGGTAATATGGTCTGAATAAGTTGAAGTTTATGCAGGGCCTATTGGATCGATCGGGGAAGTAATAAGACTATGGACAAGAAATACAGCAGCATGGGGAGTAAGGAAGGGATTAAGTTGGTTACTGTTATGTAAGTGAAAGTATGCAGACCGGGTTATGTAATTAATGTGAGACTGAAATGAGAGACTGAAATGAGAGAGTACTGTCAAATATAACACCCAAGCTCTTTACCTGAGGGTACAGAAGGAGAAAGACATCGCAAACGCTTCCTGGCAGTACTCCCTCTGTGAGTAGGCTGCCCGGCTTCCAGCTGCTGCGGGCGGACAAGACAGAGAGACAGCGGTGAGAGGAAAGGAGGGGGGCTGGCTGTGTTTGTTAAAGACAGTTGTGGTATCCCTGGGCACGTCGCTGTGAAAGAACAACTCTGCAACACAGACATTGCGCTATTAGCCGTTAGCATCCGTGGAGGCAGCCTGTGACTCTCTGTGGTCCGCAGGCTGCAAACGCAATCTCCGAGAGCTCTTCTATCAAATGACTTTAATCATGTCTCGCTGGACTCCACACTGCCCACCTTCACCCAGTATGTGACCTGCCCCACCGTAGGCAATAAAACATTGTACTTATTGTATGCCAATGAAAAAGTGGCATACAGTTCATCACCTCTCCCTGCCCAGGGAAGATCTGATCGTAACCTAGTACGCCTTGTCCCTGTGTGCAGCCCTTAGTGTGCAGGGAGCCACTAATCACCCACGCAGTGCAGAGATGGTCCGCGGAGGGCATATAAATAAATAATAAAAGCAAATAAATGACAGAATGCTTTTTTTTTTTTTTTTTTAAACAAGTGGAGACATTAACTTTAGTCAAAATCTTTTTTTGGTCTGTCTAAATTAATACCACTGTATAATAGCCTTCAATTGTAATATTATTAACAGCATCTCAGGAATATTTTGCCCCTTCAACATGCATTTAAAAAGAACCTGATATGCAGTTTTACACCACTGTCATTGGCCTCATTCTAGATGTTGAGTCTGTACACCGGCAGGAAGTTGAGCGGCTAGTACTCTGGTGCAGTCAGCACAAGCTGGAACTGAACACGCTTAAGACTGCGGAGATATCCCTCAACACTGCCTCCCCTCACCATATCTACACTGCAGTCATTGAGTTTGTCCTGTGCTCCTCCATCACAGTCTGGTATGAAGCAGCCACTAAGCAGGACAGGAGCAGGCTGCAGTGGACTGTACTGGCAGCAGAAAAGATCATTGGCACCCCCTGCCCTCCATCCAGGACCTGCACCTTTCAAGAACCAGGAAACGGGCATGGAAAATCATCACAGACCCCTCACACCCTGGACATAGACTTATTGGCCCACTGCCCTCTGGCAGACAGTATAGAAGCCTGCAAACCAGGACCACCAGACATAGGAACAGTTTCTTTCCCCTCGCCATCTCCCTCCTAAGCGGTTGAACTATCACACTGCTAGACTGCAACTGCACTCTTTGGTATTAACTTCTATAATCCTGTAATTTCTGTATAAAAGAATTAGATTGTGTATTATATTGTTAGTTTATACACCTGTGTGCATATGTGCATGTGTATTTATGTATGTCCACCAGTGTTGGGTAAGTTACTTTAAAATAGTAACTTAGTTACATTACTAGTTACTTCTCTCAAAAGTAACTCAGTTACTTCAAGTTACTTGTTACTTTCAAAGTAACTAGTTACTAGGGAAAGTAACTTTGGTTTTACTCAGAATTCTCTTGTTAATGTGTTGCTTCCATAACTTTGCCAGTCTTCTAGCTTGCTTACTTGCCACAGTGCACTGTGCCACCTACCAATAGAAAGTGTGAGATTATTTTGTTATCATATGTTACCTTATATATGAGATCAAAGTAGTTGCATTATGATACTGTTCTAGATCATATTATACTCTTAATATAGAGGGGGTGATCAGTATGTAGTTTTAGTTTGCCTTAGACCTCTGACTTTAAAGAGTGTGAAAATCATTAGATCTGTTGGATTGACCTGTATTATTCTTTCTATCTGCTTAGGCTGTTGCACCATCACCACTCGAACTGGTGGGTCCAGCTGGACTGTTACATTCAGTTTGCACGTAGTCAGGCCTCACTAACGTGCACATATATACAGACTTATGAAAGACACGCACGTTCCCTCACATACACACTTATTAACAAAGGGAGGTCGTCTCAGGACATCCTCTCTAGTGGACTCAGTTTCACAAAATGCACAACAGATCACACACTTGTTTTTCTCTACAAGTACCATCTGATGTCTATATAAGAAAGACTTTTGGGATTGTGGGGACTTGATATCATTTCCAGTAAGGTCTGTGTGACGTCATCATGAATAATATAAAAGATATGGAGAGCCGCCGCCCGGCGGAGATCTGTGGCTGTACGCTTGTCTTCCCATGCTTCTGTCTTAGAAGTGTGTAATAAAGATCACTATTCTGGCATCTACTGAGACCATGCAGTCGTTTGTCTTCTCCTCAAAACTCGAATCATGACATTCTTGGTGCCGAAACACCGGTTTGGGGGGAGACTAATAATGGAGCTTGGCTGACGGTCTAGTGGTGTCAGACGGACAGCCAGGAGCTCGACTGAGTGATGGGCCCTGAAATAGGAGAGGTAAGCACCGCCTGTTGAGTGATGTCCAAAGGTGCTGAATTGGAGGAATTAAGATAAAATTAAGTGTTCACTCAGTGGGGCTTCTGGTCTGTCCGGGGTGATCTTGGGGTAATTAGTGTTAAAGGCAGGGAATAGTGAACTGAGTAAATGTATTGCTGTTTATTTTGAGAGTGAACTGTTGAGTTAAGAGGTTATGTGTTTAAGTCTATACGGTTTAAAAGGTTTAAATGTGGGTTGACTGGGAATGCCAGCCAGTCAATCGGTAGTGTAGGGTATTTGATCCAATCGATTAGCAGAGACGCGGTCTCGGGTGTCAGGTAATGAAACTGGATGGCAAGGGTCCAACAGTGAGGCTTTTAAAACAAGTAAATTCATTTAGGACTGAGAGCACGGCTCTCTAGGAATGCAGTCGTCCAGCAGGTGGCGCTGACCCCTAATCGCGGACGCGTGGTTAGGTTCTAGCCTGGAGTGACCTTCCACGGAGATTCGGACGCCCGTTAACAGGTCAGGTAATCTACGAGTGATTGCCTTCTACTGCATTGATTGATTGACAGAGTCGGACTCGGCTGTATCCTGTTAACATTGGGGCTTGGGAACTTTAAGTAAAGCCAAAAGCGTGATCTGGGATAGTTCACGCGGCTGGTGGAGGTCCCAGTTTTTCCTGGTGGGGAAGCAGTTATAAATTACTAGGACTTAGGAATCTGACCGTTTTCAAGGCGGCGTACTTGAAACGTGTAATTGATCAGTAAGGGCGCGGCCCTGGGCTTAGAGGCTTTTTAATTACTCAAAAGTTTAGGAACACCAGCAGAGAAATAGAGAAGTGAGATAAAGTTGTTCTGGCATATGGTGTTTTTCTTACGGGCCCGTATGTAAATAGAATGTAAATTACTTGTGTGCGTGTGTGTGAATAAAGTGTAAATTAGTGTATAAACTGTCATCTTGTTAAATCTGAAACTGCCAGTTGAGAAAAAAAAGGAAGACTCTTTTCTCTTTTCTGTTCTCCCTCTGAGAAGGGATTTTGTGTGGGTATGTGTGCTGGAGGAATAAAAAAAAAAAAAAAAAGAGAAGAGTAGAGAAACTCTCTGTGTTGGAGGAAAAAAGGTTGGGGCTGTGTGTGTGTGACAGGAAGTGTGCATGCCCATATAAGAGTTAAGCTCTAGGCAGATAGGAAAAAAAAGGAAAAGTGTGTCTCTCTCTGTCTCAAGCAGCTGCAAGAAGGGGGGCCTGTAACCCCGCATTGAGTGTGTGTATGAGCACAGAGAGAGAAGGAGAGAAAGGGGGGCCAGCGTGCGTCCATTTAATATTAAAGGAAAAAGTGCAAAACTGTTTTTTTTTCTCTGTTTCTTTGGGGGTTGAATGGGCATGAGGCCATGGAAACTTTAAGGAAAGAAATGAAATGATATTAATCGTATGTTTTAGTGTGTTAATACAGGTTACAGATGACTAAAGGTGGACTTCTCTCAACCTGGAATTTTGAGTACGGCGCCAAAACCAGTAGAGTAGTATAATTGGGAGAAAACAGGCCAGATTTTGGCTTAAAATTTTACAGCTTGACCTGGCACTTGTCCCTATCCTGAGAAGAAGCCCAAAGGACAATTAATCTCCTGATGAAGACCAATAGAACATCGTGAGCTTGAGAAGAATTTACAAGCAGCCAAAAAATAGTGCAACTGAACTGTTCACCAAACTGACATGCACTCTGAGTTACAGGCTGGACAGTTGAACGGTGGGAAAGCACTGGACACTGATTCTCAGATTTGCCATGCTTGGAGTAATCTTGAAGAGACGATTGAAAGGCTGGGATTTAATCCAGAAGGAAATACTGAAGAGAAACGGAGAGGTCACGGACTGTGCTGGAGAATTCTGGACCACAAAAGGACACTGAGAGAAGAGGACGGGAACCAGTGGAGAGGTGAAGCTTGACTGCGAAAATACAGGGTATAATTAGATTGAAATGAAAGCCTGAACTCATGATGGTGTTTAGAGATGTCCACCAGAAAACTAAAAGAGGTAAACTGAAGAAGATAAAATAAAGAAAGAAAATAACTGACAATTAAATGAGTGAATGGAAAACACACATACACAAAGTGTTACATGTGAAATTATACTCTTATAAAGAATCAGAAGTGAGGTAGTTTTGAATTAAGAAATCAGTGAAACGATGCATGAATTCACTCTGAATATAACATATAGAGGCAATGAAGAAAGCAGCTTACACTCACTGAACATTAACAAAAACATATAGGAGAAGCAATGAAGACCTGCTTACACTTATGAACTTGACATAAGCTGGTATTTCTGGCCAGAGGGGGAGACGGGTAGCTTAAGTACTCATGATGATAATAAAATGTCTCAGTTATGTTTTTTCAGGTGGAAAATAAACAGACCTGGATCAATTCTCCACGTGCAGCGGTCGGAAGGAAAACCTATAGGTTAACTTGACTGGATATGTTAAGGCAAGTTTCTGGTTGAATTGTTCACAGCGCCATGTCTCGATGAAACCTGACAAGTGGGCCCTAACTTCTGGCTGAGGACCAGGAATGCTGTTAATAAGGTGGGAACTTAAAATTTGGGTTAGCAAATTGGGGGAAGAAAACTGACGGCTCAAGTGGAGAAATGTGTAGGAGTCTGACAGACTGCAAGAGCAACACATGCAAATTCACATATATAAGCAGAAAATGCATTAACCTCATAAGGACAAGCATAACGATTAATGCATAAACATTAATTAAACCTGGCTAAGAACACAAACATACGCAATGAAGAAACATCTTACATACGTGTGCACGCACAAGCAGGGTTAAAGCAGCGACACTTAACATACACCAGTTTTTAAAAGGATATAGTTTATCCATTACGGACAAATAAACTCTCTGGGTTGCAGAACAACAACTTAACTTGGAAAGACAAAGACATTGGTCTGATGATTAAGTGAGGACACGACAAATTTAGTGGTTAAAAGGGTCGAATTGGGACATGTTTTTGTTGATTGTTTAAGACAAATGACTACTGAATGACAGAAAATTCCTTTTTAGGTTTCTAAACAGGATCTTAAGAATTTTAACACGTACCTGTGTTGTCCTGCCAACTTGGGGGGTTATGAGTTGATTATAGGGGGAGAAAAAACAAAAAGGGGAGAGAGGAGGCCTCGTTGTTTCTCCCCTCTCCGAATAACACAGCCAACACAACATCATTTTCCTGTTCGCCTGTTTTTGTTCTGTTTTTGTTTTTTCTTTGTGAAAAGCCGAGGCTGACCTGGACTCCTACCCTTCCCTCTATCATCGTTGCCCTTTCCGCTACCATCTTTGATCCTTTGACCCCTGAAGGCAACAGCTGGACCCACAATAACGACCAGAAAATGTCAACAGTGCTGCAGGAATGCGATCTCATGCAGCAGAGATGGAGAGCACTAAACCTGAAGCCCGTTTCACTACACGGGGGAAATTCCCAGACTGCGTCAGCTGACAGAGCTGTGACGTGACGCGCATGGAGCTAGGAGGAAAAGGGAGGGTGAGCAAAAGAATGCTGACCTCTGAGAAGAGCCGAACAGCAGAGCTGCAGAAGGCCGTGGAGCAAAGTAAGGACAACATAAATAGACTCTGATCTGACGTGGAAGGAAAAGACTCTGAGGTTTTTGCCCTCAGTAAGAGCTTAAGGTATCAGAAGCAGAAACTGAGCATGGCTCCGGAGGAGCTGGCTGCTAATTGAACCCATCAGTCAGACTTGGAGTCCCACATACAGGACTTGAAATCAGGCGGCAGCTTGCTGGAGCAGGAGGTCGCCAGACCTGACCCAAAGCTCCAACAGCAGGAGCAAGCCCTGAAGGAGCTACAGAAGCAAAAGGGTCAAGTTACAAGGAGAAGAAGAAGAGGCAGGCAGCTGCAACAACGGATGCAAACAGACCCAAAGAGGAGGGCAGGACCCCAGGGCATGCTTCAGGCCGCTGGTTTACCCAAACAACAGAACAGGAAGGTGATGAACACAAACACACACTTCTGCATGCGCCGACTTAGAAAAAGAGAAACACACACATGAACACTCATGCACTCGTTGAGTGAGTGAAAACTGATACACACCCATGCACCAAAATCAAAATGTTGATTCAATTCACTAAGAAGTGACACACAATGCTCCAGCTGCTGCAATGAAGAATGCTTTATTGACAAAGGCTCAATGCTGCACACAACAAATCCAAATACAGAATCTGTTATAATAATAAGCCCAGAGGGCATTTGTGTGATTTGGGGAGCAGAGTCTAGAGTACTTTGGTTCTGTACTAAATTCTGGTTTCCAGTGTGAGAAAAGTCACGCAGTGCCAGTCTTAGAGCTAGGTTGAGTGATGATTTTAAATTATTGTAAGTAAATCATTGTAGACCCGTTCAAGTTTCATGATAACTAGGATCTAGACTTTGTTGAACCCTAGGCAATTTGAACAGGTAAAATCTGAGTGACCAAGTAGCAGTTGAATGAAAGTTATTGAATGAGTGTTGGGGTAAACTGCCAGAGTTAAGAGCACTAAAACATTTCAAGAGCTCAAATTACTTAATATGGAAACGGTTCTATTTTGTTTCACGAACGCAAAACATATAGGTTTATGAATATGAAAAGGTTGAGGTGGTGTTGAGTTGACTCTGTTTAGGTTTGGCATTTTTACTGATAGGAGGAATATTCAGTGACAAGTCCTAAGACCCGGGCGTCTGCATTTTTGTTTTTGTTATCTTTCTGACTAAAGTGTTATCGATGCATTTTCAGCAATTAAAAATACCAATATCACGACATCAACAAATCTGAAAGGAGGATTTTCCAGCATGAACGACCTTTTTAAGGTCATAAACAGGCCTCAAACATATTGTGAGACCTGTGTCCTTAAAAATGTCTACATTGGATTTTTTTTTTTTTTAAAGTGTGAGGTTGAAATTTGGAAAAAGGTCAACTGGACGTCTCCCAGATGGCCACAGCTCACCCCACAGTACTTGGCTGAACGCATGACCGAAGCACGTTGGCGAGTCGGGCTGTGGAGAGCACCTGAGCCGAGATGGTTAAAGGATGTTGGATTATACAGTGCAGGTCTAATTGGACTGTTCAGAAATGCCAGGAGAGACTCCTGTCTACAGGAGAGCTGCTGGATCCACAGCCAGGCTGCTGATGTGCTCATTTCTAATCTCGTCCATCCCGGTTTCTCCCAAAGAAAATCATCTTCAGCTCGGCCTCCTGTCTCCAAACCAAACACCACAGCAGGTCTCACTGCCATCTTGTAAACTCTCCTTTTCACGCCTGCTGCTATCCTTCTGTCACACATTACCTCTGACAATCGTCTCCACCTGCTCCACCCATCCTGCACTGTCTGTTGCTTTGGATGGTTGACACCAGATACTGAAACTATTCTACTTTCACTACTTCAGCTCGATGTGTCTTCTGGGGTGATCGTGGCTCAAGAGTTGGGAGTTCGCCTTGTAATCGGAAGGTTGCCGGTTCGAGCCCCGGCTTGGACAGTCTCGGTCGTTGTGTCCTTGGACAAGACACTTCACCCGTTGCCTACTGGTGGTGGTCAGAGGGCCCGGTGGCGCCAGTGTCCAGCAGCCTCGCCTCTGTCAGTGCGCCCCAGGGTGGCTGTGGCTACAATGTAGCTTGCCATCACCAGTGTGTGAATATGTGTTCGAATGGGTGGATGACTGGATGTGTAAAGCGCTTTGGGGTCCTTAGGGACTAGTAAAGCGCTATATAAATACAGGCCATTTACCATTCTCCTTTCTGCCTGCCATCCACTCTCAGCACAGATCACAATGTTTTCTGTGAACATCAGAGCCCACGGTGACTCATACCTGGCCTCATCTCTCAGGCCGTCCATTGTTAATAATAATTACTGTTATTATTATTATCACAGTAGTATCATTAAAAGCAGTATTACAATCACTTTAACAAAACAATTTCCAAAATATGGGATATTTGATGCATGACGTAACTTATAGTTAAACAGCTTTCAAAATGTATTTAAAATTAAGAAAAAAAAACCTGGTCTGGCTTCACGTATTAAAAATCGGCTGTATGTTCTTGTATGTTCCACACGATGGCGCACTGAGACAGCTTCTTTTACCCAGGCGACGGCTGGCCTTTGGCTCGAGGAAGCAGTGAAATAACCGAGATCCGTCTGTAATCCTGTGCGCATGCGTCTCCAAATGCAGAAAAAACATGAGGATTTGGCACCACCTTCCGAGTATCGTTTTCCTAGTTAAACGTACACATTTGTCTTAAGTAAAAAGAAACTTACAATTACAAGCTACAAGTATTTAAATATTTTAAATAAGAGGATTGACTCATTGAAATAAGCCGATCTGTGAGCGCGCAGTCTCAGAAACAACAAATGTTACCTGTGAGGCTCACCACCCCCTCCTTCTTGGACGCTGACAGATGTCGTCTCAGGACTCCGACAAGCAACAGCACCAAACTCTCCTGAGCGCTCATGATCATAAACTTTATTTTTAGTCATTCAATTTTTTAATTAAAATTTTAGATTTGTGCAGATTTGCCTCACGCCACTGTGCGAACAAAGGTATTTATATTACGATGTCTACAAACAATTTGTGACTTTATTATTTGTTTTATCTATAAATAAGAAATATATATGCAAGTGGAGAAGACGTGACATAAAAATAATATTCAACATTTAGATTTCAGAATAAAACGTGACACACACTGATAATTGGACTTTTATTGAAAACCGATGAATTAAATTAAATGAATATATTAACAAATGCTAAAATAACACTGGGATCCATCCCTGGGAAAAATATAGTAAACTAGTGGAGTGAACATAATTTAACATATGGTGATGGAGCGCCGCGTAACACCTGCATCCTCTCACACTGCTTGTTTTTTATAACTCTTTTCAGGTCGTCTTCACCGATGGTGAAGTCTCACCGAGGGTCAAATATTTAGGGATGAGGAGGAAGGGCGAACAGAGGCACTGCATATAGTCCTAAATGATGAGGCTGACACATGTGGACATTAAATTCCCTTACATGAAATGTGTGCTTTCGAACACGGATGAATGCAGAGTGCAAAAATAGATTTTGCAATACAAAAAAAAATAAGATTGTCACTTTGTTCTTATTACACAAACACTCTCTGACCAACACATACACACTGTTTTTTAAAGCTTTTGGTGCCCAACAAAAGGCCGAAGCACGCAGGTAGTAACCTCACCAGTGAGTTTCCCTCAAATCCAGTTACAGTGCTCCATGTTCAGGTATATAAAACACTCACCAGCACCCTCTGTGACCTCACTATGACACAAACAGCACTCTGCTCACTTTGCACACATATACACTGCACATTCACACAAACACGTGGTGTACACAAGCACAAACACAACAGTAAACAGACACAGGAGTGACACACAGACTGCAACGCACATTAACTGACTGCATGTTTTTCTTTTTAAAAAAAGGAATAAATGGTTTGTATTGCTTTGGCCTGTTCTGTGAGCAGCCTGCTCGTGTCGCCTTCCTCCTCCGGTCACGCAACTACGCATGCATCAGAGAGAAGACGACAGCAGGGAGGCGGTGGGGAACATGGCGGATGTCACAGTGTCCGTTTCGTCACTGCAGTGTTCGGACACGTTTACCACCGGGATCCTCGTTTTCCTGGTTTTCCCTTCTTGGCCCGAGGCTTCACGTTAGAACCCCCACGTGTCTTTTTGTGCCGTGAAGTCCGACTCCTCTTGGTCCCATTTGCCGGGGGACAGGCACTCTTCAGTGCTGAAGTCCTGAGGGTTCACCCCAATGTCCAGGACCTGGGGGTTAGTGCGAGACTCAGCGAGTCTGTAGCGACAAAGGGGAAGAAAAAAAAAAGAAAAGACATTTTATTAGCGGCTTTGGTAAAACTATAGACTGTACATAAAAGATGGACATGGCTTCCATCTGAAGCTCTAAAGATGACTGGGGTGCAGGGCAGAATCGCTGAGATGGAGTCGGCAACGTCTGGAGGAAGCTCAAAGGAGAGATGTTTCTCCTCTGTGCTGATAGGACCCAGTTGAGCTTGCTCGGGGTCTAATTAGGCTTCCTGGACTATTTTTGAGGTTCCACACAACTGGGAGGAGTTCCCCGCAGAGATCGCATCCGGTTTGGGAATGTCTAAGGAAGCAGTGCTTTCAAGTTCCCAGAAGGAACTTGAAAGCACTGCTGAAGAAAAGGACATCTGGAACACTTCAAAGGATAATGTCCATCTTTTGTATACAGTCTATAAAATCTGATTTTCTGTTTGCAATGTTTACAGATCTTTGATAATGGTCAGTACAGCGTGCACAAAAAACAGGAACATAAAAATGGACATCACATTTTTAATGAAAATGATTAGAAAATAATAACAATGTGGCCAGATGTGGAAATGAAACAAATCCCGTATTTAAACAACCATAACAATCTAACACGAGCTCCTCTGATCATAAACAGAAGGGCTTTTTTTTTACTTCGTATGAACGTGCCACTCTCCGTCTCTGTGTTAAAGCTGACGGATGTGAGGCAAACACTCAAACATCTGTGATGACGGCGTGGACAAAGTAGAGGAAACATCAGGATCTGTGGCAGAAACGTCCCTCATACTTTTTTTAAACAGTGAAATGGTAAAAGAGTGAAGGCTTCCTCCTCACTGTGCTCTAAAGTTAGTCGACTGGCTACCGTTCTGTGTTATGTTAATGGTTCCTGTCATGAAACATGATGCGGAGACACGTGGGGTGGTTGATCACGGCTACCCGCACAGATGAGCAGGCTTAAACAGTGAGGTTGACGACAGGACGATGAGGTCACAACATCCAGTGACATGATATTATTACCTGAGTAGGATTCAAAGCTATCCAGACTGCGGCTGAGGGTGCAAAGAAAACATCACAAGTCAGGCAACAAACTCTCCTGAAAGGCCTAATTATAAAGCAACTGGACTGATCCAGCCAGCAGAGGGCAGTGCAGAATCTCAAATCCCAACAACAGTCAGAGCTGACAACAGAGACAGTGGACAGGCTGGTGACAAATTAAAGGAAAGCTCTGAAAGCTTGTTGTGGCTCTGTTACTCTGTGTGAGGGCATCTTGGCAGCTTTGTTTAGAACCACCGAGCTCACCTTCAGCCTAGCAGGAAACACTGCTGTGCTGATGGGAGGCTGACAACACAGCGACATGAAATGCAAGTGAAAGCCACATGACGGCCTCGATCGGTTCAACAGATTTTGGAACGACACGTCCATCACTGCCCTCGAGCACCGACGAGGGGTGCTGCATCCCTTCAGTAGAACTCTGAGACTCTTTCAGACGCGCTTTTAAAAACCATCACTGTGGGAAATGTTACCGAGTCTGAATGCATGCTCTCACTTTAAGAGTGAGCGGGTTTCTGAGCTCAGTAAAAAGCACGATTATTTAGGAGCATGAGAAAAAAGAAATGAAACAAAAAGTTCAAGCATTGCTTGTTACTTTATGAACTGTGAAACATCCTGCAGTTTCACAACACTGTATACTTTGGCTCATTCTGGGGATCAAAATCGGGCCTTTAAGGGAACAATCCAGCAAACCATAGGGCATAAATTTAGCACTTATAGCAGTACTTCTGTCAGCTTTACACCCTTCTTACTGACATCACCTATGGCCATCTAAAAGATAAACTATTAAATAACAGGAAGGTTCCAAAAGAGTCATACGGATGCGTTTCTTTTATTTAAGACAGCAAAATGTCTTTAAAATGCAGAAAACCTTGACTTATCCTCTGAGATGTACCTCACTGACAGTGAAGATAGGGGAACAACTCAAAGGTGCTTTTTTTTTTTTTTAAATTAAAAATGTTTACCAGAAAATACTTTGACTAATCGACATCAGGGAGACTAATATTTTTAACTACTGTCTAACAAAGTTTATTGATAACACTTTCCTGAAACAGTTCAAATGTCCTGGATCACAAACAACAAGTTTATTTAACGCATTAAGAAACTCTTAATTTGTGCCTGTGTGCAAAGCAGCTACATATGGTGCGTGTGCTGCTCGCCCCTAATAATGAGTTACAGACCCTCTGACCACTAATCTCTGCTGCTGCTGTTTCTTTAATCTGAAATAATACCGAGCTGTTTCTTAATCAGACAGAACAGTGATTAAAAAGTCACATTTACTGTGCTGTAAACAATCCATTAATCTGGAGCTTATTTCACTCCTCGTGCTAAACTGTAAACTGTAAATAACTTCATTACTCAGTGACATCCTCATTCACAGACTCATAAATTGCCTCTAATTTTTTCACTCTCTCGCTCTGACCCCTCATCAACCAGCACAATCAGCTCCTCCTGACAGACAAAGAAGTCGACCTTTCCCTCGGGGAATCCGAACTTCCAGTTAGCGGATGCATCTCTGCTGATGCTGGGAGCATCCTCGTTAATCACAGAGAGGGCAGCTAATGGTGCTAGGGTGTAATTACAGTGTGTGCAGACAAATAATCATCTGATAACGGGGCTAAAATGGCCTCTTAGTGCTTGATTACAGAGACTGAGCCGCCCATTCGCCCGCCACTAAATGAAAAGTGAGAGGATGTGAGGCCCACTGCAGAATTAAGAGGGAATGAAAAGCGGAGCCAAAGGAAATAAACGCAGTCGTAAAAAGCTGAACGAGTCTTTATGGCAGTAAAATGAAAAGCTGTAAACATTTGCAGAGTGCAAACTTGACAGCAGACCACCGCCGCTTATCAGAGAGGCCTGCCGATGGAGCCCAAATTGAAGCATCGGTCACAGCGGCCTCCAGCTCCACTCTGACCAGTTTGTTGATGGTACAGACAGAAGTTAAGCAGAGACAACCGACTTCCCAGTCAACCTTGAACCTGAAGACCTCGTGTTTCCTGTGCTTCATATTCAAGTTCCTAGTTTGATGTACAGTCATGAAAACATTCAGTTTCAACAAACAGCCTCAAACTAAACAAACTTTCTCCACATTTGTGTTTCGAGGCAGTTTTCCAAGTACAAATTATCCTTTCATTTTCATTCCTTCCAAAGAGCTTTTGTTTTTTATAGCAGTTAACTATTTTTGTCCTGCATCCACTTTTTTAAATTTCGTTTTTGGTTTATTTGAACTATAAAAGCCTCGCTCGGTATGCACTCAGACGTCTGCTCTGTTGAAAGTGTCATGTGTAAATGTTCCTGTGGTCCAACTTAGTAAGATATCAGAGTTAGATTAACAGCTGTGAGGGCAAAAAGACTTTCCTATACTGCAAATAACATCTTCACTGGGCTTGGGATATAAATACCAAGCAATCAGTCTTCTTTTCCCCCCTCGTAGGAAATCGGTGTGTGGCAATCAAAGCCTAGAAAGGCAGCATGACTCAGGGAGGGTGTCAGCTGAGTCAGGGCCTGTAAACTGAGCCGGGGTGAGTCAAGCGGAGGGAGAGGCAGTGTTTACTACAAGTGCAGCCCAAACTACAGACTCCTGATCCCAAAACAGCAGCTCATTAGAGCCTGAGCTTCAGGGAAAACCCAAATTAACTCATCTCCTCACCTTGAGAAAGCCTCGTCCAGACCGTCCTCCAACTCCTGCCAGACAGAAAAAACACACACACACACACACACACCGGTTAAATTCAGAGTTTTTGTCTTATGAGGTGATAACAGTCCTTTTTTATTATACATTAACATGCACAAAGTCTCCTCTATGCTCTCAGGAGGTTGAGTTATGCTGTTTGCAGCCCCACACCCTCGCCAGTTATGTGATAAGGGCCGTTCTGTTCAATAGGCTATTGTGTGCTTCATCACGGCAGCGGCTCGGCTGTAGAATACACTCCTTTGAATACAACAGGTACAGTACATCACTCGGACGCTTAATCACCATTTCCAGCACGGCAGTCTTCTTATCAAGCTGAAACAGCTGAAACGTACTGACCAGCCCTTCTCTCGTCTTACCCATACAGTATTGTTGTTCTCTGTTGCGTGATTATGCACCGTAAAGGGATCCGACTGGGTCTGCTTTGTTCCTGAGTGGGTCAGCGTCGCGTTCGCTCCCTCAGCCAAATCCAAAAGTTTCCCCGTGGCGACCTCTGAAAATCAAAACAAAGTTCGTAACATTAATTTACTCCTAAAAACCACACGGGCACCTGTGATGGTCAACAAACACGAAGAAGCAGGAAGTCAAGTGGCTTAAGTGGGCACATGAGATTTTCCTCATGTTCGAGGCCGAGGGCTGGATTGATCTCTGTAAAAGTTTGTGCTGAAGGTCGACGATGGGCAGCGACGAACACAATCATATCCAAATAAACTAAAAAGCACAGAAGCAAATTAAAAGACGAGACTCTCGTCCAACACAGGAGGCGGTTGGAACTCAAACACAGCTGATGCTGAACAGATTACATGCGGTCAAAGTTTCAAATCAACGTGCTCAGCCTTAAAAATAGTTTGTTATGATGTCATAGAGCGTTCCATCTGTCCATCTCCCACTTATCCGAAGATGTTACAAAGATCTCAGGATCATTGAACTCTCTCCCTGCTAATCCAGAGTGAGAATTGCACCTTTTTCGTACAGAACCATGACAACCTGACGAATCGCCACCTTATCATAGCGGCGGTGTTTGTGCATTCCTGGTTCCTGGTGTGATCCTGGCAGCAAGAGCTCCTGTTAGGGTCTCCCATGCCAAACTGGTCCCAGGCGACACAAAGGGACCCTCAGTAGCTTCTTGGGCTATAGAGACATGGTCATCTCAGTCTCTGTGAGCACAGAAGCCCCACCCCTTTCTGTTTCTGAGGGGCAACCAATCAGAAGACAGTTGATTTAAAGTAAAGGCCATAACAGCTTGTTTGTCGGGGGCCTGTGTAGCAGCTCAGTATGAAATAAAAGCTGGTTTAAAATGTGAATCATGCAAAGAATGAAAATATGGAGCTGGGAACAGGCAGAACAGCCCCACACTTCTCTTTATCAAGCTTCTAATGCATCTCATCAATTCAGCCATATGTGGCACGTCACTTAGTGATAAGTGAGCACGCAGTAACCCCACGCCTGACTACAGCGGCACTGCTGAACTTTAATGGGATTGGCTCGTAATGGCCCTGCCTGATGATTAATGCGTGTCAATAATGTGTGTCAACACTAATTTCAGTCGAGTCTTTAGGCTAATGTCACCCTCTGAGAACAGTAAAACCACAGTAACTCTTCTAATGGTGGGATATAAATACTCTTCAGTCCTTAGCTGACCTTTTTACTAGATTTTATGCTCCTTAAGGGAAAATGGTCCCGTATAACTGAGTCAGCATGCAATAAGATTTTCATGCAGTCTGTCCTGTGTGTCAACAGAAGGCATTCAGACCTTCTGCTGTTATGAAAAAGGCAATACTGTGAGACAGACCTTCACGGGGAGGGGAAGGACTCATCTGATGATTAATGCTGCTCACTTAAAAGCTTATTTATTACTATAGTGAAAGACAGGGTCTGTGAACAAACAAGGTAGAACTAATTCATCAATCAATTACCTGAAAGGTGATTAACAAGCAAACTTTTTTTAAAGTGGATAAATATTTAAGATGATACCAAAAGTTTTTTGTTTCTTTTGATTTTAAACTGACAGTCGTCTTTTTGACGTCTAAGGTTTTATAGATCAGGATACAACAACAAAAAAATAATCTATTCTTCGATGAACAACAGCGTTGCAGTCAGGCTGAGGTCTGGATTTCGTCTGGGCCACTGCAGCACCTCCATTCTTTTCTTTTTCAGCTAATCTGCAGATTTGCTGCTGTGTTTGGGATCACTGTCCTGTTGCATGACACAATTTGGATCAAGCACATCTAACTCTGGAATACTTTAAAGTTCACGAGAGAGAAGAAGCTTTCTCCCAGTAATCCTTCCAAACAAGCTATACTTTGTAACTGTGCTGTCATGAACTTTAAACCTTAAGCGCTAACTGAGGCCTGCAGAGTCTAAGATGGAGTGATCTGGGGGTTTTGTTGGCTCTTAGTCTTTTTGCATTGTTTGACCTTGGGGTGACTTTGCTGTGGTATCCACTCCTGGGAAGATTGGCAGCTTCCTGAATGTTCGCCGCTTGTGAATAATCGTTGTCACTGCAGAATGATGGACTTGAAATTGTTTGAAAGTGTAACACTTCGCAGCAAAACCTGCTTATTTAAGACCACTGTTGATGTTTTTCCTCCTTTTCCTCCTTGGCATTACGTTCCCACACCTGAAAGCTTCCAATCAGCCTTTTATAGATGTGCTCACACTTGCTGATGATCAATTAATCGAGTACATTTGACAAGCAGCACCTGGCTGCTGCTTACCCTCTTAATTCCTACAGAAGCAGTGAGAGTTGACTTTTTCCACACTGCTTCTTGCATTTTAACTTAGTTTGATTAAAATACATGTTTTATTGTTCAGTTCCATACTTTTAGGACCAGATTAATTTGTATTACACCTTGATACGTCAAGCCCTGGAATAAGCATGTACTGACTGCACATGCTTGTTTAATGCTGCCTATCTCTTAATCACAGCTGTTTTACTTCCTGTTGAAATAAAGACTAAAGTTTTTAATTTGCTGCTTCATATCGTGTCACAGAACTATGCATAAACACTTGAGTGCTGAAACTTTTAACCAAGAAAACGATCATCATCTCCTCCATCAGATTAAATTATAAGGAAACTAAGCTCTACTTTTAACCTTGTGAAGAGGAAGAGACTGAGAGGCTGATTCATCTCCTGCAGGCAAAATCCCCCAACAATCAGGTTATGGCAGGACGTGGCATTTACAGGCCTGGCGCTGGGAGAAAGTCGAGGGTATCGTGTGTCACGAATAAAGCTGACTCACCTCCGACAACGCCACTGATCCCGAGAGTTTCTGACACGCTGCTAGTGCATCAGCCACACAGTGAAGAGCAGATAAATGTAAGAGCTCTGCTGTCCCTGATCACTGCTTCAGGGCTGGCAGCGAAAACTCCAGAGCACCGAGCTTTACTCTGCTGTGAAATTATGCTAATTTGCCTCACAGAAACGCAGTCCACTGGCAGCTAAATGACCCACCAGGGGGTCAGTAGGATAATGTTAGTCCAAAAAAAAGCCTCTCTGCTTGCAAAATCTCTGCTTTGTTGAGTCTTCTCACAGAGGATCATCTTTAAAGCCCGTGTTGACCATGAAGCGCTGCACGTGTAGCACTGCAGAGCCAAATAAAGCATCAGAACACATTTAGGGAGCTGCGCTTCTCTGACGGGAGGCCTGCTGGCTGAGCAGAGGAGCACAAAGCTGATGTTTTTAAGACTTTCCTGTAAAAAAAATGGCCACTCCAAACAAATATCGAAAGGATCGGGTCGGGACAGGGAAAGGCATGCGCAAACACAACATGCACAAAAATAAAGCATCGTATAACAACATGATGCTTTTCGTGTAATTTATTCCCTGGATGTGGACATGTATGGGATTAATAATGCCTTCAGGTCGTCTGGCTCAGCGGATGTTTAGGGTCTGATCGAACAATGGGGGCAATAGAAATGTGAAATTCTTTCATGCTTTCTAAACAAACAGGGCTGTAATTGTGCTTCCAGAGTCAGGCGGAATAACTGCATGATAGCAGTCCTTTGTTTTCATAAAAATGTCAGGGGAATCGCTGAACCAAGATTCAGTTTAATGCATCCACAATGACTGCAGTGTGGCTTTTATGTGTTCAAATTAACCAGATCATCAGCAGCACCATTATCACCGCATGTAACTGCCTTAAACAGTCACCTACTGTTAACTTTTGTGATGTTAGTGAGAAATGGTAACCAATGAAAAGCAGACTGTCATCAGCTGACCTGCAGCCTCCATGTAGGCCAACCTTTGACAAGTGGCTGAACACTCTTCCGTCCCTTGAGGCTACGATCGCTGCGACACGGAGAGAGAGAGACAGAGAGAAAGAGGAAGAGAGAAAAAGATGTGATGATGGGCGACGTGACTCACCTCCTCCCTTCAGGCTGCCCTGGCTGGCCGAGCTGTCCGACTGAGAGCTGCTGGCTCCTTCCCCATCTGAGCTCGACTTTACTCGTTTCTCTTTCTCTGAACAGAAACACAGAGCAGGACAACAAAAAGGAAAAGAAAGAAAATGAAAACAGTGCAGTCAGTGAGGACAATCTGTGATTCAGGAAGTTCTAACCACAGGGCCAGAGTGGTTGTGCTGCAAAGAACAGTTTGCCTTCATGCAGCTCAGATGTGGTTAAAAGTTTCACTCAACAAGCATACATTCAGTGTTAAATGTTCACAAATTCTATATTCATTATGTGCAAAGTGAAATATCCCAGGGCGTCTTTTGCTTCAATTTTGATGATTATCGACATGCTCCATGAGGACAGTAAGACACAGAAGGTCACTGCTGAAGAGCCTGAAAGCTGTATTGAAGAATATTAAGCAGCAAGCGCAACAGGAAAAGGTGCAAAAACAACAGAGACGACCGCAGACTTTAAATGGTTGTAAAGAACAGTTGAAGAAATTTTGAGAGCATCACACAAGCAGACTCAGGCTGGCGTCACAGCATCAAGAGCAACAACGCACAGTTGTTTTCAGGAAGCTACAACCACATCATTCCCAACATCACCAATCCTAAACCAGACATTACATCAGAAGTGTTTGGTTTAAAAAAAATAAACATGATGGTTTCTCTGTGGCTCTAAATCCTCTTTTCAGATAAAAGATGCAGTTTGGAAACTGAGGTCCTGCAGTCTGGAGGATGAGGCTCAGAAGCCAAAGTCAACACAGCGTGACCCGGGAGGTTTTAGAAAGCGTCACGCTTCCGTCTGCAGACAAGCTCTCTGGAGATGCAGATTTCTTTTCCCATCAGTAGAGGAAATTTGCAGTAGTACCAAATGTGTCCGGCCTACCAACTTGTCTGACCTGAGCCCCACAGAGAATCTATGAGAAACCTCGAGGAGCAACAACTTTCAACAGAGCGTATAAATGAGCATATTTTTCAGACATTTGATATTTCAGTGTTGAAAATCATGTTTGGTTGATCTTCTCAGAATCAGAGACACTAGATTTGTGATTTTCATTGGCTATAAGCAATGATCAGCAAAAAAAAGCTTGAAAGATTTCATTCAAAGCTTAATTAATGAATCTTTTCAAAACTTCTGCTGCTGTACGTTATACAATCCCCCCCCAAAAAAGGAGAGAAATCTTTGAACATGTTAAGACTATTACTGAAATCATCTGCCAGCTACAGCAGGGTGTGTAACCGTAGCCTTTAAACAGGGAGCGCCTGGGTCTATGTTTGGCCCGGGCGTTCCGCTGAAAAGTTTCTCCATGCAGAGCAACAGCTCCCTGCGACTTCCTGCACAACATGTCTGTTAATCTCAGTCCAGCAGAGCAGTTTCAGGCCCTGTATTATTCACACGTCAGAGCCACAACTTCAAACTGCATGCAGAGTTAACTGAGGACAGAAAACACTTCCTTTAGGCAAACCCTGGGTGCATGTCTGTGACGCCATGTCTCAGACACATCTTTGTCCCACTCTTTGCACGGCTTTAAGTCACACCAGAAGCATTTTAGCAGTACAGGATCTTTTAGTGTTTCATTTTCTGCCCTCCTCAAGTGCTCTGTGCAGCTCGAAGCAGAAAACTTCTGTGGGGCTTTTAATGTGGACCCGAGTAGATCTGATCGGCTCCAGGATAGCTCCTGAATAGAATCGAGGACTTTCAAGTCATTTATTAGGCTTACAGAGCTGTACTGGACACAGAGTTTGACCTGAAACATAAAAGGAACAGAGACGCGACTAAATAAATCCTGGTCGATGATCTATGCGGGGGGACTGGAGATGATGGTTGTCCTGCAGCCCCAGAAGAGCCAATCAACAGTCAAAGCAGGAAACATGTTAGTAGCTGTTTGACTGGCACGTTTCTGCATTTGCAAACGGAAACATGGCTGCAGAGTGGCAAAGCTCGCTTCTAGAGGGACTCTGAAGGTACTGCTGTGCAACAGTAGTGGTACAGATATCACACTTTGTGGCAAACTGTGGTTTTACACATAACAACAACAAAAGCCATATAAATATTTACAGACATCAGAGGGTAATTAGTCAGTAATCTGCCTGAGCTGTGTCACATACGACCACATATTTCACCAGTTCTTTGAGGGCGCTGCTGCAGCTTGCACAAGCGCATGTTGCAACTCCTCTCTGGCATGCCATTTAATGAGCAACATGAAATCTCTCGCTTCCACTGATACGCCTTTGAGCTGCATCCTTTGTTCACTCCTATGGCCTATATGTGGAGGAACAAGAGAGGATCCACCAACCCGAGCAAAGCACAGCGGCTCACAGAAATCTCTTTCCCACAACATCACATTACAGAACCGTACACGCAGCTACAAGCTCAAACTGATCTCACACGCTTTGAGTTTCACAAGTGTTTTTGAATTGTGTTAAAATATTTTAAAACTTGCTGTTTAAGCATGAATCATCAGAATTACACAACTACACGTGAAACACTGCACGGAAATCCGTCTGTGCAGAGACGGAAAGTACTCGTGTGCAGTTTGAGAAATCTTTCAATGAGCCCAGTGTCGTCACACGAGCGCTAGCATCACTCCCTGATTTTCAAACCTCCGTTTATTTGGGGCCAATCACAGCGATTGATCAAGTTAAGAAAGCCAAAATATTTTTTTTGCCACTTGTTAAGCAATTCTGTCCAAAGTTTCAGTTCACAGTCTCTCCTGCTCTTTTACCTTACATGTGTATTCATGTCATACATGAGGAAAGGTGTGCATTTTCTATTCACAGATTCGTGATTGACCGCGCAGCCCATGACCACTTCTCTTCAGCCCACTGTAATCTGGTTTTCTTCCATTTAAGTGTCCGTCCTGGTTTTTGTTTGGAGTTTCTCTGCCAAAAACACTGATGCCCGCTTTCATTTATTTCGTGGATTTTCTGTTTTCGGGGCAGACTGCGTTGAGTTTTCAGTCTTGCAGCTTTGATGTGTTTCATAAAAACAGCCGTTTGTTAAGAAATATTTGTGAGTCATATCTGTGATTTGTGCATTTTCTACAGTTTCCCAAAAAAAAGAAAAGAAAAAAAGGAAGCTGAAGGAGAATCCTCGAGGTTTATCGATTCCACCGTTTTTGTGGGTCGGCAAAACATCCATAAGGCTCGATAAAATTTTTAGTTCAGTCCAATTTGATTAAATTGGTCAGAAAAAAACTAATAAAATTATCACGTTGTGAAATTTACCAAAAACAACTGCAGCTTTGAAGTTTTAAAAATGCAAAAAAAGAGAATAAAGTTCATTAATAAGAGGATTTACTTGGTCTTTTTCATGTTGTTATACAGCATTTTTACATTTCTATACAAGCTTGTTTATTTTTTAATAATTTTTCTGCCCTTTTAAACTTATTGAGCCATTTTATATCTGTATGTTTTATGTTATTGAGTTATTCCACTTTGTTTATAGGCTGTGTTTAATGTTTTGGTTGTTATAAATCAAACTTTCAGCATGAATAAAGTTCTACAGCTCGTCTTAAAAATAGATTATAGAGCTTTATTCCCGCCTCACTGCTTGAGATGAAATGTCGCTTTCTGCTTTTCTAACCACAACTTTCTTATACGCACCGTCATTCTTGGTGCAGTGAAAATAACATTTCCCATGAGCCCGGGTCGCTTGGTAATAGCAGCCTTAGAAAAATTTCCCAGGGCACCCGTTTTTTTCTCTCCTGCAGATCCTCACGTGTGCACTTTTCAGTCGGCTGCTAAACATGGAGCCAACTCACAGATACGGCAGTTCAAAGCTTGCTGTAGTGTTTGCAGTGAATATTCTATGAAGGCAGATTTATGAGCAGAGATGGGATCTGTAATATACAGAGGAATGTGGGTCAGGAATGTGCAGAACCACGGTGGGTGGTGGTGGTGGTGGAGAGCTTGTAAGAAACAAGCAAACCACACAGACATGCGGTGGATATCTCCCTTCCTGCCCTCGTCCCCGGGGTCTTGCAACTTTAATGAAAACAGACTCCAAAGGATTTTTTTTTTTCCTTCTCCCCATCTCTCTTTCTTCTTCCCTGTCACAAGAGAGCACCACGGCTTCTTTATAAAAAAATATATATATATTCCCCTCCATAACCCCACAGAACAGATAACAACTCGTTCAATTAAGCGACTTCGCCCACATTAAAAATTCGAGGTGAAAAGTATAGAGCGAGGGAAGGAGAAGGATGGGGCGAGTGAGGCTGTACTAAATTGTACTCTTTAATATTCGACTCAGAAATACAAAAAAAGACAAACGAAGAGGCGTGAGGCGAGGAGTCCGTGGCCTTGATTTTGATGGGGGGAAAATAAAATAATCCCTCGTCAAAATGGAAATGTGGCCACAGTGGAATCTCCACAGTAAGAGCAGAGGAAGCTGTGGAAATGTTGCAGGAAAGAAAGAGGCGGCTGGATTTTCAAATAGAGCAAGCGTGCGTCTCGAAAGGACTGAATAAATAAGCACGCCGTCGCTTGAGACGGGATCAATGACACTGACACTGAATCTGTCAGGAGGCTGAGCTCCCGCCGACACACACACACACACACACACACACAATCATTTTCCTTTCTCTCTCACACACTCGCCATCCAAACACCCCTCCCTACCCTGCCTTTCATGCTTTCTTGCCCCTCTCTTCTCCTCATCCCCATCCCCCTCAGTCGCTCTTCTCCACTCCTTCGGAAAAGAACCAAAAACAGAAGAAGCGATGGATTTGGATGGAGAGGGAATAGAAAACAACTAAACTGTGCATGCACGGGGAAGGCAGGTGTAAGACAAGACGACAAAGGATAATCACAAAATTCAAAGAGCACTCACAGGGCGATACAAACGTAAAGATTAGAGAAAATGGTTGAGGGGGTGCCAATGCAGAAACTGATATTATGTAGCAAGAATTGCTCATTTACGCTGGAGTCATACGTGCAGAAAATTACATGCATGTTTCTGCTGAGCTGCAGAAACACCGGCCTCACACAGCTCTCTGATTGGCTGCCGCCTCCACGGTTCCTTTGACACTCACACCAACTGTTCAACTGGGTTTTAGAGAGGCTCAACACAACTCAACAAAAATATAAATATACTTTGTTAGCTTCCAGCTAAATTTCTGTTTTCTTAATTAGTTTTGGTGGAATTTCTCAGCTTTGATGGCAGGTTTGTTGATGGAGAGTCGCAGGCAGCTTAGAAAATTGATGGATGGTTTTATTAATACCTAAAGGTTTATACATTTTTTTCTGTATTAAATGTGTACCGTTTGTGTATTTTCCCCACTGCCATCTTCCCAAGCTCAATCTTTCTGTGTTTTTATTTTTTACATTCAGAGTCAGGTCCATAAATATTTAACTTTGGTAATATTGCCTGTGTTCTCCACCACAGTGTATTTTAAATCAGACGGTCCAGATGTGGTTGAAGTGCAGACTTTCAGCTTTGATTCAAGAGGTTTAATAAAAACATGCAATGAACCGTTTAGAATTAGGGATTTTAACTGGACAAAGTTTTTAAAAAGAAACACGTTTGAACTCAATGACTTACTGAAATCTAGAACTCGTATTCATCACCAAATGCTGCGTTTCCTCCCTTGAGCCCCTCTGCATTTACATTCATGAAGGCATTTCCTGAATGTAGACTTTGACAATGATGTGCTTTCCTCTTCGAGGGTGTTCTTGACTTGGTTAGATGCTGTGCAGTTGTTGTGCAACTCTGTTTTCATGCACTTGTCTTCCTTGAGCTGTTCGGTGCATTTACTATTTTTTCAAAACTACCTGATTACAACTACTAAAAATGAGTGCTTGGAATCAACTCAGCTTTTCTCTACTTTGTCATGTAACATCTGTCACCTGTCCAATTAACTTTTAACCTCTGTGAATAAAAATGGTTGTAATTTTTAAACAGTGCAATGCTTTTATTAAACCTCTTGAATTAAAGCTGAAAGTCTGGATTTTTGATTTAAACTCCACTGTGGTTGTATGCAGATGCAAGATTTGCATCTCTGTCCGAACACTCACTGACCTAACTGTATGACTTCATGCTTTGCTATGCAAAGTGTGTCATGGGGTCAACTTTGCATGAAAAAAAGAGCCCAACAGTTAATCCAGCGACTAGCCTTTTTGCATAGTAAAGCAGAAATGCACATGGAAGTGAAGTAAATGCAAAATAAATTGCATTTACAGAGGAAAATATGGAAAATTGACTGCAATGTAATGTTAATCCAAAGTAAAAAAAAAACAAAACATTGGTGCATTTAACAGCTTCCACATTTGAGTTATGTCTCAGTTTGGCACTTTTGTTCTTCCATATAATAAACTACATGAGAAAAATCCCACTTCCCACACATCTGAGTCTTTATTTTGTTGTAAAGGGAACAGAGAAGATCTATTCTAGTCACCCCACCTCTGCCCCAGGCTAATCCTCCTGTCCACCCCTCCTCACACTGATACCTTTAACTGTGAGACTCTCTAACCATGACTAAGTTGCCTTTAATAAACTGAACCAGGTGCCTTTGGCTGGTGATTTCACCGCTGTGCAGGGAATCGACGAGGACATCACTCTGTGAGTGAGAGAGATCACAGGGAAAGCCAAGCAGATCTCCAGTATTTCACGTGACCTCTCTGGAGGGTGTAAAAGCCAAGAGCAGAAGAAAGAGAGGAAATTTTCTGTGGTGATGAAGAGCGACCATGCGTACCTTCTTTGGCAGCCTGCCAGAATTCAAACGCCACTTTGAACGCCTGAGCCACCGTTAGAGTTACCGCCTGGGCCTGTTGGGACGGAGGAAGAGACAGAGACAGGAATGAGGGATGAATAATACACGATACGCATCTCATGCATTACAGGAAGGAAGGGAAGGTATGGCTGTGACACAAACAGGAAACGACCATCGACATAAGAAGGATTTTCTTCACAGATACTCGGAGAGAGGGAAGAGAAACTCGCGGACAACACGACGAGTTGTTTATGCAACTGGGAGGATACGTGGCCTTTTGACCACAATGAAATTAGTGAAGGGAAGGAAGAGGAGGGAGCGGCTCTTTCGGCAGAACTCCAGGGATGGTGAGAAAGCCGAGAGAGGGATGACAACCTGCTCGCCTTTCATGCTCCCGCTCCTTTCTTTTCCCGACTTAATATTTACACATTTGCATAAATACAAGTAAAGTGTCAGCGCGGCGACTCTCAGGTCTCTGAATAAACTGTTCTTCATGTGTGGCCAGGTGCAGAAGCTGCATGTTTTACCTGAATCCAAAATTGTATTAAGGCTCTGAAGCTGCAATGTGTGTCCTTAGCTCACATTGCATTTATTCATAGAAAACATTTCGCAGTAGATTTCTTTGCATTATGAGAAATCTGCCTCTTTAATTTCAGTTCCTTCACTCAGGGATTACATTATATTTGTTACATTATTACATTTATAACCCTATCATGTCATTTCCTGTATCCCAGCTGGGTAAGCTTTAGTCTGATCAGCAGTGGTACTGCTGGTTACAACAGTGCTTGTTTTTTAACAGACCAAAAAACAGATTTGCCAAAATGTTCAATTTACCTTTAAAATAAAGGGAAAGACAGGAAGTGTTTCATACAGAAAGTAAGTGCATATAAGTCACCTACACTTGTGTAAACTGGAGGCTGATTCTGTTATTTTTTGTGTGTGCCGGGGAAAAGAAAGAAACCTTCATTATAAAAACTAATTGCTATGACAGATTAACCTTTTATTAAACCTTCTCTTATGTCATTACTTGTCGAGCAGATTAGCACAATGACCCCGCTGAATAAGGTTTTCGCCTTTTTTACAGTGATGGGGAGCTTTGTCCTTCCTTTATCCACCCCAAAAGTTGTTTTAATTATAGTGTGAACATTAAGTTATGGATCAGGCTTTTTTCCTGGGCGAGCGATCCAAACCACACAGTAACATATTGATGACTAACCTGTGGATCATCTCCAATCCTGTCTTTTCTGAGGTTTGGTTTATTTTTTGCATCTTCTTCCTGCCGTACGATGGTGCCATCAACATGAACGACATCTTCATTATGCTAATGTGTGTATATTAGCCTAACTGTAGCTCAGTTGCTGGCATTTATTTATTGCAGTGCTGTTAAACCCTGTGGGCAATACCTGAGCAAACAGACATTTTATTGAAGCTGAATCTGGACTGTTTTGGGGCTCAAAGAAGAACAGGACTCAGACGTCCTGTCGCCCAGCGACAGTCGACAAGCTAACGTCAGCGACCACGTCGACTCTTCACACAGCAGGAGGCGTTTGAAAAATATCAACTTACTCACCATTTTCCTCTTAGCGCAGAGGAAGGCGTGACACTCGAGGGTCTCGTTGTGCTGACTCTGGACGATGTAGGCAAACACTTTGTCGTGCATTTTGTCCGCAGTGCAATATGATATTCTGAAACAAACACACACATTCAGAAAGCCTTTAATTTAAGACTCATCTGGGATTAAATGAAACTTTATCTGCTCTAAGCCCTTAAGCTATTCCAGAAATCTGACTTAAAACTGCACACGTGATCAAACAAACACACACACACACACACACACACACACACACACACACACACACACACACACACACACACACACACACACACACACACACAAGCTGTGTGCAGGTACACAGCTGGACAAAGTCATAAATCTGAAAAGGAACGTGTGCAGTGGACATCTGGGCTGTTTGGTTTCTGTTACTACACACACCCACAGTGTCAACCCATAAATCACAGTGGGGACATTCCATATAAAAAACAGTTTAATCTGGAAAACAATCAGCTGCTAATAACTCCAGTATGTTTAATGATGCCACGCAAAATTTACCATGAATATTTTCCGATCTTGTAAGCCATCCGTGTTGAAATTTATGCCGTTTAATTTCAGCACTTTTGAGCCATCCTAACTTCATAAATACAGGAGATATCTACATGGATTTTTATAGGGCTGAATCGGATTAATTTAACTCCCACTGCAAGCATCACAATCTAAAATCAAAAACTCAACTTTGTTCAAACAGGTGTCATTTAACCCTGCTGGTACCCTGTATGTTTGATGGGATTTCTGATCATTCACCAGAGAAAACTTTCAAGTCTCATATCACCGTGTGATTGAAGGAGCAGCCATCAATCTTAAAACCTCTCTTTTTTTACCCGGGGCGCTTTTGGAGCCATGATTCCTTCTGTGTTCAAATAACTTTCTAATTTTCTTTTGACAAAGAGCCGTCATGCTAATAATTTCTCTAACATAGTTTGGACCTAACATATCACCCCTGAGCTAAAACTGAAGGTTCAAGAATCCTAAAACTCTGAGCTCACAGATGAGCCTCAATCACAGAAGTACAAGCCAGGAGCTCAAGAAACTGCAGCAGCATGTTCCCCTCCAAAAATTATTAAGAGTGTAAAAGATCTTACAGCAAAAATAAATAAATAAATCAGAAATGCTGGAAAAACTAGAGCAAAAATTTCACCCTGCCTTAATGTAACTGGAGGAGCTTTAATTTCACTGTATGCTGGTAAAATTTTGCATGGCTTTGTGAAATAGGCTAAAGTTACTTTAATAAATTACAAGAATTCGCCTGGACTCTGTGCAGACCATGGGGAAAACGTGCACACGCAGAAGGTCATCTTGATGTGCGAATCCTCTGCATCGTCTGTCGCTCTGGCTCGTCAGTCTCAGGTGCAGAGTACGCTTTCAAATTAAGCCATAATAGCTTTGCTCCACTATTTGATCATGATGCCATCACTCTAACGCCAAAGACTCGAGCGCGACGGCCAGTCGGGGAGGGGATACCCAAGATGATGGAAGAAGGATATAATGAATTTCTGCCATCTGTCCTTCCTTTCTCCTTCGTGCATCATCTTCACTGTGCGATAGTCACACAGTCTGCTAACCAATGACAGACATAAAAAACTTTGGAGGGGTGAAGAATCACAGCTGTGATCTGAGGAACACAACCGAGATTTACGGGCAAATGTTTAGGCGGGAGGGCGTCGGGGAAAATTGGGTGTCAGGCAAATCTGTTTATTGGCCGTTCATCTTCTTTACGTCTGAGCTCTATGCCGAGGTCACAGCTGGACTCGCCCGGTACAGCTTTTTAATTACTATAAACTATTTATTTCTTCAAATAAGCAAGTTCATAATTAACGCAGCGTTTTTCTGGAGTAGAGGGTTGGTGCTGAACAATGACGCCAACACGGACGTGTCAGCTTCCTCTGATATCCACTTGAGTTCACGTGGACATTTTAACAAGTAAGATCGCTTACAGCCTGCAACCCAACTTCTTTATGGCCTCTTCATAACATCTGAAATAAGGTTGAACTCATCTACCTGGATACTGCAGTTACAGCTGGAGCTGGGACATGCCCGTGACTTGTCTTAGGTCCTTTTAAAACAAAACAGTAGCAACCACTCCATGGACCTGGTGGTGGAGGGATTTGGGTGCCCGAGAGATGCCAGGAGCCACATGAGCTCATTTTCCTGTAGCACACCACCTGCGGGTGGAGCTGCAGATGTGAAGTGCTTTGTGGCAGTTGAAGGCGGACGCCTTGGAGGTCGAATCCCGGATACTTAAACTAGCTTTAATGGAGTAAGGAGGGTTGTTTTGTGGACATAAAGGTTTATGCTGCATTTTTGGGCCTGATTTCACTTTTCAGACCTGGAAGCTCTGTTTTATATGGAGTCTATTAGTTAAATAGCGAGGGAAAGATATGAAACAAAAGAAGTTAGCTGTACTAGCTCCACCCTGTTATTTGGCTCTCCTATCACCAGCTTTAACAACACCCACATAACCCACGGGAATAGGAGTGTCTACTCCTGCATCTCCCCAAATCCCACAGTGTATAAATTGCTGAAAATCGGCTCAGAAATCACAACTTTCAGGTTTTCTTCAGTATCCAGTTAATCCAGTGATAACAGGACATGCTGTCAGCTCTTCCTGCATCATTTTAATTTGAACAAATATGGAGCTCGGGGCTAAAACTGTAGATGCCCGCATAATTTTCTGAAGCCCATTTCGCTCACTTCCTCCAGAACGTCCTTGGTTTAAAAAAAAAAAAAAAAAAAAAAAAAAAACATTGCTCACAAAAAAATGATGCAAATAAAAGAAATTCTTACAGAGCAAATGAAGAATTGATCTTAATGTGTTTGGATACACTTACAGCTTCCAGCAACACAATCAATCAGCTGAGTTTTATCTCCACCCAACCCTGTGACATCTGTCATTCTGCCTCACCCTCCCTTTGCACAACAGTGAAAATGTTAGCCAAGTTTAGTCCCCCAAAAAAAAAAGAAAAAGAAAAACAGCCTGGAGATGGAGAGATGAGATTTTTAATATAGATAAATGGTGCATGCTGGAAAATTAGCTCCATCTTGCACAGCTAGGCGACAGTTGTTCAGTGATAAGCGATGCAAAATTGAGCAGGTGGGGAGACTTTCCTCTCAAATACAGGCAGAAACACGACTTGTCCATCACATGGCTCCATGATACCTTGAGAAAACGGTCAATAATTTAAATGTTGTCCTCAATCTGCCAGCTTTGAAAAGAAATTAGTGTACACAGCCCACATTCGTGCTGGGAAAAACGCTGGAAAGTCCCAACTCTCCTTGATTTGTCAACTCATATAAGTGGAATTTGAGAAAAGTGAATCCAGCTCGGGGCCAGCATATGCAAGCTCTGGCAGGCAAGTGAGCTCTTAAGACAAGTGTGTGTAAGACACATCTGAGGTAAAAGCTCAGACACACAGCTCCCGAGAGCACCGAGACTGATTAGAAACAGCGCTGATAGACTCCTACCCTCCCTGCCTCTCCCACCGCCTTGGGAGCGCCACACCTCCTAACACACATCTATCCAGTGATAAATGACAGCAAGAGGCGGATAACAACTTTTGCTTTATTGTGAATGATAAAGACAAGCTTAGGGTGAAACTATTTCACAAATCCAGACAACCTGGTCAGGTCAGCGGCACACAATGTTTGCCTGAGGAGGTGAAAGAGGCAGACTGACCTGTATATGGAGACGTTTTCTATCAGCTGGTTTGAGGCACTGTCACGCAGGATGATTCCACGAGGGGAGACCGTTAACGAGACTTTCTGGAGCTTTTTTCCACTGGCTTTGGCCTGGAGAAAGGAACATGTAGAGAGAGGAAAGGGTGGAAAGAGAAAGGGTGGAGGCCACAAAAACAAAAAGAGGGAGAAAGAGTTAGCTAACAGAAGGAAAAAGAGGCTAAAACCTCAGGTGCTAATCTTCATTCAGCATGGTTAAAAATAAAAACTACATAAAACATTAAAGTGGCATGTTAGACCCACTCTATCTGGAGTGGGCTGGAACAACCAACCTATTAAATGATAACTTGTATCTCTCGTAGCAGTTTTATTCATAAAAAGAATATTTTAGCTAAAAAGAAAAAAAATGTGTTTTATATCCTCAAGTTTAAAATTACTCTGAGGTTGAGATGTAGAAATGCTTTAAACCTTCCCTCCGTTTCACTTTAGTGTAGTAATGTGAAGATCATTTTAACCTGGGCCTAACTGGGCACGGAGTTCATTTCCAGCTCCACATTTTCATTCCTGGATTTATCAAAGTAGCTTCGCATGATGCGCTGCTCAAAACAATCCTTCTTTATCATTTACCAAGGCTTGATGGAAACAAACTATTTTAGCTCTTCCACCTTTAAACATACTTGCATCTAATTGGCTGCCCATTGCACACACAAGGTTTGAATGGCAGGTGGGCGGAGCTTCTGTGTCCATCTCAGGGACATCATCAAGTTTAGAAAAAGCACCTGAAACTGTGCGCTTAGAAGAGTCTAAAGCCTGAACTTGTGGCTCTCAGGATTACTTGTACAAAGGCCTGTCATGTAATACTTCAGCCATGTTTAATATGAGCACCTCTCGTGGTTAGAGCGCCTATGTGACAGCAAATAATTCAGGGTATCGTATACAATCTATGTGGTGTCTATCGTTAGACAAAAGCACTGTCACACAAACCTGTGCGATAAAGATTATTTACTTTATCAAGTCTATTGCTTAAAATCACTCAATTCCCATTCAGGAGTAAGCATCCTCTGCAGGGGGGCATTAAGGGCAGGCAGCAGATTAGACCCAATCAGAGGCTGTGACTTCATTCACCGTGTCCCACTATTCTGCCACCGCTAACTTCATTATCCACTGAGCTGCCAGATCAATAACATTAAGCTCTCCACCATGATAAAGCTGACTGAGTCACACAGTGTCCACATACTAATTGCATCCTCCTCTAAATGTCAACCTGGGCCTCAGGGAAGCAGCCAACCAGTCACTTTTCACCGAGGTGTCGGCGAGGTCAGGTCATAACGGAGCACGCTTCTGAATGACTAAAATATTTAAGCGGCAGAGGTGATGATGAAGAAAACGTCACGTATGCTCGAGAGAAACTCATTTTCTTGGAACCGTTTTCTGAACATTAAAAAGAGATTTTAAACTACTCGTGCGTGCGTGTCTCACCGTTGCCACTATCCTCTTGACAGCTGCTGCTGAGAGCTCCTCTCCTTTGGGCTGCTCGACCATCGTGACCCCCAGATACTTGAGCTGGAACGACATGCCCTCCAGTAGGGTCTCTCTCGTGTCCGTCCAGTTCTCCGGCAGCTCTGCAACATGAGACACACACCATTGACACTTCTGCTCACCACCATTACTAGCCGTTTGCACGGCAGGCTGCAAATCCCCCCGTCAGACATGTCACCACAGCTTGCAGGCTGGCAGAACGTGTCCTTATCATGGGTCTGTACACCCTCCTTTCACAATGGTAAGATTATGCTCTTGTATGGAGTATATTACACTTGCTACATTAAAGACCGTGAGCTCAACTTAGGTGAGTAACAGGAAAAGCAAGGCCTTCAACCTGACCCTCATGGATCAACTGATTTGTTTACTAATAAACAAAACCTTAATACTAAGAATAGTTTTTGATTTAAGGGCCCTCAAGGGCAATTTACTCAGCAGCAAAACTGCACAATTTCATGTCTATGTTGTAGAGGAACAGAAACAAGCACTGGTGCCCTCCATGTTAGAGCTGTTTCCTGATTTAAAAAAAACCACTTCGGGCAAACTTTCAGTGGCGTTACCACCATGTGGTATATGTGGCTAGTCATAATAAAAGAAAAGGTTTGCTGTTCACCAACATTCAGATAGCAGACTCATGTTCTACCTATGAGTTCTTCTGTGCTTTTCAGTATCGTCACATTTTAACACTAATATAACGTAGCTGTGTGATCTTGTAAGACCAGCAGAAGAGGTTCGCAACTGTTGCTTCACTGCCTCAGATTGCAACAGTTTTCTTTTTGCATAAGACGGGATGTCCTCATCTGTGGCCTCACATTCAAATTGCATGAAATTAACAGTAGATTAAAAGCACAAAATATTCTGCTAATTCTGAGGGGGATGTGGGGAACCCACAAGGATGAATGCATAACTTTATATCATAAAATTATACATCCATTTTTTGCATCTCTTTATACTTCATCAGTAATCAAAGAAGAAGCAGCTGTAGTTTCTTTTTAATCATGCAATAAACATTTTTCCATTCATAAAGAAAAGGTGGTTTTGGCCTCACTGATACTAGTTTCAGTGTTTCTTTTAGTTTTATCTGATTCAGTGTGTGTCAGGGACAAAACCTGAGCAGTTCAGATTAGACACGACAACAAAAACAGCCGTTGAAGGCAGCTGACTCGGAGTCATGCAAACGTCCTCAAGCCTCGAGAAACATGTGCATCCATGCCTCCATAAGCTGTCTGTGATGGCGCATGTGACCAACACGAGGAGGACTAAAGCTAAAGACAAGCTTTGTTAACTGAACTGTTTTTCATACTTTGTTTTGGTGAACTATAATGACCTCTAGTTAAAAAAACAAAAAACAAAATCTATGTGCTTCATAAGGTGCCACAAAGGCTTTACCCAGACGTCACTGCTGTCACCCCAACTACATGGAGTATTTCCATCAGTAAAAATGACTCCATCAGCAAATCTCCTGTTGTTTGGTACACGGGAGAAAAGGGAAACTTCAGACAATGAAACAATGGTGATAAAGTACCTTTCAAAGGAAAAGAGCTTTATCATGAAGCTGGAAGTGTGTAGAGGAAATGTGGAGCTGCAGTTACTGACAGCCAAAGACTTTAGTTTGTTTAATTTGCATGAATCACACATTAGCAAAGCATAACGGCAGTTTTTTTAATTACTCTTCACTGCATCTGTTCTCTGCTTTCGCACTTCAAATCCGTTTCAATATCAGTAAATACACACAATTATACACACAATTAAGCACAGCCTCAGTTTCACAGTTATCCCGTTCTTTCCCATCATCAACCTTTATTCTGTTAAAAACACTGATTACAAAAACACCTACATTTAAGGGGAAAACAACATGAGCAGTGCTGTGTAGATCATACATCTCTTGCAGATTCAAGAGGAAAAACTAGTCGCTCTTTCCTGTTTGCCACATTTCATTTATAATTCTGCCAACTCCTGACAGTGAAGCTATTCATAAAAGACGGCTCAGGGCGAATTTGTTTTCGTCTTATTGTGCCATTATGAATAAAGCTTCTGCATCTGGTCAAGTAGTGCCAAATCCCCGACACCTATGTTCAACTTATGCCAGCACATCGCATTAGATACCCAACAAAGCAGAGCAAAACTGAGTAAATTAGAAACCAGCTGCATAAACAGCAGGAAAAAAGTTTCTGAGTGGAAGTTCACACAAGTAAACAACTGCTGTCACTGTTCAGCCATTCGCTCCAACAACAAACAAGCCGAGCTCTCCTTGAAGCTTGTAAAAGGTTTAGGGCTTGCCTCTGTGTGGTGTGATTGAGTGAGGGGCAGAGGGAATCCATTTCCCCCTTCAAAAGGTCCATCGGAAAACATTATCAACGACAGCACTAACCCAGGGTCTTCAACGTGATCGGCTGTCAGTGCCACAGTGTTTCTGTCCAAGATGTGCAAACAGGTGTAAGTGGGAAGAGTTTAGGCCTTTCTAAGGGCTTCAAATTAGGGCTGAACGATTATGGAAAATAATCTAATTGCGATTTTTTGCCCCAATATTGCGATTGCGATGCGATATGCGATTATTTTTTAAGGTCTTTGTCTTCTGTATTATTAAACAAAGACAAGCAATACATCATATAGTATGGCCAATACTATATTACATTAATTTTAAACTGTTCTTTCCTGGAAGACAGACCTCTGTTATGATGACATGAGGTGATGCATGAATTGATGACTGACATTTTTATTTAACTTCTTCAATCACAACAGTATATTTGAACATACACAATAGTTTATTTTTAGCTTACAAACATCTGAGCATAAAGTGCTGGCAAGGTAAGGTAAGGTAAGGTAACTTTATTTATACCTAAAGGCAAGGTAAATTTGCTTTACAGAAAAATGACAGGATTTGACATCCCTTTAAAAACACAAGGAACCCTGGTGTAAACATTAAAATGAAAGTCAGTACAATGTGCAGATTGCAGAAATATACATAAAAAAAAAAATCAGTGGCTTTACCACACTCAGTTTTTCGACATCTGTGAACTACTAGACAGTCATTCAATTAAAAAATAATATTAAATAAATAAAACTAATAAATAAAAAATACACACATCTTACTGATCTCTGCAGTCAGTAACATTACACATAAAGTGCAAACATAATAGCAATTGTATAAACACACACACAAACACGCCTTTAAAATTTAAAGGCGTGAAATTGGACGGTCTAGTTCTGATTAGCGTCACCGCTGTCTCGGTGGAGTTTAATAAACTCGGCCGTCTGCTTCTTGCTATCTAAAATATAACCAGACACTGGTGTAAATTCTCGACTGTCTCATACTTCTGTTTAATAAGTTTTCTGTTTGACGTTTAGTCAGCTGTGTGAAAACCAAGGAGGAACCCACCCGGGGGATTAATAAAGTTTTATTTTATCTAATCTAATAACTTTAATCTCAGCCAAACCGATTTACTCACGAACAAACAAAACACTGAAAAAAGCCCAACAATAACATTTTTAGGTTGTCTAAGTGACTTATATATTACGTTTAACCCGAGCAGCGAAACTCCGCGGTGATCTGAAAATGATGTGCCGGGAGTTGTGCCGTTCTCGGCCGCATCAGTAACCCTCGAGCTCCCGGCTAGCTGTCGAGCTGGTGGGTAGCAGACGCCTCTGAAAACGTCGAAGCACTTTTGCAAATATGGGATATCTTGATAAACCGAGCAGATATTTGATGTTTACACAACTACTTTCTCGCCTGAAAATATGTTAAAAGTTTATTTTGTGACCCAGAAAGATTAGTATGAGTAATTTTAAAACTTAGTAGCGGCCGCCATTGCTGGAAACTGGAGTTTGGCTGGGCCGCGCTATGAATTCTGGGATATGGTAGTAATTTGGACAGCCTTCGGCACGTCGCTGTGACGTAATCGGTCTACAAATGCGGCCTCAGGAGGATGCAGCCCATGAATTTGGACATGTCCAGAGTATAATCGCAGCCTTTGCGGTTAGAAAATTGCACTTGATCATGTCGCGATATTATCGCAAATGCGATATATCGTTCAGCCCTACTTCAAATGTAACGTTTGTTAACCTAACGTTTCTCCTACTGGTATTGGTCTTCTCTAAAAGGAATTTCACCCAGACTGAAAATAAAAATATACAATTCAGCCATTTTTTACACCAAGTTTAATTAAATGAAGAAAAGGGATTGGTGGTGTTAAATACAGTAACACAGACTGCTTGTCTACATGCAGACTAATCGTTACGTACACTGTCACGCTCGAAAGTCCCAAATGAGCAGCAAACATCTTATTAGACATGCAGCATTTAAAAGATTCTGGGCCACACCGATGCTGAAAATACCAGTATGGGATATAACACTGTTATAAACAATAACAAGATTTAAACTTTACGTCATACTTGCTTTAAACACTTCCATTCCATAAAACTGACACACCAAAAGCCGATAGGATGATGGTCGCCAAGAAGGCAGATAGCACTGTACAAAATATTGTGATTCCAATCATTTAGAATGTTTAATGTGAGGGGTTTCTTTGACCCCATTGATCAAAATAAATAAATAAAATCACACCAATCCATTAACACTGATACTGGTGTTTAAAGCAAGCTGCAGTCTAGTCCTGAGCAGTAGCTTATGCAACCCAAAGGTCCCTGCATCAGTGCTGATATAGGAAGTGAGGAAGTCAAAACAGGAAACAAAGTGATTGCAAAGAATTATTCAAAGTTTCTACAGAAGGTCATTTCCAAATTTCCCTCTGAGCTCCGGCGCTGATTTATCTTTGAAATGCCAGTAAAGACCAACCCACGCATGCACGACACCAGTGACATTAGTTTTGGCGCACGGCTCCCTTGGCAAGGGTGTCAGTGGCGAGCGTAAACTGCCAGTTAGGTCGAGACCAGCTGATGGGGCTTTGATCATAAAGCCCATTTCACAAGGGCAACCGCCCGTCCCTGCGTGCCTGAGCCTCCACCACAGGCTGTGGGTGCAGATGGCGACAAAAAAAAGCCCAGGCTGCGGGGGACTTGGCAGCCGCAGCGAGACACCGAGGGATGAAGCCAGCCGTGGACGGATACCATTAACTATGAAAACGCTGTGAGTTCTTCCCTTGTTGACCAGTGGCTCACTTTTACACCATGTTGGCTCGAGCCGAACTAAACAGAGAGTGAGACTGGGCTTTTTAACCGAAAACACGTAGCTGTACAGGACAGGGGTTCAACTGATTTTATTAAAAAAAAAAAAAAAAAAAATCGTATTGATTTTGTTTTCATTATATCATGGAGCAAAAACGGTAACTGATATAAAAATGTAGTTAATGGCACAGCACGAAACAATGTTATGCCTTTTCTGAGGAACATTTTAACTAGTTCCCATTTTGTAAATGTAAATAAGTACTTAATTTAAAAACTGCTGAACAAATATAAAAGGAGACCATTGATGTGCAAAAAACTATTTCAGTTTTCCAAAGCTTTTTGAACACAGTTACTGTAAACAGCAATTTAAGACACCATATAATTTAGGGAACATAAACCATTTGGAAACAGCTGCTAGCCTATAATATTCCTTTGTTCTCCAGCCAAACCAACCCAGTGCAAGTGGTTATGGAGAATGGTTTTTAATGGTCTAAAAGCAGCTCCAACCAAACCGACACTTAAGTAATGGGCGAGTCTGACAGTGAACGCCCCACTCCAAGGTCGAGCTCTTTGAGATGAAGCTCTCCTGCTGAGCTGATCCTGCAGTTACATTAGTGCCTGGATAAGAAAAACACTCACTATAATAGAATCTGTGGTGGAGAATCACTAGCTGCTATTCATCACTGAAACCAAGTTACAAGGAGTCGCTCGAGATGTTTGCACACAAACGCAGCATCCATCTGTTCTCTCATGTTAATACAGTTTATTTCACTGTTAATCTGAGACGCTGTAATCTCATCTCATATCTGCTGTGCTTGTTTTTGGTTCGTTTTTCTTTTACTACCCACAGTAAGCTTTTTATACTGCATTATAAAGCCACTTTGCTGTGCTATATTCTGCTTTTATATAACTAAAGTGAATCATAGTTTAATATTTTGTTTAAATTTTACTTTTCATTGTGTTTTATTTAAGTTTTAAATTATTCCGCTCCATACTGTTTTATGTTTAACTTCCCCCCCCTCGCCTTTCCCTACCTCTCCTCGTCTTTTTCACTCCTTGCTTTGGCTCACCTTTCATTTCCTTACATTCCCTCTCCATTCCTTTTCTTTCTTTGCCTCACCTTACTTCTCCTTATCACTCTTCTTTTTCTTACCTCATCTCACCTTTTCTGTAATGGATAGAAACACAGGCTTAACCTGCACGGTCATAACATCTCTAACCTTGGATGCCTGCTGGTGTTTGTAGAAGAGACAGCGAAGCTTCAGCTGAGAGACATTCAGTGTTTACACAAAAGTCACGCCGCTGACAGGTCTGCTCCAATGAATTTCAACAAACTGTCAGACATGCTCAGTAAATGCTCCGAGTGATTCAAGGATGAGGAGAGATGCCAATCACAGAACACGCACAGGCTCTGAAAGGCGAGCCGCTGAGCCACGCGTGACCAGCAGTTCACCCTGACTGCAGGGACTCAGGAATCCCTTATCGAGGGAGGATCTGGGAAGGCAATCGTAAGACAAGACTGCACAGATAACAAGCCGAGACTTCAAGTTCAGCAGATGAGACAAATGAGAACGAAACAACAGCTTTCTTCAAAAGCTGGCACGATAGCGGTTCAAATGAGCAACTCTGGAACTGGAGCTATTTTTAGCCTGGTGCATACACCCAGAGTACTACTTCATATGCAATAATAATCCATTTTCATATTGGTCACATTTGCATTAGCACAACTAACACCCCCACCAGCAGCAGCCTCTGTGCAGCTGCGGTGCTGATTAGAGCAAACTTCAAAGGCTTCTCGGCCGGTCAGTGAGAGCTGCTCACGGGTGACACTGCCTGTAAATAAGCCTGAGAGAGCAGGTGATGGAGAGCTGCTGTTAGCTGAGAGGAGGGGGACAGGACAGGTAGAGCCTGTGCTTATCAGTGAGCACGATGGTCTAATTAAGCAATCTTCTTCAAAGGATGGAGCGGATAAATAAAGCAGGGTGCTACATTTTCGTGCCTTTCTGGGTCAGATGGTCATGTGCTGCAAACACAGCTGGTTCTGTCCAAAGGATATAAGTATAATTAGCTGCCAGTGTGTTTTCTTTATATGTAGCTCTCAGTCACAGAGGTCTAGAGACCAGCCAGTGATCGGGGAATACAAACTCTTCGATAGTAACCTGTGGCTGCAAGGTAAAAATGTGTATTGCCCAGCAAAATGGCGAGTTGATGCTGGAGGTTACTGGGAGTCACTAGGTAAAACTGGTCACGAAGACGTATACTGCACTGCTCTAAAAACCTCCTCCTTACAATGGCTTTGGTTGCAAGCAGGTTGCAGAGTTTGTAGCTTTCCTGGAAACTATGACTGACTGCAGCAAACTCACATCAACTACTCACTGAACTTGATGTGAAACTGAACAGTGTGACGCATACTGACAGCAGAGACCGTTTGCCTTCAAAGTAAAAGTTGCACCAGTAAGACACGACTTTTACTTTTACGGAGAACAGTCTCCATTTTCAGTATGCGTCTTTCGTGCAATCTGCCTGCAACCAAAGCAATAACGAAGCAGACTTTTAGAGCTTCTTTTCGACACATTTCACCCAGCAACCACTCACCAAGCAGTCTGTCTCCAGTGGCCTGTGGTTGTCTAGGCATGTGTGACGTTTACATCACGTACATTATCATACGTTTACATCATCTGCAGCGTTCACATTATAAGGAACAAAGACTGGGAAACTGAAATCTCAGCACAGGAATGGAAATCAGATTGTGACTTATAGTTACACTTTAACTCATTCATTAATTTCAATGTCCCTCCTCTGAAGTTAAATCATTACAATAGGCATAAACCAGACATATGCACCAAATGCATACCAAGGAACTCTTTGATTGATTGTCATAAAAACACAGCTCATTTTTCCCGGTTTTCCTGCTGCACTGAAAGTTGAAACAAAGTTATCCTTGGAAATAAAACAGGTTTGACAGAGTCGCCCACACAGTTCATGTTGAATCCACACATTTCTTTACATGTTTACATTTTGATATGACAAAGGTTAAAGCAACAGTATCACAGACTCGTAATAACCCTTAATAAAGGAGCCTCTGACAATCAGTCACTGAGGTGTATGCAGCCCATAATCACACAGTTCACTCTGCCAATCAAATCCTGCTGCCATCCCCTCAGTCTCTTCCTGCCTCGGACAAGTTTCAACACTCCCAGCTGCAGAAGAAGAGGCGAACCAGGAAAAATGTACTGCTGCTTCATCGCTCAACTGCTGATGTGAGAAACCTCTAAAAAAAACACAACAGCTCACAGTAAACTGAGAAGAACGTAATGTGTGTGATGTCTGGATCAAATGTTCCTGTAACCAACTGTGATAACAGGTCATTAAAGTGATGAGATTTCTGCACAAAGAGCATCTCTGACGCATTTCGCAATGTATGACAATGTCAGATTGTGTTCAGCTCACACTTCAAGCTCCTGAAATCTGTGGTTATTTCACTGAATTTCAGTTTTATAGCCAGTCTGCATATCAAAAACTGGAGCACAGAAAGAATTATTCATGACTGAGTCTTTGTCACGTCTTACAACCTTTTCCATCACCTCTGTTATTTTACTTTGTCTAATATCTAAAAGTTGAATAATCTTCCATTTATCCATCCATCCACCTTCTGCTGCTTATTCCCAGTCCGGATTGCAGCACTGGCAGTCTAAGCAGAGACGCCCACACATCTCTTTCCCAGAATGCACCATCCAGCTCTTCTGGTGAAACCCTGAGGCTTTCCCAATCTCACCAGTGTGGACATGCCCAAAACACCTCACCTACAAGGCACTCACGAGGCACCTGATGAGGAGAAGAATTGGCTCGACTCTCAGCCCCTCCTTAATGGTTTCACAGGAAGCTCATCTTTGCTGCTTGTCTCTGTAATGCTTATTCTTTTGGTCATTTCCCACAGCTCATGGCCACGAGGGGAAGGAAATCAGATCAACCAGGAACATTAATAGCATCACATTTACACTCAGCTCTCTCTTCAAAATAATTGGAGACGTTACACTAATCCTTCTGCCAGTTCCTGCTCCAGTCTCCTCTACCCGGGAACAAGAATCCCATTCCAGATAATCCTTGTCCAAATTCATTCATAAACATACAGCTTTTTCCCTCCATGTTTTACTCCAAGCAAACCAAAATGTGTCACTATTAACCATGAGAGGACGTCCGGTCCTCTTACTGTCTGGGGACAGCAGCAGCAAAAGTAAAAACAGGAAGAAGCCGCTCTGTTCTAAAGCCGCGAGCCCCCACTTACTTTTACACCTATTTGCTACATGTTGTGTACTGTGCACATATACTGCACTCATATCAGAGTAGACATATCCCAGAAAGCAATAGATACGTGGCTAGAGCAAGGTAATTAGCTTAAACTTGCAGAGTGCACCTGGTAGTTGGGTCAGATGAAGGTTAAATCATGTGCAATCACTTGGCATCAAGGGTTTGGTCTCAGTCTGGTTGATCTGGTCCACGCCTGAGTGCAATTACTGTGTTCACACCTGCATAAACAAACCCACTGGGGAGGGAGATCCATTTAAACTGACAAAACACCGCAGGAGCGAAAACACAAAAAATAGGGTTAACCTATAACAACTGAACAACTGTTAGGAGTGCAATGCTGAATCACAATATCAACATACACACACTAACAGATACATCTATGGTATCCATCTCAAACTTCTACATCGCCTTGTTCCCGAGTTATCACATTCACAAACTTGGGTGTCCACACTCCCCACCCAACCGCTGCTTGCCCAACAATCATTATCCCATCAGGTTAAATTAGAACTCATAGTGTATTTATACACTATGTCTCCGCCTAAATTTTAAGATTAGGTCTGAAGGGTTAACCAAACATGCTATTAGTGAGATATGGCAGCAAGGCCCAGCTGCAGCTGTCCATCTCCTCTAGTGGTAAAAGGCAGAAAACATAACGTGATGGTCTTGGCTGCTACTTTAAGATTCGATCATTACCCAGAAGTTTTCATGAAGTTTTAATGAAGCTAAAACTACAGAGGGAGATGGGTCCTTTTGATGCAACAAGAGATTAGGAGAGGCAAGACGGCACAGAAGTCTTGGGAATTATAATCAAAGGGATTTGGTCGATGAGCCTGTGCAGAAGTGGTAAAGCAGTGGTGATGGTGCTGAGTCTTTTGGTCAAAGCCAACACAGAGGAAGGTCAGAAAGGATGAGTATCACTCTGCTCTTTCTGGCCATGCCTCTATTTTCAGATGGACAGAGGGTGACAAAGGACAGATGGAGGCATCGAGACATTTTAAGACAAATAAAGACTGAAGACGATGAAAGAGAAAAGGGAAGTGAAATATTTGTAAAATATTTTTAAAAGAAGTTAAAAATCTGCAAATGAAGGCAGCAGGCGCACGTAAGTGCCGCCTTTGTATGACAAATGTAATGGCCAATTAGGGAGATGCAACAGTTTAATCACTGTGGAAACAGCAGGACCACTCCGCTGCGCCGCGAGTGCAGACTAAATAATTCAGTTCATACGGTGGAGCTCCCAAAGAGGGAGAGAGGTGCAGCCATACAGGCACAAAAAACACAAATCACCACCAGAGCCATGCTGTCAACAGAGTCATTTTGTCACTGCGATCTATTCTGCTTCCAGCTGACATTAATAGTGTTTCTCTGCTTGAAAATGGATGAAAGCTCATCTCCAAATACAAGACATGATTGCACAAGCGCTGAGAACAAATAAAAGATAAATAACAGTAACAGTCTTTTCAGCCCGAGGGTCGCATGATTTGTGTTTGGCCCCGACAGCTTTATTAAGGAGGGCGGCCACAAAATTGGTCCCCCTCGCCTGCGACGTCAAATCAGCTGCTAAGAATGACGGTATTATTGTTCGGAAACATTTCAACTTACATCTGTAAACTCATCCAGTCTGGTTTCTTTTATCTAAAAAAAAAAAAAAAAAAACCACAACACACAACAGAATTCAAGCCTTTACCATCAGCCTGTAACTTGGAACACACACACAGGTAATTTTCTTCTCCTAGATTACTGTGAGCTATTTTTCACACGAACTGCTCCAGATGACACAGCAAGGCCACTAAATTCTGCGATCCAAAGTGTCCACATTCCAGCTCAGGTCGCACACCCTCGAGGTGATGCTTGCAATGCCATTTAAAATAACTGTGTCGAATTTTTTACAGAACTTCACGCGGTAACTCAACAACAATGTGACCTGGCTTTGTGAGTCACGAGCGGTGGGCAAAGGATAGCAATGTTGCTGTTGCTATGGAACAACAGCATCGACTGTGTCTCTGAGGTCATCTTTGTTGTGGTTGTATTTATCTGAAATGAATACAGAGAATTTCCAAAGGGATAATAAACACTACTAACTCACTCTCTAACCAGGTAGCCTGTGATTCCACATCACCCCTACGCTTGTTTCCCTTCACTGGCTTCCAGTGAAATTTAGAAGGTGTTTTACAATTTTAATGGAAGTACATACAAATGGCTCCTGCTTACAGACTACTGTAGTCAGCCTCTCTGGCCCTGGGATCAATGGTTTTTCTTTAATCATTTCCTTTTGAATATGGGTCACACTAAATGCCTGAATGAAACTATATATAAGAATGTATGCCTGAATCTGTGTTTGTATCAACTCTAGGTTTTACAAAATGCTATACAGGTAAAGTTACTGTAACTTTGGAGTGACTGAGTCAGATCTCCTTCATCTTTGTGTGAAGGAGATCTGACTGATCACAATCAGTTCCACCGGTGGGAGTTAATGTTCCAACAGGATGTGGGAAAATCCTTTTAAATTCCCGTTATTGACATCATCCAACAAGTTGTTTGCCTGTGAGTAATCTGTTGTAGTGTCAAAATGCAACAGGTATTTATTCCCCCATGTTTGCTATGAATCATTATTTCAGATTGCAGAAAGTGGGGAAGGGCAACTAGCAGCCAGTGTGACACAGTTTGGTTTGACACAAGCACAGATAAAGATGTCACCACCAAAGCAGAGTGCACGGGTCGAGCCTGCAGCACTGACAGTTTGCTCCTTTGTTAGGCTCAGAAAGGAGCTTCACAGCACTGAGAACTCTCTGCATGGTGCCGCGTGAGAGGAAAGGATCCCAGTGCACACGTCTGTAACCTCTGGACTCAAACTGTGAATGACTCATTGTTTTGGCTTGGCTGGACACACTCCGGCACACCTGCATATCTTCTCATGAGCAAAATGGGAAATTCAATCTTCTCTGCAGTTTCAACTGGTTTAAAAACACATTTTATTGTCATACAGAGGAATCTGCACAGGAAAAAATTAAAAAAATAAAAATCTGGCAACCCACAGGGTTTCAGTCTTGCTATGGTTGGAGATGTGCGTCACCCTGGGATACTGGGAAAGGCTGCACTGCCTGGCTGCCTTTTTATATGGTCCTCCAGACAATCATGGTTTAACAGAGGTGCTGTTAAACACCACTGCTCTACAGACAGCGAGGGAAGTCAAAGCCAGCTGTCAACCTAAACAAACTGGCACAGATGTCTCCTGCAAAATGTCAGGGAGCATTTAAACCACCACGATTAACATGATACTGTACAACTAATTAAATAAAAAGGGCCAAACACAGCAGTTTAACAGTCAGATTCAATCTTCACAGCCCATTATTCACACGCATTATGAAAATTTATAAAAACATCACATGCAGACTTCACATGGACTGACTTTAAAAAACACACTACAGCCTGTCACCACGACGGGCCTCATTTACACAAAGTCATGTTTATAGTTTTAAGACCTGCAGGAATAATAAAAATACCCATTAATCAAAGCACATATACTGTGGTGTCCTCAATGAAAGCACACGGCCTCTAGTGACTTATTAAATAAATGCAAATACAGTGACATATTTTATTTGCCAAATATTTTATACCAAAAAAGAAAAATAACATCCAGTTTCTCATCTCCCAGATAAACTACAAATCCACAATTTCTGCAGTAGTACTTGTTCTGTTCTGCAGCTTCGGTGAGATCACTGCAGGCTCTGGTTTGAGTTAGAGTACATTCAACTGCAGGTCGTCTCTGGGGAACAAGCTGAATAAATGTCACAGAGCGCCACAGGAACAACCCAGGCCTCCAAGCCAGCCAACAGGAAAAAGAGATGGGAAGTGCAGGTACACGCTGATTGGCACGCCTTACTAAATTAGACAGGGGACTGTCCATGAGTGAATCAATCGCAGGTGGCATCATTTTTTATTTAAGTGGTGGGTGAACAGCACTATATTAACAGGTTGCACTTAAGACTACAGAGCAGATCCCACAATCCCATCTCTGATCCTTTGGGTCCTCCAGGTTGAGGTGTGGGTCCTCCAAGAATCGAGCTTAACCATCAAACTGTTCCTGAGCAGTTTGAGTCAAAGCTGCATCAGGAGACCACTGTCATTGGGGAGTAACGCTGCCATAAGACTGTGTCAGTTTACAATGTTAAAACTATCTGAAACAAGAGCTGCATAATTGCCAGGACCAGCTTCCTCTGTAGCGCTTTGAATTATTCATCGTTTTACTTTCAGTAAAAAATTAAAAAATGCCTCACCATCTCATGCATTAATACCTGTGCTCCAATTACAAAATCTTAAACTTGTGAGAAAATAGTGTAACATGGATCCTTTGAGACCTCAAGTGACCCATATCTCTTGTGAGATGACTTTTTTTTTTTTTTTTTAAGTCTCACAGCAACAAGACGTGTTCAAAAAAAGCCCAATTCCAGCGTTATTAGATTCCAATCAGGACTTTCTGGGCTAATTTAGAAACTGCTGACTGACGCAAGGAAAGATGCCTGAAGGTATAAGCAGAGACAAAAAGCCCAGAGCTTGTTGAGAAAGAAACATTCAACTTCTAAGTGTGCCCAAAATAAAAGAAAGTTCTACATCTAAGCCAATATGTTCTTTTCAGCCTTTTGATTCCAAGTGTAGAGTAAAATCATCACTCACAGAGCTGGGCATTATGGGAAAAGGCTGAGAGGGAGCATTGTTAAGAAAAGAAAGACTGAGTGTTAGTCAAAGGGAAAAACTGTGTTAGACCACATGGGACAATTATCATTGTCTGTCTCGGCTGCGTACAAAAACTGATACGCTACTATTGTCCCGTCTTCCTTTGAGCTCCAGCTTCAGTGGAAACTGTTTAAGAAATGACTGAAAACCCAGGTCAAAGACTCTATGTGACATCCACAAATAAAACCATTAAGCACAAATGACCACAGAGGCATAAACAGACCAGTTCACTAAGGGAGCAATCGATACGAAACGAGATCAAATGAACAGTCAGCGAGGATCCATTTAGCGGCTAAATGGATCCTCGCTAAATTTTAGCCCATCAGCATGTGACCTCGTCTGTCTGTCCCTGAGCTTCAAGATGCTTCTCTACTTTCATCCTCCAAACCTGTGGGTTAATCATAATAATCATAATCAATATCAGACGGTGCACGTGTTGCATGAGCGTGCAGCCATCAGCGTTTAATTTTTAGGCCCGTCTGAAACAACGTTCAGTGTGAAGGGAAGGATTTGTAGAAAATAAGAGTCTTATAATTGATGCCTTAACATTGAGACACATGTCACTCAGTATTGGCCAAATCCACTCAATGAAGGAAAGTGAGGAGATGAGAGGAGAAATGAAAGGTCATGCCAGTCAGGGATTACAGCGGATGACCAGCTGAGGCCAGAATGTACTCTCAGCGGGAATCTGGGTTATGAAAGTGATCCTTAAAGCGCTCTGCGCGGAGTCACGGCTAACAGGAGCGGCTGCACTCCAACGCAGCTCAAATCACTCTCACTGAAAGCGATGCAGTCTCCACAAAATCGAGGGATGCACGGTGCACCTTGTAGTCTATGCAGATAAATATACCACCAAATCTCTAAATTATTAAAGACAGGTTTGCTCTTACATCAGGCATGATAAAAATCCTTGAAAAACTGGTGAGAAATTTGAAGGCAAACAGAGTGTGCCTGACCCCTACATACACTACACATACACTAGGCTAATGTTACTTGATTTTTCTTATACGAGTTCAGCCTCATATTTCAACCAGCAGGTCTTTAGAACAATTTTGTGGAGTGGATTCTTGGCTTCCTCATAAATGGAAGTTTTCTCCTCACAAGGATTCATTTTTATCTCATTTGTGCACAAATGAGCCCGAGCAGGTATGAAAACAGCCCTATGTTAAAATGGACTGATTCAAATAAACATATCTAAATTAAAAGATATAACCACTGCGTTTAGAAAATGCTCTCATACGCTAAAGATCATTAAAGGTGTGATACTGGAATGTGCAATCATTTATTCATAACTGAACTTTGAAGCAAACTGGAGCTGTGTTTAAAAGGACGCCAGCATCTCAAGATTCAAAAACCATGATTACCTTATTTTATTGTGCTTCTATCGAGTCTGTTTTGTCTTCCTTGGTGTTGTGGTTTGGACGCTTATCTGTAAAGAACAGAAACTCCACAGCCGACAGTTTCAGCAGTTGGTTAGATTGATTGCACTCTACTCCTTTGCATAGAGTTTCAGTTTCTTTTTTCTTGCTCAGGGCTCATAGCACCAAAACGCAGGCAGCTTTTTCCAGTAGCCCTCAGTCAAAAGAACAGGTTGGAGGTTTTATATCCAACAACAATGTGCTGTAATTGTTTTGAAAAATCTAGGTGTGGGATGGATGGCTCATCCACAGCAAAACAACAGAATAAGATAATCGAGTAAAGTCTGCCTAAAGTGCAGATCGATGTTTGTCTTGTTTAACACATCAGCATTTCACACCCGGGACCACAGATCTACAGCATGACCCTGAAATTTACGCAGTATGCAGGTCAACCCCTCTACTAGTGTACTCTCTGCACACGACTCCAGTGCGTTTGGGTGTTTCTTTGCAGATGTCTTTCAACTTCTGGCACCAGCACAGACACGCAGATCCAAGCAGGATTGAGGAATCCTGAGGCATTTTCAGCACAGCAACAGTTTTCCAAAAGGTTTAGATTTAATAAAAAGGTCAGAGATATAAACCAAACAGAACCTGCACCAACCCGAACCCACATGTGCCTTAAACTAAAGCAACAGTCAAACCAAAGCAAATGATAACTAATCTGAAAGACATGAGCCTCCCAGGAGAAACGAGACAGACATCTTGGGAGGAAACAAGTTCATACAGATGCAAAGCAGGTGAAGTAATTTCCTGTATAAGCCTTGGATTGTTAACCAGTAGAAAAATTCAGGTTCAGCAGCCAAAATGGACACGAGGCCAAGGGCCACAGGACAGCACAGTGACTCTAGATTTTGGACTGCTGGGTGGACAAAACAAGTCATTTAAAAACACGTTGGAAGAATGTAATTATTCGCTGCCCAGTGTTTCCTCCAGGACAGCTCTGACGGGTAAAGCCAAGAAAAGTTCAGGGCTGCAGTGTTGTGTGAAAATAGCTTCACATTCATAAATAATCCTCTTTCCAGTCCCACAGACTTCATATATAGAATGAGTTAATGGTAAAGAGGAAGCGTGAAATGTGAGGATTGTGCTGATGCTGAACAGGGATGGAGGGGGTGGGGAAAGGCAGGGTGTTTGATTCCTTCCTCCTGGCTGAACACTCAAAAGAGATCCATAAATCATTACAGATACACTCAGTCAAGTTACAGAAAGGAGGACTGTCTCTAGTGTAGGTGCACAGTAATGCTTGAGGACTTGTGTAGGTATTTAAGTATTACTGACACCATTGCTCGACAGATTAAACAGAAGGAGCTGTAACTGTGGACTGGAGCACTAACTGCTAACAAAGAGAAGGCTATCCAAATACACTTAATTGGTATTTTAGGCTCTCTTCTTGCCTCAAGTGGTGTTTATTAGGCACCAACACGGCCTACTAACAATGAACCAAAGCAACACTGACCATATGTCTAGACATATGGCTAAAGGAGATTACATGAACTATTTCTTTCCTCGAAGTCATGCTGTTTAGACCCAGACGTCCTTACTGGTGTCTCGGAATGACAGAGTAAACTGGAAGCACCCTGCACTGTTAAAAGCAGGTGTAAATGTGTTACATCCTATTATTTAAAATAGAACGTGAAACAAAAGACAGAGTTAGTGACTCAAGACTTCATTTTCTAGCTTTTTTGCCATAAATAGACTTATGCTTTCATTAAAAGATGCACTTTGGAGAACTAACAGTGGTTAGTCCAAAATAACGCCACATAGAAAAAGTTCTACTTTTCTGATCACAAACTCAAAGCAGCCAGTTTCACCAACACTGAATACCATGTTTAAGTCCAATAATTCATTTTCATCTATTGCCCTGACAGCATCTATTTTTAATATCGTTCTCTGGGAGAAACAGTGACGAAGCATAGTTGTGCAGCCCTACCAGCACATGCTCACACATGACCAAACACAGAAGCAGCTTATAGATACAGATCACAGTAAATCAGTAAGGATTTTACACTCCATAAAGGAAGCCAGCAGGATGTGATCTCTATTACAGCCTGGCAGATACTTTTGGATGACTTTGCACCGGGTGACCAGGGCTGGAGCAGGGATGATGGTACTTTTACAGTTTATGGAAACAGCTCGCCGGGTTTGGCTGATAACTTGGCACACCACCCTCTTACATAAACATGGGTGGTGTCTGAGGTCATGTCTTTACTCACCACACCCTATACAGACAATTATATATTGATCACTAAAATATGTTTAAAACTACTTTTGGACACTGATTAATGAGTCAGTATCTTGTATTGCATTTGCGGCAATAACTTGAAAATCTCTGACAGCATGTCGCAATTACACCAGTAAAGTCCAGACCTAAACCTGGCTACACTCACACAAGGTTGCAACCAGGATTATTGTGACATGTGGAATAAACTTCTGATCACATTGCCTTTGAAATGGTTGTTTTAAAGAAAGGCATGTCAGGTGCTGTCTTCAATGCTATTTTGATGCATAAAGTTGGCAATAAATTGGCAACAAAACAGTCTCGTATCAGTCTGTGATTAAATGTGGTCAAGCAGACAATTGCATGCAATCTGCTTGCAATAACACAACGATTAACTAGCCTGTAACCATCTGCGTAAACAAAAAATTCATATTATTTTATAAATTCTGTATTCACAGTCCAGACAGAACCTCAGAGATCTGGAAAAATAAACAAATTCCTCCACAGTTACATGCAAACCTTCACTGATCCAACTCAGAGGGATTGCAGTCAGTTCAAGTCAGACCGCGCTTCTTTGGAGAAAGGCTGCCTCTCACCAGGAGAGATATACAGTCAAAAGTTTCTAGGTTGCCCATTTGGTTGCCATAACTACTTGTAAGTGTAGAGAAAAACATTCAATGCAATCATCAGTCACAATGAAGTTGATGTGAGAGACTGATAAACTCCAACAGAAAGCAAATACTTCAAGTTGTTCCTGCTTTATGTGAATCTACAAGCAACTGAATCATGAGACGGGTGGCTTCCTCAAACCAACAAGGCAGCTGACATTAATCCACGATAATAACAGTTTAACATGCAGTACTATCTGAAAAAGGTGTAGAAATACACATCATGATAACTTTGATCAACATCAACTTTGGTTTCCACATAAAGGTCTTAAATGAAACGTAGTCCACACTCTCACACACACAAGTCTGGTCAACTCAGACATTCGGTAATCTAGCAGTGTCAGTACCAATAACCTCAGAGGAGACAGCCTCTTGACCATGAGAAGAAAATGTTTTAGTCATATAGGTGGGGATTTCCTGTCTCACTCACACATGCACACAAACACGTTGCTTTCATGACCTAAAAAGAGGTCTAATGTTACATACCACTCTACCACCTACCAGAAAAAAAATCCAAACTATGTCGATGTAATGAGAGGGCAGCGCAGGAAAGCCAAGAAAGAAAGCATGCTCTTTAAAGATATGCAGGAAACGAATGCAAAAAGGAGAGCAAAGGGAACGAAGCAAGCACTGACGTCAGGCTATTCTAAAAGGCTGACGAACAGCAAGCATTCAAAGACACAGGAGCTTAATGAAAACAATAACAGCACCTGTTATGATCTACCACTGACAGTAGGAGAAGAGGAATTCAGTGTTGATGCATGCCAATGCTGTGAATAGGCTGCTCTGACAAGGCCAAGCCCACACACGGGAGGAACAAGACTGTAAAAAGGCAAAACTTTACCCTAATTGCATATACAGACTGAAATGTTGTGCCTTTAAGGCAATACAATCCAAGCCAGAGGGCACGAGGTTAAGTGAACCTTTAATTAGGGCTGAACGATTATGGAAAATAATCTAATTGCGATTTTTTGCCCCAATATTGCGATTGCGATGCGATATGCGATTATTTTTTAAGGTCTTTGTCTTCTGTATTATTAAACAAAGACAAGCAATACATCATATAGTATGGCCAATACTATATTACATTAATTTTAAACTGTTCTTTCCTGGAAGACAGACCTCTGTTATGATGACATGAGGTGATGCATGAATTGATGACTGACATTTTTATTTAACTTCTTCAATCACAACAGTATATTTGAACATACACAATAGTTTATTTTTAGCTTACAAACATCTGAGCATAAAGTGCTGACAAGGAACCCTGGTGTAAACATTAAAATGAAAGTCAGTACAATGTGCAGATTGCAGAAATATACATAAAAAAAATCAGTGGCTTTACCACACTCAGTTTTTCGACTTCTGTGAACTACTAGACAGTCATTCAATTAAAAAATAATATTAAATAAATAAAACTAATAAATAAAAAATACACACATCTTACTGATCTCTGCAGTCAGTAACATTACACATAAAGTGCAAACATAATAGCAATTGTATAAACACACACACAAACACGCCTTTAAAGTTTAAAGGCGTGAAATTGGACGGTCTAGCCTTCTGATTAGCTAATCAGAAGGCTAGTTCTGATTAGCGTCACCGCTGTCTCGGTGGAGTTTAATAAACTCGGCCGTCTGCTTCTTGCTATCTAAAATATAACCAGACACTGGTGTAAATTCTCGACTGTCTCATACTTCTGTTTAATAAGTTTTCTGTTTGACGTTTAGTCAGCTGTGTGAAAACCAAGGAGGAACCCACCCGGGGGATTAATAAAGTTTTATTTTATCTAATCTAATAACTTTAATCTCAGCCAAACCGATTTACTCACGAACAAACAAAACACTGAAAAAAGCCCAACAATAACATTTTTAGGTTGTCTAAGTGACTTATATATTACGTTTAACCCGAGCAGCGAAACTCCGCGGTGATCTGAAAATGATGTGCCGGGAGTTGTGCCGTTCTCGGCCGCATCAGTAACCCTCGAGCTCCCGGCTAGCTGTCGAGCTGGTGGGTAGCAGACGCCTCTGAAAACGTCGAAGCACTTTTGCAAATATGGGATATCTTGATAAACCGAGCAGATATTTGATGTTTACACAACTACTTTCTCGCCTGAAAATATGTTAAAAGTTTATTTTGTGACCCAGAAAGATTAGTATGAGTAATTTTAAAACTTAGTAGCGGCCGCCATTGCTGGAAACTGGAGTTTGGCTGGGCCGCGCTATGAATTCTGGGATATGGTAGTAATTTGGACAGCCTTATAATCGCAGTATAATCGCAGCCTTTGCGGTTAGAAAATTGCACTTGATCATGTCGCGATATTATCGCAAATGCGATATATCGTTCAGCCCTACCTTTAATTCTTACCCTGCATGAATGTCATGTTTAAAAGCAGGGTACACTTTAGAGAAGCTATCAACACCACAGGATGACAAGTTGCTTTTTACTCACAGCACCAAAACAGCCAAGTGTAAGATTATATTAACAGATTGGGGGAAAAAAGGGGAAGGTGACGCATTGTTTGATCATACACAAAAACAGGAACCCCAAATAAATTAGTAATGTAGGTGAAAGAATCAAACAATATAAACAGCTGCTCTAAAAAGGCTGACTACACTGTGTGAGAAATGCCTTCAACTTAATACAAAGTTTAAAGTATACTTACTTATGTTCAGAGGTTTTTTAACCACACTAATGAGTAAAGATTTGCGTACTTGTTTCTAAAAATGTAACATATGCATTAGTAAGAACAAAGACCTGTGGTTTGAACTCTTACCTTCAAAATCTTAAGTTAGCAGTGTTATTATTTTGGTACATATTGTGTTTAGATTTTGAGTTTGGTGGATGTCTAATTTGGTTTCCAGTGTTTGTGTGGTTGAAAACAGCGCAGTAACAGCCCTCCATGACCGAGTCTCTTGTAGTGATTAAAGATCCAAATCAATGGTGCTGTTCAGATATTACCGATAGCTGTACAGTATATGGGGTACATCAACGTGACAGAAAGTGAGATCTTGAGACTTATCTGGATGCGGCTTCTGGTGTTTGTGTATCCAAGAACAGTGTACAGTTTGAACGCTCCGAAATGATTAATAACTTCAGGTCAGTGCTCAGATGTTAATAAAAAGTAACCGTCTAGTGTATGGGACACATTAAAGCAACAAAACTTGATGTGAATTGACAGAAATACATGTTGGGCAAGATAAATGAAACAATTCTGCTTTGGTCATATATTCACTTCAAACTGGGTGGTGGCTGTGAACATCAGGTTGATCTTCTAACACCATCTAACATCAGTAAAGAAGAGCAAGCTCACAGTTTGTCATGCACAGATAGGAAAGAATAAGAAAGTGTTGTGGTAGGTAGGGCTGGGCGATATATCGAGTTTTTAAAACGTATCGATATATCTTTATACGAGATATAAGATGTGACAATATCCTTTATATCGATATAGTCTATGTTACGTTATAATTATAGTTGTGGAGCCGCAAGTTTGCCTCTTTTTCATCCACTTTTGTCTCTACGCAACGTTACTCCGCCTCGCCTCTCTCCTTCACTGAACACAACTCCCCCTCCTCCCCCATCGCTTCACCTGCAGGCAGCAACAAGATGGACACAGCAAATCTCTGTTAACGAGTTACTGCGCATCGCCCCGTGCGTGGGGCTGGACGGCGTCAATGTGTTAACGAGCTAACCGCGCTAACGCTATGCAGCCCGGAGGGGCTGCACAGCCTAAAATCCTTTCATTCTCTCAAAAGTTGACAGCGCGCCTTATGTATGAATTCTGGTTGTGCTTGATGGCCGCGAACCGCTTTTATGTGGTACACGGCGCTCAGCAATCTGTCAAAAATGTTGGAGTACGACTTTGGTCAGCTACGGAGCTGCACCGCTTGATAGATTGTCGGCGCATTACGGCTACTGAGGAGCCTCGCGGAGTGATACGTACTGTGCTTCAACGTAATATTACCGTATTGTGTGTGTATAAGGACCATAAATGGCACCTGTTAAGGGACGTGGTTATGAAGCGGATTTCAAACTCCAGGCTGTCAGTCACGCAGTAAAACTTGGGAATAGAGCTGCTGTGACATCTGTCTGTCTTTGTTACTATGTTCAGCGTCTTTTAGTTTACATTTTGACTGCACAATTGTGAGCTCTATGTTATGCACAAAAACAACATTGTTTTCTTTTATTTATGGAGCATTATTATTTAATGAATGCTCATAATTTATTTTTGAGTAATTTTTTATGTGCATCTGTGTTAATAAAAGTGCCTGTGTGACATCTGGGACACAGCTTTAACTAAGAACTCTCTTTTTGTTCTTACTTTATGGCTTAAAAAAATATCGAGATATATATCTTATATCGCCATCCAGCTAAAAAATATCGAGTGGTAGGTTTCAAAAATAATTTTACTGGATTCCAGATATAGGTTGTAGTCCTCCTCCTTGGCTGTTAGAAGCAATAAGCACTCCAGCGACTGTGTTCACAAACATTACTCTAATTGTTCGGTGTATGGGGCAGATTCAAGCAAACAAAAACAGAGATGTCTGTCACTTAACACAAACACACAAACTAGAAATTCTGCTAACATATTTTGAGTTTGTGAGTTTATTCCTTTTTGATTTAAATTATTTTTTTAATTCACTCCTATTTTGTAGATTAATTAAGTATCATTTCACAGTACCCATTCATATTACATGCATCTGCTGATATTGTTGCATCCAGAGTTAGAGTATCTTCGTATGGACACTGGCTAATATATTAAGCCCACTTTATATCAATTATATTTTCTGTTTGTTTCATTATGTTTACAGTTGTGGGGTTTATTTACTGTCATGTTAGAACAGTAAAGCTGTAAAGCGAGGGGCTAGGTTAATGACCATCAGTGTGGTAGCAACATAGGAGAGTGCAGAGCTTGCTGAGAGTGGGTAATCACTCACAGAGACAAGAGTGATAAATAATGATTATATTTAAATATCAGTAATTACAGTATTTAATGCGAGATGCTTAGCTGGTGCCATAAACTCAGCTCCTGGTCCCACAGGAAAGACAGGATTATGCAGCATTATACTAAAAGCAAGGTACACTGATAGGTGCTCAAATATAATTATATCCAAAATTCATTTTAAGACAGAAGTGATCACGCCTAAAGGATGTGCCCAGTATCATGATGTAGGCAAAAAAAAGTCTTAGAACTTACTTAAGCTGCTGCCTATCCCACGTGGTGAGATGAGACTTGAAAGTTCACAATCCCTCCTAACAAGAACTAGCTAACTTCCCAGAATTCAATAAATGATGTAGCTTTCTTAAATACATGAACAAATCATACCGTAAATGCGATAATAGATAACAGAGCTAATGTCTCAACCTGTGGATCGACTCAGACTCCACCAGCTTAAAGAATAGTTTTTACCTGTAATGCTTCATTTGCTCAGTTTAGGGGCACCTGAACCAGCACTCCACCTGCTCCAGGTTCTGGTTAGAGAGACCTTGCAGCTCACAACAGATCTTCAAAGAAGAGCAAGGACTACTATCTCCAGCTGTCGTTCCAGACGGTGGAGCTGGAGTCTGTCGAACCACAGGCCAAGTCTCACAATAGTGAGTAGTTTACTGATGCGGACCAGAATTTTAGCATATATATGTAAGATGTAGCTGTACATCCAGCATTTTGTGTATTTTTCACCACAGTGAAAGTAATCAATGATTTCTAGCAAATTTCTTGGTTTCAGGATTACTTTATTCTGTCATGTCTACAAATATAATGCATTTAAAATGCATTTCATGGTGTGATCATTTGATTATCATTTCTACACCTCTGAAAGACCGTTACAATCTTAAAGCGTTAAAAAAGGCTCCTCAGGAGTTCTGCCAACTTTTCTCATTTTTAAAAACATCCAGATAAAACTCAAAACCTCTGAAAAAGACTTAGAGGTGTGACCTCTGCCACAGATTCCACATGGAGGGGAAACTCCATTATCAGCTGAGCTGATCGATTACTCATGGAGGGGTCTGCGTAGCTGCTGCCCGATCGCATGTGGAAGGACCCTGCTGATTGTGCATCACTCCCAAAACAAAGCATCGATTGGTCTGGCACGTGTAAGCACGGTCAAGCCAACAGCTCCATTGTCTGTGAAACAAAATAAAAAAAAGCCAGAGAGGCATGGGGAGCAGGGGGTAACCCCCCACTCTTTGTGCAAGGCAGCTGAGCATGCATGCAACGATTGAAGAGCATCGTCATCATAGTGCATCCTAAAGACACCTCCATGGTGTTTGAAGAATCCCCCCTTTAACACAGCCTCCTCATTTTTGTGTTTCCCAGTGTGCATCGCCTAGCAACAGAGTGAGTTGTAGGGCTTGTAAAGGCTTGCCAGGAAGGAGACCGCTCATCTCTCCGTGCCTGCTCCTGCCTCCTTAAAGTCCAGATTACAGTGTTTTAGCTCCCACCGATCCTCTCCTGCACGTTTCCGAGCGCGTCTGAGCGACGTGGCAGGAAAAACAGCAGCACTCCTCAAACTTCTGACACGTTTTGTTTGCGCCCCTGTTCCAAAATAAACTCAGCGGAGTGGGCAGGGAGCCGGCGTGGAGGCTGAACTTGTTATTCCGAGCCTCACAGGGAGTCAGTTTACGAGCTGCGGGGCGCTGCTGTCAGTTTCAGTGTCAAGTTAGTTCAATCCCCTCACTAAACGTTTCCTGATGTGAAACTATTCGGGTTGCTAGGTGTTCACGCCACTACGACAACTGTAGCTAGGTAACGCTCGGAGACCACCGGTTTTACAGTTAGCTACTTGTGGAGGCTAGCTCTTCTTAGCCAAGTTAGCTTTGGTGTAGCCAAATTAGCACCAGCTACTGGATAACACATGAGTGCAATGAGACGGCGAATACTTACTTTTATGTCTGCCCGCACCCCAGGACTGTTTGGCGATGCTGGGGCTCCGTATAATTGCCCTTCCGGCGGATTTCAAAGCGTCCATATCGTAATCCAAAAGTGGGGCAAAGAGCCCGACGAGCGCCTGTGTGTGCGTGTCGAAACACTCCGCTCGGTTTAAAACAAACCTCTGTCGTTCAAACTTTGTTTCAGCTGTTCTTCTCTCCCCTCCTTCGTACGACTAGCTCTCAGCCGACGGTAAATTACCATGTTCGTCCCCCTGGGCGGTGTTAGTATGTAAATTAACCGGATAAGGTGCGTGACGCCCGCTTGTGGAGTCACGCGAGTGGGTGAGGTAGTAACAGCAGCCGCGGCGGCGCTGGCAGCCCGGACGGGCGGTGCTAGTGTTATTCCTGTTAATAACGCCCTCTAAGACCCGGCCTACAGTTTCTACTGTCCCCCCGCGTCTTCTGCGACGACTGACGTGATCCTCCGATCGCCGGCTGCTCATAAGGGGGTTCAAAAATATGGTTAGGGGGCCAGAAGCGGCCGTCAAAGGCACCCAACCCGGCCCACAGGTCCTCTTTAGAAAATGTGCAACTTACAAAGCAAGAGGTCAAAAAATTTGAACTGTATTTTTGTTTGTTTTTATAGCCTTCATTCTGACATACCGTAAGAAGACAAATGGCATATCTGCCTGGCGTACTATTAAGGAAGTAAAAACAAACCATTAAACTGTCAAATTTTATAGCCAGTTGACCTGGAATGTCTAGCTGCGTGTCTCAGGCAAAATAGTATAATTTTACTATTTGTGTATTCAGTACGGGTGGTGTTTAGAACTGCAGTGTACATGTTGCCAAATGCAGTGGTCTGATTGGTCACATTTGTTTATTTGGATTGGAAAAATCGCTTCTTATTGTTATTAGTTTATTGTTAAGATCATAAAATCATATATTAATATTCAAATATTTGCATGAATTTTAAGTGTCCAGTGTGTAAAGGCCTTTACAGTGAGTCCACAGTAAAAAATAGAAAATCTTTGATAAATAAACACAAAATGTAAGTTTTATAATCGCAGATAATGAGCTCCCAGTACCTTCCTTTTGTTTTTGCATTCTTCTTCTTAAAGATCAAGCCCAAAAAGTCATGCTGATGGGGTTTACTACAGCAGAATATGTGACACATTACAGGAAAAGCCAAATGAAGACACATACGTGCACACACAAACAGCCAAACAATGACACAAATTGAGATAGATAGATAGATAGATAGATAGATAGATAGATAGATAGATAGATAGATAGATAGATAGATAGATAGATAGATAGATAGATAGATATGGTGTCACTTCACGGTCATTTTACACTCCACACTCCTTTGCAGAAAAGTTTTAATGGCGGTGGGGCATGCTGGAAAATATCTCACTCATACTTCCTGACCTTGCTCCCTGTCATTTGTGCAAAATGCTCACAAACCCGGGTGACTTCCACTACGCAGCAATTTATTAGGTTTTTTTTGGCAAGTGGCTTACAGAGTAATTAGCTGGGGAAGTGGTATTTTAAATTATCTTTAGCAAGCAAAACAAAAAAAAAACCTGTTGCTGAAAAGAGGAAGGAGAGAAACGAGAAGGACGAGTGCACCCCTGGGACTTTGGACTTGAGCTATGACTCTGTGAGCGTGAGGCCTGAAAGATGAAGCTCTGATGGGTGAGTCATCTGTGTTTTTGTAAAGGACTGAAACATTGTTAACACATCAAGTTAAAAATATATACTCATACTTTAAGGTGTGTCTGTGTGATGTGTCTAGATGTATCTGGAATGAGGAATTCTGTGACTGAGTGACAGGGAGTGCAGAATTATTAGGCAAGTTGTATTTTTGAGGAATAATGTTATTATTGAACAACAACCATGTTCTCAATGAACCCAAAAAACTTATTAATATCAAAGCTGAATGTTTTTGGAAGTAGTTTTTAGTTTGTTTTTAGTTTTAGCTATTTTAGGGGGATACCTGTGTGTGCAGGTGACTATTACTGTGCATAATTATTAGGCAACTTAACAAAAAGCAAATATATACCCATTTCAATTATTTATTTTTACCAGTGAAACCAGTATAACATCTCCACATTCACAAATATACATTTCTGACATTCAAAACAAAACAAAAACAAATCAGTGACCAATATAGCCACCGTTCTTTGCAAGGACACTCAAAAGCCTGCCATCCATGGATTCTGTCAGTGTTTTGATCTGTTCACCATCAACATTGCAGCAGCAGCAACCACAGCCTCCCAGACACTGTTCAGAGAGGTGTACTGTTTTCCCTCCTTGTAAATCTCACATTTGATGATGGACCACAGGTTCTCAATGGGGTTCAGATCAGGTGAACAAGGAGGCCATGTCATTAGTTTTTCTTCTTTTATACCCTTTCTTGCCAGCCACGCTGTGGAGTACTTGGACGCGTGTGATGGAGCATTGTCCTGCATGAAAATCATGTTTTTCTTGAAGGATGCAGACTTCTTCCTGTACCACTGCTTGAAGAAGGTGTCTTCCAGAAACTGGCAGTAGGACTGGGAGTTGAGCTTGACTCCATCCTCAACCCGAAAAGGCCCCACAAGCTCATCTTTGATGATACCAGCCCAAACCAGTACTCCACCTCCACCTTGCTGGCGTCTGAGTCGGACTGGAGCTCTCTGCCCTTTACCAATCCAGCCACGGGCCCATCCATCTGGCCCATCAAGACTCACTCTCATTTCATCAGTCCATAAAACCTTAGAAAAACCAGTCTTGAGATATTTCTTGGCCCAGTCTTGACGTTTCAGCTTGTGTGTCTTGTTCAGTGGTGGTCGTCGTTCAGCCTTTCTTACCTTGGCCATGTCTCTGAGTATTGCACACCTTGTGCTTTTGGGCACTCCAGTGATGTTGCAGCTCTGAAATATGGCCAAACTGGTGGCAAGTGGCATCTTGGCAGCTGCACGCTTGACTTTTCTCAGTTCATGGGCAGTTATTTTGCGCCTTGGTTTTTCCACACGCTTCTTGCGACCCTGTTGACTATTTTGAATGAAGCGGATCTGAACAGTCAGCCAGCCAAATTTGCCCGGTGACTTTTCCATCTTTGGTTGGCATTGATATGGCTGTGAGGATTGTAACCGATGTACAGTTTCTTGTAAACCTATTAAGTTCAATTCAATTTTATTTATATAGCGCCAAATCACAACAACAGTCGCCTCAAGGCACTTTATATTGTACAGTAGATTGTACAATAATATATACTGTAGTTTAATCCAAACATGATACAAATAAGTTTTTCATCCAGGTTACCAAACCCTGGATGAAAAGCAAAAATGGTTTTTTTGTTACATAAATGAGTAAGTTATAATCTTATATATCACCACTGTGATTTTTTTTTTTTGCACTAATCTCGCTAAAGTTGTTAAAGCAGGACCCAGTAGTATTCCCTGAGGAACTCCTTTCTTTAAAACAATTTCTTACAATGTTATAATCTAAAAGTAAACAAAGTGTTCTCAAAAAGTGAGCGCGCTCCTCCATCCAGCACAAGTCTAAACTGCAATGCTTTATTGTTGTGAGGGATAAATCTGTGCCTGTTTTTCATTTTGCAGTCATGCCAACACTTTTAATTCCTGTTTTGCACAGAAAGCCCAGTCATGAACTTTTGCAGCACACCACTGACATCCATCAGCCACATGCAACACAAAATGCCCATCTCAGCTTGTATTTTGGGCTAAACTGGTTTTCACTAGAGGTGGTTATTAAAGTTTAAACACAAGATTTTACTGCGGCTAATTTAATGTAACCTTTGACCCCATATCCTGCACTACAGGGAACTGTTGCAGTATGGAGGAAGTACGTGGGGGGGGGGGGGTTCTCCTCAAAAAGGACATTTTGCATCAGTGAATCTTTGCTTAGATTAGAAAGCCATCTTTCCACTGCGGATCTGATAATAATTCTGTCTCTACAGAAAATTTTGGTGTCTCAAGTTATTTAACACAATTTTCTTTTATTTCTTAGCATGAAAACTGATTTTCTCATGCAAGTGACAGAAAGTTTTGAAGCTGGAGTTCTTAAAGCTGTGGATGAACCAGTAGTGTTCCCTGAAGTACTCCTTTAAAATCATGTGAACACGTTCGTTTTAGTACTTTAGTACTTCATATTCCAGCTCAGTTTCAGAAAGAAATTCTTCACATTTCTTCTAAAAGTCAGATCAACCACTACTTAACTCTAAATCAGAGCTGTTAAACACATTTTACATCATAACTTACACACTGCCCAGTTTGATCTCAAGTGGCTCAGATGGGTAAAATAACCAATAACCTTGTGGTTATAAGCTAATAACCTATAACCACTTCCAACATGTTCCGCTTTCTGTCAGGGTAAGGAAGTTTAACTATATGTGTCCATATTTAATGTCTGAGATTCTTAAAAAGAAGAAGTGCAAGTTCAATAATACGCCCATGTTTTTAAATAAAGAAATGCCACTAACATAAATCAAAGAAAATCAAATTTCCACACAAAATAGTGAAAAGCAGGAAGTGTTCGTCATGTTTTGGTTTATCTTTTTCTTACTTTGGTGTAGTGTGCCAGGCCACAAATTGTGTCTTTGTCAGTAAGAAAGGCAAAACAAAAGGACAAAATTTATGTCCTTCTTTGTGATCTTTTCACATTTTTCGAGAAATCTCTTGGGTCGAATTGGACCCTTTGTTGGGCCAGTTCTGGCCCCCTCAGGCCACATGTTTAACCAATAGTTAATAGTTAAAGGTATGTTCTGGGAATTTTCAAGGACAGAAAGAGGCGGTTATAAAGAGTATCATAAAGTAGTCTCATAGTGTGTGTTTCACTAAATTAAACTGATAAATCTGAAAACTTTCCACAAAATATAAATCAAGTCAGTTCATTTGTATAGCACCAAATCACAACAACAGTTGCCTCAAGGTGCTTTATATTGTAGAGACCATACATTAATACAGAAAAACACAGAAACCCCAACAATCAGATGACGTGATCAAGTGCTTTGGTAACAGTGGGAAGGAAAACTCCCTTTTAACAGGAAGAAACCTCCACAGAACCAGGCTCAGACAAAATTCAAAAAAATATACTTTTTGGTATAAACCTGTAACTGGCAGTGATGCTCAAGAGTGCATTTAACAAACCTCTATGACCTCTGACCCTTTTATTGTTCTTCTTTGGTTTTCTCCAAAGTTAGCTCCATGGATAAGACTTCTGCGAAGATCCAGCAACAATTCTGGCATTTGAAATTTAAAATTCACCCTTTGTGACCCTTGGTTTTATTACACTGGTCAACATCTTTTCAGAAGCTGCCTGCTTTGTATATAAAATAGGCGATTTCATATGTACTTTTTCCTGCTACCAGGAAGGTCAAATCCAAGGCCAAACAGAAGAAGTCAAAAGTCAAACAGATAATTGCATTTAGAATTCATACAAGACCAATGTCAACACAACAGAGTGGCCATGTGAAGATTAGTACAGGTAATGGCAATTTCGGCCATTGCTGCAAAAACTCAGAGGTGTGTTTTAGTCATTTCTGGTTTCATTTAAGAAATGATCCAGGAGCATGCCATCAAAACTAAACCAAACCACAAACTTTAAGCATTATTTGTCTTTTTCATTGACTCAAAAAAGTACCTTCAGATGCATTATGACTGTAGACTGGTGTAATCTTTCCTTGTGATGAAAAAACCCAATTTGAACACTTTCTGTGAGAAAGTGAAACCAAAAAGTGGAATCTTTTTCTAACCTCAATCATTTTTGAGGCCCAGATAAAATACAGTGCAGAGCATCTCTAGCAAACATGCTGATTGACATTAGGAATGTTGTCTCATATTGGTTCCTGTAGTCGCAGAGCTACATTTCTCTGGTGAGTTTCACTGAGCTTACATCACCGCCCTGTGTGTGAATCACTCGAGGGTTTGGCTCGCAAAAAAATCCAGCAGTACCAGATTTCATGGGAGATGACAGTTTAACTGGCCACAGCGTCCTCAGGTGCAATCTAAAGCTCAGTTTTAAGTTACAACACAGCATAAAAAATAGTTTCTAGAGAGACTGATCACTGCTTTAAGTCCCTCTGTGCTCAGGCAGGTGAATTCCTTTTAAATCACTGTTTCTTTGTTAGCAGATACAACTGTGCCTCCATGCAATGGGACAAAGAGTGACTGTAAACTGAAGCATGCAGCACGAAGCCTGGCTTTTAAGGAAGCAGCAGTACTAGTTGGAGAAGAAAGATCAGAGAGTTTCTGCCAGAGGAGAGAGAAGACGCATGTTTTGGTTCTTCACTCTGAAGGTGAGTATAAGAGCCAAAACACACACAGTTTAATTATACATGAGGACAAACACAAGTAAGCAACCCTCAGAGCAAGCATGGGAGTGTTTCTGCTGCAAGCTCACCAAAGCTTCAGTGATCGTCTGCAAAAATAATCTTTTTCTAATCCTTTAGGGTGAAAGTGTTTTCAATCAAGAAAAAAAATGTCAAACCGAGTAACTCAAGAGAAGCTTTATCTGCATTTTATCTTATTTATGCCTCCTTCCCTTCAAACGGGAGGATTAACTGTAGATTTCAGATGCTTAATGGCACTGTGGGCAATTTCTAATGATCATAATTTGCCAGTTCCACGTTTGACCCTGTTAAACAGGAAGTGGAAGAGCATGGAGCAGATGGGTTTAAAAACAGATTTATTACCAATCTAAGCACAGTTAGTCTCAATGCACGGGTTGATCAAACATATCTCAGGAAGCTTGGCACGTGACACTTCCTGAGAGGGCGTCTGTTTGAAATTAGGGGTGCTTGACATTGACAGCGGGAATCTTAACCCCCACAAACCTCAGGAAGTGTCATTCCTGATCTGAATGAACTTCCAGGGCCAAAGGTCAGGAAAGCAAAGGCATCCCTCACGTGTCCATATTTAGGTAGAGAAACGACTCATCCAGTCCTGCAAGAAATGATCATTTTAATGACCAGCTTTTCCCTCTTTTTGTGGCCAAAGAATGTCCATCTCAAATTATTACCATAAATAAGCATAAATAATAATAACCAACTCTTTTATCAGAATAAAATGTGATTTATGGTCTTAAAAAGAGGGGAATATAATGATTATTTGCAGAGTGAATGAGCAGAACTCGTGTGGAGAGAAGTGATCACTGATCAGACTGACACTGCCTTCTAGTGGTAAAAGGGAGATGGTGCATTTGGGCAAACTCCAAAATAACAAAGGGGCCACAGCAAGTTTTTACACTGTTTCTGATCTCTCAGCCTTCCGTTTTCTGTTTATTAAATCAAACGCTGCCGTGTTGGTTTGAGATCATGTAACTGAAGAATTTGCCGTTCCTTTCCTTTGAGAAACTCGGGTTGCTTTGGCTCATCACCCGTTCACACTGGCAGACATACATGTGCATGAGCAGCTTTTCTCCTTTTTCATATAACTCTGGTACAAGTTCATCTTTGTTTCATCCCTCCAAATGTTCTTGTTCTGAACTGTTTAGGATTTTCTTTTCCTGGCAAAGTTTAATCTGTTCTTCGTGTTTGTCAGTGTAACCAGTGGTTTGCACTTTTGTTTTTTCCCCCATTCATGAAGGTATCTTTTGACTGTCCACTTTGACAATGATGCAACTACAACATGTTTGTCTTTACCAAGGAAAGAATTCTGTGATCACGCACTTTAGTTTTCTTCTTCTTTCTTTCGTCTTCCCATATGGAAAAGAAAAAGTAAAAACTTACATGATTTACTCATGAAAGTGGCCACTTTCTCATTACTTTCATATATTCTTTTAGTAAGTATCCAAAACATACAAGTTTCATTATATAATTTTTCAAGGTATCTTATATCTGTTTTCACTCTTGTATGCTTTTCATACAAGTTTCGCACAAGACAGATACAAACTTTATAAGATTTATATATATATCTTTTCCATATGGGTTATCTGAGTTGGTCAGTGCATTCAGACTCTTAAATTGGTCCTTTCTGTAGTTCTTCCTCTCATGTTGGCCTCTCTCACTTGCGCTGATCTCTTTGGATGTCATAGTGAGAATTCAAGTGACCTGGAATCGACTCCCGATCATTTTATCTGCTTAATTTGTCATGAAATGACAAAACTGAACTCCCCTCTCTGTCAGACCCCCGTCAGTCTAATGCCTGATCCTCTGAAAAATGGGGGACTGTATATAATGTCTGTGATTCCTGAACAGTTTATGCAAAACTTTAATTAAACCCCTTAAAGCTGAAGTTTGCACTTAAATCACATCTTGATTGTTTGGTTTAAAATCCACTGTGGTGATGTAACAGAGGCAAAACTACAAAAAAAAAAAAAAAGCTCCAAATATTTTTTGTGCAGATTGCTGTGAGTTCGACTAAGAGGGTGAAAGTGTACACCTTTAAAAAGCTGCATGGACCCTCAGAGAGATTTTTTTTTTTTTTTTTTTAAACCAATACGCAAACTGATGAAACTGAGGCAAAGTGCGCCTGAAGAGCACACAGCAGCTTCGAGGTTTAATATTTTAAACATCGAGAGATCGAGCCGAGGGAAACTGACATCAAAGCTGTCAGGTTGGTTTTACCTCTGCAAACACGTTAAATTAACAACACCAAGAAGAGAGAAGTCAGTTTGCAAGAAAAAAAAAGTTTATTTCTTGTAAACCTCACAGAGCGAGAGCGCAGCCAAGGTCAGACCTGGAGGAGGGGTAGAGAGGGAGGGTGGGGGGTAACCGAACTGTGACTTTGGGCAAAGAAAACAAAAACAAAATCTATTCTTTCCACATTCAGCTGAACAAACAACCAACTAAAATGTAAATTTGTCACAACATTTTCCAAGAAGCCAATGACAGCAATCTGAGCGAGTGAGAAAAGAAAGAAAAAACAAGCGTCTCCATACACAGTAAGGTGAAAACCACACGCACAACAATGACGGTGAAACCACATCAGACTCGAGAACTTCCTTCTCTCCCTGCGGGAAAACTGCGAGAAGAGTAGAAACAGGAGGAAAAGAAAAAGCAGCCACTCGCCAGATGCTGCAAATACGGTGACATTCACGAACTTCTAGTCCCTTACTGTCAACTATACACCTTCCTCTACTACACCACAGGTCACCACTGCCCATAGACTCCTTAACAGAAACCGCTGTTAAAGTGTTAGCCAATGCATTCACAGTACATTCTTCAACACAGGAATTCCAGTCTTGGCACACAAACCAAAGTGGAAGTTAATTAAATTAACTCAACTCCTTTTTTTACTTTTTTTTTTTTTTTTTTTACATTGCACAGTCCATCTTTACAGTTTTCCCTTTCAAACAGCAACGTGTGCTTTCCACAGTGAGAAAAGAAAAGAGGGGGGCAGCAGCTAAACCAAAGCATTTGGGGGTTCGTCTGTCAGAGTGACTCGAATATGTTGCTGTGAAACATATCTGATTGATTTTATTACAAGGCTGCCGTCCAGAGAGCACAACGATCAACAAATCTGTGTTTTTAGTCCCACTAAACTGATCTCTTCCAGCTTAGCCAGATGCTTCAACGCATTCGGAAGGTTCGGGCAGCATCTCATTAAACTCATGTCCTCAAGGCACTGTGATCATGAATCGTGATGCAGGATTATGCAGAGCAGTGGAAAGCAGACTTGTTTCTGCAACCGGAATGAAGAGGGAAAACCAAACTGCTGTCACTTTTTACCCCCTTTCAAACAAAAAACAAATCCAGTTTAGACAGCTTAAAAACTGTTTACCGCCAGCACATCCCCAACGCAGCTTAGAGCAGGGTCAATTTGGTGTCCAAATTGTTTTTTCTTTTTAAATAAAAGAGGTCGAGTTGGTGTCATGAGTGCATTACATTCCTCTGATGCTATCTCGGGAGAACAGCTGTTAAAATTAATTTGGATTACAAGTCAGGCTGTAGAATCAAGGAGGGCTCCGTTTTCCAGTTTGTGGAGGGAATGATAAACCCAAAAAGAAAAGAAAAATACAGCAACTGCTCCCCGGAGGTGAGGAGTGAGAGCGATCCTCGATTCTGTGAGGTTTCACTAGACACTTAAAAGAAAAACTGGGGCTTCCTAGCTGATGTGGGATTTTCAAGTTTGTTTGTTTTTTAAGTTTTCTTTTGTTTTAACTACAACAAATACAGTCACACAATACAACATCCTTCTGACCTGGCAAGGAGAGAACCAAACCAAAAAAACCCCAAACAAAAACAAACAAAAAAACCCTCAGGTTCTCAGCCACGAGGTTGCGGGCCTGCAGGAGCAGTAAAAAGGACAGGAAGATGGATGGCGAGGTGGAGGGGGGTTCACTTTTTGAGAGGCTGGTAAACGGAGGCGTTGGGGTCCAGGCTGGAGGGATTGGTGTCCATAAACTTTGAGGAGTAGTGGGGGGCCACGGGGGTCATGCTGCTGGTGTCGGCTGTGTAGGAGATGCTGGGCATGACGGCCATCACTTCTGCTATCTTCTGCTTCAGGTCTTTGATCTCCTGGTCCTTCTGCAGGATCTGACCTGAAAACAGATTTTAACAAGTCAGCCTGAGACATTTAAAACAAAAACAAAAAAGAACAACTCTGAGGACTGTGAACTTTTGTGAACCTTGTGCGATCTCCAGCTGCCTCTTGGCGTCCCCGAGTGCAGAGAAGAGGTCCAGTTTGATCCTGGTCTCTGCACTCAGGCTGTTCTCCAGGTGCTGGGTCTTGTCCTGCATGGCTGACAGCGCTGACATCAGCACCTCTGTGTCTTTTTCGTTTTCTTTATATTTATGAAGCTCCTAAAAGATGGACAGGGAAACAGTGGGGGTCAGGAGGGGAGTGTGTTTGCAGAAAGGGTCAGCAGTTTGGAGGTTTTTCACACCTGATATTCCAGCAGCTTTTTTTGTGGGACAACTGAAAAGATCCAACAAGTCACTTTGTTATGTTAATTCCAACACAGCTCAATGGATGTTTGCGAGGAGGCACACTTAGGCTACGTCCACACTAGCCCGGGTAGATTTGAAAACTGTGTTTTCGTCTGAAAATGCTCCACGTTTTCACACAGTTGCGCGTCCACATTGAAACGGGTGAAAATGCTTACGTTCCAGTACTGCGCATGCGTGAAACACAAGAAGATTCGACCTGCCTCATTTCTGTCTGCCGTTTATTTACTTTCCGGCTCTTTGAAACGTCGTGGCAAAATGTTGAGGAAAAGCACAGAGTTTTTTTAAATGGACTAATAATGAGGTGGAGTTGTTGCTGCGAGTAACACAAAAGTACAAAGTTGCAAAAGCGAGACAGAGTTGAAGAATTTGAAGAAAAGCTATCTGAAGCATGTACAGACTGATATTAGTCTTTAATAGGGCTGTCAAAATTGAGAGCAAACAAAACAACTGCTGTATAATGCCCTCCGCTATCTTAGTTTCATTGGTCACATGGCTGCATCATATGACTAACATGCGTCATCGTTTTAGAAAGTCTGCGTTTTCACTGTCCACACTGCAATGTGAAAGCACCGTTTTCAAATGCATGCGTTTTCAGGAGCGCTTTGAAAACGCTGCGTTTTCCATCAGCGAAAACACAGTCTCAGTGTGGATGGGAGGCCAAAACGATAACGCATATATGTGGACTTTATTATAACTTTATTATAGATTTAACAGACCAGGCTAGTATTTCTGCTGCAGTCTTTTATCACCCTGACACTCAGAAACATCTAAAACTTTATAATTTCATCCTGCACAAAATGTCTTGATGCATTCTCAATCATCCAGTAAAGTAAATCTCCAAAAGTTGATTCTGTTCATCTGGACGTAGCGTTTTGTGGGAGAAACGTTTAGTCACTCATCTAAGTGACGTCTTCAGTCTAGGCTGACTGCAGTTTTCCCCAACCTTATAAACAGTACATTTGCATAATGACTGAAACCAGCCCACTGAAGGAACAATGAGATGAGTGACGAAACGTTTCTCCCACAAAACGCTACGTCCAGATGAACAGAATCAACTTTTGGAGATTCTGCACAAAGTGCTTCATCATGACAGACGTTACATTTTGCTTCCTCACTTCCACTTTCCTGTCGCACTTTTCAATGATGGCTGCTACCAGACCCAAAGCAGAAGTGGCCGTGCACACAAGACTGTAAAAAGAAGCATGTGAAAAGACCCAAGCCTCTGATGGACTCATACGTCAAACCAAACAGTGAATTTCTCAAACCTGTACCTGCACTTTTAACTCAAGCTCTCGGATCTGGTCCTCCTTTAGCTTGATGTCCATTGTTAATTTCTTGCACTCCGTTTCTAATTCGGTGATCCGCCGCCGTAGCGTGTCTGTGCACTCCCCTCTGAGAGCAATGGGAAACACAAAGAATGGTGAATGACCCTCGAGGCCCACAGCAAACCACAAGTAACAGAGCTGGTGAGCCAGATGTGTACACACCTGGATGCTGCTGCTAGTGCTACTGCTCTGGCTGCTGTGGCCTCCTCTAACTTCTTTCTCTTCTTCTCCTCTGAGAGCTGCTTCTCGGCGGCAGCTCGGGCCTCCTGCTCCACTTTGAGCCTCTTCTCCAGTTGGCCCACTGTCTGTTTGTCCTTCTGCTTTGCCTGCACAGCATTATGGAGCCTACAGGAGCACAAAAGCCACAGAGCAGCTTGTTAGCACAACAGGAAGTGAGACCCTAAGGTAAATGGTAAATGGACTGGTTCTTATATAGTGCTTTTCTACACTTCTGAGCACTCAAAGCGCTTTACACAACTTGTGCATTCACCCATTAATAAAAGCGCATTTTCTTAGTGCTTTCTAACTAACATTCACACACACATTCATACTCCGATGGATGCATCGGAGAGCAATTTGGGGTTCGTATCTTGCCCAAAGATATTTGGCATGCAGACTGGGGGAAGCCAGGAACCACCAGCCTTCCGATCAGTAGATGAGCTGCTCTACTGCCTGAGCTACAGCCACCCAGGACGTCTGGAAGGCAAACCTCAGAGGCAACCCTACCAAACATTTACTGTAGATTTTTAGGGGACTTTTATTTTTATTATTATTTTATTAGACAAAACCTAAAGTTCTCGATGCAAACCCCCACCGCGCTCCTTCACCCAGTTGTTTTCTTTATGTTTGTTTGTTTTTAACTCTCCTCCACGATGGCAGCAGCACCACTCACTTGTTCTGCAGCAGTTCGTTCTCCTGCCGCAGTTGGCCCAGCTCGGTGCGTATCGAGCGCTCGGCGCTGCCCAGTGAGCCGATCTGGCTGCGCAGGTCCTGCTCCACCTGCCGGCTGGCCTGTAGGTCCGCCTTCAGCTTCTTGACATCCTGCTCCAGTCTGTCCCGGGCAGGAGCATGACAAGAGGTGAGAAACACACAGAGGTCACGAGAAGGAAACACAACAAAAATCAAAGTTTGAGAAGCACAGCAACATTTAAATTCAGGTGCAGTTAAAGCCACAGCAATAATAAAATCAAGATGATTGAGGAAAAAAAAAACATTTGAGAAACCCTGCCCTCTATCTGTGGCTTTTATTTTTCTCATTCCTTTACACAAGGGAACTTCTCTCTAAAACCTCTGACTCTCCTCCTAAGTGAATGAAGAAGGCGGGTTTCTTTTAGTCAGTGGGAAGAATAAAACGAGGGTCAGATGTCTGATGAGGAGAAAAGAACAGGACAGTTCAACAAACGTGCAACGTTTTGAAAAGTGGCCTTAACTCGTAATCATCGTGAATAAAATTTTTGCCATTTTCAAACTATTTTACATGAAACCATGGATCACAGGGAGATGTGTTAATATCAGCAAACCAGTAAAAAATCATTTTAAAAATTATACAAAACAAGCAAAAAATAAATAAATAAATAAAATATAGTCAGGTCCGTGAATAACTGGTAAAATAAAGTTTTCTTCTGTACACCATCTCAGTGAATGCTAAATGAAAAAAGCAGGAAGTTACTGCATATGTACACAAATGTTAATAATCTGTAAACAGTTAATTTGATGCTTTTGTTAAATCCCTTAAATTAAAGTTCGAGCTCGGCACTTCGATCCCAGTTCTGCCTCTGGAGATAAAAATCAGTTAGTTGCTAAACTTTTTACGAGACAACCTTCCCTGATTAATGTTCTGGAGGCTAAAACTGAACTCGGCTGAAATAAACCTCATAAGCCGCTTTCCCTCAGTGTCGGGCGAAATCCTTAAAAGAAGCTTCACTCCTGATATCGCTGATGAGGTCAGAACGGTGCATTTATGAATATAAACCATGTCTGTGTCTTCTTACCGAACCAGTGCTTCCGGCTTGCTGAGCTGGTTGTTGGGGATGCAGTTGTCGGTGGGGTCCCTGTGGGAGCTGCCCGACGTTCCTTTCATCAGTAGCTTGTGCTTCTTCTCGTTCTTCCCCGCAAACGACGACGTGGGCGTGGGGACGCTGCCGTTGGTGGTGCTGTGGCCGCGGGGCGAGGAGTTAAGCGCCGCAGTGTTGCTGCTGGCATTTTTGCAATTTTTGGAGGACGACGATGAGGAAGAAGAAGAGGAGGAGGAATTGTTGTCCTCTTTAAGGAGCAGGTTCTCTGTACTGCCCAGCTCTGTGTTCAGTCTCTTGTTATTCATATGGTTCTCCATATACTCCATCTCCTGGAGTTTAGAGTCCACTGATGATGGCAGGATGCTGTTATGCTGTTTTTTAGCTTCCCCTCGTCCCTCTTTCCCTTTTTCTCTATATTCTAGCTCCGGCAGTTGTGCCAATGTCTTTTTATTGACTGGGGCGCCATTCTGTGACACTGGAGGTGTGTCCACTTCAGATATACCTTTAGCTGCCGTCGCCGCTGTGGGAGCACAGAAACACAGCAATGTTTATGTGAATATTCATGTGTATTAGAGGTGTGATGGTACGTAAATCACAACACGTTAACCCTCAGGGGTCAAGGGTAGAAATACTTTTGATTTTATCTTCATATTTAACCTATAAACCCATTTACCTTGCTGTGTGAGAGACTTTGGACTATTTCGACAGACTGTATTAACACAATGGACCGAAAATGGCACAAAAAACGAAATTTTTTTTTTTTTTTTTTACTGTGAAAACCACAAACATGTTTAGTGAACTAAACCTGACTTTAAATGCAAATATACAATGTAAACTTCAAATATATGTACAAACCTGGCTAACGGTTAGCTAAAGTTAACTACAACAATTTACATTCAAATTCAGTCAGTTCTTTCAACTACTTACAAAACAATCAGGTAAGGCTGTTCGACATAACGATATATATCGGATGACGATATGAAAACGTCTGTCATTTCCTAGTTTGCCTCGTGGTGTAGCAAAATAAACTGTTTACAGCATCGTTTTGATGGTCACTGTAGAATTTCTTAAACTTCTATCTTTGTCTTATATTTAAAATAACCACACTACGGACGGACAAGCGACTGTTTTTATGCGTTGTCGTTAGCAACAACGACGGTAAAACCATCGCTTGGCTCCGCCATCCGCTTGTTTATTTTCCACATAAATTTTTCAAAATAAAGCTGAAGATTCTGTTGAGATTTTTCAAAATAAACTGAATCACGTGAAATAGTATGTAGAGTATTTACGGGCGAGAAGCTAAAAAGAGCCGTCAGGTGCTAGAAAATAAACCCTAGAGCGGGCTTTTCCCCGCAGCAGCACGCCGTGTAAAAATGCTCACAAAGAAAGTTGCGGCAGTTTCAAATTATTTAACACTCAATTCCAGGTACACAACGCCCAGCTGAAAACACTTCACGTAAGTCGACTTGCCCGAGATTCACAGAATTTACAGAAAATATTTTATATAAAGTAAAATGTTTGTGATATATATCGTTGTCAGGACGATAAATGTCTTATATCGGGATATGAGATTTTGGTCATATCGCACAGCTCTAAAAATCAGGCGTCGCAATAAGATTCCACACATATTATTTGCACTACTCCCAAAATAATAGTTCCTGTCCACGACAAGATAGAGGGGGACATTGCAAGCCTGACACCTCCAGGGTGTATCTACTCCTGATGTCCACCTGGAGACAGCGTTTACATTTCAATCTGTCTCCAGTGGCTTTCTGGCCAGAGTCTGTGACATTCAGCAGCAGCCGCATTGTTTTGACACACAAAACAAATTTAAAAAAAAAAAAAAAAAAAGTCCACATTACACACCGACTACACACTGCAAACAATTAAATGTCACTAAACTCTCAAATCTCAAAACTCGTCTCCCTTTCACCACTATCATTCCCACAATTTTCCCCTCTTCCTCAGCAACCACATGGTGGTGTTGGCATGTAATTTTCTGATTGGTTGATGCATTTTTCACCAATAGTAAAGAGGCTATCCTTAGAAAACTGTTATACAGTTTCTTCCTGCACCAAATGAGACAGTTTTCAGGAAAAAGCTGAGTTTAAATTATTTATCGTAAGTCTGGTTTATTGGCCTATCAACAAAATGTAAAAACTGGTACATAGTTTGAAGTCTGCACTTTCAACACGTGTTTAAACAGAGTCTCAGTGAGGCTGGGTCTTGTTGATACATAATCTTAAATCTGTTACGTGATCTGGACACGCCGGCGCATCCGTCGACTCCAGAGGGTTAAAAGTCCATTTATGTCCAACAGATCGGTTTTGCTCGACCCTCGTATATTTTCACTGAGCTCTAGCTGAGTGACATGCAACGGCTACAAAAATTCAGGCAAAGTTAATAGCAGCAGTTCACCTGCATGCATGCAGATGAACATGTGTGCTCATTAAACTCTCTCAATGCTTTCATTGAAAGCCTTTATTGTTATCACAGAAGCGAGTGTTGCTGTGGTCGACCTCGTTCTTGGCACCGCCTCTTTGCTGCCTGCGTGTTTGAAACTGAACTTCTGGCCTTGACGGTTTGTACTGTAATTTGCATTAACTATGAACATACTGCACTTACTCTTTACCTGTTACATCATCATTATATAAAGTATATATGCAAGCCTCCATATGTTATATCTGAAACAGGACTTTCAGTTACACCTGTGAACACTGACAGCAGGCTCAGGTGTTTTATTTGTGAAAAAAGTGACTGTGGCTACGACCTCACATCGTTTTCACACCAGCTCCTCACACATCTGTCTAATCACACCCAATGTGGTGACTGAGTGGAAGGAGTGTTTATCTAAACTGTGAGGCAGGTGCACATGTGACCACACACTTTGGATAGAAAGGGAAGACGTACGATTTATTTGACTGAAATGATTCATGAGAAACAAATGAGAGCTTGACCAAAGCTGTGATTAGAAAGGATGTTCAAAATTATATGAAGAGGATCAAACCTCTAAAACTAAAATCGGCCTCCATGTTTCACAGCAAAAATAAAAAAAGAACTTTGTAGTCGTAGAGTGGAGCCACATTGAGCCATACAAGCTAAATCACCAGACAGACATTACATTCTTTGCTCAGAACTACCTGATAGTACCAGAGCGCCAAACACATGAACCATTAAAATGATAAAATGGAAAGTGCACTGCAAAATGGAAAAGTTGTTTTTATCTGAATGACTGAAGCACACTGTTTAAATCTAGACAAGACTTTACCTTTTCATCCATCTTTACTAATATTATAGCACTTACTATACATCTTCCAGGTGGCAGAATTCAAATAAGTAAAACTGGAACAACTACTCGGCTGCCCGTGTTCGCAATGAAGCGCAATCAAGGCGTCCACACGGGAAGTGATTAGCAGCCCAAAGACCCAACATGAAGGGACTTCAAACAACAGTGAGTGAAATAACCCCTGGGAATACAAATTTCAAGGTGAGAAACTACCAATGAAAAGGTCACCTCTGTCAGCTATCAAACAATAAACAACAAGGGAATCACGTCCTGTGTAGACCTGGAGACCTAACCACTTAAGCCATGAACAATCGAATCACTGCCTTAGGGCAGCGAGCTAACAACCACAGCATGGACGGAGTGAGAAGATAATCAAGGACATAACGAGATTTCTGCATGTGTGCAGGTTTGAATCTTACCTTCTTCGGCTTCGCGCTCTTGCCTCTGAAGCATCTGTTGCTCTGGAGGCAGAGCCTGCTGTAGAAGCTGCATGTAAAACTCATTCTCCTTCTGCACCTCCTTTTGCTTCCGGAGGCGCATTTTATAGCTTACATAGCTCTTGAAGCCGAAGCCCAACGTGACCACGGGGTAGCCGATGCTACGGAGACGAACACAAAACGCACATTCATGAGGTCACTGGGCACAGATGAAGGGTTACTACAATTTTTTACTCCAATTTTTTTTTCCTAATGAAAACAATTAAAACAGTCAAAATATGCTTATGCAGACACTAATGTACCTCCAAGTAAAATCTATGTGTGGGAAGCACTTTGTGACTTCAAAAATCTCTTTGCCAACTTCATAAAAAGGGGAAAAAAGTTCAAAAATAAATTCACACAGAAATACAAATGCAGGTATTTGGTATTCATCAGTGACAATAATAAATAAAAACAGGACCAGGATTAATTTATTTGGACCAGTCTCATATCAAAATTAGAGTCGTCAGGCTTTGTCATTTGCAGGCATTCTTTTCCTTTTTCATCTCACATACTCACACACGGAGACACACCTTACGTGACCGTAAGTTGAATAAAAGCTTCCCGAGAGTTAAACCTGACTGTCATCCTTCTACTTTCTCACTTAACTCTGACTGAACAGAACAAATTAAAAATAAGAGTCACAGGGAGCCTGCTGTCAAAGATCAGTGCAGTCCTGGAAACACCAGGAAAATGTGCAGACATCTGCATACAAAGACTCTTTAAGTGTAAGCAGATGAATCATGCTTACACGTGTAGACTTGGTCACGTGTCATGTTTAAAAGTACACAATAAGGCACATTTAGATGTATTGTGTACTTTTAAACATGATCTTAGTGGTTTTATGTACTGAATGAAGCAGTGTGAACATTATAGTTCATACGCTTATTTTTTTTCATCTTTACCTAAAAAAATATCTGTTAGCTGCGTTCAAGACAGTGAACTTAAGCTGTAACAGAACAGTGGCTCACCAGTGTGCAGCAAAAGGGCGACATAGGTCCACGTGGAAGTTCTTCAGGTCTTTGAATCTGATGGCTGCCTCGATGTACACAAAGAGTATCCATAGAGACACGGTGGGTAGACAGACCCCCCTCTCTGAAAAAGCAAAGCAGCACAAAGATGTGAGAGCATGACTCATTTACAAAGCAGTAAATATTTTTTTAAAAAAGTGCCTAAGGCGTCAACTTTTTGTATTTATTTGAGTTTAGGAGGTTTAGGAAATGCTGAAGTAGAGGCTCATGGTTCAACACAACCAGTGTTGGACGAGAAGATCAACAACCAAAGACACCATGCTGAACACTAAAGCGTCTTCCCCTCACAGCTTATTAATTTAACACTGATATCAGAACAGGACTCTGTATCTGTGGATACCTGAAGGTATCAGTATCGGATCGACCAACATCTCAGATTCTTCCACCCAAACTCTGAGACAATATCATAATTTAAGGATTCATTTACAATTTTAAACATTTTCAGAAGTGCAAAAAGCACGAACTTTTTCATAGAGAGGTGCACACGGAAAATGCATAACATGTTGGTCGGGCTTGTTGAAGAAGGAATTTCAACAACTAATCAATGTCATCAGCATGAAAATAGATGGGAATGTGTTTGTAGCATCACATTTTTATGGAAATGATGTCAGCCATTAAACCCCCCCACCCCAAGCATACAGTTTATATGTTTATGGACATGTTTGTGAATTGTTAACTGCACATAAAACAGTATAGTACAGTAAGATTTCCAACATGGGGTGGTCAGAATACAGACGGTAACCATTGTTTCAGGGGCTCTAAACACTGATTTCCCACTAGGCTGTGGAGAGCTGGGGGATATTAATACTCCTGTGATGTCCTCTCGGTCTGAATGTCACTGGTGAGTACGGCTGGAGAGCTCAGAAAGCAACTGGGAGCCAGTTTCAGTTCCCCCGCCCCAAATTGGCACTAACATTTCAATCTGACACCCGGCCTTCGGTCAGCTCAGGGGGACCCCGCTAAATCAGACTGACAACTAATCCTCAGAGGCCAGCTTGCTTACACATGGCGTGCAAAATTCTCAGAAACAACTATTTGTAAATACAACGACAGAGAGTAACCGAGAGTCGCACAACGCCTTCACACCTGCTTTTCCCCTGAAGGGACGGTTGTTTTTAAGTGGTGATAAGCGTGACTACAAAGGATGAGTTATTTTAGCAGTTCATGAGTGAATGATTTACAGCACACATTTACATCCCGAGGACAAAAAAAAAAAAAATCCCAAACAAAAGGAAAGATTGTGATAAAAATATGGTCAACCAGCATTTATTTAAAAATGGATTTAATTTTTTAAATATTACATTTAATTTTTAAACATACAAAATATCCCTAAAGGTCAACACTGCATAGCCTTACCTGTGTGCCAAACATACTGCACCCACACGTAGGTACTGGCAGCAAAGAACAGCCATTGCACTGGGATGAAGAGGAGGCAAATGATGTCCGAGGTAAACGCCACACACACAAAGAATACTGAAAAGGCCTGTTGGGCAGAGGAAAGGCGATTATTACCAACATCACAGGCAGAAGAAGAAGTGTACATTATCAGATGTTTCATTAGAGAGGCTGGTTACCAAAGTTTTCATAGTTCATTTTACTTTTTCCCATTTAATTGCTCTTTTTGTGTAATTTTATTTTTACCTTTTTGAGCCCTTTTGTCTCGCACCTTATTTATTAGGAATTCCCCAACTTGTTGGATAAGTAAAGCCTGTTACCTTAATTAAAAATGTGTCATCAGTGGTAAATGAATGACATTTTTGGTTCTTTCTTCTCTGTGAGAAGCAAACACTTCCTATCCGGCAGCACTGATAATGGCCCCGAGGCTAAACTAAAATTATGATTTCACGTTAGAATAAGGAGATTTGGGACAGAGAAGGGCCCGCAGGCCTGATGAGCTCTCTGCTGTTTGTATGTGAGAGGAGCGCTCTGATCCTAAGAGACAGCAAACAAGATTACTGATAAGAACAACATGTTGTCTTTGAGATTGTAGCAGGACTCGACTGCCTCACATCCAGGGAACTGACACTTTTATGCTGATAACCTGAAAGGCTGTTTTATTCCTCACTGCTCTCACCTGTACATCAACCCAGCTAACCACATTTTCCCATCAAGTGTCTGACACTTCTCCTGGAGTGTGGTTATGTCAGTGCTCATTTTACCATCTTTTTTTATATATATATATATATATATATATATATATATATATATATATATATATATATATATATATATATATATATATATATATATATATATATATATATATATATATATATATATATATATATATATATATATATACACACACACACACACACACATATATATCCTCTCATCATTTACTAGACAGTCACTTTTCCACCAGCCTATACGACTTCTCTGATTTATTTATCTTATCAGTCACATTATTCAGAGTTTGTTCAGGTTATAACTGTTTAGACTGTGTTTTAACCTAGAGAGGTTCAAATGGGCCACAATGAACATTCATCTCAAATTTTTTAAACGTCTTTAACCACTTCAGTCATGAAACTGTTGATCAGTATTTAGACTCCTTTCACTGTACTACACAGATACTTTGAGGATGCCCAGTTCATATTTCACCAGCAGAACTTTACCTTTTTGCTCAAAAGAACATTTAAACAAATAAAAGTCATTAACAACTAATGTTTAGGGCCTAAATTCAGCATCTCAGGCGGTAAATAAAAACAGCATGTGTATGTATATTCTTATTTTAGTTCCACATCTAAAAAGCTGAGTAGTGACAATAATAAAAAGGCTGTAATTATGTTTTTGTGGCTAAATAATAAAATAAATAAATAAGTGGCCATAACTCGGCTACGTGATTCTTATGCAGATCACACATCCTAAGAAGATTTTAATCTAAGGTTGTGCAATTCACACCAAAATCTACATTCAATAACAAGAATTCTCAACGCAACATTATTGTGCATTCACTTTTTTGCTATAAATCCATATAAACACTTTTCTTTAACAATCAGACTCACTCCTAAAAAAACATTTTGGCAGGTCAGCTTTAACCAAGATTGTCGGAGGAGCAAGTTTTGGTTAACAAGCTAAAGGAATGATCAGTTGTGATCTCAATACTCATCAAAATGAATGTGATTCTGATTTTTGTTTTAGCATCCCAGGTTTAATTTGCTCCAAAACATAGAGCCTGGTCATAGTTTGTGGTCTGCTGAACTTTAAAACCTGTACGAGCTCTCAGAGTTTATCACGAGTTTCTTTGGGGGATCAGAATGAATAAATATTCCTCCATAACTCACACATGGGACAAATATGACGTGCTGACCATCACAATCCGACCACCAACATCCAAATAGGAAAACTAAACACATCCCAAAAACCTGTGACAGACTCGAACTCCACCTCCTTGAACTGCAGTTTGTTGCAGCAGAACTTCAGAGAAGCATGCGAGTGGACTCAAATGTTCACATGTGGCAGGCAACATTATAAGAAGTGTGCAAAAATTCTTAAATTCGCAAAAAAAACTAGGGGTAACTTATTTTGTTTATGCTGAAACTTTTCCCTCACTCCATTCATTAGAGGTCCCCAGACACCATCACCAGGAGTCTTCCTCCAGCCAGTGGCTATGTTCAAAGGCAGTCATGTTTTCAGTGTGAAAAGCTTCTTCTCCATCAAGCACTGATCAGGTTTCTCAGAAAAATGTTTGGCATCACTGTCAGTGTTACAACACAGTAAAAATAAATAGAGTGCCCTTATGTTTTCTAATATCCCTCTACTACACACTGTCCATTATGTTGTAATGAATTCAAACACTCTTCCACAATTAAAACTCATTTAATTCACTAACAGATAAATCATGTGATTAAGAGCTGGTCTCAAGGGGAAATGCAAAAGTAAAAGTGAAGCCATTTCTGATCTGGATAGCTATGCGCTGCCAAATGAATCGGGCAATATGACCAACTGGATAGCACAGTGAGTCTCCTGCTGAGTCCAGCTGGATGAGCGGTTTCTTGTTTTCGTTTATCCTCCCACAATGAACGACTACTGTCCAATACGGTGGAGTTGGAGTCTGTCACAGGGTGAGAGTCCCTGCCGACCACTGCTAGCTTTCCAAAAAAAGAGCGTCGGTTTTGTCAACTAGTGAATCGATACTATGCCATCTAAGATGGTTGAAAATACACAAACAAAAACAGACAATTCACTGAGAGACTGAGACTATATCAGTGAGACCATGTGCAGGAAGCACTCACCTGTGTTTATAAATATGAAATATTACACTGAGCTATCTTTACACAGTGATGCAGGTCCGAGTTAGCGACACAGGCTAAATACTCCAATGACTTCAGTTCTATCATATCTATAGGTATGGCCCTGTATTCGCACACATCAGTGAACTGAACAAAGGATTCTGGTTCCCCAGAAGTTTGGATTAAAAAATATACGAAGTCAGGCCTTTGCAGTAGCTGTTCATTAACTACAGAGGAAATTGCCCCTACATATGAGGCCCCCTCCATCATAAGACCCTACTAAAACCTGACTGAACACCCATTTTTGAAAAATTCTGATTACTTTTTATCTATGTTACTTTTTTTTTTTTTAATGTGTGGTACTGTTTTATTCTTTTGGCTGCAAATCAGACTATGTAAATTCTGTGCATCTTTTCAGTTGTTCAGTGTGTAGTCCATACTTTAAGTCATCTACTCACCAGCCCCTGGTATCTAAAGGAGTCGTACACGCTCCGGATGAAGAGCCAGAATGGCCAGAGGTACTCAAACCTGAACTCAAGTACAAAATCTGCCAGTAGCACCAGTGCCCAGACCACCAGGAACTTCAGGTACAGGAAGGTACTAGAAATACATTTACAAACAAAAACAAAAAACCCTGAATGACAGAAAACTGTTTTCCAACACAAACACACAAGAAAATTTAAGAGTCTAGACTGGTAATGACATTTGTTGCAGCGTAGATTTTCTCAAGCAAGTATTTCCATAAATGCACAAAAAGCAATTATGAGTTTATAGTTATTAGTTCACATCAGATGCACTCAATAATAGTGAGAATAAAAACTGTGAGGAGGTACAACTGCTCACTTTCTTGTTTGAACAAAAACCACCAGAAGCACAAAAAAAAAGCCTGATTAAAGCTTCCTATCTCATGGCTTCAGCTGGACAACAGTGCCAAGCAATTTAAAAGAGGCACTTGGAAACCAAATCTCTCTTCTGCCTGCTGTGACAGAGCAAAGAACCTGAACCCCAGGCAGCAAGAACATGTGTTTGATTGTGGGAAAATATAGCCAAAAAAAAAAAAACCTTGATAGTGCCTACATGTGAAAATATAGTACTGAGCAAAAGTCTAGAGCCATCCCTTCCGGATTTATATTTTGCTAGGAAAATGGGAAAGAAGTGTAGCAATTTATTCTTCAACACAGCCTGGACGCTCTTCAAGAAATCCCTGCAATTTCTTAAAGCAGCCCTCAGAAATAGTTTTCCAGGCTTCCTGGAGGAAAATCAAAGCTCTTCTCTGGATGTTGGCTCCCTTGTGTTCTGTTGTCTCTCATAAGACAATCCCACCATGCTTCAATCATGTGGAGGTCCAGGTTCTGGCGAAGCCAATCCATGACTGCCCTGGTACACTTTTACTGGATGGGCAGTCTGTCAGGGATAACTGTCATCCTGAGAAATGAAGCTGTTGCCACTGATCTTAAGTACAGTTCTAGTGTAATTTGGCATATCTCAGCCTTTTTGCCCCATTTTTCTTCCTTAAGAATGGCTTCTTGGCAGCCACCCTTCCACTGACAGCATTTCTGACGAGGCTTCAGCCAACATTAAACGATCAACTGAAGGACCAGATGCAGCTCTCGGGACTGCATCTGGTCTGCATCTCATGCTTCTTTACAATTTAATTTTTCTTTTTGCCAGTTGTCTGTAGACACAACACTGGTTCAGTTAGGTAACTATTTTTTTCTTGAAGGATTCATAGGTCAAGATTGGAAGGCATTCCTCTGAACATGGTCAAGTAGAAGGACTGGACTGAAAACGTGGGGAAAAAAAACAAAAAAAATATAGCCAAAGTGCAAAATGTTTTTAAACTAACTTCAGAAAGCCTGGAGAACTATTACAAGTACATCTGGCTCCTTGGACGCAAAAAAAACATGAGGAGTGGCTCAAGACTTTTGTTTTGCCTTGGGCACAAGAAGTTGGAAGACGATTTCTCTGCTGACAAAGACTGTAGGAGAATGAAGTAAGATGTGTACCTGGAGCTGAAGATTTGGATATGACATCGGTGCCACACTGCAGCAGGGATATAAACACTGCTCTAACCTCTTGCTGCTTTTATCCTGCATTTGCTAGAGACCCAGAAAGTGGCCCACTGGGGGTGCTCTGATGTCGGGGGGAGGCACCTGTTCAATAATTCAAACATTGCCCCACATTTCCAGGTCCTCATGCCACGTGTGTAAACTAAATGGCCTTTAACGTTAATATGTATGAAGCCACACACAGCTGGAGACTGGAAGCACAGCCAAGCCACTGAGAGCTGTTAAAAGCGAGTGACAGCAGCCTTATCGACACGTTTGTGGTTAATGTTACACCACTGTCGTTGAGGCTCATGTGATGATGTTGGCAATAATAAGCTGGTGGACCTGCTAACAGCGAAGCAGCTAACTTTGGCACCTTCAGCCAGTGACAGCTGACTCTGGCGCACAGTTAACACCCGGGATTCTTTAGTTATCATGAAAAAGTCAGCTGCAGTGTAATTCAATTAGTAACTGTGCTATGGAGCCGGAGTCAAAGCTCAAAACAGGCTGTTTTGGGGCCTAGCGCTATAGTTAGCTTACATGCTAGTGTAGCATATAACGAAAACATACTAGAGCTAGCTGCCTGGCTAGGTTAACAGGCTGTCAAGAAGTGGCAGCAGCTGTGAGGTTAGGGAGGCGTATTAACGCAAACAACCCATTCATTTCCCTTCGTTGAGCAGGCTCCGTGTAAGTTACCTGCCGTATATCCCCTCGGTGATTCGGTTCCGTTTTAACGGCCGTCGGAGTTTGCTGCAGTCCGCATTGCGCCGCTTCATCCTCCTCCACTTGGCTTTGGCCTTCGAGTACCCGCCGTAATCTTATCCAGTTTTCTTGCGTGTGCGGACAGAGATAATAAATAAAGGTGCTTGTGATATATATCGCTGTTGTTATTATTTTTTTCCCCCACTTGAAACAAAGAAATAAATAAATGACTATTCGGGGAACCTCCTCTTTTCTGTTAGCGCAGGCTCAATAAGCCCAGAGCGCGTTGTGTTTTACCTAGTGTGGCTGTCAGACGGCCGGTGCGACCAATCACCGTTTCCGTCAAGGACTCCTTTTTTGACAGACACACAGAAGAGCCAATCACTGCCCTCAGTGGCTGCTCACTGAGCGCTCATCACCGTTTGTGGAGCGTCTTGGCGTTCAACCAATCAGATTGTTGTGAACAAATTGGGCATCCCCGATCGGCCAATTAACTGACAGCGGGGGCGGGTATTTCCCTTATATGTTTCTGCCTTTGGTTTATTATGAGGACTCAAATATGCTGTATTCGGGACAAAATTCCCTTTGTGCTTGATACAAAAACATCCAGTCCGACATGGGGGGCGGCGGGGTATTTATATCACGGCCTTTGTGTGTGTTTCGCTGACTGACTTGCCCCAAGGAGATGAATGCCATTTATGCTTTGTTACCAGGTTGAAATAGTGTGCATGCGTGTGCGGCAAAAAATGAGGGCCGCAGTTGTCTCTGCTTAAAAAGTGAATTATTTGTGCCTTTTAAAATTATTATTATCTATAGGGATATAATAAAGCTTCATCATGCTCACTTCCTTATGTTTCAAAATATTCTCTCAAATACCCCAAATATTTCACTTATCCCCACAAACAGTTAGAATTTTTTTTATTTGATTCAAATCTATTAGTACAGCTCACGCTGTCTTGCCAAGACGCTTTCATGCGCAGCAGCTGATAAAGAGGAGAAGCTGCGTGCTGTGGGGTTGCGCCCGTTTGTCTGAGCATCAGTGTGAAGAGAAGTTGTGCAACAAACATCTTCAATGCCTCCTCAGTACGCACCAAGCCTGCGCTCTCGTCTGGCACCCTTGCTGCTTTTCCTGCAGACTGGGTTTATCATCATATTTGCTTTTTACACTGAAATCGAAAGAAATGGAAACGCTGATGACTTCAGCAAACGTTACCCAGGTGAGTTTTATTTTTGTGAGCTTGGAAGGGGGGTGTTGAGGTCAGATGAGGTTAAAGATGTTCGTGTTTACTTTGATTAGCTAATTCATGAAGCAACTATCTTTTAACCCTTGTATGGTGTTCGGGTCTGTGAGACCCGTGTTCAGTTTTTTTCAAAAGAAAAATTAAACAATTAATTATTTTTTCACGTGTAAATGTGTTGTGTCTTTCCACTCACTCCACTTGATTATAACTGATTTATTTATAACATTTTATATAAAAGAAAAACGAGAAGCACATTAATTCATAAATGTGATCTAACAAAGGTAAAGGGAAAAAATTAACCATGTTTGCTGTTCATATGTCTTGTAATTGGGATGAAGTAAACATCTGTTGAGTAATTTAACATAAAATTGTTTGATAGTGTTAATTTGGAAAGCCAAAACTCTAGCGGGTCCACCAGACCCATGAACACTGGCTGAGTAACAAAAATACGAACACCACACAAGGGTTAAACTAACTTCATGTGCATGCTTTAGTGTGCGAAATAAACACACTTCAGTCCAAGAGTGTGGGGAGGAGCTGCCGTTTGTTGGTCATTGATAAGCCCGTGAGTAAATGTGTTGTGTCCTCAGCTAAAATTCAGCTGTAACTGTTTATTTTTGTGCCTTCTCTTCTTCTTTTTCAGAGTTCCAGGATGTGAATGTGATAGTGATTCTAGGCTTTGGCTTTTTGGGCACTTTTCTAGTGCGCCATGGTTTCAGTGGCTCCGGGTTCAACCTCCTTGTGGCTGCCATGGCCACCCAGTGGGCCCTCATACTGAACGGTGTGGAGTCCTTGTACTACAGGGGAAGGCTCAGGATAGATCTGAAAAGGTGGGAGGAGACGGTTGGTGCAGATAATTTCCTCTAAAGGAGCTTATATAAATCAATTTAACTGGAACTTGTTTGCTGTAGCTTGATAGTTGCTGAGATGTGCACTGCCTCAGCCCTCATTTCAATTGGAGCTGTGCTGGGGAAGACCAACCCAGTCCACCTCATCCTTATTGGACTGCTCGAGGTGTCAGGGTTCATCCTAAACAAATGGCTTCTGCAGTTTCTCCTGAACGTAAGCCCACGTTTCACCCTCATATCATATCTTTAGATAAAGTGTATTCACATCGATATGCTGCTGCTAATGTTTTTCTGGTCCTTCTAGACCCGTCCTCTGACCAGCATCATGATGCTTCACATCTTTGGGTCCTTGTTTGGACTCATGCTGACAGGGACACTTTACCGTAAAGGCTCAGAGCAGCGATTTGAAAAGGAGAAATTTGACACAAAGATGGGATTGTTTTCCATGTTAGGTAACAGCTTTCCCAGATATCTGCTGCATCATTTGGCTAATTTCCACTCTAGTGAATCTGTGTACAGCTGAATCTGTCTCTCCTCTCCAGGGACTGTTGTCCTCTGGATGTTTTGGCCCAGTTTTAACTCTGTCCTCGTGGATGATCGGACTCCTGGGAGGAAGCTGGAAGCCGTGTGCAGCACCTACCTGGCCCTGGCCGTTAGTGCTGTGACAGCAGCTGCGATGTCTGTGCTCTCCAACCCCAAGGGAAAACTACACCTGGTATGACCTGACACTTGATATGTTTGCACATTATTATGAGACTTTATGTGCAATGTCAACATAAGGTGTCCAGCATAAAACTTCCCCTCTGTGCCAGTAGACAGACTTTTACTGGCCCACAAAAAGTCAGTTTGAATACAGCTAACTGTTTTTGCTCATTTAGCTTTAAAACTAAAGCTAAAATAAATGCAGTGGACCAAATGCTGTGCTGCTCTTTAGACTAACCCCTGCTACCTGCAGGCATCTCTGTTAGAAAGAGAGACATATGGTAGCAGCTGCTGGCTTAAAGCAACATTAAAGTCAAGATCTATCAGTTTATCTGCTTTCATTTTTAGCTTTTTTCATTTCTACTCTCTCTGAACAGCTGAAAACACTGCTTTTCTTCCCATTTAAACCATCCCCACAGGAAGGGCTTTTATTAATATTTTAATGGGAAAATGCCCTCATCTGCCACTTTATTAGATACACCTTGCTAGTGTCAGGTTGGACCACATTTTCCTTTATAAGCTGTCTTAATTCTTTGTGGCACAGATTCATCAAGGTGCAGGAAACATTCTTCAGAGATATTTTTTGGAGACCATTTGAGTTCAGTGAACTCATCGCCATGCTCAAGAAACCAGTTTTAGATGTGCAAGTTGTGATCATAAAGGGATGGACATGGTCAGCAACAACACTCAGGCAGGCTGTGGCATTTAAATGATTCTTAGTTGGCACTGAGGGGCTCAGAGTGTGACACCGTTACACTCTGAACAGCTTGTGTGGACTGTAGTCTCAGTCTCCTGGCACCTGGTGTGATCTTCTGCTGCTGGTAAAACCATCTGCTTCAAGGTTCCACGTGTTATGCATTCAGAGACGCTCTTGTGCACACCTGTGTTGTAACGAGTGATATTTGAGTTACTGTACTGCCTTTCAAAGCATTTTCAGCCAGTGGGAATCCCCTTTCTTTTTGACCATGCCTGCATGTTTGAATGCACTAAACTACTGCCATGTGATTAGCTGATTATATATTTGCATTACTGAGCAGATGAACAGGCATACCTAATAAAGTGACTGATGTAGAACATTATTTTTGTCAGTATTTTATTTTAAAAATGAGGACTGCAATTATCAGCACCTAAATACGCTTTAAAGCCATAAGTGGTTTTTGATGTTCTGGCTGCGTTAACACAGAAACCTAATATATGACAAAAATGAAGTTTATGTTATTCACAAACTTTTGGTGGACTTATTAAAAAATTGGGGTTAATTTAAACACATTTTGGTGTTTATTAAAATTTGCAGTGCAAGCTCAGCTTCGTCACCATGTGAAGCACCTAAAAGTCTGATTTTCTTTCAGATCCACCTGCAGTCCTGCATCCTCGCTGGTGGCGTCGCTGTCGGCGTCTCCATGTCAGCAGTTCGTCATCCTTGGGAAGCCATGATAATCGGCTTTGCTGCTGCCATAATATCATCCATTGGATTCCAGTATCTTAAGGTTTTCCTCACCCCCTCCTAGATGTGGACATTTGCCTCAAGCTTGCACAGTCTGTATGATAAAACTCAGCTGTTAACTTATTTCACAGATCCACATGCTGCTGGCATTTCAGTGCCATGACACATGCGCTATCTTAAGCAGTCATGCACTTCCTGGTCTACTGGGATGGATAGCTCATCTTGTCCTGCAGATCAAAGACTCAGATGATCACACAGTGTAAGAATGAAACGGTCCCGTGATGTTGGACTGCAACACGTAAAAGAAGGAATACCCTGCTTAATTATTTGTTTTTCTTTCCTTCTTCTTCTGACAGAGCGATCCGGTTTGCTGTATTTCACATCTGTAGTCTCCTCATCACCATCGCTCTGAGTGTGACGCTGGGAATCCTTACAGGTACAGTATGCCTTAACCTCTATTCCAGCAGCAGGTACAGTCAGTGCGCCGTCTTCTTTATAAGTTTCATCTCCTTGTTTGAAGGGCTCCTTATCAGGTTGAAGTTTTGGAGACCACCCCAGTACAAGAATTGCTTTGATGATCAAGCCTTCTGGGAGGTATGCAGTCATCTTCTTTAATGCTTCCCTTTCAATAATTAAAGTCTGAAGATATTTCTGACATATTTTCCACCATGCTGAACTTTAAAACCTTCACAAAACCTTAAACAGACAAAATGTTTTCATGTTTTTGCAGTTTTCTCATCTGGCTGTGCGCAAATAAGAAGACGAAGACCCCTGTATATAATTTCACACTCTCTCCTGACTTTTATAAAATAATGTAGTGGGATATATTTTTTTGTGTGAGGGAGGAAAAAAAAAAAGGAGGATAAAAATCGGGAGTGAGGAGTGTCAGACTGATTTACTGCTCAGTATGTTTTTATTGCTGCCATGGCTGTGAAACACTGCCCTGATGCTCTGGGTGTTACACAAGCTGAATGGACAGATGTTGCATTCAAATACAAAGTCGCAGCACTGAGAGGACACCCTACAGATGTGAAACCTCTGTCTGCCAGAGGTCAGCACTGTGGCTAACTGAAACTCAACAATAAATCTGGATTGCTGCAAACTTTCAGAGCTGATATAGTGTTATTCCTGGAAAATTACAAACAACCCCCCATGGTTACATTCAATGAAACATGTATGTGTACACATCTACGAAAAATCCGTCAGTTAATATTTTGTACCATAACCACTTATGGAATGTGCGCTTGGCAGGCAGGCTAAATTAGGGGATGCCATAAAACAAAGGAGATGGAGACAGTTTAGTGTCTTGAAGCTCCCAAAATACACAATTTTGTTTATGCATAAGTAAACCATTTTAACAACATGGCTACAGAGTCCGATTGCAAATAGACATGCCACATTTGAAAATATTCAAACTTTAAAGAAATCTATGAAGATTTGTGCTTAATTATGATTTAGCTTTTATACAGCAAACCAGATAAATTAAACATGTTAATCTGAAGGCTAAAAAAAAAAAAAAGGAAATAGTTTATATATAAAGTGAATACCCACTGAAGCATACAGTCTCATACAGTATAGAAAGCAGAGTGTATAACTGTGGACATGAAGAGACACGCAGAGTTCATTACTGCCAGAGATCCTCTGTACGACCAAACTTGAACACCAAACCCCTGAAGAGGAAAACGATAAGATGAGTGAAATGTTTTCATTGTCCTGAAACGGACGAGAGAAAGAGGACTCAACAACTCACCCGAAGAAAATGAACGCATTTTGGAAGAAAACAGCAATTCCAGGGTACACAGTGGGCTTCTCTGCAAAAGACGCAACAGGTTTACGGCGTCAGTTACAGCATCACGCCGTCACAGCTTTGATCCAAGAGTTCCTTACTGCAGCAAACATCCCTCTAAACAGCCTCATTTTCACCCAGCAAACACTGACGCCTGAACGTTATCTGCCTATCCTAACACAGGTTGCACCGCAGACGACGCTGATTCACTCAGACCATCTCTTACCAAGCGACAAGTTATTCAAATTATCACATTAAAGAACGCATGCCTTTCTCTTTTTAAATACACACTTCATAGCTGGGTTATGAAACGGCTGCGTACAGACAACTAAACATCGATGAGTCCAGGTACGCGGACTGTATAACTGTGTAATATGACCACAGTTATGCTGTTTATAAATACAATTAGATCTTTTTAGACGGGGACACTTTTGTTTATAGCTTTGCCTCTGCACGTCACTACGTGGAAATATGGCTCCAACTGGAAATACAAATTATTTCCATTATATTCATTCATATTATAACCGAGGTGCCAAAGTTCCCAGTCCAAAGTTTCTACAGTTGAAAACACAGCTGAACACTTGGGCCAAGTAGAAAAGTGCTAAGCAGATAAAGTGGACTCACGGGGCACTACAAATCCTCCAAAGAGAATCCACATGGAGGCGATGAGGGAGCCAAAAGCCAGCATGAAGCCGATAAAGAGCCACACTCGAGCACCTGCAAGTAAAAGATAAGAAAGGGCGGGACACTGAGTGACGTGGTGTCGAGCTTCGTTTACCACGTTGGGTTTTACTGCATGCGCAGATACACGCCACAAGAACAGTAGAAAGCATATCTGAGACATTAAATAAATAATCGCTAAATGAAAATAGACAACCTGTCGTCATCACAGCAGACACACACCTGTCTGTCCCATGCAGCCTTCGCTGTAGCTGTCTCCTCTCACTTGGCCATTTGAAACAGCATTTATCCTAAAAGGGAAAAAAGCAGAATGCAGAATCTTCAGATGTTACAACCCGAAAAAAGTAACATTAACTAATAACTGTTGGAGCAGAAAAGTTATTTATAAACCCTATCCAGGCCAGTTAACTCTGTAAGTGTTGTATAAATGTGTTTATTACATGCAAACCAAAAATTCCTTCATCCACCAGCGCTAAAATCCTCCATGGTTCTCAGAGTGTCACACATGGGTACTGTCAAGTCCCGTCTTAAAGCCTTAAGATGAGGCTGCTTTCTGACTTGATTAGGGTCAAAGTCTGGCTTTTTACAAAACTGTATGCATCGGACTGAAGGTTACAGCACTGTGTGCACAGAGATTTCACTATGATTAACAAAGTGTTGAAAAAGAATCAACATAAACCCACTAAACGTTTGAAATCTTTCTGAGGACACGTTTCACAAGGAGGACTCACAGGACTCTAAAAACACCCCAAACTGATTAAACCTGTTCAGGTGCTCGTGGGTAAGAGTCCTTTTTAAACTCTTCCTTGACTTAATGCATCAGTAACATGGACATGTATGTTATGGAGTATATAAAGTTATGAAACTGCACAGAGGAGTGGTGGAAATACATCTTGCAGGGAAAAAAGGCGTTAAACCTTATTTTGGGACAAAATTACTCAATACTTGAAGCATTTATATTTGCTTAAACTTGAAACATATGTCCTTTTGTGTGTTTTGTGAAAGCGAGTTAGCAAAAACAGAGAAGCTGAAAAGAGAGTAAGGAATTATTGTGACGACAATCCAAGGTCAGAGAGAAAAAGAGTACAGAGCTGTGTTTCAACATGAAGTTCAGTCTTCTTTTGTAAGGTTTATAACAAAGAGAGACAGGATGCTGGAAAAAGCATGAAATAAATTGGATGATGTAACAAAGAAACTCTTTCACGGAATCAAAGAATAGGGAAGATTAGACCTCCAGGCAAGGGGTGACTCCAGAAGCGTATATACAAGAGAATACAGCACAGCTACCACCATATGCCAGAGAAAAGGATGGAAATGGTTTATAAATACATACAAATGTGGCTGTGCTGAAGAGAATTTAGCCTGAAAGCAGTGTTAAGACTAGCAGTCATAAAGAAATAAGCAAGAGTGATTATTTTGATGAGAGTACAACCTTGAGTTACAGAAAAAGTAATATTTAGGAACAGGATGCAAACACGGCACTACCAGCGGCATGTGTAGTTACACAGGTTACACACAGTAAAGCTCCAGGGGGGCAGGAGAGAAGTTTTGTCATTAATCCATTAGTGATGACCTCGGACATGAGGAGGAGGGAAAACAGCACGTCCGAGGAGCTTATAACAGGTTATGGAAGAAACTCCTGGGACATTAAGGAACCATGGCCGAAAACACAACAAGCACAGTCCGAAAAGGACCGTTCAGAGGGGGCAGCAGGTGCATGCAGTGTGGAACAGATGCTCATAGTGCAAAGTATCACTGAAGTGTCACTTCAGCCTTACAGTGCACATTGTGCCACAAAGATAAACTCCAACACCACAGTGCGTGGGGGATCTTCTTGCATATGGATTGCCAGTTTAGTCCAACAGTCCCAGTAGCCAACTTTTTTTGAGCTGGGCCAATATAGTGCGGAGATCTGCTGTATCTGGAATCTGCAGGGATATTGATGGAGTTTACTACCCTGATGGGCACCAAATCACCTCTACACATCTGCCTAATGGCGGTTTTATTTTTGCTGGACCAAACCTGCCACCATTCAAACATCCAGCTGGGAGTGCAAGTACGATTACTATGAGGGAAGTTGCTACAAAAACATCCAGGTCGATGAGGACATACAAGATCAGGAAAATTGAGTAGATGGAAGAGCAGAGCACGAGATGAGTGATGGTGACCGGCCACAGTCCTTGAACCAACTCAGGGCCCTGCTGGACCACAGAACTGGGGACCAGCTCATCGGCCTTGCAACATCTGTTCACTGCTGATGAAGTGGACTCCCCCGTCTTAACCACCATGACAGGCAGCCAGCGATCTCAAGGAGGGGGTGTCGAAGAGACTGAGATCCCTGGGCTTATCTTCATCCAAAAGTGGAATAAGAGGACTTAACATCCAGCCTTTTTATGGTTGCAGTGATACAGAGAACTAAATCATGCTTAATTCTAATCAGAATATAATCAAGAATAAATGTAATCAATACAGGAGTAAGAAAATGTAGTTTCAGTAATGTAATGACCCTCATGCTTGACTTTTTCACCCAGATTCCAGGAGCATTGTTATGACCACGGTGCACCCTTTGCTCTGTGTGTGTTAGAGTGAGAGCACCAAACAGGCACTGTGTAAAAAAGCAGAAACACTGTGGACTTACGATTTAGAATTAGAATTTGCGTCTGTTTCCCCTTCTTATTTTTTGCTGTGCCGGGGTATAATCACAGAGGAATTGGAGAACTTTTTTCTGCATTCCTACTGGATTATATCGGCACAGACTGGTGTAAGTGGTCAGGATGCGGATGTTTCCCTCTATCTCCCTCATCTCAAAACCAGCAGTAGAAATCAGCATGATCTCAGAGTACAGTTTGTTCATTGAATTATTATTATCTTACTTGGATTTTGCTTTGCTCATGTTAAATTGCTGAAATAAAATATGCTGCATTCAAAAAATGTAAATTCTGGGCATCCCCTTTTTAAATTTTTGTGAAACCATAAAGATAAAAAAGAACCAGTTCCAGACTTCCTGTTTTGGAGAGATCTCTAAATCCACACTATGAAGCTAAAGTTGTCTCTCTTCACATTCATTTAGCTATTGAGACTTTTCACATGAGTGACACGTATGAATTTAACTCACATGTTAACAAATGTCTCTGAATAAAAAGATCAAAACTGGTATCACTGTCACCTTAGACAGGGTCATCAATCACTCTTGAAAACAGAAAGGGGCAACAACCCCCGACTCCCAGTTATTACGTGACTAAATCGCTGTTGTTGGGTTTTTTTTAAGGTCATGTGACATCAGCTCTACTTCCTCTGTGATATTACGCATGTGATTTGGAAAACCTGCAAGTTGAGCTTTAAAGCTTCAGAAACACCAAACAGCTGCAGTCTGTCTTACATGAGAAAGGCCACGGTAGCGATGACTCCACAGGTGTGATATGCATGATGAAATTCATCCTGTGCCGGGTATTTCACTGCAGCATCAATGATGATCCACCAGCCGGTGAAAAACTGCAAAAACAACATCCCCGGTTATGTAAATATGTAAAATCTTCTATACAGATTTATATATATGTCTTTATTGTTTTGAAGAAATCAGTGGAAATACCAGGACTCCAGCAGCTATAGAGGCAATTGTGTTTCTTCGCTCTCCCCAGTCCACATTACACTCACAGTCTCCGCACCGGATCCCGTCCAGAAATCCCGACATGACTCTGGAAAAAAGTAAATGTAGGTGTAAATCAGGATTTGAATTAAGAGAAAGGCAGCTCAGTTTAAACAGTCTGAAAAAAACAAATAACATATCTTTTTATTAATGTAAAATGTAAAATATAAATATTACACATAAAAATCTGTTAAAATCAAATCAAGTCAAACCTTAAAAAGCTGAAGATAATACAATGAGAAGGTGAATAAGAAAAAAATCGAAATAAAATAATTCAATTCAATCATAAATACATATTTTCATAGAATATATACACTGACTATAAAAAATTTAAAAGTTCAGAAAAGAAAAACTATAAAACCCAACAGGCTAAAACTGTTTGTTAAATATCAAATAAATGTATTGAATTAAGGAGGTCAAGAGGGGAAAAGGGGCGAAACAGTAATATAATTTTTTTTTTTTAAATGTTCAGTATAATGAAATAAAATACAAATAGCAAAATAATGAAATTGGTAAAAAACAAAAACAAAAAAAATTATACAACTGAAAATAATACACAAATAACACCGGACAGAACAGTAGCTTGTCCAGGAGTAGATTTCAGCTCCCATTGACTTTTGATGGAGGTGTGGAGGACACACGTACTCTGGATTTGTCCTGAACCTCAGGACTCGTGGAAACCTACCTACTCAAATAATGATGCTAAGCCGTCTACTTTAGGTTCAATAACTGAACATCAACGCTCTGGCTGTTGCCACAGCTACTAGATTATTACAGCGTCCCTGGAGGCCACCGTCTGGAGAATGCATAACAACAATGACACAGATGACTCGTTATGTGACTCTTAAAACAGTAAAAATAGGTCACTGAATGCAGTAAGGAAAAGTGTCTCAGCAAAATTTCCACCCCATTGTGTACAGGAGGAACAGCTGATTTATTAAAGTTTAAATAAATGATGACATCACACTTTCCACAGCCAGCCAGGTGTATTCCTGACTCCACTAATGTAAGTGCGGGCAACATGAAAAACAGCTGTTCATTATGCTTATTTCCAATAATCAATAAGCGAAGTCAGAAAAGTGGACTGAAATCTGACACAAAAATCCATCAGTGCGCAGGCGCCGTACAGTAGGCTCGTGCTCGCGCACAAACACCAACAATACTGTAACTCCACATTTATCCCGTTTAATCGCCACATGCAATATCCATTAAGCCCCTAAAGGGATGATAATAGCAGGTATAAGTTTTAGAAACTCAAACAATGCTCGTGTGTTTGATTAAAACCCTGCGCTGTCGCTTTCTTTTGTTCATCGCTTTGGTACTAGCAAACATTTCCTTGAAGGTTTCTTCTCGCTACGAAGTTGCTGAAAAAATACCACGAGCCAAACGACAGCGGTGGGAACGGATAGAAACACACATCCCGACAGTGTTACCCGTTCCTCGTGCCATTTTCAAAGGAATTCCTACCTTTTATTCTCGCTTTTTGGTGTGTAAAACCTTTGGACAAACCCGACTTTGCTTCCGACAGAGGTTCGTCATGCACATGCGCAGTCAACCCACACCCTTTTCGATCAAAGACGCTGTTGATGTTGTTGCCTTCAGGAGCAACGGATAAAGTGTGAATTTGTAAACATCTCTCCTTTCTAATTCCAGTTACTCCTGACCAGTAAAATTATTGCATAGTAGGTTTCTAAATAAGTGCAATTAATATAAAAAGGATTCACAGTTTCCCATTTAATGACTCATTAATGACACTAGTGTTTCTGAAATAAGGTTGGCATCACATCTCTACAGTACCTGCGCATTTTAACACTGTTCATCACTCTTTGCACAGCTATTGAGCGGGCTGAACAGGATCCTCTGGAGGACCAGTTACTGTTACTGGGCCGCACATTTGGCACACTTATATGCTATTTATAATATAAGGGAATGATATGATATGATAATAATCTATATATATATATGTGACATATAAGTAGAATTGTGGCACTTTATTCTAATACAATAAAATACTTTACATTTCTGTCCACATTTCTTTATATGATTTAAACAATTAATTGCAAAAGAATTCAGATTCAGAGTTCATACAAAACAAATAAAGACAACAATATCCCGTTAGGCTTATTTTACCGGATTCCAATAAAACAGTTAATCCTACTTTTTTCCTTGTGTCACACAGCTCTCCCACTCTTTATTCCTCTGACTATCCTTTTTAAAATCACAGCGATGCTATATATGATTCCAATAAAACACTGGAATCATATATAGATGTACTTTATTTATTATTGGAATAAAGTACATCTTATTCATATAAACCATTGGAATCATATATAGCATGACCTTATATATTTTACTCATTAATCTCCTTGTTGTATGATATTTTGATTTGGGTTTATTGAACTCTTCACTTCTTTTATCTTTATTTAACTGAGCTCCTTATTTTGTTATTGTCAAGTCAAGTCAAGTCAAGTCAACTTTATTTGTCAATTCTGCCACATGTACAGGACATACACAGAATAGAAATTGCGTTACTCTCAAACCCTAGTGATTAGAAAAATGCAAATAAAATAATTAAAAAGTAAAAATTTAAATAAATACAATACAATTTTACGTATAACAAAAAAAAAGCTATGCAATATACAATATACAATATTCAAGTAAGAAGGCATAGTGGTGCAAAATAGGCAAATAGTGCAAATGGAGATTTAGTAGTGTACGGTAAGAGATAGTGTAACAGCAAAGTCTTATGAGGTAATGGCAGTCCAATGCTCCACAAAGTGACTGGAGCAGGCCAGTGAGTGCGTCAGAGAGTGAGTGTGTGTGTGTGTGTGACAGAGTTCAGTGAGACCGTGGTGGAGAAGAGGGGAGAGGGGGGCAGAATCGGGAGGGAGTTTAGCTTCCTGACAGCCTGATGGATGAAGCTGTCCTTCAGTCTGCTGGTCCTGGCCTGGAGACTCCGCAGTCTCCTCCCTGACGGCAGCAGCTTGAAGAAGCTTTGCATTGGGTGCGTGGGATCAGCCGCTATGCAAAGGGCTTTTTTAGTGAGACGGGTGCTGTAAATGTCCTGGAGGGAGGGGAGAGAGACACCAATGATCCTCTCTGCAGCTCTCACTATGCGTTGGAGGGTTCTATGGCAGGACGCATTGCAGGCTCCAAACCACACAGTGATGCAGCTCGACAGGATGCTCTCGATGGTGCCTCTGTAGAAAGTGTACATGATGGGGGCTGGTGCTCCTGCTCTTCTTGTTGTGTGTGTGTGGGGGCGGGCGGGGGCATAATCTTTCTGAGCTGGTTAAATTTGTGTTATTGAGAGACAATTATTTCGTGTTTTGGTGACTGTAACACACTAGTTTCTCAGTTTTTGGGATAAATGAAGTACATCTTATTTCTTTCATCCTTTGTCTTCTTTCATTCCCAAATTAACCTCCTGAAACCTCACGTCGTCATATGAGAATATAACATTTTGGTTTCTCTGCTCCTGTCTGTTGAACAAAGTATCTTACATTTTGTTAAACTATGGCAAAGAGATGAGATGTCTTAACTTCCAATAATACATCTCAGTTTTTATACATCAAAGGAACCCCTCTGTACAACTATATGGGCTGTAACATTTTAACATAGACAAAAAAAAAAAAAGAAGTTTTATTTAGCTTTTAGTGTGCAAAATGAAAGAAAACACCCCACCAGCTCATCACCTGGACTTATTCCCTGTCAATTAAAAAAAAACATTTTCTGTGGTAATTCTATTGTACAGTAGTTATAAAAAAAGGACTTTATTATCTTGGGCTGACCTTGGTGGACTTGTTTCTCAGGATGTAGATCATCTAGAAGCCACTGACTATGGGCTCGAACAGATGGGGGATTTGCGCCTGATACCTCATGTGTGAGTCACATGACACGCTCTTTAGCCCTGCTGCCTCTGACCCTCTCAGTGACCATAATCTGTACTACCTGAGTGCACGCAGAATCCATTTAAGGCTGCACCATCAGACAGCATTTACTTTATTGATGACTATTGTAGAATTTTGATTACATGGAGTATATAGTCACAGAAATATCAGAATATCAGGTTAGTGGTTCATAAAAAAGGTTTTAAGTCGTATATAGACAGTTTATAGCATAGTTTTGTTAAGATGCAATATTGTTCACTATACACGAGCAGATTCTTCAGTAAGATGGGCAAACACAAGATGACAGTCATCTTAGAGGAAGCCGAGCAGCTGCAGGGCAACAGATATGGAGAGAATGATGACTCCGAAATAGCCAATGTAGCCGTAAGCACCGTTCATCCTCTTGGCAGGATCTGCAATAAAAAGGACAAAGTAAACATTGATCAAATCAGGATTATACGAAGAAAACGAGGCTAAACTTTTCTGTCTTCTCTGAAGTTCTGAACACATGATCATTTAAATGTTTTGCTTCCATTAATAATGCAGATCATTGACTTCTTAGCTTAGTAACTTTTCACCCATATGTTATCAAATGTAAATGATTAAACAACGTAGATACTGAGCAATAAAACTGCTCAGACTATCACAGGGCTGTAACTCTTGCAGCACCTGGACTTCAGCTCTGAACATCTGTCTAACTGCCATATCATGCATATTATGACATGGCATAATTGTAGACACCAACCCAATGTAGACATTACTGATTGTGGTATTGATTAGGGGTTAATACTAACATAACTCTGTATTTATTAATAAAATATTAACGTGAGTGTATAAATTTTACGTATCATGACTCCATTCACTTAATTTCAGTCTTACCTCCTGTGTAGTAGCCCCAGGCATAGGAAAACCTGCTGGTCACCCAAATAACCCCCAAGACAGATGCTGACAGCTGGTTAGAAGCGCACACAAATAAGAGTTAGAAAGAATGGAGGAAGTCAGGAGAGTTTCCAGATGAGGGCACAGCTGCCCCTCACCAAAGCCGCTGATATAAAGTACACACAGAATCATTACATTACTCATGAATTCAACTTAAATATAGATTTAAACTACTTTTATTTTATTTAAATATTCCTGTTGTGCTACTTTCAGCACATTATAAAACAATATCCTAAAAATATAATGAATTATTAAAGATATGACCATCCAGCAGAATATAAAGTACAATTACTTCTACCTGGAATATTAAACACAAGTACACATTAACGAATCGATAATTATCCAGTTTTGGGTCCTACACACCACAGATTCACACATTGCATTCATATCATTTTATTTTTATATCCCATCCTTTCTCTTCTGTTTATCCTTATCAGGGTCACAGGGTGAGAGACAGGGTACACCGTGCCAGTCTATCACAGAGGGACAGACAACCATATGCACTCACATTCACATGGGCAATTTAGAATCACCTATTTACCGTACCCCACTAAGTACATGTCTTTGGACTGTGGGAGGAAGTCGGAGGCCCCGGGGAAACACGGGGAGACCACGCAAACTCCACACAAAAAGACCTTCTTGCTATAAGGCAACAGTGCTAACCACCATGCCACTGTGCTGCCCTTTTTTATATTATTAATTAAAAATGCCTTCATTGGGTTTGTTAAGGCATTAAAAACTACCGGGTCAAGGTCAGAAAAAGATTGCAATTTTGGTTAAAATAACAATCGCTACATGTGCTGAAGCCCTTTCATGAGGTATTTCAACATTTCACCGCTTCGTCTGGAAAACCATCATATAAATATATGGTGATTTGTGTCCATGAACATACATAAAGATCACGTCTATTTATTTATTTGAGATCATTTACCTCTATTCAAACACTCCCCCTACTGTCATAAGTGTCTAAATGCCTTCTTGTCTCTCTTTCTTTGTCATGCACTCTCACAGGTATCAGGGGCTCTAACAGGTTCAGTGAGGTCTTTGAGTAACCGCTGGTCTTTGGCCTGGATCATTACTAACAAACAGTTATCAAATAAAGTAACAAACCAAGCATATGCACAGATTTTTTTCTAAAAAGAAAAAAAAGAGACAGAGAGTGCTCCACCAGAGTCTCCACTCCACAGATGAGTCTGATATGTGCACTGAATTTTTTATATTTAGTAATCTGCTACAATAATCTGTTTTTCAAAAGCACTGAGCCTGCAAATACAATTCTTCTGACATCTTTAATTGTGCTCACTTCAGCAGCTACAAACATTTCACTTCCTCACTGACATCTCATTATCGACCACTTAAACTTTCTGTAAACTTACTTTCCTCTAAGGATCTTCCCGCTCTCTGCACATACATCAAAACTGCCTAACAGGATATTTGCATGCTATCTATATATCGTAAACCGTTCTTATGTGATCTGTAGTGAGATATCCCAGATTTTTAACCTAATTAACATTATTAGATTTATATTTTATAAACTGTTTATTTATGACCATAACTTCTGTTTTACTGTGCACCCCCAATCCACCACAGAGAAAAAAAGTCGTGGACACACCCCTGTGATCGAGGAAAATCTGCTTATTCACTCTGACACTAACGTTTGAACTAGACTGTTATCTGGAAAAATCATGCCAAAGTTCACGCGGGCGTGTTCCTGCTCGGCCCCTGACCCACTGCACTAACACAATAAATGCATAAAACAAAAAACTTAGTGAAGACTGATTTAAGTGTATATGATCAAATTTACCGGGTAAACAAGAGCTGCGATGGTCTGGAAAACCAGCCACTGAGGGTACACTTCCAGGGTGTTCTGATGCGCCCTCTGGATGCAGTTAAAGACTTGCTCCTTGTCGCTGTACATGGTGGGATACTGCAGAATAAACAGCGTGAAATAAGCCCGAGATGCAAATAAAAATCACTTCAGAGCGTGCAGTGTTCGTTTTTCACTTACTTTCACGTTGTACTTCTTTCTGGCTCCCCCAACCTTAACTGCCAAATACCCCAGCATGATCCAGCTGTACAGGTACGTGAGGATAACATATCCGAAGTTGGATGGCAGCACGGTGAGCGCGTCCATTTTCAGCCTGCGATCAAATCAGGTGAACAGCGAGGTGTGCGCACGCTCCGCTTTTATAACGCAGGAAAGAGGAGGAAGCGACAAAGTAAACAGTACTGCTAAGTAGACGTTACATAAAATGTCGCGAGATCGCCCGAGACTTCCTTTATTTGCATTTGAAATGCATTCACGACTTCAGTTTCTCCCAATGACGGTACAGTCGTTAGTTTCTCCCTTTTAAGCCCTAATCAAATACAAATTATAAGCCTGCAGGCTTACAAGATAGATAGATAGTTTGTAGGTATAGCGATATAAAATTTCAGATTTTATTAAAGGTTCTCAAAGTTTAGTCTGAAAAAGGTTTTGTTAGTATGTAAAAAATTTGAGACTTATGGGGTCATTTTTTTACAGGAGAAAAAAGTTTCTATACCACATCTATGCAAATACAACTGCTCCGATTTTGAACCAAAAATAAATTAATAAATAAATTGCAAAGCATAACACTTTCATAGCTATAACAATTAAATAAATGCTGTCTCACCTTTTATAAATTTAATGCGTTTAATGATGCTGTACAAAAGGTGATCTTCATACCACACATATTAATAGTATGTATCAAAGTACATCGGGATGGGACAACAGTTTAAATTACTTTTTAGTATTTGAGTAATTTAATAAGCATGGGAAATATCCAAATTAAGTGTTCAAAGCTGAAAAATAGCCTACATTTAATTTCCTTTTATACCATAGTCAGCTGGCAATTTTGAGAAGACAAGAGCAGGACGCAAAAGAGAGCAGTCAAGAGAGGCACGTATTTCATGCTGATAAGGACAAATCCAAAATTACACAAGTAGCAATGCCAAGGAATACACATATTCAGAAATCACATGGAGCTCAAGCTCAGGAAACCCAAGACACACAATTAAATGGATAACACAACAAAGGGTGCAGAAATGCTCAGGTGATATACACATACAAGAAGTAATGACTGAAATAGAACTAGGAGTGTAATTAAAGATAGCTGAAAACAATGAAGACAACAAGCCGAGGAAGTAAAACCAGACAAGTTACAGGAGACCAACAGCTACTGAAATAAAACAGGAATTAAGACACAACAAAACACAGGGGAAGACAGAATCACACAGAAGCAAAGTGAAAGACAAACAGAGCAGAGACTGATGTAGGGATGGTAACTAAAAGTAATGTGTGTATACCAAAACCGCAACGCTAGAAAATGAACCATAAAGACAGAAAGCATCACAAAATAAACAAGACTTGTAAACAATAACCCCATGAATAGAACTCTAAATACTAATTTGAACGTAGACACACAGAAAATCCAAACAAAAAGATAACATAAAATATAAGACATAAATGACAGACTGTAGAGATTCCCTCAGGGAGGAATAATTAAACAACAGTATTGTTAAGGTTCGGTTCACAGTTCTGTAAAAAACACAAACATGAGTCCTCCTCAGAAAGGAACCATAAATAAAACGGTGTCCACCACTCAGGGATCATAACATATTGGAATAAAAAACGCTTTGAGTGCTCAAGTTGAGTAGAAAGGCATAGTATAAGTACCAGTCAATTTACCAAATTCATTTTACTCTGCATCACAGTCCAAGCAATGATTCCAACACTCAGCATCAACATCAGGGAATATATCACAGTTTGAATAGAAAACCTCCACCAGTTAAATGTCTGTGACACAGAGGAACAGGAACAAATCTTGGTACTCTGGGTGTTTGAGCTGTTTTCTGATAATACAATGGAGAGAACTTTAAAAAGTGCATTTTGGGTAAACTTTCATCCTTATGTATTCCAAAAAAGGCAGCATATGAAAGGCATCGTTTTAACCTACAATTGTTACCAGACTCATCTTCTAGTCCTCCATCTCATGATAGAGGAAAATCCTGTATTTATAACATAAATAAACATCACATTTCACTTGGGCTTTTATGAGAGAGCAGGGAGGTTGACTGGGTCGTTAATGAAGCTGTAAGGTTGTGAAATTATTTGCATAGGAAACAGACAGTAGAGGTGTCAAGCATACGGTAAATGATTCCTGCCAGTGATAACAACCTCCTGACCTCTAGAACAGGGGTCACATGCAGCTCCTTGGGAAAATAAGTTATCAGAATTTATTTGAAGTGTATTTTATTTGTGTCAGTTCTTTTTTTTAAAACGTTTTTTTAAATTGTAGTTCTAATTTTTTTATTTATTTATTTTTTTGTCTGTGAAGGTTCTCATTCATCCAGGTCATCGTAGTCAAAGGAGCTTGCAAAGAAAAGCGTGTGGACTTCTTTAAGTTGCTTGAAGATGTTTCACCTCTCATCCGAGATGCTTCTTCAGTTCTGAAGCTCCTTTGACTATTTATTTTTTTGTTGCTCAAAATAAGCATATCAAGACTTTCAACCCCAGGGAGGCCAAGTATGGAGAAATGTCAGGAAAGAAAAATATCTGAAGAAAATGAAACATTTAATGATGCTCGGGCAGATTCATTTCAGAATCATCAATCCCTAGGGGAAATTATTTTGGTTACAGTGCTCCAGTATAAACAGTAACAAAGAAAGACAATACACTAAGTAAGAAATAGACACAATATATACAATATATACATGACTTATATAGATATAAGTCACTTATTGATAAATAGCTGAATAAGAAGAAGAGCGTGTGCAAAAAGGGTGTAGCTATTGCAGTATACAGTGTCTTAAGTGGATGAGTTGTACAGGGAAATGGCCACAGGCAGGAATGATTTCCTGTGGCGTTCAGTGGTGCTTTTTGATACTCAAGTCTCTCACTGAACGTGCTCCTGTGACTGACCAGCATGTCATGGAGTGGGTGGGAGGTATTATCCAACATTGTCTTTATTTTTGGACAACATCTGCCTCTCCGACACCACCTTAAGGGAGTCCAGCTCCATCCCCACAACATTACTGGCCTTACAGATCAATTTATTGAGTCTGTCAGCATCAGCGACCCTCAGCCTGCTCCCCCAGCATGCAATAGTGTAGAGGATTGCACTGGCCACAGACTCGTAGAAAATCCTGAGCATTTGCATTTACTTCTGATCAGAGTGGCCCACCAGTATGCCTAATTTGTGTAGAGAGATTGGCTAACAATAAAATGTCAAATGTCGCAAGACATTTCCAAAATAAAAACACAGCCTTTGCAGAACAATACCCGGAGGGAGAGAAATAAAGCTGAAGAACTGAAGCGGAAGGCTGATCTGAGGAAAAATCAGTTGAAGAAGTGGATGAAGTCTGCAAATTCAACTATGCAAG